>NC_079194.1:277670019-278367519 GCF_029499605.1 Hyla sarda | reverse complement strand
GCAGGCTGTAGATGAACCTGCGGCAGTCCCAGACGGACACGTTCTCCTTGTTGATGATGAGGCGTTTCCTGGCCAGCCATACAGTGTCCTTAAAACAGTTCATACGGCACCAGGCCTCCTGGATGGCCTCCCTGTCGTGGGTCCCAGGGAACAGACCTCAAAGCACGATACCATACATGAATACAATAGGCAGTTCCTGGGTACTGAGTTCAGGTTCCAGGGAGTCCAAAAGACCCAGTGCAAATGGGGCACTGCCAAAAGACATGCAAAGTTGTTTCCTCCACAAAGGGGCACCGGGGGCAGTACCGGGTTCTGCACAGGTCACGGGCATGCATGAACGACCTAAGTAGGGATGTCGTTTGGACTAGATGGACTCTTTTTCAGTCAGAACTATATAACTATAAGTTATGTTCGGTGCTATGGTCCAGTGTACTTTAGGCAAAGAACCATTGGTGTTGTTGTGAGTCGTAGAAGAAAATGTGTATAATCCAGCTTCCTAAAACTTCAATTATTTATTGAATCCATTAAAAACGAACAAAAAAGTGCAAGCTAAAAGCCAAATGAAACGTCAACGCGTTTCGGTTTAAAGAAAACCCTTAATCATAGCGATTGTTGTGAGTCACCTATTAGGTTACACACATATACAAAATACAGATAAATGCTTATCAGTCAATTGATCATGATTTTCCTAAACCGTTTGCACGTTTAGCTTACCGGAGATTTTATGCACACATATACACACACAGATTTACTTATACTCACATATGGCCCGATCTACTTGTACTTTTCCCCTCTGAGATATAAAGACATTTCCCGATACAAGAAAAAAAAACAATAAAAAGCAAACGGTTACATTGCCAAACTCCTGTTTTCTTTTCTTTACGCTTCCATTCATGTTTTTCCTTTTAACGTGGCGACTCCTCTGCAATGTAAAAAAATAAAAATAAATTTCTCTACCCATTGAAATCCATATGCCCAAAGGTACAGGGTTATAGTAGTTAATGCTTTCAGATCCTTCCACGCCTGCTGGGTTGTTGTGTTTCTTTTACTGTGTGTCTTACCTACCTGCCGTCACATGCCTTATGAATAGAATAGAGAAGTGGTCTCCAAACTGTGGACCTCCAGCTGTTGCATAACTACAACTGCCAGCATGCCCGGACAGCCAACGGCTGTCCGGGCATGCTGGGAGTTGTAGTTTTGCAACAGCTGGAGGTGTACAATTTGCAGACCTAGAGGATCAAAGTTCTTTTTCTATCTTTTTGACTATTGCAGGGATACCAACAGGGCCGGCTTTGCCTATAGGCAAAATAGAAAAATATATATTCTTTATTGACATATAGGTCGGCATTTATCATTGTAGGTGTAAGTGAAGCATTTATCATTGTAGGTGTAAGTGAAGCATTTATCATTGTAGGTGTAAGTGAAGCATTTATCATTGTAGGTGTAAGTGAAACATTTTTCTACACCTTTTTTTGTGTGTGCTGGTAATGTGTAGGAGCACCAAATGTATTAAATAGTCGCAGAGCATTTGATAAATTTTGTGCAGGTCACATTTTCTGAAATTTCACTCTTTACATACACCAAAAAGCTACGCTTAGGCTGCATTCATACCACGTTTTTGCAATACAGTTCCCGTATCAGGTTTTTGATGAAAAACTGATTCCTCAAAACTGGACTAAACTGAATCAAAACGTGTGTACAAATTTTAACCCGTATACAGTTAAAAACCGTATAAGGTTTAAAAAATAATGTCCGGTTGCATCCGTTTTTAAGAAAAAAACGTATACGTTTTTAACTTTTCACTCCATTATGAATAAAGTTTCACTTGTTTGATTGAAATTCCAAGAAAAAAAACTGTGCAAAGTCAAAAACCGTATGGTGAAAAGCGGATGGAACCATACGCACATACAGTTCTGTACGGTTCCCATTGACTCCCATGTTTAAAAAAAACGTATACGGTTCAATACAGTTTTTCACCCGGACCAAGAAACGTGGTAGGCTATGGACACAACCTGATGAATCCTTTGGCATACGGTTTTCAATCGTGAGTCAATGCATAAGGTTTTCAACACGGTTCCGTATTGTTTTCACATAGAAAACGTATACGGGAACAGTATTGCAAAAACATGTGAAGGGTGTGAATGTGGCCTGGTGTAGTTTTAGAGACTTTTCAGTGGCTTTGCGCCTTTTTTGCGCAGGCGCAGTTCATAAAACCCATCCATATCATGTGCATTGCCAAAATCAGTGGATTACAACTCAAAATCAGCAGAAATGTGCTATAGATATATTCATGTGTCCCCGCCTCTCCGGACCATCAACGCTGACCTGGATGTCACTCTCCATCGTTGTCGTCGCATCCCCAGGGTGTCCCTGACGCTCCGGACCATCACCGCTGCCTGGGACGGTCGCTCTTCATCGCCGTCATCACGTCGCTGCGCATGCCGCTCCTGTTGGATGATAGGAAGGCGTGCGTGGCGACGTGATGACGGAGAGCGACGGCCATGCAGGGGATCCTGAAGAGGACGGTCCGGAGCAGTGAACACAGATGAGTGACAGTCACCACAGCACACAGGGCACCTTAAACGGCTATCCGCCGGCAGCTGAAGCAGTCTGCGCTGCCAGATAGCCGTTTATGCGATGGCCCCGACATACAAAAGCATCGCATGTTGATGCTGCCTTCAACATGTGATTGCCTCTGTGAGTCCATCGTATGTTGAAATTATCGTATGTCGGGGCCATCGTAAGTCAGGGGTCACTGTAGTGCATAAAATGTATACACAACCATACATTTCAGTAATAGGGCACAGGATTGCGGAGTGACACAACCCCAACGCAGCGTTTCGGCAAACCCATACAGGACAAAGGTATGCCGAAACGCCGCTTTAGGGTTGTGTCGCTCCGGTATCCTGTGCCCTATTACTGAAATTTTTGGTTGAGTATACATTTTAATAAAGAGAGGGGGGAAGGAAGTGAAATAAAACTTTTCATTTATATGCTGTTAAGAAACCTATAGATATAATTATATATAGATATAGTTATATATAGATATAATTATATATAGATATAATTATATATAGATATAGTTATATATAGATATAGTTATATGTAGATATAGTTATATGTTTCTTAACAGCATATAAATTAAAAGTAAAGTTTTATTTCCCTTCCTCTGCCCCCTCTCTTTATCTATTGACTTATTTGGGAGTCTGCATTATCTCAGTGGGTAGACACTTTATCTATCTACGAGTGTATTCTGAGTGTACATTTTATGCACTATTGGGGAGATTTATCAAAACCCGTGCAGAGGAAGAGTGATGCAGTTGCCCATAGCAACCAATCAGATTGCTTCTTTCATTTTCCACAGGCCTCTTTAGAGGCCTGTGGAAAATGAAAGAAGCAATCTGATTGGTTGCTATGGGCAACTGCACCACTCTTCCTCTGCACAGGTTTTGATAAATCTCCCCCTATATGTTTGTTTACATCCTGATGCTGCTACTCACCTGTTGTAATGAGGCTTGTCCCATGTTATGCACTAAGGCACCTTCTGTAATATCTGAGTGACACCTCTGCTTTGTTTCCATCCCCCTCCGGGTGGATATCCTTCTTCTCTTATTATACTATATATAAATGAAGAATGTGTATGTTGCTACAAGTTTTTTTTGAATGACTCCAGTTCTTTTTGTATATTTATGTTGTTAAGGAGATCATAGCGCAGAGTGTATACGGGGAAGTACTACACGCAATATATAATTATCTACAGAAATCTATCGTCCTCATTTCACCCCCAATAATCTGAGATCTAAATGTCTATAGGCAATATAGGCAGCTGCCTAGAGCGAACTCTTGATTGGGGCGCCGCTCTGCCCACAGCAATAAAGTTAGCCAGCATCCGAAGCACCCTCCCATCCAGCAAAACACTGACAAAACCCCTGAACGCTTACATGAGGAGGAGGCTTGTTACAGTGTGTCACCTAGTAGTAAGGTGATTACACGAGGAGGGTGTTTGTTACAGTGTGTCACCCCAGTAGTAAGGTGATTACATGCGAAGGAGGTTTGTTACAATGTGTCATCCCAGCTGTAAGGTGACTATGTGAGGAGGAGGTTTGTTACAGTGTGTCATCTCAGTAGTAAGGTGATTACATGAGGAGGAGGTTTGTTACAGTGTGTCACCACAGTAGTAAGGAGATTATGTGAGGAGGAGGTTTGCTACAGTGTGTCATCCCAGTAGTAAGGTAATTACATGAGGAGGAGGTTTGTTACAGTGTGTCACCCCAGTAGTAAGGTAATTACATGAGGAGGAGGTTTGTTACAGTGTGTCATCCCAGTAGTAAGGTAATTACATGAGGAGGAGGTTTGTTACAGTGTGTCATCCCAGTAGTAAGGTAATTACATGAGGAGGAGGTTTGTTACAGTGTGTCACTCCAGTAGTAAGGAGATTATGTGAGGAGGTTTGTTATAGTGTGTCATCCCAATAGTAAGGTGATTACATGAGGAGGAGGTTGTTACAGTATGTCACCCCAGTAGTAAGGAGATTATGTGAGGAGGAGGAGGTTTGTTACAGTGTGTCATCCCAGTAGTAAGGTAATTACATGAGGAGGAGGTTTGTTACAGTGTGTCACCCCAGTAGTAAGGAGATTATGTGAGGAGGTTTGTTACAGTGTGTCATCCCAATAGTAAGGTGATTACATGAGGAGGAGGTTGTTACAGTGTGTCACCCCAGTAGTGAGGAGATTATGTGAGGAGGTTTGTTACAGTGTGTCATCCCAATAGTAAGGTGATTACATGAGGAGGAGGTTGTTACAGTGTGTCATCCCAGTAGTAAGGAGATTATGTGAGGAGGAGGTTGTTACAGTGTGTCACCCCAGTAGTAAGGTGGGTCGTGCCAAACGGCGGAGTCCATTGGCGGGGTCAAGGACTGGCAAAATGAGCTTTTGCCTTGGGTGGCAAAAATCCTTGCACAAGGCCTGGATGCCATTGCCTATGCTTTGTTCTGTCCACAACCTTTTCCAAGCGGGGGTGACATCGCAAGCGGGGGTGACATGGACGATCACACTATGAAGACGGATTGTGTTTCTCATGCTCTGGTTAAATGCACCATAAAAAAATAAATAAAAGCAATGTGAACCAGAAAGAATTGATTTAATGTTGACAGCTAGAATAAGTGGAAAAAGCCTTTTTGCAGGTTTTGGGCTGCAGCCTTTTATCTTTCGAGCCTGACCGCCATGACCACAGATATTTTTATAGTTATGGAAAGGAACCAATATCTCTGGAGATGAAGGCGCAGCCCTACAGAAACATTTTAGTCTTGTGGGAAAAAAAAACAGAAGAGAAAAAAAAAATTCCGCGAATAAGAAAGGAGAACTGCAGAACCATTATATCGATAAATGACCTTGAGGCTCGATTTGCATATAATGTTGCCTTGTACGAAATGTTAAGAGGAAAGGATTTCATAAGCTACCAAACACACTGACATCCATCTTAAGAAGGTTGCATTAATGCCGGTATCATGGGGAAGGCAGACACAATTTGTGGAGGTAGATCTTATTATTGCTGTCCAAGCTACATGAAAATGTTAAACTCTTAAAATTAGAGAAAACTCCGGCTCAATAAAATCTGAAGCCAAGGCAGCGGTACATGGTAGACAGGAAGAAAAATCATGCTAAAATAATTTAAAGGTATGAAATTCACGAAGCAGCAAATGTTCAGGAAGGTGCAGTTTTGGAGCAGTTTGGATGCAATTTTTTTTTCTCCATGATCACCTCGAATATTCTGGGCAATAGGTTTACCGAAGACCCTTCTTAATACGTACGTAACCTGGACCTGCCTCCTCTGTTACAGTGTTCTAATAGCATAGACAAAAGAACATAGATATGGCACACGATGTTGCGTATTCTTTATTTGGCCTCTTAGATGACATCTGTAGGGTGCCCTAGTTCACCCGACACTTGTACTTTTGACGATTTACCTTTTAAGGGAGCCTGTCACGAGATTTGACCATATATACAGTAACACGTGGCAATGTCTTATGTATGGTAAAATCTTCCTCCTCGCCATGCCCGGGAGACATTCCTGCTCACAGGGATGGTGAGGATATGAAGTTAGTATCCACCGGCGACTCCATAAATAGTCCCCTGGGCAGGGAGCTGTACCTACCTAGTGCCGTCTTCTCCGGCTGTAATAACACCCCCTCAGCACACCCTGCGCCATCGCTTAGCTGCGTCTGCATAGGGAGCAGAGCGGTGACGCGGGCTGTCAATCATGCCGAGCGGGTGAAGACGGGACTAGATAAGGATAGCTCCCTGAACAGGTCCTCAGTCTGCACTCAGGGCTGGTGGGAGGATTTTTGTTTACATAGGTGAAGGTGCATTTTGGTAACCAGCCCACCCGTCCCCCTTGCCTAGTCCTCATATGCCCAGTTCTGTCTCCATTTCCCTGGCTCTCATTTACCTCATCAATCTACCCCCTCCAAGCCCATCCACTGTTCTCCCCATCTCTGTTCTTTCTTACAATGTCCCATTTTGTCTCTATCTTCCCAGCTCTGTCCCTATCGCACCATGTCCACTGTTCTATTCTCACCTTTCCTACTCTGACTGTCCCCATCTCTCCTGCTTTGTCCCAATCTTCCCTCCTATGACAGTGCTACATCCCCTCACCCCCCCCCCCCAATTGCCAAAGCATAAAGTACATTTGTAGTCCACAGTTTTATTTTATTTTGTGGTGTCCCGGTACAGAACATAGTTCTGTACAGTCCTTAAATCCCCTCAGGAAGAGTCCCTAAGGTCCTCAGGGCTCTCCTGCAGGGTTACCCCTAGGTTATATGGTGTTTAATGCATTGTATATTCACTATATACATTTAGTGTATGTGTTCTACTGAGAGTGTCATTATGTATAAAGTTGTACAGATTGTATTAAATGTATAGGACCTTCCTTGGTCATGTGACCTGTAATCACATGATACACCCAGAGTTCCAAGGGCACAGGTACCCCAGGCAACCAGCAACCAATGGGCTTTAGTTCAGCCCCCTGATATATAAGGGGCTGTAGTCTGTATATTCTCTCTCTTAGTTCCTGGCATTGAAGAAAGCACAAAGTCCTGTACTATCCAAGTTCATCTCATCCAGGCCAAAGCCAAAAGACCAGCAGCCACTTCTGAACTGAAAGTCATAACTACTTCTACAAATCAAATGACTACTACCCAGCTAAAGTAATACTAGTAGCACAGTGGCCTGCTGCATTATCACAATAACTACAAGTCCAAGCAAGCCTTAGAGGTTCCCTGTGTCCTGGTTACCTCTGTGGAAACTGCCTAATTGTAAAGACTGTTATCCACCTATTCTAAGTAAAAGTTCAAGTTGCTTCAAATCCTTGCTGTGGACCTTCATTCATTGCATGCAGTTTTTGGGCTGGTTGTCGGCGGTGCCCTATACCAAAACAACCCCATCCTGGCGTCACGAACACTAGGGGTTAACCACATCTTGCCCCCAGGGTTAATTGTTAATTCCATCAGATCCCGCTACCTACACTGCAACACCCCGTGGTCACCACAATTTATTTTTTTATCTGAATCCACTGCCAGTGGTTGGGCCTTCAAATTTACAACCCCTCCCCCCACCACCACCTTGCGCCCTAAGGCAGCTGCCTAAGTGGCCTTATGTTAGTGCTGTCCCTGCATGCACTGTGGTGCTCATCAAAGTACATTGGCAATGCGAGAGAACACCTAGACTAGCGAATGTAAAATAAGCAGCCATGCTGCTGGTCACCAGGGACCTCTTTGTTACCAATGTCTTTTCATGGACTAAAGAGGATGAGAATGAGCAGGGGTGGAAGGGGTTAATAACAAACCATTATATATTGTTGGATATGTGTGGAAAGTCGTGTTGTGTAAGGGGTAAGTTTATTAGGTCATTGGTAATATTTTGCTTTCTTGATAAGATGGTAGCAATGTAAGATGGCAGCGCACATAGATAGGTTCAGAAATATGGCTCCTGGTATCTGCAGTTTAGCTTTTGCTATATTGTACATAGATTCAGGACCAGAGTATTTTTAGCAGTGGAATTATTGTTCTCAGATAAAGAAGGTTGGAGCTTTCCAAGAGGAACTGCTCAGTGTTCAGTGGGTCAGACCAAAAAATTGGCTTCAATTGTTGTCTTATCTCTATACTTAAAGGGTAGCTCCCACCATCCTATATATTTTTTCAGTCCCTGCCTATTGCCCATCTATCCCTAACCCCCTCCCTGCTTTTAATTTTCTTTTTGCTATATTAAAAATAACTTTTTGTCTGCCTGGTGGTCTGCTCCCTACCAGGCAGACTTCCCCAGTAGGCACCTTGTCACTGATGCCTGCTGGGGCCGACACTTCCGCCCTTAGTTCATCTATATAGGGTGCCTTCAGCTGTTTTACCACTACAATTCCCAGCTTGCCCTGACATCTATTGGCTGTCATGGCATGCTGGGAGTTGTAGTAATGAAACAGCTGGAGGCACCCTGTGTAGATGAACTATAAGTTACTGCCATGCGGCGCTACCCCGTTCTCTCCATCAACCCCCCCCCCTCTTCTGAAACCCGGAACCCCAATCTCCTACAACCCCCGTTATAACCACCAGCTCCCCTAAACATCTCTCCTCCATACTTACTGATACTGCAGAGTCCGGCAGCGGGCGTGCAGGGGCAGCGGTGGCGGCGATGACATGTGCGGGAGGAGTGACCTCCCAGCCAGTGGCCGGGGACCCAATGTGCTCGCTCCCGCCTGTCTGATTAACTGACAGGGACCGAGTGCAGTGTAAATGAATTAGGACCGATTGCCCGGCCGCAATCGGTCCGAATTCAGACGTGACGTTACGCCGTGCTGCAGCCGACCACTAGGAGGGAGACCCCCTAGTGGACAAAAGATATTGTACAAAGCAGGTGGCCTATTAAAGGAATGGAAGTAAAATGAGGAAGGTAAGATAGCACTTATACACAACATTATGCTATTTAGTCTCTGCTGAAGTCTAGTAGATGTAGAGGACGATTCGAGTTGCAGTATTTACAGCTTTATAATTGGAATATTGATCAATGCAATTTTGCTATTTGCCGACAAGTGTTGAAATGAGCTATTCTTGATGCTTTTTAAAGTACAGTGATTCTGCCCCTAATGCCATAAAGACAGACTAATCTAGTCATATTACGTTATACCAAAAATCAGGGCCAGTTTTATACAAAGTGCAGCTCTGGGTAAAATAAAAAGTAGGGCTCCCAGTGCTTAAAGGGGTACTCCATAGATTTTTTATTTATTTTTTTAAATCAACTGGTGCCAGAAAATTTTACAGATGTGTAAATTATGTTTATTTTAAAATCTTAATCCCTCCAGCACTTATCAGCTGCTGTATTTCCAGTCTGACCATAGTGCTCTCTGCTGACACCTCTGTCCATGTCAGGAACTGTCCAAAGTACATCCCCAAATCCCCATAAAAAAAAAAAAAAAAAAAAAAAAAACCTCTACTGCTTCGAGCTGTTTCTGACATGCACAGAGGTGTCAGTAGAGAGAACTGTGGTCAGACTGAAAAGAACTACACAACTTTCTCTGGAGTATACAGCAGCTGGTATGCACTAGCAGGCTTCAGATTTTTAAATAAACATAATTTACAAATCTGTATAACTTTCTACTGTCCGTTGATTTAAAAAAAAAAAAAAAAAAATCCCCTTCGGAGTACCCCTTTAAATATCTTACCAACAACACAGAAAACAAAAGAGAGAAAAGGTGTATTCAAGGATTGCAGGAAACCAGATACATCAAAGTAAATACCAGAAATTATGCCACATGATCACCTTAATGGTAAAGTTTATTGATTATCCCACTTCCTGTTAGCCAAACTAAACATATGTCTCAACGCATTTCTCTCTTAAACCGAAAATGGGGTTCATCAGGGGACTCAAAATAACAGGACAATCATAATGCTTGAACACAACTGTTATGATCTGACCGTATCTATATCCATATAACAGAAGTAAAGCAGCCACTCGTACCACAACAGAATAATCTGCCATTACATCTCTTAGTCATTTAGCTGATCGTATAACCACCTAAGTGAAGGATCGATTTTGGATTTGGGATATTGTTCCTATGTATATTTACTACTGAGGCGCCAGATGTGTTCTATTTGCACTATTTTGATGTGGACCATAATTCCAATGTGTACCTTCTGTACTCTTTTGATTTGTTCAGGCCATATCAGTTGTATTTAAGTATTTATGGGTATAGTAAAATATAGCATTTTTGGGTACAGTATAATGTAATATTTTGGGTACAGATAGCAAAAAGTTTGTGAACAGCTCACCCACTTGCCTCTACTGCGCCTCGGACGGGACTGGACCTATGTCCCATACAAACAGTAGGTACAAGCGGAATGTCCAGCGCAATCTCGATGCAATATGTATTATCTTTATTTCAGCAATCAAACAAACATGAAAATGAACAGGTGACGCGTTTCGGCCATGGTATGACTTAGGCCGCATACCGTGGCCGAAAAGCGTTACCTGTGAATCTTCATGTTTGATTGCTGAATAAAAGATAACACGTATTGCATTGAGATTGCGCTGGACATTCCGTTTGTACCTACCATTTTGGGTACAGTATAATGTAGTATTATTTATGGGTACAGTATGAATGCCACTGCTGCCACTGGTGCATAAATCAGATCCAGCAAAAGTAAGAAATGGTGAAATGTCTGTCTCTGCTAAACATTATTATTATTATCTTTTTAAATATTTTTGTTTAAACATTATCGAGAATAACTTTTCATAGTACAAGATGCTTTAAAAATATCACCATCTTTCAAGTACAAGGGCTTTTCCAAGGACTGTGCATTTGTCATTGAAAACATTGTAACATTGTTATTTTCTCAACATTCACAGGCATTCCATATATATATATATATATATATATATATATATATATATATATATATATATGTATATATATATTGTGAGAAGGTGAAGGGCATTGTGGTTGATGGTCGGTATGTGTCACCAAGGCTCCTGGCCTTGGTAAAGTAAGAGCCAATAATTGTACTGTATCTGTGCTGCGATGTAGACTGACACTGTTGCTGTAGTATGGCTGGAAAGCCAATCCGGGATGGCTCTTACTCGCAATGGTCAATTGTTGGGTGGGGGCCATTCCCCACAATCCAGGCCACCTTTTGTTGCCCTTAAAGGCAGTCTGCTCCACCAGCTGAGGGGGATTTGCATGTTGCAGCTCACACTGCCAGAGAGCTGAGTTTTGAGATCTTCCTTGTTCAGTGTGGAAGCTGGTGAGAAGACTGCCTGGAGGCTTGGAAAAGACTTGCTTGATGCCGCATGGCATAGCCTCAGGTGTGAACAAACTTTTGTGGACTTTTGTTACTTTTTCTTTGTTCTGCATTTAAGTCTGTTTGCTGTTTGCCAAGTCTGAATGAAACACTGAACTCTGATTTGAAAAGTCTATACTGCAACCACACCTGTCTGCAAGAGCGAGTCATCACTATATATATATATATATATATATATATATATATATATATATATATAAATGTATGTATATAGTAAAAGCAAGAACACTGCAGCACTCCAACATGTAGAAAAATCTTGTGAAAAAATGTATTTCATCATAGGTGCAAAGGCAACGTTTGAAAAAGGCTGCATGCTTGCAGCTGAAACGTTGCCTTTGCACCTGTGATAGAATACATTTTTTCACAAGATTTTTCTACATCTTGGAGTGCTGCAGTGTTCTTGTTTTTACTTGAAGTTTGGAGATCCGTGACCTCGGTCCCCCACTGAGTTGCACCCACCTCAAGCTGTAATATTATATTTATTTCTCTATCATCAACTAACTGATAAACCATATGTTAATACTACGCATTTTTCATTCTCTTATCTTTTGTTATACTGTGTTGTATATTATCAGTTCGTACAGTTACTACCTCTTGGTGATTCATTCTCTCTGACAACTCATTTTCTTAAAATTTATTTTAATATTGTTCCACTTCTATAGGTTAGTCTTACAGTAGATATGAGAAAGATTTTTATACTAGATCATCCTTTAATCTGTTAAGGACAAAAGGCGTACAGGTATGCTCTTGCGTCCTGGTATTGAAGGGCAAAGGGCATACCTGTACGCCCTGAATTCTTAAGTGGCTTTGAAGCGAGCACAGGAGCTGTACTCGCTTCAGAGCAGTGAATGTCGGCTACTATCAGTAGCCTCACACTCACTGCTTATGCCGCTGGCCGGCATTTAACCCTTTAGATGCCATGATCAATGCCGATCACGGTGTCTAAAGTGAAAGTGAAAGATGCCAGCAGCTCCGTGATCACAGGGGTTCCGTGAGCCAAAATGGCAGAGGAGGGTCCCCTTACCTGCCTTCTGCTGCCCGATCGCCGATCCAATGATATAGCCTGGTATAGCCAGGCTGGATCAGTGGATTCCCAATCTTACTCTGTAATGCTAAGCCATAGGCATAGCATTATACAGTAAGTGCAATATAATGATTGCATATAAAAATCCCCTATGGGGGACTTTAAAAGTGTAAAATAAGAAATAAAAAAAAAGTTTTAAAAATTAAATAAAACCCCCTCCACTAATAAAAAAAATCAAATCCCCCTTATTTTCCGATTTTACAAAAATAAAAAGAATGTAAATCTCCAAACTATTAAAATATAATGTTTATGATCCCGCACAGTAAACAGCATAAATATGAAGAAATACCAAACACCAAAAATGCTGATTTTTAATCACGCCATAAAATGGAAAAAAAATTATTAAAATGCGATCAAAAAGTCCCATAAAAACAAAAATGGTACTGATTAAAACTACAACTACAAAACTACAAAAAAATAATGAGCCTTCATACATCCCTGTATACTGAAAAATAAAAAAACTTATAGGGGTTTTATGCATACCAATTTTGTTTAAAAAAAGTTTTTATTTTTTTTAAATAGTACAATAATAGAAAAACTATATAAATGGTGTATGGTTTTAATTGCATTGACCTACAGAATAGAGACAATGTATCATTTTTAGCATAAAGTGCACGGCTTAAAACTCAAACCCCCAAAAGTTGCAAAATTGCAGTTTTCTTATAAATTTCTGCCCACAAATAATAATTTTTTGGTCGTACATTTTATGGTAAAATGACAGATGTCATTACAAAGAACAATTGTTTGTGCAAAAAACAAGCCCTCATGTGGGTATGTAGGTGAAAAACTGGTTATGGATTTTAAAAGGAGAGGAGGAAAAAAGAAAAATGCAAAAATGAAAATTGGCCCGAAAATCAACTGTCTTGTAAAGAGAAATGCTGTTATATAATGAAGAAATTGCACCATATGCAATAGCTATACACATGGATAAGGTAGATGGTTCTTAAAATACATCACTTTATAAAGAATTGGGAATAAATAGGCAGAATGATAAAAATGTTCATTGTAGAATCATGTCATACCTTAGATGCTTAATTTCATCCTAGTAACAGTCCTACCCCAACAAAATATTTGAGCTCCTCAGTCTGGATTTTACATGAAAAATAAACTAGCAGGAGAAATACACTGCTCAAAAAAATAAAGGGAACACTAAGATAACTCATCCTAGATCTGAATGAATTAATCGTATGAAATACTTTGCTGACAACAAAATCACACAACAATTATCGATGGAAATCAAACTTATCAAACCATGGAGGTCTGGATATGGAGTCACACTCAAAATCAAAGTGGAAAACCACACTACAGGCTGATCCAACTATGATGTAATGTCCTTAAAACAAGTCAAACTGAGGCTCAGTAGTGTGTGTGGCCTCCACGTGCCCGTATGACCTCCCTACAATGCCTGGGCATGCTCCTGATCAGGTGGTGGATGTCTCCTGAGGGATGTCCTCCAGGCCTGGACTAAAGCATCCGCCAACTCCTGGACAGTCAGTGGTGCAACGTGGCGTTGGTGGATG
This sequence comes from Hyla sarda, assembly GCF_029499605.1. NCBI lineage: Eukaryota > Metazoa > Chordata > Amphibia > Anura > Hylidae > Hyla > Hyla sarda. The sequence goes on along the minus strand of NC_079194.1, from coordinate 278,353,571 downwards.
GAGCGAGACATGATGTCCCAGATGTGCTCAATTGGATTCAGGTCCGGGGAACGGGCGGGCCAGTCCATAGCATCAATGCCTTCCTCTTGCAGGAACTGCTGACACACTCCAGCCACATGAGGTCTAGCATTGTCTTGCATTAGGAGGAACCCAGGGCCAACTGCACCAGCATATGGTCTGACAAGGGGTCTGGGGATCTCATCTCGGTACCTAATGGCAGTCAGGCTACCTCTGGCAAAAACATGGAGGGCTGTGGGGCCCCCCAAAGAAATGCCAACCCACACCACTACTGACCCACCACCATACTGGTCATGCTGGAGGAAGTTACAGGCAGCAGAATGTTCTCCACAGCGTCTCCAGACTCTGTCACATCTGTCACATGGCTCTGGCAGTGCTTCTCCTGCTCCTCTTGGTACAAAGGCAGAGGTAGCGGTCCTGCTGCTGGGTTGTTGCCCTCCTATGGCCTCCTCCACGTCTCTTGATGTACTGGCCTGTCTCCTGGTAGCGCATGCTCTGGACACTACCCTGACAGACACAGCAAACCTTCTTGCCACAGCTCACATTGATGTGTCATCCTGGATGAGCTGCACTACCTGAGCCACTTGTGTAGGTTGTAGACTCCGTCTCATGCTGCTACTAGAGTGAAAACACCGCCAGCAGTAAAAAGTAACCAACATCACCACCTGCAGAACCACTCCTTTAATGGGGGTGTCTTGCTTATTGTCTATAATTTCCACCTGTTGTCTGTTTCATTTGCACAACAGCATGTGAAATTGATTGTCAATCAGTGTTTCTTCCTGAGTGGACAGTGTGATTTCACAGAAGTGTCATTGACTTGGAGTTACATTGTGTTGTTTAAGTGTTCCCTTTATTTTTTTTGAGCAGTGTATATTTTTAGCATTCAGTTAAAGGGGTACTCCGGTGAAAACCTTTTTTCTTTTAAATCAACTGGTGCCAGAAAGTTAAACAGATTTGTAAATTACTTGTATTAAAAAAATCTTAATCCTTCCTGTACTTATTAGCTGCTGAATACTACAGAGGAAATTCTTTTCTTTTTGGAATTCTCTCTGATGACATCACGACCACAGTGCTCTTTGCTGACATCATTATAATAATAACTCTTTATTTATTGTTGTCCTTAGTGGGATTTGAACCCAAGGCCACAGCACTGCAAGGCAGCAGTGCTAACCACTGAGCCACCATGCAGCCCTTAGCATACATCTGCTATGCACGGTTGCTAAAATGGACAGAGATGTCAGCAGAGAGCACTGTGCTCGTGATGTCATCAGTGTTCCAAAAAGAAAGGAATTTCCTCTGTATTATTCAGCAGCTAATAAGTACTGGAAGGATTAAGATTTTTTAATAGAAGTAATTTACAAATATGTTTAACTTTCTGGCACCAGTTGATTTAAAAGAAAAAAGGTTTTCACCGGAGTACCCCTTTAAACACCAGCCTTTTGGGGGTATGGAGGTTTCTAGAACCCCTATTTACTATAATGGATGTAGGTAGATTCATGGACATGTCTACACATTACTCCGTCCAAATTTACTATAGAACTACACCTGTCTTTCCCAACCAGGGTGCCTCCAAGCTGTTGCAAAACTACAACTTCCAGCATGCCCAGACAGCCATCGGCTATCCAGGCATGCTGTAAATTGTAGTTTTGCAACAGCTAGAGGCAACCTAGTTACAAAACATTAAATTAGACCATCACCCAAGTCTTAAAGGGGTTATCCACGACAAGGTGATTTTAGTACATACCGTATTTTTCGTCATATAAGACGCTCCGGCATATAAGACTCACCTAATTTTATAGGATAAAAATCTAGAAAATAAAGATACTGACCCAAATACAATGTAAAGTATAGGACAGTGATCTTCAACCTGCGGACCTTCAGATGTTGCAAAACTACAACTCCCAGCATGCCCGGACAGCCGTTGGCTGTCCGGGCATGCTGGGAGTTGTAGTTTTGCAACATCTGGAGGTCCGCAGGTTGAAGACCACTGGTATAGGAGGTAGTACTCACGTGTCCCCGCCGCTCCGGACCCGTCACCGCTCATCACCGCTGCCCTGGATGTCGCCCTCCATCGCTGTCGCTGGATCCCTGGACCGTCGCTCCGGAACATCTCTGCTGCCCGGTATCCCCACTTTCCGTTGCCGCCATCACGTCGCTACGCACGCCGCTCCTATTGGATGACGGGACGGCGTGCGCGACAATGTGATGACGACAAAGGAGAGTGCCGGCCATGCAGGGGAACCCGGCACGGAGCAGACACCGAGGAGGCAGGTAAGGTCCCTCCTGGTATCCTGTAAGCTGTTCGGGACACCGCAGCGGTCCCGAACAGCCCAACTGAGCAGCCGGGTTAGTGTAATTTTCGCTTCAGACGCGGCGGTCAGCTTTCATCGCCGCGTTTGAAGGCTTATTACAGGGCATCACCGCGATCAGTAATGTCCTGTTTTAGCCGTGGGTCCCTGCCGTTGATGGCCGCAGGAATCGCCGCGATAGGACAGGTATTCGCTGTATAAGACGCACCAATTCCCCCCCCCCCCCAGTTTTGGGGAAGAAAAAGTGTTTATATGGCGAAAAATAATTTTTTTTTAGATGGCAATTTTCTCTTGGAGTCCCCCCCCCCTCCAACTACAAGTCCCATAATTCCTTGTTTGTAGGTGTGAGGTCACTTTTTTCCCTCCCACACATCAGCCACCCCACCCATTGAAACACACCTGTGCTCCCTTCCATGCAATCAATAGCTCAGTCTTCTTTTTTAACCAGGGTGCCTTCAGCTGTTGCAAAACTACAATTTCTTGCAGAATACTCTCCCTCCCACCCAGCGGTTGTTCCACCCATTGAAGCAAAGACAGGCTCCCTCTAAACACCTGACTAGTGATGTAATGTCTCGGGCCGCACTGCAACCTGGGAAATGCTGAGACGACACTCATTTTCTATGCTGTTAAAAATCAACATTGAGGAAAAAATCACAGAAAAATTGTGAGACCACCATGAAACACAGGTACGGACACTATATTATGATCTACACTCATTTTACGGCCCCCTGTAACATAGTCACATAAAAAAGTATCCTGGAATATCCCTTTTGAAGGTTATATTGACCTTCACAACAAAATGATTTGTTATTGCCTTGGGGCATACAACATGGGAAGTAAAGCAACTGTGCAGAAGGACTTGATTTAAAACTTTCTGTCATTTGGTGTCTAGCATAAGAAAAGTTGCGACTTTGCAAATTGTCTTCATTCTAAAAAAAAAATCGTATTTTTCTAAAGCTCCTATGCAAACCTATGCTTTGCAGAAGTAACGTTTATAGTCCGATACTGTAGTCATACTCTACATTGATCTCAATCCTCATGGAAATGTACTACACAGTTGTAGCATCCAGAAACAGTTTTGGTGGCGTACTACGCTGTTGTAGTTCATTATGCTATTGGCGTATTATAAGTACAGGATCAGGTACGTTGAGCACCAATGCATACAGTACTACAGTGGTCCCTCAACATACGATGGTAATCCATTCCAAAAGGACCATCGTTTTTTGAAACCGTCGTATGTTGAGGGATCCGTGCAATGTAAAGTATAGGACAGTGGTCTACAGTGGTCTACACCGGACCGTCACCGGACATCTTGAATGTCAAGCAGGTTGAAGACCACTGTTAGAGGAAGTTGTACTCACCTGTCCCCGCCGCTCCGGACCATCACCGCTCGTCACCGCTGCCCGGGATGTCGCCTTCCATTGCTGTCGCCGCGTCCCTGACGCTCCGGCAAGGCCTCTGCTTCCCCGGCATCCTCACTCTCCGTCGCCGCCATCACGTCGCTACGCACGCCGCTCCTATTGGATGACGGGACGGCGTGCGCAGCGACGTGATGACGACGATGGAGAGCGCCAACGATGCAGGGGATCCCGAAGAGGACGCGCCGGAGCCCTGAGGACAGGTAAGTGATCGTCAGCGGACCACACGGGGCACCGTAAATGGCTATCAGGTGGCAGCTGAAGAAGTCTGCGCTGCCGGATAGCCGTTTATGCGATGGCCCCGACATAAAAAAAGCATTGTATGTTGATGCTGCCTTCAACATGCGATGGCCTCTGAGAGGCCATCGTATGTTGAAATGATCGTATGTTGGGGCCATCGTAGGTTGGGGGGGGGGGGGTCACTGTATATGCAATGCCATCCATTTAACATTTGCACCGCCGGATGTGAGAGCACCTAGTCCAGTGAATGTAAAGTGATAATATACAATACTGTATTCATAGCCAGACCAGCATAGAAAGTAGGTGGTGAAGCATACATTTTCTGTATGAATTCCTTGCTGGGCTAGCAATGAAAGTTATAAGCCATACCTAGAATACTATATGCATTGTCTCTCATACATTCACTGGGTCAGCATTAAAAGTGAGCAGTGATGCATACTGTTCTGTATTTATTGCTTTTCACACATTTGCTGGGACAGCATTGAACATGACTGGTGATGCACACAATTCTGTAAGCATAAGTGCTCGCGCATTTCTAGAGCCAGGACTGAAAATGAACAGCAATGCATACAGCATTAACAGTGAGCAGTGATGCATACAGCATTGAAAGTGAGCAGTGATGCATACAGTTCTGTATGCATCACTGATCAAACATTTGCTGGGCCAGCATTGGACGTGACATGTGATGCACACAATACCGTATACATCACTGCTCACAGACTGCAGAAATACATGGGTCGTCTGCATTTACATATATATATATATATATATATATATATATATATATATATATACTGCTCCAAAAAGGGAATCCTTAATCAACACAATGTAACTCCAAGTCAATGATACTTCTGTGAAATCACACTGTCCACTCAGGAAGCAACAATGATTGACAATCAATTTCACATGCTGTTGTGCAAATGGAACAGAAAACAAGTGGAAATTATAGGCAATTAGCAAGACACCCCCAATAAAGGAGTGGTTCTGCAGGTGGTGACCACAGACCACTTCTCAGTTCCTATGCTTCCTGGCTGATGTTTTGGTCACTTTTGAATGCTGGCGGTGCTTTCACTCTAGTGGTAGCTTGAGACGGAGTCTGCAACCCACACAAGGGGCTCAGGTAGTGCAGCTCATCCAGGATGGCACATCAATGCGAGCTGTGGCAAGAAGGTTTGCTGGGTCTGTCAGCGTAGTGTCCAGAGCATGGAGGCGCTACCAGGAGACAGGCCAGTACATCAGGAGACGTGGAGGAGCCGTAGGAGGGCAACAACCCAGCAGCAGGACCGCAACCTCCGCCTTTGTGCAAGGAGGAGCAGGAGGAGCACTGCCAGAGCCCTGCAAAATTACCTCCAGCAGGACACAAATGTGCATGTGTCCACTCAAATGGTCAGAAACAGACTCCATGAGGGTGGTATGAGGGCCCGACGTCCACAGGTGAGGGTTGTGCTTTACAGCCCAACACCGTGTAGGACGTTTGGCCTTTGCCAGAGAACACCAAGATTAACAAATTCGCCACTGGAGCCCTGTGCTCTTCACAGATGAAAGCAGGTTCACACTGAGCACATGTGACAGATGTTGAGAACATTCTGCTGCCTGCAACATCCTCCAGCATGACCAGTTTGGCGGTGAGTCAGTAATGGTGTGGGGTGGCATTTCTTTCTTAGGCCAGCACTGCAAGTGAGCAGCTATGCATACAGTACTGAATGCATCGCTGCTTACACATTTTTAAGGCCAACATTGAAAGTGAGAGGCGAAACAGAGTTTTGTATGCACTGATGCTCACACTGTAAATGGAAATGGAGAGGAGATACATTGCTTACATGCAACAGTTCTCTTCATCTGTATATTCAATAGGAGACAGCTGAAAGAGAATGACAGCATTATGGGTCACAGGGTTTCTTAGTAGTCTATTACCAGGGAAATACATGGGTCTGCTGTAGATATGTAGTGATATATATATATATATATATATATATATATATATATTTTTTTTTTTTTTTTTTTTTTTTTAACAAAGGCAATTTGCAAGAGTGCCAAAAAAATTGATTGCAAAGGTCAATATAGCCTTTAAATACCACGCAGTATGGCAGATGATGTATTGTTGAGCATATTGTAATGGATCAAGTCTATTATGTAAGCATTCCAGTGGCTTCCTGGCTTTTTGTTTTCTATCTAAAGTTTTTTGTTTTTACATTATTAAGCTAAACTATGAACTCTGTTTACTGGAGTCTAAAACAACACGTTTTGCTTTTGAAATAAAACCATTGTTGGCTATGACCCACAGCTTCGCCGCCTAAAGATTGAAAGTTTACAATTAATTCTGATGAATTAGTAGGTAAAGTATTCTCGCATGAAGGCGAGCAGAAGATTGCATTACAAGTGGTGGGAAATTAATTGATTGTAAATGAGTGCTCGCCGGATAATAGTAGTGAGCCGAGACGCAGACAAAGCTTCAGAAATGGAGCTGGATTGCTGCAGGGTGGGGATAGGGGAGGCAGAGAATCGGTCGAAATAAAAGAAGGGTCAAGAAACAGAGCAAGATAGTTAGGGAGGAAATTACATAGTAGTGATGAATACAAAAGCTCGGTCTTCACAGTACATGCATTAAATGCTCATGATACATACCGTACTGTATTTATAGGACCATATTGCTGACAGTAAATATCATATTCGGGAACTGGATTGCAGTGTTGTTTACGAGATGTAAAGATGATTGAAGCGTAGACGTCCGACAGCCTTGGGGGAAGAAAGACTTAGGACTTAGTAGTGTGATAGAGCTTTAATTCCTCAATACTCTTCAATGAGCGTTGTCCAAGTGTTTAATTGAAAATATATGTATTTTTCTGGGTTACAAAAGGACTTGCAGTCATGCATGAGATGCGGTAAAATGGCAGGACTAACATGATCGCAACGTAATAATGCTGTCCTTAGGCAAAAAATATTGCAAGTGACCTTACTACAATAGTCTGTACGACATGAGAACAAATACGCCCTATAAAAGCCTTGCACGCCTTTGTCTTCTCACTATTTGCTCTGGGCACACATTCTACACAGATATTTAGTATATATGTTGTTAGTCATATAAAATAACATAGTTTATTGAACTAGAAAATCTATATTTGTCTGCATGATTGCCATCCATACAAATGTGTGCTCCCAAGCTGTTTATCCTGTGAAGAGATCTCAACTTTATGCACCATTAACTCCGGCAAGCAGTTGGCAAATCATCTGTACCGTAATCCTGAAAAATGATCAAGGATGTCAAAGGACGAGGAGAGGGTGGAGTACGTTCAGGTTAGGGGGGAGGGGGGATTTCATTAGTTGGGTAGGGTGCGTGTCCATATTACCTCTGTTGTCAAGGTCTGTGTTTTTACTTCTTCTTGAGCTTGATATCCTTCACATGTAAAGGTGTAACAAAACGGGTGCTTCTTGATAAAGAGCGTAAAGTGTAAATGTAAGTGTAAATAGATAAGAGGGATATAGTTACATATATTTCTCCTCCATTCATTACAATGATTTGATCCAGTCGAACATAGGCACAACTGACTGTACAAATAGGGATTAGAATTTAAAGTCAGGATTACAATTATTTGTATTCAGCAGCAAAACTTTTTCCATAGTAACTGCCTTCGGCTTCCTAAAAGGTAATAGCTCAAATGGTTGAAACGTCACCATCCATCTGCAACTGTGACCTTTCTGGAAACTTTCAAAGGACTGCAAGGCTTTTAGAATGGAGAGGTGATGCCATTGTTCATGGCTCTGTTAGGGGGACATGTATCATTATTTGTGTATGGTAGAAGCAGTTTACCCCTTTTCCCGAATTCTAAATTATGCGCAGAAGCACTAAATTTATCAATCAAGTGCAACGAGCTTCATAAATTGCGGGTAAATATAGTAATCTCCTAAATCCACTCTTTGGAAAATAGAATCGATGATTTAGAGCATCTTGCTACATTAAGTCCAAGATGGCTTATATTTGCGCCAAAAAAAACAGCTCTTGCGGCAAAATTTTTGGTGTAAAAAAAAAAGTACGCATTTAATAAATCCATGCGTACTATAGATGTCACTCCAAGGTACCCCGATTCAGCCACATCTGGAGGACATGCTCTACCAAAACGTGGGCAAAAAAATTGCGCAAAAAAAGGGCTTGCGCAAAATTTTGCGCAAAAAAATACACACAAAACAGGGGTAACATTTTTGATACATGTCCCCCTGTGTGTATAGATTGAGCCCAGAACCCAACAAGAAATGATGCTCAGCAACATAATACATAGTAAATAAATGAAAAATGATATACATATTTTTATATATATATATATATATATATATATATATATATATATTTATATATAATTTAACACAAATTATATACTTTATATATTTTGATCAGAATGAAATGTGTCTTCTCCTTTTACCAAACTTCTTCCCCTCCCCGAGCTAAACTTTCATTCACTCTGGAAAAAAACTGCTCAGTTTTGTTCTGAATTTAAAAGATAGACTAAGATCTCACTGAGTGATTAGTTACATGCTGCCATATACATCTATGAAAATGGGAGGGGGGGGGGAGAAGAGAGATGAGAGGGGGAGTAAGGAAAGTGCATTAATTTAGCGAGCTTGCCTCCTGATATTCCTTCTCCTTTCCTCTCCTTGTTGACAGCACATTGTCTAGGTTACTGACCAGCGCTCCAATCTAGAAGCTGTGGTTATGCTGATATATTCTCACACACATCAGCCCGACCACCACTTCTAGAGTAGAGCAGTGGTCGGTAACCTAGACAGCGAGCTGCCAACAGGGGGAGCAAGGGAGAAGAAACATCAGGAGGAGGCAAACCTGCTAAATGAATGTACAGTGGTCCCTCAACATACGATGGTAATCCGTTCCAAACGGACCATCGCTTGTTGCAACCATCGCATGTTGAGGGATCCGTACAGTGTAAAGTATAGGACAGTGGTCTACAACCTGCGGACCTCCAGATGTTGCAAAACTACAACACCCAGCATGCCCGGACAGCCGTTGGCTGTCCGGGCATGCTGGGTGTTGTAGTTTTGCAACATCTGGAGGTCTGCAGGTTGTAGACCACTATTAGAGGAAGTTGTACTCACCTGTCCCTGCCGCTCCAGACCGTCACCGCTCGTCACCGCTGCCCGGGATGTCGCCGTCCATCGTTGTCGCCGCGTCCCCGAGGTGTCCCTGACGCTCCGGCAAGACCTCTGCTTCCCCGGCATCCGCGCTCTCCGATGCCGCCATCACGTCGCTACACACGCCGCTCCTATTGGATGACGGGACGGCGTGCACAGTGACGTGATGACATCGATGGAGAGCGCCGACGATGCAGGGGATCCCGATGAGAACGCGCTGGAGCCCCGAGGACAGGTAAGAGACATCCCCGGAGCTCACGGGGCACCGTAAACGGCTATCCGGGGGCAGCTGAAGCAGTCTGCGTTGCCGGATAGCCGTTTATGCGATGGCCCCGACATACAAAAGCATCGTATGTTGATGCTGCCTGCAACATGCGATCTCCTCTGAGAGGCCATCGTATGTTTAAACAATCGTATGTCGGGGCCATCGTAGGTCGGGGGGTCACTGTATTTGCAAAACAATTTAACTTGATGTGCCCTAGAAGTTAAACTATGTGAGATGAGATGGGAATACCCCTTGAATGCTCTATCCTGAGAATAGGCTAAATAACCCCTTTTTATTCCTACATGGAAACTAAAGGGTGAACCTACACATATAACACAACACCAGAGGATGAATATATATTTGTGGTTAGGAACTATTTTTTTTTAGTTGTTTCAGCAAATGGCTGTATCAAAAAAATTTACATATATACTGGTGCTATTGTACAGTTATTCAATCCTATAAATGGCCTCTATAATGCATTCTCCTGTCCTGCACCCCGGCTCTCCTCATGAATGATGTGCGGTGGCCGTTATGCTCGCTCTATATATCTCTATAGGAGAGCGGAACAAACACGAACGCTGTATCTCCAGCTCTCCCATAGAGATGCATGGAAGTGGCATGTAAGCCACCACGTCAGACTATGGGACACACGTCATTCATGCAGAGACCTGGTCACACTCGACAGGAGATCGTGGGGGTCCCAGTGGTTGGATCCCCTACATTCTTGCATTTATGGCCTATCCTGCCGATAGGAAATACATTTTGTTATACTGAATAACTCCCTTAAAGGGTACCTCTCATCAAATAAACTTTTGATATATTTTAGTTTAATGAATGTTGAATAACTTTCCAATAGCATGTTAATGAAAAATATGCTTCTTTCTATTGTATTTTTCCCGATCAGTCCTGTCAGCAAGCATTTCTGACTCATGCTGGAGTCCTAAACACTCAGAGCTGCCAGCCTGCTTTGTTCACAGCCAAATAGGCTGTGAACAAAGCAGGCTGGCAGCTCTGAGTGTTCTCCTTTGTGAACAAAGCTGACTGGCAGCTCGTAGTGTTTAGGACTCCAGCATCAGTCTGAAATGCTTGCTGCCAGGACTGGTAGGGAGACCCCTAGTGGTCATTTCTTCAAAGTGGAAAATTAAATAGAAAGAAGCATATTTTTTAATAACATGCAATTGAAAAGTTATTCTGCATACATTAATCTATAATATATCAAAAGTTTTTTTGATGAGAGGTACCCTTTAATGTCCCTAGATACCAAGAATAATTTGGTTGTTAGATTATATTACAAGGATGATCTTCCCCTGTTTTAGGGTAAATTCTCATTTGTTACGGGCCATAAGTTTGCGGTATACATTGGATACCTGCAAAATAGTATTCTGACATATTCCGACATATTCTGCTGTGTATCTGAGCTGTGCCCATTCATTTCAATTAATTGAATGCAGTCTACTAGTGTAAACTGTCATTTTGTAGGGCGCACAAACGTTAGAGTTCCTCAATACTACAGTATATGGTCAAAATGTAACAAACCTTGTCCCTACAAGTTTAATCAACAGTATACATCTGTGTACATTTCTGAAGGTTTTCCAATGTATATAATACAATATATATAATATGTATGTATTACTGTATTTTTCGCCCTATAGGACGCACCGGCGTATAAGACGCACCCTATTTTTAGGTGCAAAATCTAAAAAATTTAAGATTTTGAACCCAATAGTGGTCTTCAACCTGCGGACCTCCAGATGTTGCAAAACTACAACTCCCAGCATGCCCGGACAGCCAACGGCTGTCCGGGCATGCTGGGAGTTGTTGTTTTGCTACATCTGGAGGTCTGCAGATTGAAGACCACTGCATAGGAGGTAGTATTCACGTGTCCCCGCCGCTCCGGACCTGTCACCGCTGCCCTGGATGTCACTCCATCGCTGTCGCCGTGTCCCCGTCGCTCTGCTGCCGGTCGGGTTTCCTCGCTCTCCGTCGCCGCCATCACGTCGTTACGCACGCCGGCGCACGTACGCAACGACGTGATGACGAGGAAGGAGAGCGCCGGCCATACAGGGGATCCCTGAACGGAGAAGACACCGAGGAGGCAGGTAATGTCCCTCCCGGTGTCCTGTAAGCACTAACCCGGCTATTAAGTCGGGCTGTTCGGGACCGCCGCGGTGAAATCGCGGCGGTCCAGAACAGCCCGACTGAACAGCCGGGTTAGTGTCACTTTCCCTTCAGACGCGGCAGTCAGCTTTGATCACCGCGTCTGAAGGGTTAATACAGGGCATCACCGCAATTGGTGATGTCCTGTATTAGCCGCGGGTCCCGGCCGTTGATGGCCGCAGGGACCGCCGCGATAGGGGTGTATTCGCCGTATAAGACGCACCGACTTCTCCCCCCCAGTTTTGGGGAAGAAAAAGTGCGTCTTATACGGCGAAAAATACGGTATATATATTCCAATGTATATAAAGCAATATATATAATACATAAATTTTCTTTGCCAATTTTTCGTTCATATTTTTAGCCTTTTTTGGACTGTAGCAAACTCTTTATCCCCACCCCCCCAAAAAAATGGCTATATATTTTTGAGCCGTAAAATAAATACATGTGTGTATAAATAAGTTGTTTTACAGTTAAATTGGTACTCCTGTGGAATTTTTTTTTTCTGCCAGAAAGTTTAACAGATTTGTAAATTACTCCTGTATAAAAATCTTAATCCTTCCAGTACTTATCAGATGCTGTATACTACAGCTAAAGTTGAGTAGTTCTTTTCAGTCTGACCACAGTGCTCTCTGCTGACACCTCTGTCTGTGTCAGGAGCAGTCCGGAGCAGGAGAGGTTTGCTATGGGGATTTGCTCCTATTGTGGACAGTTCCTGACACAGACAGAGGTGTCAGCAGAGAGCATTGTGGTCAGACAAAAAAGAACTACACAACTGATAAGTACTGGAAGGATTAAGATTTTTTAATAGAAGTAATTTACAAATCTGTTTAACTTTCTGGAGCCAGTTGATATGATTTTTTTCCACCCCACCGGAGTACCCCTTTAAGTTTAATGGAACTCAGTAGTAAAACATATGGAAAATATGGCCATTTTTTTAAAACCATAAAACAGCCTAAAATACTGTGGGGGAACAGGGTCTCATTTACATTTGACACAAATTTTATTTATTTTTACCGTAAGCACTATGAAGATGATGATTATTATTATTATTATTAATTCTTCTCTTTTTTTTTTCTACTGGTTTGTGACTTTTTTATTGGACTTGTCAAAAAAACATCCAGACTTAGATCTTTTTTTTTTTTTTTAAAGCACCAGTTCAAGTTATGTAAGCCCAAACCTTATATATACTGTACGTATGTATAGTTTGACTAATATCAGCCTATGCATTTAGTACTAAAGCAGCATCAACATATGGATGAATCAGCCCACCTAAAACATTTCTCTGCTGCTCAGATGAAGATTCCTTGACAAGTTATCTACTAGAACAGATGACTTTTGAAGCAGATGTAATATTTTATTTCATTATATTCAACAACAACAAAAAAAGGAAATTTGGTTTCTGTGATAAATAACTTTTAAATCAGATCTTGCGCCAAACAGAACCAAATATAAAGAGCGTCCCAGACAAAGCCCTTCAGCATAACAATCTTTCTCAATTTGTATTATTTTACTTGAAGAAAAACTAAACAAAAAATAAATAAAAAACAGCACAAAAGATAAAAGTCCTTGCCTTACCACCAGTAGCTGGATCCAACCTTTGAAAACAAACTAAAACAGGCACAGTTACTGCAATAATATGCATATCCTGTGGTACCACGAACAGTACATAACCTGTATATATAAAATTTGATGTATGTGTGTATATGTTCTAGCATAACATCCAAACAGCTGGAGATATTTAGTTTTAACTTGTTACTAGAGATGAGCGAATTTTAGAAAAATTTGTTTTGGCCAATTTGCCAAATTTTCCGTAAAAATTTGGTTGGATCCTATCAAAACAGCTATTTCTGGGCACTTTGCCTTGTCGTAACACGCATATGGAGTGTGCTGTGTTAGTGATATAATACTGTTATTCAGCATGACATGCAGATTACAGGCGTCGCTATAAGAATTACTGCCGCACAGCAGCACAATGACAGAGCCCGGTAATTAGAATGAGCAAACTTTAAATCATTTTTGGAGACCCATTGAAGGACAAGTCTGGTGCCAGCAGCCGCGGTAATTCCAGCTCCAATAGTGTATAATTGCTGCAGTGTATAAGTTGCTGCAGGGAAAAAGCTTGTACTTGTATCTTAAAATCAAGCTGGTGGTCCTCCGCGAGGTCAGTTACCACCTGTCCTAGCCCCTGCCTCTCAGCGCATCCCCATGCTCATGAGTGTCCACTTGAAAAGGGAGGGACTGCAGCACCAGCAACTTGGACAGGAGCACACTCAGCTTCTGTGCCGTTGGATGAGTGGGCGCATACTGCTATAAGTTGCTGCTGTGAAAAAGCTCATACTTATATCTTAAAATCGAGCTGGTGGTCTGCCGCGATGCCAGCTACCGCCTGTCCCAACCCCTGCCTCTCAGTGAGTGTCCCGGGTGCCCGAAGCGTTTACTTTGAAAAAAAAAAATGTCAAACTACAAGATCAATATAACAAGGAGATCACATGGCGGCACAATGACAGAGCCTAGAGGTGGCAGCAGCATGAGGAGTTGCACAATTGTAGAGTAGTGTGTCAGTTTGTACTCCCTCTCAGTGGTGCAGGCTTGACCCGGGAGGGCTACTGGGTAGATCCTGCCAGTATGAAATGCTTGTCGAAAATATCAAGCCAGTAAACACGGCTGGTACTACAAAGCTGCCAATGAAACTTTGAATGTTTCATTTAATCAGTTATGGTTTAATTTTCTTGCTCCAACCTGTTTCTTTGGATTCTTGTGGTAATTCCAGAGATAACACATGAGGACTAGCGATGATCGAATCTTATTAAAAATGTAATTTGTACCATTAGCAGAATTTTCAGAAAAACATTAGTTTGATATGAATTTATTTTGGGCCAAATACCTCTAAAAAACTGACATGAGCCAGTGGAGACCAAATGGCAGAAGAATGACACAGCCTGGAGGTGGCAGCAGCAGTCGCAGTAATTCCAGCTCCAATTACCACTACAAGATCAATATAACAAGGATATCACATGGCAGCACAATGACAGAGCCTAGAGGTGGCAGCAGCCTGACAAGACCATATGGCCTCAATTGAAAAGGTTAAAGATATTTTTTTAAATGTAAATTGAAGATTTTAAATAGATGATGAACATAAAAATTTTAATGTTATGTGCCAGCAGCATGAGTAGACCACATAGCGGCAGAATGACAAAGCCTGGAGGTGGCGAAAGCATGAGGAGACCATACAGTGTTGAGTGACACAGCCTGAAGGTGGCGGATGCATGAGGAGACCAAATAGCGGCTGAATGACACATCCTGGAGGTGGCAGAAGCATGAGGAGACCATATAGTGGCTGAAAGACACAGCCTGGAGGTGGCGGCAGCATGAGGAGACCATATAGTAGCTGAAAGACACAGCCTGGAGGTGGCAGCAGCATGAGGAGACCATATAGTGGCTGAATGACATAGCCTGGAGTTGGCGGAAGCATGAGGAGGCCATATAGTGGCTGAATGACACAGCCTGGAGGTGGCAGCAGCATGAGGAAACCATATAGTGGCTGAATGATACAGCCTGGAGGTAGCGGAAGCATGAGGAGACCATATAGTGGCTGAATGACACAGCATGAAGGTGGCGGCAGCATTAGAAGACCATAAAGTGTCAGAATGACACAGCTTCGAGGTAGCGGCAACATGAGGAGACTATATAGTTTTTAAATGACAGCCTGGAGGTGGCGGAAGCATGAAGAGACCATATTGTGGCTGAATGACAGCCTTGAGGTGGCGGAAGCATGTGGAGACCATATAGTGGTAGAATGACACAGCCTGGAGGTGGCGGAAGCATGAGGAGAACATTTGGTGGCAGAATGACACAGCCTGAAGGTGGCATCAGCATGAGAACATATGGTGGCTGAATGACACAGCCTGGAGGTGGCATCAGCATGAGTAGAAAATATGCTGGCAGAGTGACACAGCCTGAAGGTGGCGGCAGCAAGAGGAGAACATATGGTGGCAGAATGACACAGCCTGGAGGTGGCATCAGCATGAATAGAACATATGGTGGCAGAATGACACAGCCTGGAGGTGGCGGCAGCAAGAGGAGAACATATGGTGGCAGAATGACACAGCCTGGAGGTGGTATCAGCATAAGTAGAACATATGGTGGCGGAATGACACAGTCTGATGGTGGTGGCAGCATGAGTAGACCATATAGTGGCAGAATGACACAGCCTGAATGGGGCATTAGCAGCATCAGGAGTCCTGAAAGTGACCCGTTGACAGAGTGGGGCGGTGGGTGGCAATACCAGTACCCGGTGACGATGGTGGGTGAAAGAAGGAGCACTTGGCATCAGATGTGTGGCATCAGGCAGGTGGCAGGATCAGAATAGTAGCAGGAAGCAGGAAGGCAGAAGAAAACGGTCTCTTTTGTCAAAGTATTGGTGTGCACAAGTAAGCATTAAGGATATGCATTATGTAAAACTTAACTTTTAATAATATGCTTAGTATAAAATATATGGACCCATAAATTTTTGGGATGCAAAGACCTCAAAAAGGTGGAAGGGAACAACGTATGGTACATTAGAACAGGTGGGGGTAAAAACTTCCCTTGTAAGGCCCTACTCTCGCCCTATTAATTCCCTTCTTGGTTGGTGTTACTCGCCCTAAAAAGGGCAGCCCCACACAGGAACCTCTCCCTATTTCCATCTAAAAACACTGCCATTTACCAGGTTTTTTTTGGTGGAAATAGGGAGAGGTTCCAGGGTGGGGCCGCCCTTTTTAGGACGAGTAACACTTGTCTCCAAAAGGTTGAAGGGAACAACATATGGTCCATTGTAACAGGTGGAGATAAAAACGTCCCCTGTAAGGCCTTACTCTCGCCATATTAATTCCCTTCTTGGCAAGTGTTACTCGCCCTTTTCAAAAGGGCGGCCCCACATAGGAACCTCTCCCTATTTCCACCTAAAAACCCTGGGAAATGGCAGTGTTTTTAGGTGGAAATAGGGAGAGGTTCCTCTTTGGGGTCACCCTTTTTAGGGCAAGTAACACTTGCTAAGAAGGGAATTAATAGGGTGAGAGTAGGGCCTTAGTGGGTAAGTTTTTACCCCCGCCTGTTAAAGTGGACCATACGTTGTTCCCTTTTTGAGGTCTTTGTATCACATCAATACTTGGTGGTGTAGATGGCACATGGTGTTTTTTGCACACCTTTTCTTTTGTTAGATTTCAAAAATAATTTGGGTCCATATATTTTATCCTAAGAAAATTTAAGTTTTAGCTAATGCATATCCTCAATACTTACTTGTGGTCTGATGCGGAGGAATTTCTGTAACTGGGGAGCAGCACCTTAAATATTTTAGCAGTATCCATATTTGTGAAGTGTTGGTGTGGCAGCATGTTTAATCTACTCTGACGCATCAGGCATTGGTGGGTGGAAATCCTGGCTGATACATGCCTAATTCATCTTCACAAAGGTCAATCTCTCCACACTTCTCCTTGGGGTTACTATGGCCCCCGCCACACTAAACACCCACTCTGATGGCACACTACTGGCCGTGCAGGACAGCTTTTCCAGGGCAAACTCTGCTAGTTGCGGCCCCAAATCCAGTTTGGCTGTTGGCAGGGTCATGTCAAGGTATGCCACCATCTGCTAGTTCAGGTCCTGTTCAAGGTCAACCTGCTGCTGATGAGTTGCTTCACTATACGGGTGAAGAAAGCTACTCATCAGCGACTGTAGACTCAGGCTGCTGCTGCTGGAGCTGGTGCTGCTCCTGCCACCCGTCCCCAGCAGCCATGGCAGTGGAATGTTAGCGCAGAGGCCCCCCCCCGAGTCAGACCTGCGAGAGGATGGATGATGGCGCAGATAGGCATTGGCCAACTGACTACATAGGATGTCTCTGTAGTAGGTCAGTTTGTCCTCCCTCTCAGTGGGTGTAAATGAGGCCCCCATTTTGTTCCGGTAGCGAGCGTTCAACAAGGTGGAGCGCCAGACTCCATTGCATACTTCCACGGTGTGTCTGGGACCTCTGTCTCAGCTTCCTCATCACCCTTGTAGCTCCACAGTATGCTGCTGCTGCTCCTCTTCTACTGTCAGATGACTATAAAAACCACCCATTTCGCTACACATTGCTTGTGCTCCACTGTCCCCCTCCTCTTCCATTTCAGCCCCCACAGGGCTCATATGGCCGTGCAATGTAGGCGCCACGGCTCCAGTGCCCTGACCAGCCATCGTTTCCACCATCTGTTATAGGAAATGAAGCAGTGGAATGACGTTGTTCATCCCGTAAAAAAAAATGTGGCTTCCTCAAATGGCCTGAGCAAACGGCAGGTGTCACGTATGAGCTGCCACTGGTTGACACAGGGGAGTACCCCTATCCGCTTGCATAATAAAGAAATCGTTGATGGCCTTTCTCTGTTTGTAGAGTCGGTCCAACATATGGAGGGTTGAATTCCAACGGGGGGAAACGTCGCAAATCAGACTATGTTCTGCAGCTGCTCTGACGCTGCAGGTCAAGCGGTGCTTTGCGGTGTACAAGTGGCTGAAGTGCATGCAAAGTTTCCTTCCCATTGTTAGGATGACTTGCAGATGGGGAACACTTCACGAACCACTTGACAACCAGATTGAATGCGTGTGCCATGCAGGGCGCATGGCTCTGGCTTCTTTGATGCAGCGCAGACAAGATGTTCTTCCCATTGTTGGTCACCATGGTTCCCATTTCCAGTTTACGTGGAGAAAGCCATGATTCGATTTCTTGACGAATCACTTTTAGCAGTTCTTTCCCTGTGTGACTCCGTTAGCCAAGGCTAACAATGTGAAAAACAGCATGACACCACCGTGCCCTGCACACATGGTATGCTGTAGGGGCACTGAGACATGTCCGTGCAGTGGAGGCTGAGGACACGGTGGAGGATGAGGAGGCCGAGTCGCACACTGTCACAGGACCAACGGACTGAGAGGGGCAAGACAGAAGCGGCTTGACCTGGCCAAATTGCTGGTGTAGCTGTGCAGGAACCACATTCTCCTAGTGGGCCATAAAGGACATGTATTGTCCCTGACCATAGTTACAGCTCCACACGTCGGCGCTACCGTGCACTTTGGTACACACCGACAGGCTCAAGGACTGGCCCACCTTCTGTTCCACAAAATTGTGCAGGGCTTGTACTGCCTTTTTCAAAGAAATGACAGCGTGGGACTCGGCACAAGCCATCAGTTCTCTGAAAGTGCAGAGTCCACCACTAGAAAATGGAGGGACTGCAGCACCAGCAACTTGGACAGGAGCAGATTCAGCTTCTGCGTCATTGGATGAGTGGGCACATACTGCTATCTCATTGACATCACTTCTGTGATGGCTATCTGCCGGAATGACTGACTCAAAGTAGAAGTAGTAGGAGCATCTGGACTGACAGAAGATGGGTATGACAGACAGCTCCCTTCGTCTGAGGTGGTGGAGCCTTGGCTGGCTGAAACAGGGAGCGGCGTGCCACTGGGTGATGCAGCAGGCTGGACCACCACAAACGGAGCCACGGTTCTCCCAGGTAACTTCATGTTGACGCTGCATATGTTGAAGCAGGGCCGTGGTGCCAACATTGGGACCCTGGCCACGCTTCACCTTCTGCCGACACATCTTGCATGTGGCCATGTTAACATCCTCCGGATGCTTGATGAAAAACTGTCACAATGCCGAGTAGCTGTTTCCCCCCCCCCAACAGTCCGCACCGACTGACTGCTACTACCGCCGACTCCATGAACCCCAGTTCCACTACCTCCTGTGCAGGTAGGTTGCCGCAAAGCAGGTGGTCTACCCCAAGCATGTTTGGTTCCAGACTCCCAACCATGCTACCACCTTGCTGACTGAGCTGCTGCCTCACGGGCAACCTGCAACCCTCTTCTCCTGATGATGATGAAGCTCCTTCTGCACCCGGCTTCCAAGTGCGATTGTCTTCATCATCATCGAGTTGTGTCTGCATGTCACTGATGTCCTCCTCAGGTTCCTCAACAGTGTCTGCTTCAGGAGCCTGAATGCTCGCAACACCACCACCACCACCTCCTTTCAGCAGTGGAGAATTCTGCATTCTTTCCCGCTGAAATTCCCCAGTGTTATAGGGTCCACGGAAGACCCATTGACACTAATGTTAGGGGTTCACACCGCGGAATTCCAATGCACCAATTCCTCAGTGTGAACATACCCTAAAGCCAGGTTCACATCTATGTCTGAGACTCCATTTGATCATCAACTGTCCAATGGAGCCCAATGGAGCATGCTGACTAATGAAGTCTGTTTGGCTTCCATTTGGTGTCTGCAATTTTACTAGATTTTAACTGGACAAAAAAGTACTGCATGCTGTGTATTTTAAACTTGTTCTGAGCCTCCGGCCACAAATGTAAATGAAGCCTAACATTCTACACACCAACAATGCCAGGCAGATGGGACATGAGAAGCATGGGGGACCATCTAATGCTGGTTGTCATATTAGTAATGTTTGGGGGTTCAATCCTGTGCACAGGATATGCCATATATGTTGTATAGATAAGGGACCCGTTGTTGCCTGCTGTGCCCGTTCCGATAACGAGGCAAAAAAATAAAAATAAATAAAGGATAAGAGAACCTAATGGCCATTTGTTTCCAGACAGGGCATGACGGCAGTGTGAAAAAAGCCTTACTCACTCTTGTGCAAATGTTCTCTAAGACCTGGTCACTAAACATATTGACATCTCTGTGGGCACATATGAAGTACATAACTTTTGTTGACGGCATTATTAAGGGGTGGGTGTTTGTATATTGAATATTACAGATTTTATGTAGTACATAAAGCAGTTTAGCTTGGGCAGCATTCATGGGTAGAGAACTGAGAATATTATTTTTTAGAATATTATTGTCATTGTGTGTGGGTACCAGTTATTCTTCAGCTGACTCAGGCGTTCTCAGTTCTCAGGCGGCGAGAATGAAAATAAATAAAATCTTTGTCACCAAAACATTAATTCAGCTAATTTCATAAAGGCCATCCACATGGCTTCTCAATGCATTGCACGCTGTTTTCCTAATTTCTAACAAATGAAAAAAGCATTAGTCTGAAATCCGGACCATAATACAATAAAGATGGTTAAATCTTTATTTGTTACTCAGATTATCATGTTTACATCTGGTATCTGCCCACATGGGGGTTGTATGTTTCTACTTAGAATCAACAAACAAAAGTTTTTTCTTTTACATGGCTGCAGCCTATTGATGTATCACAGAACTTGGGGACCCTTCGAAAATGTAATGTTTATTGGATAGGCATAACAAATAATAGTAGATAAAGGAGTCCTAAATAAAAATCTGATTTACTAAACAACATCAGAGGTAATGGCACATATCAAACAAGTCTATGCCTACTCTGCAAATTTTGACTTTGTAACCTCTATAAGTACCCACTAAAACTAAATATAACACAGAGTCCTGACGCATTTCCCCCCAGGGAATGGGATTCATCAGGGGACAGTGTGGGACCAATAATAAAAAATAAGGATGTAGGGAAATGCCATGAACCAGGATGTAATAAGCATGGCTTTATATGTTATACAACCACCACCTAACAGAAGTCTTAGGACCCAATGTGCAAGTTGACGGAAGATGCTAATTTCCAAAATTGAGTGATGTAAGGGGCATAAAACTTAAAGGGGTATTCCAGGAAAAAAACTTTTTTTTATATATCAACAGGCTCCAGAAAGTTAAACAGATTTGCAAATTACTTCTGTTAAAAAATCTTAATCCTTTCAGTACTTATGAGCTTCTGAATTTAAGGTTGTTCTTTTCTGTCTAAGTGATCTCTGATGACATGTGTCTCGGGAAACACCCAGTTTAGAAGAGGTTTGCTATGGGGATTTGCTTCTAAACTGGGTGTTTCCTGAGACACGTGTCATCAGAGAGCACTTCGACAGAAAAGAACAACCTTAACTTCAGAAGCTCATAAGTACTGAAAGGATTAAGATTTTTTAATAGAAGTAATTTACAAATCTGTTTAACTTTCTGAAGCCAGTTGATATATTAAAAAAAGTTTTTTCCTTGATAGCCCCTTTAATTTACACAAAAGTATGTGTGTATCACTTTAAAAAAGTGTAATGTTTTTATGGCTATGATGTTACATTGTACTCTCATGTTGGTTGTGCACCCATAAGCCAGTGTCAGTATAGGCCTAGGTAAAGTCCGCAATTAACTTAATCATATACACCACCATGCTGGTTAAAGAAGGCACACTGGAGTCCTTAATAGGGAGTGTTGGATGTCAGACAAAGAGAGCATGCCCAGGCTTGGACTGGTGCACCAGGAAACAGGAGGAATAGTTCCTAGATATATCTCACAAAATTGTTCCAAAAAGCATCGGTTTTGAACAGATCACTGTAAATGTGTGGTGTTTTTGCTGTGTCCTAAATGTCTAAAAAGGGTAAAACAGGTAAATACATTTACAGGTAACTTTAGGGAGGGCTCCCAGAATCAATTATTTTGCTGGGCCGTAGGTACCCCAGTTGGATACTGAGCATGCCCTAGTTACCTTATAATGGCCAAAGTTAGTTTGCGTTAAAGGGAACTTATTTGGTCCACGGGGTCTTCACAATCTGGTGACCGGTCACGAGAACAGTTTTCTAAAGCTGATCTAGTGAGTTCTCCGTGAAGCCAGAGAGTAAAGAATCAACTTTATTGGTGATGCCCGTGACAGAGGTTATACAGTCATGACGAGTGGTTACTGTTACGGCTGCTGTGCCCCCTCCCACCTAGACAGCGGTGATTGAAAACCTGAGTGTAAGTAGAAGCCCTGCTGTCAGTCAAGCCTGAGTGGTGGGAAGGGGTGGGGTGGCCATGACTGTAACTGCTTCTCATGACTGTATAACCAGGAAAATAGATTTTCTGTTCTCTAAGGCATCTCAGAGAACTGTGTCGGAATGTTCTACTGACCTGTCAGGTCTTGGGGCACGTGTGTGAGGCCCTTGGGGACCTGACAGGTTCCCTTTAATATTCCAGTACTATATCCCCAATGTAACACCGGATAATTAGTATACGTCTCGTTCTTCATACATTTTAAATATTTATATTGGTCATGTGATCCTTTAACACGCCAATACATTTATTTTTACCATAAAAGTAATCAGCATGTGGGAGATCAATACGTTATCTCAAAGGATAGAAATAAAGGTGGCATAAAGAGAAAAAGCGTGAACAAAAGGGTGTCATCCAAACCTATGTCATTCAATTAAAGACTGGCTTGTCGCATAGTTGGTTGACCTTGGTAAGCCATACAATATATAAAATACAATACATTACAAATTGTACTATAAATAATTAAAACCAAGCTTAAGAATCCCTGATTCATTATTGGAAACAACTTGTGTCCCCAGGCCAGCACTTGTACTTGGTTCTCTGATAGACATTGTGAATTAATATTGTGACTGCCCACATCATGTTTGTACCCCCGAGGCTGAGCCATACCTCCTACCTTGTTTTTTATTAGATTGTTGATAAAGACCAACCAGAAAAACATGTTAGCAGGGGGAGTATTAAAATGTGTTACACAATTTATGTACTTTAAAGGCGATGTCTATCAGAAAACCCCTTGTCAATTAATCTTTTAGTGACCACAGAGAAAGAAAAAAAAAGATCCGTCACCGTCTTGTAACCCTGTTGGCTATGCTCCTGTCAATATATGGTTAAATGTGGCAGGTGTCTGCGCTCCTGCGGGCAGTGCTGCATGCTAAGAATGCAAGTACAATTGAAATCCATACAAAAGAAGTAATAGCGGAGCAGGTCAGATGGTGGACATCACGGTTAGGCGGAGATGCAGCAGGAGGCGGGAGGTGTAACGGGGGAAATCAGGCATCAATCCACAGCTGTATGGCACCGTTTGGTGCTTCGTCAGGCCCCTGCGACCAAAGGTCGCAGGGGCCTGACGAAGCACCAAACGGTGCAATATGGCTGTGGCCTGACGCCCGATTTCTCCTGTTACACCTTCCGCCTCCTGCTGCATCTCTGCCTAACTGGGACGTCCACCATCTAACCTGACTCCCAAAATGCCGGGTGAGTTGCTCCGCTATTACTTCTTTTGTATGGATTTCAATCTTTTAGAATATTGTTTGGAAGTTGTTTAAAGGAGGCTCCCCTGTTCAGGAACCTTTAATATTACCTACTAAATGGCTACTGTATGATCCAGTGTGGATTACATGACAGCCCATTGATTATTAATGGAAACTGTGTAATGCTTTATTTCTTTCTAAGGACCCATTACGAAAAAGTCAGCCAAGCCTGCCAATTTTGACATGAATGCCATCTGTATCATGTGTATGGGGGCCTCCCACTCTCCCTTCACAGATCATGTCGGGGGAGAGGAGGATCGGGAACTTTGGATTTCCACTGACTGGAAAGAGAAGCCGTCACCAGAGGCTTGCCTTGACTGAAACATGTGAATGGAGGGATAGAAATACATATGGACTGGAGTGTTTATCCAACAGCTATCACATGTCTATAATACCTTTTAGATATTATACAGGACTATTGAAGAAAACACTTTCTTCTGTGTTTCCCTACAGCAAATAGTGGCGTTAATAAGGTTGTTTGGGATAAAAGGGTTAATTTAATGTGTGGCTCAGGTTGTCGAGAAAATAGCAAAGAGGTATAATTACATGGCCAACTACTTTAAAGAAGGATGCACACTCATGCACACCCAATATCACTAGTCCTTTCACTACTCTAACTTGATCATGTGATCACCAGTCTGACTCTCCATGTTCCAGTGCTTAATGGTCAGAATAAGATGTCAGTTCTGGGTCAGACTTATTGGAAACTAATATCATCACCGACTAGTAGCTCACAGATCCCTTTCCTCTCAGCTTCACCTGCTATCTCTATGGGTTCAAACATTGCTGTGTTTTTTCAAGGGGTTATCCAGCTTTTCCAACGGCTGTCCGGGCATGCTGGGAGTTGAAGTTTTGCAAGATCTGGAGGGCCACAGTTTTAGACCACTGATAGAGATGGAAATGGGTGCGACTTGGATAGATTTGCTCAAATTCAGTTACCTGTTGTTACTTCTTTGTTTTGGTGCAGACACCATTGACAAAACGTTTTCCAGCCATTGATGTAGTGAACGTAACGCAAAATGACCAAGCTGTTACGCATCGGCGCCATGAGTTTATACTACGGCCACTGCGGTGATGCTTTCGATAAGAGCTTCATCTAGTAAGCCTGACATTAAGATAAGACGTCAGTAAAAGAACAAGCCAAATAATAATCAGGCAATGGTAATGGCGCTAAAGACGCTCGGATTGTTCTGATACATCTTAACAGTGATATGTTTCTGTTTTTCATGACTAAAAGCTCCAATCAGTTCAATCTATAAATCAGCTTCTGCGAAATGTCTGTAATGCAAAGACGGAATATATGTTTCGTTTTCTATTGCGCAGGAATCGATATGGCGTTCATAGTTGTATCCCACTTAATAGATTATTTGTAAACTCAGCGTTTATGTTCGCCTTACGTTCTGTGTTCTTTGATGGCGCATAATAACGCTGTATTTATTGATTGATGCTAGTCAGGAGAAGAAAAAATGGAGGGGGCGGAGGGGTTAACTCTAATTCTTTTTATCCTGTCTGATTTATATTGATTTCGGTAAATGCTGCTTTTTTTCTTTTTAGTCCCATATTTTGATTGTTCTTTACAGTATGCTCACTACCATGTAAAAGTAGAGTATGTCTTATACTGTACACTTTTTTATAATTCCTTTCATGTGTCTTCTTAAAGGGGTATTCCAGGAAAAACTTTTTTTTAATTTTTTTTTATATCAACTGGCTACAGAAAGTTAAACAGATTTGTAAATTACCTCTATTAAAAAAATCTTAATCCTTCCAATAATTATCAGCTGCGGAAGTTGAGTTGTTCTTTTCTGTCTGGCAACAGTGCTCTCTGCTGACATCTCTGCTTTTCTCGGGAACTGCACAGAGTAGAAGAGGTTTGATATGAGGATTTGCTTCTACTCTGGACAGTTCCCGAGACAGGTCATCAGCGAGCACTTAGACAGAAAAGAACAACTCAACTTCAGCAGCTCATAAGTACTGAAAGGATTAAGATCTTTTATTAGAAGTTATTTACAAATCTGTTTAACTTTCTGGAGCCAGTTGATGTATGAAAAAAAGTTTTTTCCTGGATAACCCCTTTAAACAGAATCTAACAGCTGTTTCTGGGCTTCAGGGCAGGTGAATAGCTGTAAAATGAGGGGTCACTTACTTTTTTCTGTGGCTTCTGTGCAAACTTCTGTCAATTTATCCTTTCATTCCTATTGCACTCCAGCGCACAATGGAGGTGGGGAGTCTGTTCACCCAGCTCCCCTGCCTCATCATTATTTTCCTCCAGCCCGCCCCACCCCACCCCACCCAAGTCTTAACTCATGCACCATAAGAGCCGACGGGGGAAGTTGTTTGATTTTGTGCTATTTTTTGTTGTTGACTGTGCAGATTTCCTTATTTTTGTTGTTGTTTGGGGGTGTGGTGGGATGCTTGCAGGAGGTATGGTTTGCATATGGGCTTGTTAGTGCGCTGAATTTATAATTTGCGCAAAAACAATTTATGTACTCCAGTGACCAGCTGGGGTGCGAATATGTGTAAACTTTTCACAGCTTTTTGTGCTATCCAGGGCCTTCCAGTCCGTCGCAAAAATTTAGGAAGTGAAGTGCGCTAGATGATGAATTTTGCCCAGCAACTTGGGAAATACCGTATTCACAAAAATCTTCACTCTTAACAAATCCTTCCCAATGTATTGAAACAGAAGAAATGAGCAAGCATAAGGAACTGAATGACTTCACTAGTGGTTAGTACCAACCAATGTGGACTTTGAAAATGTCACGTGACCATGTTAGTTTTGACGGGACTTGCAGGATCTCTATTGTGTATAGGGGCCTCTCAACCTTTCCTAACAGATAATGTTGACAGAGCAGGGTCAGGCCTATTGGATTTCATCTGCTTGATCCTTATGTTTTCTGCGAGAAAAGCTGCTACCAAAGTCAAGGCTTACCTCCCCTCCCCCATTTACAACATATTAACTCATCTACGGGGTAAACAGAAGACATAGCTGTAAGCTGAACAAAGATTTGGATGCCAGCTATTGAATGTAGAAGCTTAAGGACTACTAGGGACTGATATAGGGCTTATATGTACTCAAGGCTCATTGATATTTGAGGAGATAGAAAACTAGCCTGTTTCATATTACCCTACAGAAGAACTATTGCAGCACAGATTTTATGGAAGTCAGTGTTGGGTATAGTGCTTGCTTAGTGTAGGGTTGGGTAGCCACACACTGGTCAGGATGGTCATGCCGATCTCTATCTACTGCTAAAAGTGGCTATCAGAATTGGATCATAGAATAAGAGATGGAAGAGATGGCACCAGGATGCACTATGAGAAGACAAGCCAGCTATCAAAGGCAGTGTGATGCTCTGGGCAATGTTTTTCTGGGAATCTGTGGGTCTAGGCATTTATGTACCACTGTGGCCTTTTTTTTCCAATGTAATTTGCTATACTATGTAACTCAAGAATGTCATGTTTCTCAAACCAAAGAGTTCAAGGTACGGAAGAAGAGGTGTACCTGGCACTGCTAATTCACACACCACGCGGACTCACTACATAGGACACACTGCGGCAGTTGCTCTGTATATACACAAGTAGTAGCGATGCTAGGCTTGTAATTGATACAGTTCAATATTCATATGGATGCAAAGAGAAGGAAGACAAGCGCACTCACCACAATTCTTACTTCAACTGTGCTGTTTATTTAAGCCGATACAGAGACCAAGGTGCACTTTGGTGTCTGTATCAGCTTAAATAAACAGCATAGATGAAGCAAGAATTGTGGTGAGTGCGCTTGTCTTCCTTCTCTTTGCATCCAAAGAGTTCAAGGTGTTGACTCAACCTCTAAATTTCCCAGGGTGAGTTCTTAAAGGGTAATTCCGGCTTTAGACATTTTATCCCCTATCCAAAGGATAGGGGATAAGTTGTCTGATCGCGGGGGGCCCGCCACTGGGACCACACGCGATCTCCCTGCAGCACCCGCATTATGTGCGGAGCTGCGTCTCCAGGCTCGGAAACCAGACGTTTTCGGGACTGGAGATGTGACGTAACGCCATGCCCCCCTCGTGACGTCACATCACGCCTCCTCCATTCATGTCTTTGGATAGGGGATAAAATGTTTAAAGCCGGAATACCCCTTTAAGGTTAAAAAAAGACCTGAGTCAATCAAGTTCAATCTATAGCCCTAATGAGTCCCTACTGTGTTGACCCAGAAGAAGGCAAAAAAATTTGGCTAATACCAATTGCTCTATAACAGAGGAAAAATTCCTTCCCGACTACAAATGTGGCATCAGAATAAATCCCTGTTTCCAGAATAAATCAATGTTCTGTCCCTATAGATCTAGTATCCATAACCTTATGTTATTACTCTCCAGAAATGCATCCAGGCCCCTTTTGAACTTTTTTTTTATTGAGTTCACCATGACTACTTCTGGCACAGAGTTCCATAGTCATACTGCTCTTACAGTAGAGACTCCACCTTGCAACCAGCAGTGCTACATCTGTGTAGTGATGAGCGGCATATGCCATATTCAAAATTCACAATATTTCGCGAATATGTGGTCAAATATTCTTCCTATATTCGCAAAATTCGCATATTCGATATATTTGCGGTTATTTTCGCATGCGCATATGCGCGTGTGCGCATGTGGATAACTATCTACCTATCTATCTTTATAATCTATCTATCTATAATATCTAGGTGAAAAAATACTGCAGCACTCCAAGATGTGGTAAAAAACTTATGAAAAAGTATTTATTCCATCAAAAATGCAGAAGACAACGTTTCAGCTGCTAACATGCAGCCTTTCTCAAGCCTCAGGCTTGAGAAAGGCTGCATGTTAGCAGCTGAAACGTTGCCTTCTGCATTTTTGATGGAATAAATACTTTTTCAAAAGTTTTTTGAAGTTCCATGACCAGGGTCTCCCACTGAATTGCACCCACCTTCATTTACTCTGATGGTGTGCTACTTTTTCTTCTCCTATCTATATTATCTATCTATGTATCCATCTATCTCCTGATATTCTTTAGTGACGATATTCACGAATATGAGGATATTCACGAATATTCGCATATTCTCATATTTGCGAAAATTTGCTCTCCAGTCTAAGGCTGGGTTCACACTACGATTTGAACTATGGTTCCCGTATACGGCTGGGACTTAATTGCGGCGCCTGCACTCAGCCGTATTCGGGAACCGTAGTTAATGTATGTCTATGAGCCGACCGGAGTGAACCGCAGCCTCCGGTCGGCTGCTTTTTTGGCTGTATGCGGTTTCCCGGCCGCAGGCAAAAACGTGGTTGACCACGTTCTTGCCTGCGATCGGGAAACCGCATACGGCCAAAAAAGCAGCCGACCGGAGGCTGCAGTTCACTCCGGTCGGCTCATAGACATACATTAACTACGCAATTAAGCCCCGCCCACCCCTCCTCCCAGACATATACGGGAACCGTAGTTCAAATCGTAGTGTGAACCCAGCCTAATACAGTAAATAGTATAGGAGCCTTCTTTAGACCACAAGCTTGAAGCAGGGAGGAATGAGGTCACTGTGATGTGTTCTGTGGGGAAAAAATTACGAATATTCGTAATTTCGTATATATACCGCTATATTCACGAATATGTGAATATGCTAAATTCTCAAAAAATATTCGAATTGTAAATATTCTTGCTCAGCACTACATCTGTGCTATATTTGTTGGATTGACCCAAAAGCGTGGCCACCTATATTTTGGAGATCCACAATAAATGTGTACACTCGGAAATGCACTGAATGTAGTCACTACTTGACTATGTTAGGTCCATTTGAAATCAATGGACCTGGGGTGGGTATGCAGTGACATTCCATTCTGCTGGTTTATCAACAGATACTAAGAACATTACATAGGGGGAGATTTATCAACACCTGTCCAGAGGAAAAGTTGCTGAGTTTCCCATAGCAACCAATCAGATCGCTTCTTTCATTTTTCAGAGGCCTTGTTAAAAATGAAAGAAGCGATCTGATTGGTTGCTATGGGAAATTCAGCAACTTTTCCTCTGGACAGGTTTTGATAAATCTCCCCCAATATTGACCGTAGCCCAAGAGAAAATGTACATATAAATACACTGAGAGGAGTGTAATAGTATCATATGTACCACTGGGGAAACTATATAAGGCTTTATTCATTTCTATGGTAGAGATTAGAGATGAGCGAACTTACAGTAAATTCGATTCGTCACGAACTTCTCAGCTTGGCAGTTGATGACTTATCCTGCGTAAATTAGTTCAGCTTTCAGGTGCTCCGGTGGGCTGGAAAAGGTGGATACATTCCTAGGAAAGAGTCTCCTAGGACTGTATCCACCTTTTCCAGCCCACCGGAGCACCGGAAAGCTGAACTAATTTATGCAGGAAAAGTCATCAACTGCCGAGCCGAGAAGTTCGTAACGAATCGAATTTACTGTAAGTTCGCTCATCTCTAGTAGAGATGATGTGTGTGAGATGAGTGCTGTACTTGAATATCTTTGGCCCTTGTACCAGTAACCAGTAGGTGTGGCCTTTTTTCTGTGAATTTTTTTTAATAATTTTAGTCCCATTTTCTGTGATTGTCCTTTTAATGTTAGTGTAGGTTCTCTACACTAGAGACTGTGGTGGGAATAGGTGTCTAAACTGCCCTGTACAGTAACTGGTAAGTATGGCCTCTTTTCTGTGAAATCTTTGGCACTTCTAAGTAAAAATATGGAGTGTGTGTCCTCTGCAATATGTCTCTCTGAGAGCTGAGGCCCCAATCTGGAGATTGTGAGAGGTCCCAGAGCTCAGACAAAAAGTTATACAGATTTGTAAATTACTTCTATTTAAAAATCTTAATCCTTACAGTACTTATCAGCTGCTGTGTACTACAGAGGAAGTTGTATAGTTCTTTTCTTACTGACCACAGTGCTCTCTGCTGACACCTCTGTTCATGTCAGAAACTGTCCAGAGCAGGAGAGGTTTGCTATGGGGATGGACAGTTCCTGACATAAACAGAGGTGTCATCAGAGAGCACTGTGGTTAGTCAGAAAAGAACTATACAACTTCCTCTGTAGTATACAGCAGCTGATAGGTACTAGAAGGATTAAGATTTTTTTTATAGAAGTAATTTACTAATTTGTTAAAATTTTTGGCATCAGTTGATTTTAAAAGTCAACCCCCTTTAAAGGGGTTGTCCCAGCACAGTAATAGATTTTCCCCTTGCTCCACAACTTTAAACTTCCAAGCAGTGTGCTAGCATACTAATATTACTTAAAAACTTATTTATATAGTGCCAACATATTCTCCAACTTTTTAAAAAACAACACAATAACTTTCTCCTCACATGAAGGGGGTGGGCTATGTCACTAGAGCTGGTCCTATGTTGCTACTGCCCAATGGGAGTAAAATCAACCACCCTTGTGGTGGTCAATGGCTGCAAGATGTTGCCATTGGCCACCACATGTGGGATTGTTTTTGCCCATATGGGGTGGTGGCTTAAGACAAATGACCAGGCCTGGTGGCTCAGCAAGCAGAAAGGTATGCTACTAAGCACCAGGGAATTAGGGTATGTTATACCTTCTGTGTTGGGACAGCCGCTTTAAGGCTGGTTTTACCAAGGGTTGATGCACAGTATACTTTGGAGTTAACATTCAAATCCCTCCAAGAAAGATATTTTTCCATTGTCAGTTTTTTTTTCTGGTTACTTAAGTGAATTTGATCAATGTTTTTGAGGAGTGCTTGTGTCTGAAAAGATGAAAGACATCAATTATATGCATATAGGTTTCGCACTCTGATGTTCCACATTGTCTGATATATGTGGTATGGGGTTATGAGGGTACCAGAGTGCTGGAACGTTTGCGTGGGATTAGAGTCTATGAGAGGGAATAATATCGCTCTTGGCAAGCTCTATAGTATACAATTACCATGGTTGCCAGTCTAACAGTCCGCGGCATCATCAAAGATATACAGAAATGAAAGAACAAAAAAAAGCACCACAATATCATGGAAGGAGACCGGTCTTTTACAAGAAGAGTTGCTTTTTAGCTTTAGCACAAGGTCATTTACAGAATCATTTAAATATTTATAACCAATTTTTTTTTATCTAATTTGTACGTTCACCATTAAATGTAATGCTATTTTTAAATAGGATTTAAAATGAAAGTTAAAGTCATAGAGAATTCTATCTTATCCATACAGAACAGATAAGGCTAGGTTCACATTGCCATTGGATTTCGCTATTCGGAGTTCCTTTGGCAATGGCGTCAGAACGACAGGAGTTTAGAGGAGAAAAAAAAATAATGCAAGACCATTTTTTTCTCTCCGGTAAACTACCGGATCTCTGACGAACCCCATTCCAGTGAATGGGTCTGTTAGGACCCAACAGTTGTGCCCCGTCCCATTTCAGGGTTTGTTCATTGCAAGGAAAAGAAAAATAAGTGCCAAAGAGATGCTGAATGGGACGAATGTGAATGGCATTGTAAAAGTAGCCATAGCCTATATGACCCCACCTAATGTGCTGTTGGTATACCAGAGAGGCCGCAGGAGATTACGGAGGTAGTTGTTCAAGAACTCGTGTAGGAAAGAGGCGATTGAATTTACGGGGAACAGAGCTGACCTCTTTTTTTTTGGCTATATGCTCTATGGCAGGGATGGGCTGCTCCTAAACAAGGAGGGTGAAGCAGTGTCTAGAAGGGCGGTCGAGACTGTGGAGGGGAGCTACACATGTAGAGGGCAAGATAGTGTAGTTGGAGAGCTGGGGGGTGGCAGCATGAAATGGCCAGGATACCTTATTACAGTGATGATGAAGTATTTTAGAGCAATCATTGTTAGAATACCAACCAGAATGAGGCGCCAAGTCATTGGAGTGGTCCTCGGTGGCTTCTTGCTCCCGCACCAAGCCCGTCTGGATGGATAGATCTTGCAGAATACACAAATGACGAAAGACCTATCCAGCGAGGCAGGCAGCCTGGGTAGATGTTCTTGTGCACCACCCTGATGACTTTTTCCGTAATATTAAACTATGAGTGCTCTAAACTGCTTCCGTTACATTTAACTATGAATACTCTAAACTGCTTCCCTTTTAATAAACTATGAGTACTCTAAAATGCTTCCCTAATAATAAACTATGAGCACTCTAAAATGCTTCCCTTATAATAAACTATGAGTACTCTAAAATGCTGCAGTGTTTCAATCATAAATCACTATAATAGGATAGTCGGTCCATTCCATGTTGCCCATGGTTAACCGGTAAGGCTTGAAATCCACTAGAAAAGGGGACGGATTAATGGCACTTTTCCCAGATATAAACAAACCAAATATTTATTCCATAGAGAACAATGCGTTTCAAACCCATATTGGACTTTTCACCAGACAATGGATCACTTGAATCTTTCCATTGCCTGATGAGGAATCCAGTAGGAGTTCAAAACGTGTTTCTCTGTATGGAATAAATAATTTGTTTGTTTACATCTAGGAGAAGTGCCATTAATCCGTCTATTTCTCCAGTGGGTTAAATTCTTACCTTTTTATCTTTATCATTGGTGTCTCTTTGTTCTTTTGTTTTCTAATATATGTCAGTAATTTTTTTCTAATATACATTAGGTCAATGCGTCATGTAATGCACATCATTCCTAATGGTAACTCCCAGGGGATGTCCTGTAGTATTCCCATGATAGAAATAATAATAGATATATAGAACACACAAGCTCACCAGTCTAATAGGACAGTAGAAAGACGTTGCCATAGACGTTGGCCCAGTGATTGCATGATGCATTTTTCTTTTCTCATTTAAATTTCCTTCATACAGTAATGGTCAAAATATGATATTAGCAGTAAGTGACATCTTAAGAATTACATTAGCATATTCAGGGATGTCAGGGAAATAAATAGAAGGTAGCTGTGTACAAAGCTTTGCTGAAGCACAAAGGCAGCGCATGAGGAAAATTTGGACAGATTCACAGACCCATTGTATGTCACTGCCATATTGTTGTGGGAGGAACAGACAGAGCTCTTTCTCACTCTGTCATAATGCAAGGGGGAGAAGTCTCATTTATTTCTTCTATTACTGTGTGGGGGAGATAGAGAATAATAACTTCCTCCTGGCTGGCTGTTTCACACTAAAGATGGGATAAAACATACTCCAAATTTCGATTAGTGACTTTTACCTACAAAGGGCCCTTCTATTTCTATCAGTGCCGCTCTCATGGCCTCAATTTATGCTGCAGCTGTGTTTTCCTGCCTGTGAACAACCACTTAGCCAACTAAAACTTTTTTTTAGACCCAAATTATGCTATTTTCATCATGGTAATACATTACAAAACCAGGGCAAGTAGCACATTGGGGTTGGAAAATGCATGTCAAAACTAGTACAGGTTAAGGACTCACAAAATAGCGCAGCAATGTAGAATGGCTGATCATATGCTAAGTATTTGATGTACGAATCCTTTACTGCTTAGGCACCGTTCACATCTGTGTCCTGTTATAAAAGTAAATAACCAATCAGAGCCAGATCCTTTTTACCTCAAACACCATTGGGGTCTGCCAAGGTATCTGTGCTCTGATAGTAAAAATCAAACTGTGTGTAGTGTTTCTTCTCATATCAAAATGTTGGAATGTGCCACTGAGAGTCCTAATGGAGCCTCAAATGTATTCATTCCCTGTCTGCTCCTCTGCATGTGGCATTGTTCAGCACAATGCAGCATGCTATAAACACAGCTCCCTAAATATCCTATCCCATCAGGTAGAAGGTGATCTAGCCGTAGGGGCTGGTCAGAGGTGGTAACATCACTCAGAGAGCGGGGCTAGAGCTCAGAGACAAGATACAGCCATGCCTTCTGAGACAGCAGATAATGATGTGTTGTCTCTGATAAGAAGGAGGAGCCAAGGAGTTGGCGACAACACCACATTGACAATAAGGGCCCAAAAATTGGCCTGTCAGGGTGAACCATAAAAAAGCTTGTTAAAGCCAGAACAATTTGTGATAACACTATATTGTTAGGTTATATGTATTGTGGATATAGTTTTATTTAAACATAGCCCTTTAATGTTAGAGCAAACATTTCTTAGTGAAATGGATTATCTGCTGAATAATGCACAGGTGGGGACAAATGCACAGTTAATGAAGCCTATCTAAGGCTATGTTCACACAGGAGAATTTCCGCACTGAATTGCCTCTACTTTTACATGTAAAATCCACCACACACAAGTAATTTGAAGCAGATTCCAAGCAGAATATCCATGTGGAAACACCATGTCGGACTTGTTTTTAAGCATATAATAACATTTCTCAATTTAGGTAAAATAATTCACTGATAAGTGGAAAAAAATATGCAATACTTTGTGGGGAATGTAACATTTTCTGCACTAGCACAGAGTGGCAAAAATTGTACCATTTTTTTTGTGCAATGATCCAAATCCCTATACCAGTTCCTCCATAACCTTACTCTGTTGGGCTAGCCTGCAAGTGAGGAGACACAGACACAGCTTATTTCCCCAGTAACAAAAAGATCCTGCAGTTGAACTCAAATATGCTGCATCCTTCTTTCCCCCGACATCATACACCTTAAATGGTTCTCTGCTCCTACCAAAATTGGCCAACATTTATTTAATTTTAAGTGTTCTGGATGGTTGCCGATGGCACATGATATTATTACCTGAGCATTTTTGCATTAGTATTATGGATGCAAGTCCTGGACTGACTGTGTTCTGAGAACTGCTGTTAGTTCGGGTTATCACACCCGCAGTTGGGTTGGGATTCGTGGCCTTAAGACATATGTAAAAGTAAATCTGTAATAGCCCTGTGTGAAACAAGCCTTTGGCAACAGACAGTCTGTGCTTACAAACCTAAATTAGAAATCCAGTAGTGAATAGGACATATGGTAAGATGAGGCTTATGGCCTCCCGAATTGCACGTAGCACTTCCTTGAATCATAGAACGTACAATAAAATGTAAATCTTAGAAGACCCAGTAGTAAGGTTGGGTTCACAGATCCGGCAGTCCAGCACAGTTGCCATCCAGATCAAAGCATTGCATGCAGAGTTTTTTTGATTTGGTAAAAGCAATGATAACATATGGTTCATAGGTCCAGTGCCATGTCCCATTTCAGGCTATGGGGCACCAGATGGGATTTGGGATATACAACCTCCTGCTGCATCCAGTGTAATAAAGAACAGTGCCCCTGTAGACAAATGTAACCAAGGAAGTTATTGGCTGAGGCACGCGCACACCCTCGGCCTCACATACACAGTTATCTTCTTTACAGTGGGACACAGTTATCAGCATCCCCACTACCCTCTCTCACAGAGTCGAGGAAAGTTTCTCCGCACATCTCCCAGCTTGCCTCCCACCTGCCCGCACATCTACCCTCTGACCGCTAGCTATTGCAAGACTACCACCCCCAGCATGTACTGACTGTAAGAGCATGTTGGGAGTTGAAGTCTTGCAACCAGTAGCGGGATGGTAGATGTGAAGCGCAGACAGGTGGTAGATGGGCGGGTGGGATAAAGGCTGTGGAGTGCGCTCTTCTAACTGCGCTCCACAGTCTGTTTAAGCGGCGGGGAGATCCCTGAGGAGGCTAGTAGGAATGGGATGAAAGAGAGTAGGGATGCTGAAAACTGTATCCGGTGTAAAGAAGAAAACTGTGTCCATGTAGGGAGGGTGTGGGCGTGCCTCGGCCAATCACTGCCCGGGTCACATTTGGCTACAGGGGCACATCTTTTTTCGGATCATCAGCATTTCCATCCTGGTTGGCTCTGGATCGCTGTATGTAGACCCTGTACTGCATGGATAAACAGGTGAAGCTGTACATACTGTAGAAAATGTTAAATACATACAATTTAATATTAATAATAATAACCATAACTGTGCAATAAAACATACAAGTATTTCAGTTTAAGGAGCACTTCGTTTCTTCCAGTAATAAATGAGCAAATGTAAATCATTTAAAAAAAACATTTCTCTGCATTGCGAGGTGGCAAATACATTTGGCATCGCACCCATGAAATATTGCTATTTTAGACCACTTATGTGGGATGTACTCTATATAGAAATAGAAAACATGGTGCATATACATTTACATAAAAGAGATCGAATAAATTAAATATTTAACTGTAACATGCTAATGTAATCTGCGACAGAGAATCCCCGCTGCCACATCAAGGTCTGAGAAGATATTAAGTCCTCTAGTCACAAAACAAGTACATGACCCACTTTGCCGCATCTCCTGCCTGCTGTCTACCAGCACAATCCCGTATTTGTTAAGGTCATGATAGTAGCGATTCTCCTCTAATGTCACAGTATGCTTCTTTGCTGGTTGTGTGGCTTCCAGGAGGAATGAAGATTGATTCTTCTCTTTGATAGTAAAAAGTCTGCAACATTCCGATTAAGAGGATTGATTGACCAGGGGCAAATGCACATCTGAATGTTCACTGTACACCGCGTCTTCAATAAAACTGCGCTTGATCTGTGTTAATCTCATAGTGGTGGAGGCATGCATAGGACGGGAGAGGCCATCATTCTTTATATAAGAAATACAAATATAGAATATAGAGATAGATCACTTCTAGGATTCTCTGCAGTAGCATCTTACAGGAACCGACACGGGGAAGCGTTCATAAGCCCAAGGTCCATACACTATTTAATGATTAATAATATTTACATGTAAATATATTCGTGATAGAATAGTTTATGGCGACATCCATTACATTTGACAGAAATACAAAGTCTCCATAAAAACTGGACACCATGATATGAAATAGCATTTGTCTTCCTTGTCTTTTTCTTAACACTTAGTTTTTACACTGAATGGTTTCTGGCGCTTACACAAAATCTAGAGGTGAACCACAAGGGTGTATAAAAGTATTCAAACAGATGCATCAACCATAGGGAAAGCACGGCTAAAGTCTAAGGATTCCTCTTATTTGAGCCATGCGGCAAAATCTGTCAACTCCATTATCTATGCTAAAGAGAGCGGTATAGCGATTTACTGGAATTCTGTATGCTGCTCAATTTAGCGGAGAAGAAGGGAGTTTTATGGGATTTTGTGCTGGGATACTGCCACCTGGCTCAAATCCAATGTACCCTTAAAGAGGTTATCCAGGTATAGAAACAGAGCTACTTTCTTTCAAAAACAGCTCCCCATCTGTCTCCAGGTTAGGTGTGGTTTTACATCTTGGCTCCATTCACTTCAATTGAACTGAGCTGCAGAACCACACCCATCCTGAAGACAGAAGGGGAATTGTTTTTGAAAGAAAGTAGCTCTGTTTTTCTATTCCTGGATAACCCCTTCAAAGCAATGTGAGCTTTTATACTATTTGTCAATGACAGACTAGTAGTAACTATTGCTAAGCAGTCTTTCCCTCTCCACCCTATCCTGAGTGCAGCAGATTCATCTTTCTGTCCACCCACTAAACTGATGCCTCCACCCAGGGCCCAGTTGCTGCGTTGGTTGCCTTCTTGCCAACAATAGTGTCACCCCCTACACCTCCCTCTACCAAACAACTCTGGCAGATTGCAAAATAAGGCAACTTTCACACTACAGAATTTCCACCCGGAGATATTCTGGGCGAAGATTCTGCCTGCTGTAGGTGCTGCTGAAATTCTTTGGCGCTAGGATGGAGTGGACATGCACCATCTCCATTGATGGCAATGCAGTCTTCACAGATTCCCACAGCGTAGCTGAAATTTGTTTACAGTGTAAAAAATATTTACAGTGATATATAACTTTATTTCAGATTGATGTTTCTATTATTATTATTTTTGTTTAGTATTACAGCGCCTGTGGTTCCAGGGCTCTGTACATATTGTTAGAGGTTAAAATACATATCATTACACAAGCACAAGTACAGTAAGCGTAAAACAGTAAATGAGAGACTGATATATATATATATATATATATATATATATATGTATATACATAGAGAGAGAGAGAGAGAGAGAGAGAGAGAGAGAGAGGACCTGGAGTTTGGTGATGCAAAGCAGTAAATATATGAGATACAGAATAAGGGGAAACCTGCCGAATATATGCTAAAAGGACTACCATTTGATATAGTTGTGTTAATGGCGTACTCTAGTGCCAACTATTCCTCCTCCGTTGTGCCAGGGTTGAAAAAAATATGAAAATAAACAGAGATGAGCGAATTTTTGAAAAACAAATTGTTTCAGTCTACAGAGATCCTCAATAGGGGTGTAGAACACTTTGCTGTGAAAAGATTAAAGATGTTTTTTTAACATTTAAATTGAAGATTTCAAATAGATGAACATAAAAAGTTTTATTTAATGTGCCAGCAGCATGAGGTGCCCATATGGCGGTACAGTGACACAGCCTGGAGGTGGCGTAAGCATGAGGAGACCATTTAGTGGCTGAATGACACAGTCTGGAGGTGGCGGACGCATGAGTAGACCAAAAAGAGGCAGCCAGGAGTTGGCGGCAGCTAGAGGAGACCATATAGTCTCCTCTTTTTAGGTTCATCTATCTTCAAATAGATGAACCTAAAAAGCTTTATCTAATGTTCCAGCAGCATGAGGTACATGTGATACAATGACAAAGCCTAGAGGTGGCGGAAGCATGAGGAGACCATATAGTGGCTGAATGACATAGCCTGGAGTTGGTGGCAGCAAGAGGAGAACATATAGTGGCTGAATTACACAGCCTAGAGGTGGAGGAAGCATGAGTAGACCATAAAGAGGCTGAATTGCACAGCCTGGAGTTGGCGGCAGAAAGAGGAGACCATACAGTGGCTGAATGACACAGCCTGGAGGTGGCAGAATCATAAGGTGACCATATAGTGGCTGAATGACATAGCTTGGAGTTGGCGGCAGCAAAAGGAGACCATAAAGTGGCTGAATGACACAGCCTGGTGTTGGCAGCAGCAAGAGGAGACAATACAGTGGCTGAATGGCACAGCCTGGAGTTGGTGGCAGCATGAGGAAACCATTTAGTGGCTGAATGACACAGCCTGGAGCTGGCATCAGCATGAGGAGAACATATGGTGGCAGTTTGAGACAGTCATACATCAGGAGTCCTTAAAGTGAACCAATAGGGAGAGGTTCCTGTGTGGGGCCGCCTTTTTTAAGATGAGTAACACTTCCCCCGAAAAGGTGGAAGGGAACAACATATTGTCCATTGTAGCAGGTGGGGGATAAAAACTTCCCCTATAATGCCCTACTCTTGCCCTATTAATTCAATTCTTGGCAAGTGTTACTTGCCCTAAAATGGGCGGCCCAACACAGCATACTCTCCCTAGTTCCACCTAAAAACCCTGGGAAATGGCAGTGTTTGTAGGGGGAAATAGGTAGAGGTTCCTGTGTGGGGCCACCCTTTTTAGGGCGAGTAAAACTTGCCAAGAAGGGAATTAATAGGGCGAGAGTAGGGGAAATTTTTACCCCCACCGGTTTCACTGGACCATACGTTGCTCCCTTCCACCTTTTAGAGGTCTTTGCATCACATCAATATTTCCTGGTGTAGGTGGCACATGATGTTTTTTGCACACCTTTCCTTTTCTTAGATATAAAAAAATTGGGGTCCATATATTTTATCCTAAGAAAAGTTAAGTTTTAGCTAATGCATATCCTCAATTCTTACTTGTGTCTGATGCGGAGGAATTTCTGTAACTGGGGGGCAGCACCTTAAATATGTTTAGCACTATCTATATTTGTGAAGTGTTTGTGTGGCACCATGGTCAATCTACTCTGATGCATCAGGCATTGGTGGGTGGAAATCCTGGCTGAACCATGCCTGATTCATCTTCACAAAGGTCAGTCTCTCCACATTTTTCTTTGACAGACAAATTCTCCTTGGGGTTACTATGGCTCCTGCCGCACTTAACACCCGCTCTGATGGCACATTACTGGCCGAGCAACACAGCTTTTCCAGGGCAAACTCTGCTAGTTCCAGGGCAAATCAAGTTTGGCTGCCCAGAAGTCCAGTGGATCTTCAAGTAGTGTTGGCATGGTGATGTCAAGGTATGCCACCACCTGCTGGTTCAGGTCTTGCTCCAGGTCTACTTGCTGCTAATGAGTTGCTTCACTATGCGGGTGAAGAAAGCTACTCATCAGTGACTGTAGACTCAGGCTGCTGCTGATGGAGCTGGTACTGCTCCTGCCACCTCACCCCTCCCCAGCAGCAATGGCAGTGGAAGGTGAGTACCAAGGGCCCCCCGAGTAAGACCTGCAAGAGGATGGACAATGGCGTAGATAGGCATTGGCCAACTGACTACTTAAGATGTTTTTGTAGTAGGTCAGTTTGTCCTCCCTCTCAGTGGGTGTAAAAAAAAGGCCCCCATTTTGTGCCGGTAGCGAGGTTCCAATAAGGTGGAGAGCCAGAAGTCATCCCGCTGCTTAATGCTGACAATTCGGCAGTCACTACGCAAGCAACTGAGCATGCATCATGCAATTTGTGCCTCGGAGGGACTCCCTGCCTCCATCTCCACTGCGTACTGCCACGGTGTGTCTGGGTCCTCTGTCTTGCCTTTCTCATAACCCTCTAGCTCCTCTGGCTGGGCCTGCTCCTCCTCTGCTGTCAGATGACAAGAAAAACCACCCAGTGCGCGAAACCTAAACTGTGCGCCACTGTGCCCCTCCTCCTCTTCCAGTTCACCCCCCACAGGGCTCATGTGGCCGTGAGATGTAGGCGTCATGTCTCCAGTGCCCTGACCAGCCATCATTTACAACACGTGTTGTAGTAAATGAACCAGTGGAATGACGTTGTTCATCCCGTAATCCTGGCTACTGACTAATAATGTCGCTTCCTCAAAGGGCCTGGGCAAACGGCAGGTGTCACTTATGAGTTGCCACTGGTTGACATTGAAGTTACACAGGGGAGTCCCCCTATCCGCTTGGATCATCAAGAAATCAGTGATGGCTTTTCTCTGTTCATATAGTCGGTCCAACATATGGAGGGGCGAATTCCAATGTGTGGAAATGTCGCAAATCAGACTATGTTGGGGGATACCGTTCTGACGCTGCAGCTCAAGGAGGATGTGCTTTGCGGTGTACAAGTGGCTGAAGTGTATGCATAGTTTCTTTCCCATTGTTAGGATGTCTTGCAAATGGGGGGAACACTTCCGGAACCACTTGACAACCAGATTGAACACGTATGCCATGCAGGGTCCATGGCTCAGGCTTCCTTGTCGCAGCGCGGACAAGATGTTCTTCCCGTTGTTGGTCACCATGGTTCCCATTTCCAGTTTTAGTGGAGTAAGCCATGATTTGATTTGACGATGAATTACTTTTAGCAGTTCCTCCCCTGTGTGACTCCGTTCGCCAAGGCAAACCATGTGAAGAACAGCGTGACACCGCCGTGCCCTGCACTCATGGTACGCTGGAGGGGCACTGAGACTTGTCCGTGTAGTGGAGGCTGAGGACACGGTGGAGGACGAGGAGGTGGAGTAGCACACTGTCACAGAAACAACGGCCTGAGAGCGTGGAAGCGGAAGCGCCGTGACCTGCCAAGTTGCTGTTCTGGCATTGCAGGAACCACATTCACCCAGTAGGCCGTAAAGGACATGTATTGTCCCTGACCGTAGTTACAGCTCCACACGTCGGTGTTGCCATCCACTTTGGTACACACCGACAGGCTCAAGGACTGGTCCACCTTCCGTTACACAAAACTGTGCAGGGCTGGTACTGCCTTTTTTCGCAAAGAAATGACGGCTTGGGATTTTCCACCTCTGCTCGGCACAAACCATCAGTTCTCTGAAAGGTGCAGACTCCACCATTTGAAAAGGGAGGAACTGCAGCACCAGCAACTTTGACAGGAGCACATTCAGCTTCTGTGCTGTTGGATGAGTGGGCGCATACTGTTGTCTCTTGGACATGACTTCGCCGATGGACTGCTGGCAGAATGGCTAACTCAACGTAAGAGGAGCAGGAGCATCTGGACCGACAGAAGATGGGTATGACACACAGCTCCCTTCGGCTGAGGTGGTGGAGCCTTGGATGGCTGAAACAGGGAGCAACGTGCCACTGGGTGATGCAGCAGGCTGGACCACCACATTGGAGCCATGGTTCTCACAGGCTGCTTTATGGTGACGCTGCATATGTTAACACAGGGCCGTGGTGCCAACATTAGGACCCTGGCCACGCTTTACCTTTGCCGACATATCTTGCATGTGGCCTGGTTAACCTCCTCCGGATGCTTGATGAAAAACTGCCACACCGCCGAGTAACTGATTTTCCTACCAACAGTCCACTCTGACTGACTGCTACTGCCGCTGACTCCGGTAACCCCTGTTCCACTACCTCCAAGGAAGGTAGGCTGCCGCGAAGCAGGTCATCTACCCCAGGCCCATTTGGCTCCAGACTTTCCACTTCTGCCACCATGCTGACTGCCAACTATGCTACCACCTTGCTGGCTCAGATGCTGCCTCTGCATCCCTCTTCTCCTGATGATGATGATAAAGCCCCTTCTGC
This sequence comes from Hyla sarda, assembly GCF_029499605.1. Classification (NCBI taxonomy): domain Eukaryota; kingdom Metazoa; phylum Chordata; class Amphibia; order Anura; family Hylidae; genus Hyla; species Hyla sarda. The sequence continues at coordinate 278,310,574 of NC_079194.1, read as the reverse complement.
ACCCATCTCCCAAGTGCGATCAGCTTCATTATCATCGAGTTGTGTCTGCATGTCGCTGATGTCTTCCTCAGGTTCCTCAACAGTGTCTGCTTCAGGAGCCTGAACGCTTGCAACACCGCCTCCCACTCCACTCTCCTCATCACTACTTGCCCGCCTAGCGGAGAAATTGGCGGATGTCTCCTCCACTTCTTGGCTAGGCTGTAGCTGCTGACTGTCATCTAGTAGATAGTCCTCACTAAATAGTGGAGCTGAACCCATAGCATAAGATACTTCTGTGTGGGAGGGAACAGCATAGGACAGAGGCAACGGGAGGACATGGACTGCTCCTTGGCCAACTGAGGGTTGTGTCTGAGGAACCCACTGACTGTTGACTGGGTTTTTCAGAGGTAACTTGTGATGAAGTGGATGACCGTGTTAACCAATCAATGGCGGCAGATAGGTTGCTAGTTGAGACACGACCGCTAGTTGATACCGGGAGCTCAGGCCTCTCGCTGCGACTCCTGCTGCCCCTCACCCCTAGTCTGCTTCGACCTCTACCTGCGCCTGATGAATTGAGGCCTCTGCCACTCCTCTGTGCACATCCTGGCACTTCTCTGCCTGACATACTTAGTGTGTATATAAGGGGAGGACAATACGCTCCACTACACTTAAAACAGTATTTGTCTACAACACCAGCAGGTGTGTACTTTTGGCTGGCCTTTCACAGTAACTAGGCCCTTAAGACTTTAACAGGAACAAAATGGGACACCACCTATGTACGCACAGGTTACACTGTATTAGGCACTAATAGCAGGTGATTTGGGCTTTTATTGCTTTGCTCACCCTAACTGTCTGGCTACTATTAGCTTTTCAGTTGTTGTACACACCTGTGCTGAAGCACACATTCACCATGTACTACACCCAAAATCTAAATCTCTCTCTCTTCCTTATCAGTGCTTCTAGGCTGGATTTGGGCTTGAAGTGAATCGCTGCTGTAATACACCCACAATTGCATTTTCTCTCTCAGTCTTTATCCCTTCCCTATCAGTGCTTCTAGGCTAGATTTGGGCTTCAGGTGAATCACTGCTGTAAAAATGCTTTTCTGAGCAACACACACTGCTCTCTGTCCCTCTCTCTCTGCAATAGAACGCAGAAGTGACTGTCCACAAGATGGCTGCCGATTATATAGGGCTGCCAGATGCGGGCTGCGGGGGTCGTGACATCACTGCCATGCCCCTTGTGATGTCACACCACGCCCCCTCAATAGAAGGCTATGGGAGGGGGTGTTGCAGCTGCCACGCCCCCTGCCATAGCCTTGCATTGAGGGGGCATGTCAAGACATCATGATGGGCGTGGCAGTGATGTCACAACCCCTGCAGCCCGCACCTAGCATTCGGAACAAAATGTTCTGGACGTTGGGGCAGTGGAGTACCTCTTTAATATGAGGCATAAGTCTGTTCATATAAAGGAAGCCAAGGATTTAGTGGACATGAATCTTTTTTAAAAATCAAATCTTTTTAAAGATGTAGTTATACAAAATCCCTTTGCAACAATATAAGAGAATTTCAGAAAGAAATCAAAACAAAATGCTTGAACACGTTACAAAGAACCAAATTGAGAACCATTATCTCAACGTAGACAACACTTCGAGGAAGCAATTCAACCACAAAACATTACAGAAGAAAATCCAAAGGCTTCCTATCAGGTCAGCATATGGGATTTATAGGACAGAAAACAAGTAAAATTGCCCAATTCATGAGAGTCATCACTGCTCAGTTTAAATATACAAAAGGAGGTTTGTGATCGGGTCCTATACGGTCACTAATATTCTAAGGCAAAAGTTGGGCTCTCTGGACAACACTGGTTTGCTATTATTTGCTATTATTAAGCCAACCATGAGTTCTACATAGTACGAGGACATTTGGGGGCATTCATCATTGTCTTTAGAGCTGTTTTTGTGTGTATATTTATTGCACATTTGGCGCAGCACTGCACTTCAGGCTATTATTTGTAACTTTTTGGTTTACACTTCCACAGATCAGCTGTTAAGGTTAGTATTGTGCAGTGATAATTAATTTATCATATTTTTTTTACTTTTTAAACTTTTTATTTTACCTTTTTTGAAAAGTCGCTAAAAGGTTACAGAAAAAAAAACACCAAAAATTCACAAAATGACACCAGCCCAGACTTAGCTTAGCTTTTTGGTGTATGTGAAGAGTGAAATTTCAGAAAATGTGTATCTCCACAAAATACCCAAAGACCACTTAATAAATTTGGCGCACCTACACATTACCAGCACACAGAAAAATGCTTCACTTACACCTACAATGATAAATGCCCCCCCATTGTTCTCTAGATTTAGGAAGCCCCTCAAACCTCTTCTGGCCTTCTTATGGTCATCAGAGGTGGTTGGGAGGCCAGAATCAGAAAAAGGACAGTTTTGAGCAGTTTATGTAACTCTGAAAGAGGTTGAAGGGGTATGAAGCATGTAAAAGATCATAATGGTGCTGAGGCCCAAAAAAAAAAATTAGAAAAAAAAAGCCATACTTATCAAGTCTGATCCTACGCAGCTCCAGTTCAGCTATGTCCATTCCTATTATTTTCTATATTCTTCCTGCTTTTGTAATGATCACTCGGTACAGGACTTTCCCCCTCAGCCAATCAATGTCAATGGGAGTTACGCAAACTGTGAAAATAGCCGATTTGGCTGTCTTTGGCCACAAAGGGCTGGGGGCCCTCAATATTGAGATAGTTGTGACCGTCTGTCCCCAACCCAGTCCTCAAGGCTCATCAACATTCCAGGTTTTTCAGTTACTCCATTGGAATAGAACAAGGGAAAATTCACATCGTGGATTGATCCATCAGACAGTTATTCATAAATGTCTAGATAGGAATACTCCTTTAACTATAATTTCTAAATGTATAAAAAAAACTGTAAAAGTGGCTCAGAATTCCTCAGAAACCAGTGTAAAATATATAATAATCAGAATATATCCGTTCATCTCATTTTACATCACTGTCGCCAGCAGGAGTTTGCATTGGGATACTATTGGGAATATCACCATAAAATAGTAATCATTTGCATTGTAGTCATTTTGCTTGTAGATGATGATTTTTTATATATTATTCAATATAATTTGTTATGTGCTGTACAGTATTTGATCTTCTCGATGTTAAACTAATGTGTTCATTTGTAGAATCTCCTAGAAGATTTTAGGCTTTCCTGAATCCTGGCACTATGCCAAAATATTGCGCTATTTATAGCTAGGTTTTACATTCTGTCATGAAGCGAATCGGATAGTGTGTCCTATCTGCTTTAAAGGGGTACTCTGGTGGGAACAATGTTTTCAAATGTGAATTATTTCTATTTAAAAATCTTTATCCTTCCAGTACTTTTCAGCTGCTGTATACAACAGAGAAAGTTGTATAGTTCTTTCTAGTCTGCCCACAGTGCTCTCTGCTGACACCTCTGTCCATGTCAGGAACTGTCCAGAGCAGTATAGGTTTGCTATGGGAATTTGCTCTGACTCTAGACAATTCCTGACACAGACAGCACTGTGGTCAGACTGGAAAGAACTACACAACTTCCTCTGGAGCCTACAGCAGCTGCCAAGTACTGGAAGGATTAAGGATTACGATTTTTTAAGGATCAACATTTTTGTAATAGAAGTAGTTTACAGAAGTAGTTTACAAAGCTTTCTGGCACCAGTTGATTTAAAAAAAACAACAACAAAAAACATTATTTTTCCACCACAGTATTCCTTTAAGAAGCCCTGATGGATTTGATAGAAATAGTTAGCAAACATTTATCGATGCAGTAGTTCCTCCTAGGGAATGGAAGTGCGAGCTGCTGAAAATAATTGCAATATTAGGACGACTAATTCAGGTCCATGATGAGAAATCCGGGTTATTGAGCGCCGGGGTCTGATTGTAGTTTCGGGAGACAGGATTGATTGGGAATGACTGCGCACCTGGCCCTTTGATGCCTTTAGTGTGATTATCTAGGTATCACTGTCATTACCGAGGAAGGTGACATTAAACGCAAAGCGAGATAGTTGTCAAATATGGCAATATCATTTTCTAAAACCGTAGACGGTGATACAACACTAATTGTCAAACCCTCATTAAAATTCTTGTGTGTTAGGAAAAAATAAAAACATTTCAATTGGAACCTTCTTGTAACACTAGAAAAAATGTTGAGTGTTTAAGAGAATAAAATGTTCTCACTCTACTGGTACCAGATGTCCCTGTGTTTCTTTGCCGGCTTTACTTTCCAGGCCCTCTAGCATCCTCTTCCATTAGTTGTACAAAAATGAATGAACAATTAATTACGATGTGTGCTGATATGTAACACTGAGTCACGGCGAGCTCAAGCCTTCCTCTTCTTCCTGATGAAATAAGCCATCAATGTACTAGATTTGTTTCTCTACTGGCTATGCGGTAAATATGGTTTGATGTCCAGTACAGTGCGGTATAATGTTACTTACTAAGACAAGAAGCAGGGAGAAACCAAATACATTTCACCTTCACTTTTAGAATTTCACTTATGCTGCCCATTCAGGCCTAATCTAATGTAGAAATAGCTTCAGCTACAACACAGCAGTAAAAAGGGAGGGCGCAATGGTTCGGGGGAACATCAGGATCAACTGGAAGTTCCAATGCTTTCAATGCTATGAAAGATGGCTAGTTTATTTCTGATGTTTGAACATCATATAAAATAATTGTAATATCCGCTTATGTGTTTTTCTGTCTTTGGGTCTGTTTAGACATTAGTTCTTAGGTCTGAGCAGTTTCTGTGCTATTTCTTCCTAGGCTTGGAAGAGTTAATGCTTTCCCCCCATTGCAGTTCAGGTGTGGCTTTAAAATCCCAGCCCGACCTTTATTCTGGGCTGGTGTTTTGTGCAATTCTGACCATGTCTGCTTTATCATGCACCTTGTATTTATCTTTTAATATTTCTGAGTTTTAACCATAGTTAACATAACAGTTCTGACTATTATTGATTTTAGACTGTAGTACATTGGTCGGTTTTTAGGATTATTATATGTCCTTTCTGCTTATGTCTTGCATCTTAGTCTATGTTCACACTGTGAGTCTCGCTTGTATAATTCATGTTCTGGTATCCTGGTTCCTCCATTTTGTGGAGTTTGGCTTCTTATAATTCCTGTTTTGGTATCCTGACCTGCATTCCTCCATGTTGTGGAGCTTGGTTTTTCTTATCCGTTTTTATAGAGTTCCTGATTGATGATCTTATGTTTTTTTTAGTACATGTACTGACCATAGTGTACAAGATCACAAATCAAGTGTTTCCTCTGTACATTACCATTGGTCTATAGTGTCCTCTGTACTTGTTATCACTGATCTGTGCCTCTGAACTAGTATCTGTTTATGTTTAGTGTTCTGTGACCATTGTGAAGAGTGTTCTATTTTCCTGATCTGTTTAGTGTTTAGCATTCCGTTATTCTGTTCATCCCCTGCATACTCTGGTTTCTGTGATATACTTATTCCATATCTAGTCTTGTTCATTAATTCATGTCTGCCATTTATCTTGGTTCTGATTTCTGAACTGTATGTTAGTACACTACATCCTGTCCTGTTTCCTGTTTATATTCTGTCTTGTATATCTGCTTGTTTGGTGGTTTTTCCGTTATATTTCTGGCATGTGACTGACTATGTATATTATTATTTGTAATACGCCCACTGCACTTTAGCTCAGGTAGGGACCGGCACCGTGGTTGTCGATCCGCTGTTTAGGGCAGATGGGCAAGAAGGCAGGGAGAGTGTTATTAGGGACAGCTTAGGTCTCACTCTCCCTGTCCCCCCAGTCAGTCATGACAATAAGGCAGATAAATTTGATGCGTTTCAGGCACTTTCCAACTTTACTCATCATGACTAAGGGCCAGTATCAAATGTTCAGTGTTTTTTAGGCTGTCAAGAAATAAAAAAAAAAACTACCATAGCTATCTTTACATACTTACCGTGGAAGTGTTGAAGTTTTCTTTTTTCCTGTTCATCTAACACCAATATTTACTGTACAATGTTTTCTCCTGTTGGGCAAGGTTTTCAGAACAGTTAGTAAGTATTAAAAGATGGCTAGTTTATTTCTGACGTTTAAACAGCATAGAAATACACCATAGGTATTTTACAGGCTGCTTAGAATTAAGAAAAGAAGTAAAAAAAAAAAGATTACTGTAACACTGTTATTGCAACACTGTATAAATTAAAAGATGGCTAGTTTATTTCTGATGTTTGAACAGCATTTAAATACAACATAGATAAGTTTGACATGTTTAAGGCACTTTCAAACCTTACCCATGACTAAGAGCAACTAGTGCCTTAAATGCGTTGAAATTACATGTTCAGTATTTTCTAGGCTGTGTATAAGTTGGGGGAAAGAACTACAGTAGTCATCTCTTAATACTTAACATGGAATCTTTGAAATGTTCTTCTTTTCTGTTTATCCAGACCCAATGTTTAATGTGTAATGTTTTCTCCTGTCTGGCAAGATTTTAAGAACACTAAAAGGATATTGTAATATTGTTATTGTAACACCGCAAGTATTAAAAGATGGCTAGTTTGGTTGTGAATTTTGGACAGCATATAAAGCATGACGCTCAAATTCAGTGCATTTCGGTCATGCCAAACCCTAGTCATGACTAAGGGCAACTAGTTCCTTGAAACATGTTGGCATTATATGTTCAGTGTTTTACAGATTGTTTAGAAGTCGGGGGGGGGGGGGGGGACTGTCCTAACCATCTTTTAATACTTGGAATCCTTGAAATTTTCTTCTTTCCTGTTCATTCAGGTCCAGTGTTTAATGTGTAATGTTTTATCCTGTTGGACAGGATTTTCATAACATTATTAGGTTATTATTACGTTATAATTGTTCCACTTAAAGTATTCATTATGGTATATGAATATACTAATCTGGTGTTTGTCCTTTAGGCAAGTAATGATATCTAAGAGATCATGCAAATCCTTGGTTGCTTCCCAAAATGAGGCTGTGAAATAACTTATTATGGAATTTCCCTTTTAATTTTAATGGCCAAGGCTTTGCTACTTCTTATATCATTTTTATCAGTTGGGTAGAAATAAAAGGAGATGGCTACCGAATAGCAGAAATGATAGTGAACTAAAGTACCGTTTTTATCCGCTTGTATTGTTTTTTTTTCCCCTTACCTGGCGGCTCCTGGAGCTGACTGCGCACTGACCGGTGACGTCCCTCATCAGTGTGCAGTCAGCCCCAGACACCTACGGAAGGCAGACACCTGCCAGAGCATGCTGGCCAGATAAGGGGGAAAAAATAAATACAACCGGGGGATCAGAGGGGGAGGTGGGGGAAAAGATGCCCTTGCAGCAATCACTGGTAACTGATTTAAAGTGGCCGCGGCACCGGCAGCTTGTTTAAAATCTGCAGTCCGGCCGTGGCCTCATTTAAACAGTGACCAGCGGTGGCTGCCATGTTAGGGGAAAAAACAAAGAAAATAAAAGTAGCGGATCAGAGGGGGATTGTACCTCACTGATGTGGTACAATCAGTGAGGGTAAAGATGTGTGGCACAATCAGAATCAGTGAGGGTAAAGATGTGTGGGGGATCAGTGAGCGGAAATATGAGTGGGAGGGAAAAGATGTGTGTGGGGGGGCATCAGTAAGGGCAAAGATGTTTTGCACAGGCCGCGCCTGGCACCGACGATAAATATCTTAACAGAAAAAGAGGGCCGGCCAGCACTGTCCCAGGCCTGCCCTGCTTCTTACTTACGGCCCTGGGTGGTCGGCTGCCTGGGAAAGGCGCTTTGAACTCCGGCGTGGTGCGTTGCTGTGCTTAGATGTGAGCAGCGCAACGTCGGAGTTCACTGTGCCACCGATCAGTGCGCCCGCCACCCTGGCTGCTCTCTCCCTCGTACAGAGCCCTGCTTTTCCTCAGGTACAGAGCCCCGCTTGTCCTCAGTGTACAGAGCCCTGCTTATCCTCAGTGTACAGAGCCCCGCTTGTCCTCAGTGTACAGAGCCCCGCTTGTCCTCAGTATACAGAGCCCTGCTTGTCCTCAGTGTACAGAGCCCTGCTTGTCCTCAGTGTACAGATCCCTGCTTGTCCTCAGTATACAGAGCCCTGCTTGTCCTCAGTGTACAGAGCCCTGTTTGTTCTCAGTGTACAGAGCCCTGCTTTTCCTCAGTGTACAGAGCCCTGCTTTTCCTCAGTGTACAGAGCCCTGCTTGTCCTCAGTGTAGAGAGCACTGCTTGTCCTCAGTGTACAGAGCCCTGCTTGTCCTCAGTGTACAGAGCCTTGCTTGTCCTCAGTGTACAGAGCCCTGCTTGTCCTCAGTGTACAGAGCCCCGCTTGTCCTCAGTATACAGAGCCCCGCTTGTCCTCAGTGTACAGAGCCCTGCTTGTCCTCAGTGTACAGAGCCCTGCTTGTCCTCAGTGTATAGAGCCCTGCTTGTCCTCAGTGTACAGAGCCCTGCTTGTCCTCAGTGTACAGAGCCCTGCTTGTCCTCAGTGTACAGAGCCCCGCTTGTCCTCAGTCTACAGAGCCCGCTTGTCCTCAGTGTACAGAGCACTGCTTGTCCTCAGTCACTGCACCTAATGTGGGGAACTATACTTCACCTAATGTGGGGACTGTACTGAACCTAATGTGGGGAACTGTACTGCACCTAATGTGGGGGGAACTGTACTGCACCTAATGTGGGGGGAACTGTACTGCACCTAATGTGGGGGGAACTGCACTGCACCTAATGTGGGGGAACTGTACTGCACATAATGTGGGGGGAAATATACTGCACCTAATGTTGGGAAACTGTACTGCCCCGAATGTGGGGAGCTATACTGCACCTAATGTGGGGGGAACTATACTGCACCTAATGTGGGGGAACTATACTGCACCTAATGTGGGGGAACTATACTGCACCTAATGTGGGGGAACTATACTGCACCTAATGTGGGGGGAACTATACTGCACCTAATGTGGGGGACACTAATATGCTTTAAAATGCATGATTTTACCTTTTATGAACAAGAAAATTACGGCACGTTGGTATAATGACGCAACACTATGGGGCTGGTATGTAATTTTTTCCAGGGCTGGTTTTCTCACCCAGTCCGGCCCTGTATATAAACCTCTGTTGTTGAAGGGAATCTATCATCAGTATCACCCACACTAACCTGTTGGTACAGGCTGATACAGATGATAATGATACTTACCACCACCAGACCCATGGCCCCATTTGTCTGCGGCTGCTGCGCATGCACCATTTTCACAGTTTAAGATTGCTGCAGCAGTGCTACACTCCGCTTCTGGGTGTTCCCTGCCAGCAGCACATGCTCAAGAGTTGTTGATAGGAGGGAGCAGGTAGATGGAGCTTTATTAATATTCATTAGCGTGGCAGATGGAGGACAAAACAGTGATGACATCATCAAGTACGAGGGGCTTGGAAGCCCCCATAGTCCCCTCCCCCTGCGCACCAAGTATGGTGATTTGCATAAACCCAACCCGAAGTATAACGGATAAATGGAGCCACGAATCTGGTGGTGATAAGTATCATTTTCATCAGTATCACCAGCTCTTCAAGCCTATATCAGTGGGTTACTGAGAATTATACTGATGGCAGATTCCCTTTAAACTTCGGGAACTTGGCTTTAACTGCAATCCCATCATGCCCTAAAATTTGATCAAAACTTCAAAAAACATCAATTTTCTTTCCTTCATAGCATCTCCCAGGTGCCCTTCTAGCCTCTCTGTTGAAAAAATGATCTGCGAAACAAAGACTTGCCTTTGTGATTGATAATGCCATGCAGGAGATCATTGGGGGTCCCAGTGGTCGGACCCCTCCCCCCCAACTGCGATTAGCTACTTATGCCCTATCCTGTGGATAGGGGATAAGTTAGTTTTCTCTGTACAACCTCTTTAAAGGGAACCTATCATCAGATTTTACCACACATAACATGTGGCAACACGAAGATTATAAAATCTTCTTCCTCACCATCCCTGGTTGATGTTCCTACCTGCAGGGATGGTAAGAATATGAAGTTAGAAAGTCTCCCCCACTGACCCGTAAGTAGTCCCTGGGTGGGGAGCTATACTTACCTAGTCCCATCCTCTCCGGGTATAACCTCGCCCCCTCAGCGTGATTGACGGGCCGGGCAATATATGGTAAAATCTGATGACAGGTTCCCTTTAGCAATATATCTATGAACAGCATTCAGTATGTGAAGAATATTGATGTGATTATCCCATAAGGCAAAGTTGGTATTTTCAGATAAATATCACACACATATGTGAAGAACAAGTGTACTGTTTTTCAGATAAAATGACTTACATCACTTCAACAATCTGATCACTAACTGCTTTCCCACAATCCCCCTTGCTCGCATGCACAATGGAAACTAAGTGCCAATACTCCGGGGTCAGACCAGTAGGTTGCACTTGAACTGACCATGTGTAACCATCTTAGTGGATTCCAGAAGGTGGCCATAACCAAGGGGAACAGGTTATCAAAAAAAAGCAGGAAGTGGGTGATTAGTACTTGCATGTCTCTTATTTTTAAAAATGTTTTACATTTGCAATATAATTATTTTAGAGAAAGCATCAGTTTAGCTCTATTTATCGTTTCGGGCCTATCCACAATGTGAAGATTCCACCGGCAGAATTCCCAATGTTTTCTATGGAAAACATTGCTGTCCTGCGCACACAGTGGAATTGCCTGCCGCGCAATTATGCCAGCAGAATGGATGTTTGCCAAAAGAAGGAACATTCATTTTTAGGGCAGACATTCAGCCGGCGGAACTATGCTGCGGCAATTTTGCTGTTTGTTCAGAACAACATGTCCGCAGTGTGAACGAGCCCATAATGGGGTACGCAGCCTGAAAACATCTTATCTCCTATCCAAACATCTTGTTTCCTATCCCACCGCTGGGGTGCCCCCCCCCCACCTTCGCTGCGGCACCCCAGTCCTCCGATGCACAGAGCGAACTCCGCTCCATGCCTGATGACTGATGACCAAAGCCGCCACGCCCCCTCCATTCATGTCTATTGGAGGAGGCGTGATTACTACATACTAGCCTTCATGCCCCAGGGGTCAAGTCCTAGGGAAAAAAAAGTGCAGGAACTCACCCAAGATTTCCACTCAAAAGCCAGTCCTGCAGAACTCCTGCTAATGGGAACAGTTTTCCTGCTATGAAAAAGTGCAGGAATTCAGTTCCTGCACATTCCGGCAGGACTTAAGCCCTGTTCATGCCCCCTCTTATAGACGCCGTGTTCCAGATGCTGCCGGCCCAGAGATCGCGGGGGTCCCCAGCAGCAGGACCCCTGTGGTCAGACATCTTACCCCTCTAAGCTATAGTACAATATTAGCATATCAGAATGCACCCATGACTTCCATCTTACACAAAGAGGGGAAGTTATCATTTACTATTACTTTAAAAAAAAAAAAAAAATTTTAATAATGTTCACCTAGTACACCTAGTCCTGGCTGGGGTGACTATGTGTGGCTTTTGCAAAAGTCGCTTGTAATAAAGCAGTGTGTAAACTGTGTGTCAAGGAAACCATGCCCAAACCATGCCCACTGGATTTGCCATTTAAAAAATTCATAAAAGCATCATAAATACAGCAAAAGCGGTGCACCCCGTCTTGCAAAAATTTGGACTGATTTGGGCCGTGATTAAAGGCAGCAGATTTGTGTGTACTGTGTAATGTGTACATTTAACATTAAGGAAATACTGTAGGTTTCTTTTTAATTACTATGTATTTTCATTGGAATACTTTGCATTAGTTTATTTAGCTTTTCTAGCTTTGGTTTTCTTTTGTTTAGTGTAAGGAGAGCTATTACACAGCAAGATCATAGCATTCAATGACTGGATGCTGGGAAGAAACATTTTGGTTTTATTCTGGCATGGATGCAAGTTATCGTGAAGTAACAAGGGATGAATTCTGATCGGAGGTGGTCGACGATAATAGGACATACAGTACGTGCAGACAGTTTTCAGATTAGAATAAATTGTCTAGTCTGCTAAGAAAGCTGTATATTATGCATGTCTGATGTTTTCAGTGACTGGTTGCTATTTTTTCAAGGGTTTAACGTCAATGCAATGCACTCCTGTTCAACCCAGAAATATATTGGTTTTATTTTTCTAAAGGAAAAAAGTTTTGCATGTATTTTTTAGTTGCAACACATAGGCCTAAGCTCCATTGTACCTTTTTTATGTACATTTTGACATATCTGGTGCCAGATTTTAAAATTTTTGCAAAAAAATAAATAAATAAATGCTTAAGTCCCTTAAAGGCATAGTGTTTAAATTAGGTGAAAATCTGTGAAGGAAAAGAAGACCGATACCGGTGCCTAGTGCATTACCCTAAGTAGCAAGGCAGTGAGTTTAAGAGGATAGGCCCAAGGACCATATAGATGGCTGCTCACATTGGGTTTGATGAATAAATGCCTATCACCCCAGAGAAAATGGGGTACTGAGAGTCAGAGTTGCTGCTGCCTGCCTCATTGGGTTTCAGGATCCAGCTGCACTGCTGGCCTGGATGCAGAGTAGGAGAAACTTCGGGAAAAAGAACCCTTGAGCCAGGATCTGATCTGAGGAAGGGAGGGCACCTCCCGAAATGCGTCATCTCATGTTTGTTATTTTATATTGCTAATAAAAGTGGTTCCACCGCGAACCTTAAAAATATCTCTCTGTCCATCCTCATCATTTGAAAGGGAGTCGCAGCGCCATCGCTCAAGGGTTCTTTTTCCCGAAGTTTCCCCTACTAGTGTTTAAATTAAGTTTTTATGTTTTCAAATAATTTTTTGTGTTTTTTTTTTTTTTCAAATTTTCCACTTTACTATCTAAAATAATCTTGCAGTTTCCATTCTGGTCAGTAGACCTAAAACTTAGCTGAGACTGCCTGATATGTACAGACCACTTCCCAGAAGTATCCTCCTTACCATTACAGAGAGAAGTACAGTGAAATATGACACCAGTATATAAATAACAGCGATAAACACAATATCTGTTGCTCACAGATCAGCCTCCCCCTGTAGAAGGAGCACTGAAAAGGTCACCAAGCAATCCCAGGCACCTTTCCCATTCATGAGAATGGGGCAGCTTTAGTCTATTGCTGCCTATGTCCATGGGGCCTGCAGTAATGTTGTTAAAAACAGCCCAGGCAAGATGACAGCACTTGCATTAATATGCAAAAACTGAAACATAAAATTACCATAAAAAAATAGAAACAGATTAGAAAAAGGAACAAGTTTTTGTATCTGACTCTAATCAGTTCAAAAGAAATTCTATGTGGCACATTCACATGCAAAGTGCTACTTCCTTCTATAAAGTGTGGCATAAAATATAAAATAATTGCAGTAAATATAGTATTTACTTGTTCCTTCTGTATTACAAACCCTGTATTGTTTACTGAATGCTGCCAACCAACACTTGCTGGTTTTTTTGCCTATTTGGTATACTTTGCCCTACGATTAATTAGAACTTAATGCACTTTCTCTGGAATTCAGCAATGTGCAATGAACAGTAAAATGAAACTCTTGCATACATTTCTGAACAAACAGTCCTAATGATCAAGAACAGTATTTTGCAAAAGTAACGCAATACAAGTATAACTGCAGTCAAAATTTTACCACTTCTGTTCAGAGTCTAGCAATGGGTGTCCATCTCTATAGAGCAAGGGGATTGAGATGTGGTGACTGGAAGGCCATTGGAGTCCAGTGACCTCATTGTCCTGTATGAGATGATGTGATGTGACATGGTGCTATATCCTGCTGGAAGTATCATCAGAACATGGGTCTACTGTAGTCATAAAGTGATGGACATGGTCAGTAACAATACTCAGGTAAGCTGTCACATTAAAACAATTATACAAAGATAGCTGTGTATCCGGCACCACTACCTATTATCCGTCTCGGACTGGCAGGAACCGTTTGCCATTAGTAGGAGTGTGTCTGCACCTTTATCAGCGTGAGTGGTGCTCACATCCAAAGAATGCAGCTCCGTATACCGTCCAATCAACAGAATAATGATGAAGCACTCACCCTTAAAGGGTAGCTCCCACCAAGTACTATATAATCTAATATGCCCCTACCTAGTAGTAATCTAGCCCCAACCCCCTACCTGGCGTCAAAGATTTTTTAAATTGCTTTAATAGAGCAGATTTAGTGCTTCTAAATCTGCTCTATAAAGCAGGGCAGGAAGCAGCGCTTCCCAACAGGCGCGACGTCACTGACACCTTGCTGGGCGCTTGCTTCTGCCCTCAGATCGTCTATGCATGAGTGTTATTTTTCTTATAGGGTGCCTCCAGCTGTTTCCCAACTACAACTCCCAGCAAGCCATGATTGCTATTAACTGTCAGGCCATGCTGATAATTGTAGTTGTGAAACAGCTGGAGGCACCTTATTAGATAAATAACACTCATGCCAGATGTATATAACATATATATTTATCAGACTTACCCATCCGGAGGATCAGCGCAGCAATGAGTGCGCGCGCTGCCTCAGTACAGGGTAACGGGAGCGGGCGGGGCCGCACGTGAGGCCAGTGGAGCTGGCCAATGCGCGCAGCCCCAGCTACCAGCGTGCTCCGCAGCGACTGAATTTCGACTCATTGCCAGGCTTAAATGAGTCAAAATTCTGTAATGACGTCATTGCCGAATGCATTCGGCCACTAGGAGGGCGATCCCTAGTGGCCGAATTTAAAAGTGATTTTAAACTGGTTTAAAATCACTTTTTTTTAATTAAAGAGATATGTTGTAGTACTTAAGTACTACAACATATCAATTTTTTGATATCATGACAGTGCCCATTTAAGATGCTGTAAAAAAAACTTCAGGCTTTATTCCACATTGGTGTAGTGAACAAACAGGTACAGGAACACAGGGATACATGTTTTCACGTGACAAGTTTCATGCTTTATGGCACCTCATCTGGCCTGTTCAGGGCCAGACGATGTGCCGTAGAGCGTGAAACATGTCGCTGCCCACCTGTGCGTCCCCCGCCTCACCTGTTTTATGATGATTCCTGTGTTCCTGTACTGGTTTGTTCACTACACCTATGTGGAATAAAGCCTTAATTTTTTTTTTACAGCATCTCATGAGTGAGTGCTTCATCATTATTCTGTTGATTGGACCACATTAAAACAATACTTAGTTGTTAATAAGAGGCCGAAGTATGCAATGAAAATGTCCCCCACACCATTACTCCCCCACCACTAGTCAAAACTGTAAATATAAGGCACGATGGATCCATGCATATGTCATGCCCGACTGGGGGGACAGGGAGAGTGAGCCCTAAACCAACCCTAAAAACACTCTCCCTGCCTACTTGCCCATCCATCCTAAGTGATGGATCGACAACTTGGAGCAGGTCCCTGCCTGCGCTAAAGTGCAGTGGCGTAAAAACAAATAATATACATAGTCAGTGACAGGACAGAACAGAAACGGAAAACTACTAGACAACCAGATATACCAAACAGGATACAAATACTAACAGGGCAGAATTTAAACAGGCAAACTGATCAGGGACACTACAGATACAGACAACAGATAAAGGTACAAAGGACAAAGATCAGATCAACCAAACAGGATAAAAATATAGAACACTGTTCACACTCAACACAGATAACTAACAAACAGATTAGGTCCAGAACGCAAGACTGGGAAACTGATGAGTCAGCATAGACTTCAAGAACAAACAGGAATAAAAACCCAATCCCCCAGAAAACCTCCAGGAAACATGGAAATGTCTTGATACTAGAACTATGACTTCCAGACTCCACCATGGAGCACAGAGATATCTTGTACTAAATCTCAATTCCCCAGAGTCCCATTAAAAGGTCACAGGGATGTCTTGTAACAAAAACTCAGAAAACGGATACAAGAAAAATCACAGTATGAACACCTAAACAGAAAAATACAAAACAAATAAACGGACATTACAGCTTACATGTTGTTTACACCAAATTCTGACCCTGCCATCTGGAATCGAGACTCATCAAACCAGACAACGTTCTTTCAGCCTTCCACTGTCCAGTTTTTGTGAACCTGTGTGAATTGTAGCCTCAGTTTCCTGTTCTTAGCTGACAGGAATAGCACCCTGTGTTGTTTTCTCCTCCTTCATGTGCATTTAGAGATGGTATTCTCCACACCTTGGTATTAACCAGTGGTCATTTTCCTCCACACAACTGCCGCTCACTGGATATTTTCTTTTTTTTTTTCAGATCATTCTCTATAAACCCTAGAGATGACTGTGCATGAAAATCCCAGTAGATCAGCAGATTCTGAAATATTCAGATCAACCCATCAGGTTCAAAGTCACTTAAATCCCTTTTCTTCCCCATTCTGATGCTTGGTTGGAACTTCAGAAAGTTGTCTTGACCACATCTACGTATTAAATGAATAGTTAATGTTAATAGTCTCATAAGTACTGCTTTTGAATTGTACAAGCAAAACTATGTGAAGTAAGGCTGGGTTTGCATATATCAGGCGTCCGTCACAGTTTCCCTCCGGAGTGCACCGGAGGGAAACTGATGCTAGAGCTGATTCCTATTGTCCACCGTCTCAATGTTGACGTCGGATGGTTGGACACGCCGGAGGGTACTGGACAGGGGAACACAGCTTGCTGTTCGCCGTGCAGCAACAATGGGCATTGGATACCACACAACTGATAACATCAGTTGTGGCATCAGTTGCTTCGATATCTAGGCTGAGTTCACCTATGCAGTATGCCGGACATTTGTGAGCCCAGGCTAATACGTACAAAATGTTCCTACTATATTATTTGTAAGGCAATATAAATAGCAACCAATGGTCAACATGCGTTCCATGTTTGCAGATATACTTATATGTCTTTTAGGAAAAGATATCTATGAATTCTTTTATGATTTGTAAATTTAAAAAAAAAATTTTTACCAAATACCTTGAGAGTTACAATTACAAAAGGTTTCTGTAAGATTACTGTCTTTGAAAAGGATGGCTTATTTCCCTTAAACGTATAAAAAAGAAAGCTATAGTAAAATGCTTGAAGCAAATACCATTCAGAAAATATATAATCATCTCTTCATGGTTACGCACTTTCACAAAGATTAAGTCATCTCTGGTATCTACAATGCTGAGTGATGTTTTCAGCTGAGATTGCAATGTATGTATCTGTTTTTAGTTTCTAATTGTAGCAATTTTCCTGGTAAACTTAGCTGTCCATGTGATGAATCTTATCCAATGGGATCTTTTTAGCTATAAAACTCCGGCTAGGAACAACTACCTTTGAAATAGCCATTCGTCAATGTGTGAAATCGATCGAAACTATGTAAAGAGGATAATCATGTTTCTTAAAGGGAACCCATCATAACTTTCATGTTGTCTGACCCATGAGTTATTAGGGTGGTCCCCTGTGGCTTCTGTCTACCCCGCTGGATTTAATTGATCTCTCCCCATTTGAGTAGAGCTTCTCTTAGCCCAGTATATTCATACAAGTGGAGAAATAGCACACTTAAGTGACCAATTACAAGAAACTGCTGATGGTTGTGTATAAGACACAACTACTTTTGTAGGTATAGTATAGTCAGTGGTACAGCCTTCCAGGTAATGGGACAGACTAGATTCCAGCCTTAAATGCCGGTTTGGAAAGGAAGGAAAGAAAGTCTGGGGCAAACCACTGGATAGGACAGTAGTATATTCATCAAATTATTTATATTAAACATAACGGGTTTCAAGACTTTGGAGCCTCTTCATCAGATGAGAAATGGCAATGGCATACAGAACATAATGAACAAATATTTACATAAAGAAACAAAATGCTATTTAAATCTAAAGTATATAATATCCTAATGTGGGTTTTAATCTATATAAAACAAAGATTTGCATTTCTCTGTGATTTCATTTTCTGTCCTGGTACGAAACAGTGGTGCATGGTGAATTTGGTATACAGGCTTATGAGTAATTTGCGCATACATCATAGACATATGTCAAATATGCTAGAAAGTTGTTAAGGACGTCCCTTCCTTTCCACTCCTGTTTGAGCATAGGTAGAGATATATCAGTCAAAGCTGCTGGGTTGGGGAAAAGCCTCCAGAGACCTCCCCGAGGACTTGTGGTTCAGTCCATGCTGCTGGATTGGGGTAAAGCCTCCAGGGACAAACCTGATGACGGGGCTCAGTCAAGGTTGGAGAAAAGCATCCAGAGACCTTTCCAATGACTTGCGGTTCAGCCAAGGTGCTCGGTTGGGTAAAATTGTTCATGGACTCGTGGTTCAGGTAGAATGAAAGTAATGACAGATTTCCTTTAAATAAAGCTGTTATACTATTTCATAGAATGGATCCACCATGTGGAGTAGCATTGCCTGGTTCTTTTCTTTTACCCCTGCATCTTCAAAGAGGTTTCTCTGTGCAAATGTTTTCAAAAAGAAGTTTAATGACAAGTAAAGGAAGATAAAATAAAAGAATTATGCTTCTCACATTGTCCATTGTAATCTTCAATGGGCAGGGCTTTACTTTTGTCTTGGTCTCCTTATACTGTAAATTCAGTGTTTTTTTGTGTATTTGCTCATTTGGTTGTCAATGCGTACGTACGACTGCTACGTATTAATCTCCCTCCTTCTGGAGCTATACCAAAACAAATTTGTTTTCTATTTTGGCAAGAACATCCAATATGCCATGTCTGAACAGGAAGGAGGACAGTATTGTTATGCTGGCAGGTCTATAGAAACTAGTGTACTGACATTCCAGAGATATATTCCAGGTAATTTATTGGTGGAATATGAATCGGAACAATTGTTTAGCATCTTAACAATGGCTTTCTTAAGGTAATTACATATTCTTTTCCTAGAAATGAGTGAATGTGTCCTTTTTCTTCTTAGGACACTTTGTTAGCTATCCAAAAACAGTGGTGACTTGCTGAGCGCTATGTTGGTCTTCTAATTCGGGCTTATATCTGAAGCAGTTCTAGTCTGATTGAATCCTCTAGTTGTTTTATAGTTCAGTGCTCCTAATCTACGTCTTCCTCCGAAATCCATGGGAAAGGATTCGCAGTAACAGATAGGACATCAACGTCCCAAAAGCACTGTGGGTGACAAAGGCATTAAGAGTAGATCCCCGTGTCTCAGTTATAAAGAACCATCTAAGTCTCTTATTAATTCTATGTTAATTTTTTTACAATACTACAGTGATATTATATCAGCCCACAGTCACATTCATTATACAATATTTTTAACTATTGTTAATGAAAGCTGTGTACAATGGCTCAAAGGTCTCCATATCGCATCGCATAAAGGCCTTCTTGTAAATCTCTGTACTGTACATACTGTGGGACATTCTTCTCCTCTTTCACTATTATAAATCATAAGTAATTATTTTAACCAGCAACAACAATTATACTCTCCATTATATTTTTATAATAAATCTTTAGTAGATGCAAATATAGGAAACTTTGTAATGTATCTTATTGGGTGGAAGTATTAATTATGTTATTTTTTTATTATTTTTTTTTTTAGCTCAGTCTACTAAAATTATTCAACCAAAGGTATTTATTTTTATTGTCACATATATTGATTTCCTAGTCCTGAACTCTTGGAATTTTCCCCAACCACCTCAACTAGAAAAAAAACTTTCTATTCTCCCTTCATATTACCCACTGTCAGACTACATCTTAACCTTAAAGGGGTACTCCATGCCTAGACATCTTATCCCCTATCCAAAGGGGGTTCATTTAGAGCGCCAGGTGCAGCACCGGAGGCTCGTGACGTCACGGCCATGCCCCCTCAATGCAAGTCTATGGGAGGAGGCATGACGGCCATCACACCCACTACCATAGACTTGCATTGAGGGGGCATGGCCGTGATGTCACGAGCCTCCGCCCCGCATCGCCAGTCATCCGGCATGGAGCTAAGTTTGCTCTGTGCACCGGATGTCTGGGGTGCCGCAGCCGAGATCATGGGGGTCCCCAGCGATGTGACCCCCGCAATCAGACGTCTTATCCCCTATCCTTTGGATAGGGGATAAGATGTCTAGAGGCGGAATACCCCTTTAAAATCTACTTCCCAAACACCTTAGACCCCATCCTACTCACATTTACAATTTCCTAGTACTTTGCCTTACTTCTAGGAACATATTTTCTAATCCTGGGCCCCTTAAATCTTTAGAGCATTTGCTCGATCTTTTCAGATATCTCCAGAGCATTGCCGACTGCGTGTTCTGTCTGCAATAAACTTTCATAATGCCATGTCCTCTTGTCTTAACCTATTTTTCCTGGATCTAACTAAACCATGGCTGACCCCTCCAGCACAGTTTCTCCTGCAGCAGTCTCTTATGACAGTATTTAGTGTATTCTCACTCCTTGTCTAGTCAACTCCACCTCTACTGTCCCTTCTTTTGAGTGCACTTGGTCTACATCTCTCGCTCCTACCACCAAGTGGCCATCACTTACCAACCACCAGAACTTGCTGTGATATCGGAACCTTTACTGACCACTTTACTAGCTCCTTCATATCCATCTCCCCAACATCCTCATAGGTGACTTCATCCCTATTGACACAAACCATTTAGCTGTCCCCAAACTCACTTATTTTCTCTTAATGGTCTCTCACAGTTCTCCTCCATGGACACTCACAAAGAGGAACCAAAAAATTATAATTTATTTTCACACTACCTTTTTTCCTATGTGACCTGCTCTGTCTGTGTTAGGAACTGTCCAGAGCAGGAGAGGTTTGCTATGGGGATTTGCTCCTATTCTGGACAGTTCCTGACATGGACAGAGGTGTCAGCAGAGAGCACTGTGGTCAGACAGAAAAGAACAGCTCAACTTCCTCTGTACATACAGCAGCTGGTTTTGTAAGGATTAAGATATTGTAATAGAGGTAATTTACAAATCTGTTTCTGGAGCCAGTTGAGCAAGAGTCCCCCCCTTACATTTTTCGCCTCGGACAGCTCATAGAATCCCATGGCTTTTCAGTATCACTTCCATGCTGCCAGTACTCAGTGTAATCTCTATGACAAAGATGTTATTCAAAGTTCCAAAGCCTCTATCAGCATCTACTAAACTTTACATGAATGAGGAATCTATCCACTTCACCCCCATCCCACTCATCCCCTCCCACCAGAACTCTCATCATTGTTAATGGCTCCACACGTTCCCAAGTCTCACAAATCTGCTGCCTCCACATCCATTACATCCTCCACCTCAAACACATTCCATGAATCCACTTTTTCCTCAATCTTGAATCAGTAAAAACACAAGTATTGTACATGTCCTCATCCTCAGTGTCGACTGCTGTAACATCCATCTGTGTGGCCTTCCATCTAACACTCTTGCACCCTCCACTCTGCTGCTTCGTAACCTCCCTTTCGTTCCCCTCAGTAATCGGTGAATTCAGAATGAAATATTGAGAATGACAAAGCTGTCCACAACCTGTCGCCTCCATACTTCTCCGGATGAAACTTCCATAAGTAACCTTAAAACCTAACTTTTCAGGAGAAGCTTAAAACCTCATGGATGATAAGCCCTCATGGGTGGAGTCCTCTCTACTGTTTCAGTCTGTCCATCAATAAAGGGCTATTCTCATCACATTTATGGGATATGCTAGAGGACATGCCATAAAAGTCTGATATATGTCAGTCCAACCACTGGGACCTGATCCTCTCTCAAGAATGAGGGCTACCTTACTCGCCGGCTTGTAGCACCTGGGAGGGGTTGGAATGCTAAAAACATCTGAATGGGCTGTTATATGCAAATTAGATAACCCTCATTCTCGACATAGATGGAGGTCCCAGAGGTGGGACTGCATCTATTAGACATTTATGACTCAAATCCATTGTGCCATATCTATGCCATGTTAAACTTCTAGTGACCCGAATTAGAGACTGTTAGAGCGAAGGCACCAAATTTAAGACACCTGCCCCCTTTCACATCTGAGACCCTGTGACGTTGAGTCACATGACTCCGGATCGGGAAAATGGCTAAGTGGGCTCAATTTGGACATCTTCACTTGGATTGGTACACACCTTTGTTGCCGATGGCTGTATGTTAAGTTATTATGAGGAGCACAACAATAAACACTGTTATACAGGCACTCATAATAATAGCAGAATGTCATTTCTTCAGTGTTGTCACATGAGAAGATATAATAAAATATTTATAAAAATGTACTCCATATGTCAGATATGTGAGAAACTATATATATAATGTTCAGACTCTGAGCCACCAGCGCTGCGTGGAGCTCACAGACGTAGGTGCTGCATGACAGATTGTGGGGTCCCAAGTGACGGGACCCCAGCGATCAGAGATCTTATCCCCTATCCTTTGAATAGGGGATAAGATGTCTTAGGGCTGGAGTACCTCTTTAACAATAAAGACAACACCTGAGCTCCTTACACAGTGACTCCAGGAATATAACATACCTCACCAGAGGCCATGTGCAACCCAATGTGCCCGGGATGTCGCCTTCCATCGCTGTCGCCGAGTCCCCGAGGTGTCCCCGACGCTCCGGCAAGGCCTCTGCTTCCCCGGCATCCACGCTTTCTGTCACCGCCATCACGTCGCTACGCACGCCGCTCCTATTGGACGACGGGACGGCGTGCGCAGCAACGTGATGACGTCGATGGAGAGCATCAACAATGCAGAGGATCCCGAAGAGGACGCGCCGTAGCCCCGAGGACAGGTGAGTGATCGTCAGCGGACCACACTGGGCACCGTAAACGGCTATCCGGCTGCAGCTGAAGCAGTCTGCGCTGCCGGATAGCCATTTATGCGATGGCCCCAACATACAAAAGCATTGTATGTTGATGCTGCCTCTGAGAGGCCATCGCACGTTGAAATTATCGTATGTCAGTGGGCCATCATAGGTCGAGGGGTCACTGTATATATATCCAAATTTAAAATTAAATAGTATAAATTATAATTCGCCTGCCTCTTCCTTGCCTACCCACAGCCTGTATTTCTCATCTACTGCCTACAGGTTCTCTATAAATGTTCATCAACCTCCTCATGGTCTACATTAAAAGAAAGTAAGGGAGAGGAGGAGAACGATGCAACAAGATATCTTCCCATTGTGCTATGAGAGGGAAGGAAGGAGGAGGGGGAGTCATGTCACAATCTCTGCCTTAGTCGGTGCGTGAAGCTCCATGAGCGGGAGATAGGAGGGGGCAGCAGATGGGAGCCATCAGATTGATTCCCAGCACATAGCACCGCTCTGACATCACGCCAGGAATAGCCTACCCAATCAGCTAGTATGAAAAGAGAAAAAAGAACATTTATAGAAATGGTGCAGATGAAAGCAAAACCCTA
Source organism: Hyla sarda (assembly GCF_029499605.1). Taxonomy (NCBI): domain Eukaryota; kingdom Metazoa; phylum Chordata; class Amphibia; order Anura; family Hylidae; genus Hyla; species Hyla sarda. The sequence continues at coordinate 278,287,340 of NC_079194.1, read as the reverse complement.
GATATGCAGTTTACACATATTTCTGTCTGCACTACATTTAATTCACACATTTAGGTGCCCAAGTAGAGATTTTTTTAACATTAGGTATAAGTGTCGGCAGATAAGAACCATTCGGCTCATCTAGTCTGCCCAATATTCTGAATACTATCAATAGCCTCTTGTACTACATTATATAATGGATAGTCTTATACCTATCCCATGCATGCTTAAAGGGGTTAACTGGGAAAATAACTTTTTTTTCATATATCAACTGGCTCCAGAAAGTTAAACAGATTTGAAAATTACTTCTATTTAAAAATCATAATCGTTTCAGTACTTATGAGCTGCTGAAGTTGAGTTGTTCTTTTCTGTCTAAGTGCTCTCTGATGACATGTGTTTCGCGAACTGTCCAGAGTAGAAGCTAATCCCCGTAGCAAACCTCTTCTACACTGGGCAGTTCCCGAGACAAGCAGAGATGTCAGCAGAGAGCACTGTTGCCAGACAGAAAAGAACAACTCAACTTCAACAGCTGATAATTATTAGAAGGATTAAGATTTTTTTTTAATAGAAGTAATTTGCAAATCTGTTTAACGTTCTGGAGCCAGTTGATATATAAAAGTATTTTTTTTCCTGGAATACCCCTTTAAACTCCTGCACTGTATTTGCAGCTACCACTTCAGCAGGAAGGCTATTCTATGCATCCACTACTCTCCCAGTAAAGTCACATCTGGCCCTCCCAATGCAAGTCTATGGGATGGGGCGTGACAGCCTTCACGCCCCCTCCCTTAGACTTGCATTGAGGGGGCAGGACGTGACTTCGCGATACTCTGGCCCGTGATCGTGAGGCTTCAGACTCTGAGCCACCAGTGCTGCTCTGAGACTCTGAGCTCACACACGTAGGTGCTGCATGACAGATTGTGGGGTCCCAAGTGACAGGACCCCAGCGATCAGAGATCTTATCCCCTATCCTTTGGATAGGGGATAAGATGTCTTAGGGCTGGAGTACCCCTTTAACAATAAAGACAACACCTGAGCTCCTTACACAGTGACTCCAGGAATATAACATACCTCACCAGAGGCCATGTGCAACCCAATGTGACCTTGCAGTGATGTTACAGTGAACAATATTGTCATATAATATCATCGCAACTTAATAATGTCACATAACAGTCATGTGTTACATTTACTTAAAGGGGTTATCCACCATAAGGTGATTTTAGTACATACCTGGCAGGCAGTAATGGACATGCTTAGGAAGGATCTGCGCTTGTCTTGGGGCTAAATGGCTATGTTGTGAGATTACCATAACACTGTGCCTAGCTTTTGTGAACTGGTATTTCCTGTTTGAGTTTTCTTTTTTGCCTACAAATCCCATAATTCCATTTTCCTTCCTCCCACACATGAGCCACCCCACCCATTGAAACATAAATGAGCTGCATCCATTCAAAAGACCTGTGGTTTTCAATGAGGGTGCCTACAGCTGTTGCATTAGTTGCAGATTGATCCCTCCACCCATTGAAGCAGACAGGCTCTCTGTCATCAGCTGACTAGTGAGTCAGGTCTCGGCAGCATTGCAACCTGGGAAAAATCTGAGACAACAGTCATTTTGTATGCTGGTAAAAATAAATATTGGGGTGAAAATCACAGAATTGTGAGAAAACCGTCACACACAGGTACAGACACTATATTATGAACTACACTAACTTTACAACCCCTGTAGCATAGTCAAATAAAAAAAAATCCTGGAATACCCCTTTAATAGAATTGAGTGGTAAAGGGCCCTGTCATGGGAAAGTAAGGCAACGCTCCATTGATTTTTTTGGAAGGTAAAAATCAGACAAATTGAATTGTATGTAGTGTGGTGTTGTGAATGTACAGGCTATGTATTAGCTGCAGAGCTTTGAGGTTTTATTGTAAGGCAGAGCGACAGCTTTTTCTTCCCTTTAATTCCATGTGAATTGAAGAGCTGCTGGCTGTGTAACTATAGGGTTTGTGACCAAAGTACAGGTTTACACCACAACACTAGAGGCACCCAGGTGTTCTGGTCGTGGTATTAGCCTCACCCCTTCCCAACCATACCAAATAGAAAATTGAATTTATTTGGAACTTTTCTGCTTTATAGATACTCGGATGTTTTCTGTCAACGAATCACTTCCGGAATTTTTTTTTTGGTTTTTCCCAAATTCAATTTAGTTTTTCTTTCTTTATTTTATTGATGTTTTTTTTTCCATAATATAGAAAATATTTTTATTTCTCCAGTTAATTATGATGTAATGACCAGCTGAAAATAATCAAATTGTATATCTAGTCATTCATGTAAAATGCTGTTTGTAAAGTATTTCTTTGTCATTTTGTGATAGCCTGGGGGAGTAGCTGTGCGGTGACTAAAGGATGCTGGTTAACCCTTGCTATTCGTGACGCTAGGGTGAGGGCTCCTCTGTAATGCTTGTCCTACCGCCACCCTTCCCAAGAGCAATAGGGAGGTAGAGAATAATGGAATGTCCACAACCTGAGAGTTTGCTGAAAACAGTTGGAACTTTACTGAAGATTTTATGCAAGCTTCATAACCGGAACAGTCTCTATACATGCAAATTCTCTTGGAGACTGACAAAGGTTGGGACCTTAAGCAATTTAGAGTCTTTAGGATGATATGCGCTGTTCCACTGGATTTAGGGGATTTAGTTGCGGTCCAGTAGTCACGCTAGCTTTAGCAGGGATTAGTTTAGAACTCACGGTTTAGTTCAGCCGGTAGGTTTTCTGGCCTAGCGTGTCTTTGAAAGTTGCGCAGATCCATCCTGCTAGTCCGGCATCCACGAGAGCAGCAACCTAAGAGAGCGACAATTGGCTACAGCTCCCTTATGTGGGCAGGGGCTGGACTAACGCTAATTGGTCCAATACTTCTGTCAATCACCTTACAAAGGGTTATGGGTAGCATGTGACCCAAGGACCTCCAAAGGTCCTCTAACATACCATAGAGGAATTAACATAGTCACATGACCGAAGGTCCTGTGATGCTAACAAGGTAAGTACTCTATATATTATACTAAATACACACATTATTAAATATATACATATATAAACACTATAGAATTAGAGTAGAAGAGAGGCGACTACGGGCTGTCACACCTGGGGGACCCTACCTTAGCATGGTAACTCTGACTTTGGGGACCACCACACTAGGTACGGTATGCAATACGGTACCGGGACACCACAATTTTATTGAAAAAGCCATTAAGGCTGTTTTCCCTCCATAAGACCGAATAGTCAATTTTCTTCAGCCGGTTTTGTCTCTGCTTTCCCGTCGAATAACACAGCGAGAGAATCTAATGATGGACTTGATAGACCTGTTTCCCTTTCGTGAACATTTCTTGTTTTACGCTGTATTAATATATAACCCTTATCATCACTTCACACTGCCAAAGTAAAAGAGGATTAGAATCCTCAATAAGACGCACACAGACCTCTAGAAGTAGTACATTATTGGACACTACTAATCGCAGCATTTAGCTTTACTGCCTAGGGCTTTGGGTTTGTTTTGGACTCGGGGAGCTTATCTGTATGGGGTTCTTTTTTGTTTTTGTGTTTTATGCTCTCTGTACTGTTTCATCAACCGGCTCCTAAGTAAAACATTGCTGCTATTTCTGGCAATGACATTAGAGCGGGAATGTAAATACAAATCTGGATTAGTTCTCTCTAATACTTGAATATATAATGTGCTGATAATGTCCTACATAAACAGACATTTCCTTATTTTATATATATATATATATATATATATATATATATATATATGTGGTAGCCCTTGGGGGGTGTATGGTAGTTGTGGTATGGTAACGGTATATGAGGGGTTAATATTAACCCTGTCACTGGTGACACCAGGGTGAGGGCTGGTATTATTGAGGTGTAGCTTCGGCCTATCGCCGCCCTTCCCAGAAACGACAGGCATATGCAGATAATGACTGAAGGTCCACACTGGAGTTAAACTTGAACTGAAGTAAACTTTACTCTTGAACTTGCGGTACATTCAGAATACAGTAACAGTCTCTGTAATACACTTGTTTAGACTTCAATGACTGACATTTGCTGTGGACCTTACGTCTTTTGCAGGTTAATAGAATCAAGGTAATTGGTGCGTGGATCTGCCGGATTTAGGGGTAGATTAGGTCCGGTAGTCCCGCAGAGTGTTTGGGGATTGGTATACTCTATAACTATAATTGTTCAGCCGTTGCCGCAAGGCTCAGGCCTAACTCACTGCGATTACTGCTGTACAGGTCTTCTCTCATCAAGAGCACAGGAACAAGAGCTAAAATGGCTGACGCATCCCTTATATGGACAGGGGCGGAGCCTAATTTGATAGGTCCAAGGTCAGCTGTCACTCACCGTCACACAGGCTTCTAGGTGATCATCTGACTTCCTATACACATAATAATACCAAAACGAGGCTAGAAATACCAAAGTGAGGCCTGGAACGCATCCAGAGTGAGGCTTGGAACGCATCACATGACCCGAAGGCCCTGCAACGCCATAGAAACAAGTAATTAACCATTTATTTACATATATTATGCTATTTACATTAATCTATGCATAAATTGCTAATTATATACTAGAATAAAGGCGACTAGGGGTAGTTTAACTAATAGGGATGCCTACGTCCTAGGGACTCTGGCTATGGGGACCCATAAATAAACAAGTACCGTATAGAATGTGGTACTGGGACACCATATATATATATATATATATATATATATATATCATGGTATGTTGTATAATACTTGGTGGACATACGCATGTTATGTGCGTCATGCTTTCTAGTACCCAGTACATGTGGCGTACGTCATGGATCCTTAAGGGGTTAAAGGGGTACTCCGTTGCTCAGCGTTTGGAACAAAGTGTTCTGAATGCTTAGAGCCGGCAGCTGCCACGCCCCCTCCCATAGACTTACATCGAGGGGGTGGGGTGAGACATCATGAGGGCAGGGGCCATGATTTCACAAGCCCCCGGCGCCGGCTCTAAGCATTCGGAACACTTTGTTCCAAACGCTGAGCAACGGAGAACCCCTTTAACCCCTTAAGGATCCATGACGTACGCGTACGTCATGAGTCCGCTCCTGATCTATAACGCGGGTCCACGGCATTGATCGCGGTGCCGCGCGCTATTAACCCTTTAGATGCGGCGTTCAAAGTTGAACATCGCGTCTATAGTGAAAATTAAACCATGCCGGTTAGCTCAGGGAGCTGTTTGGGATCGCTGGAGGATCCCTACCTGCCTCCTCGCTGTCCGATCGACGAATGACTGCTCAGTGCCTGAGATCCAGGCATGAGCAGTCAAGCGGCAGAATCATCGATCAGTGGTTTCTTATGAGAAACCACTGATCAATGTAAAAGATCAGTGTGGGCAGTGTTATAGCTCCCTATGGGAGCTATAACATTGAAAAAATAAGTGAAAAAAAAGTGAATAAAGGTCATTTAACCCCTCCCCTAATGAAAGTTTGAATCACCCCCCTTTTCCCTTAAAAAAAAAAACAGTGTAAATAAAAATAAACATATATGGTATCGCCACTTGCGGAAATGTCCGAGTTATAAAAAGATATTGTTAATTAAACCGCACTGTCAATGGTGTACGTGCAAAAAAATTCCAAAGTCCAAAATAGTGCATTTTTGGTCACTTTTTATATCATGAAGAAACTAATCAAACGATCAATAAGTCCTATCAATGCAAAAATAGTACCGCTAAAAACTTCAGATCACGGCGCAAAAAATGAGCCCTCATACCGCTCCATATGCGGAAAAAAAAAAAGTTATAGGGGTCAGAAGATGACAATTCTAAACGTATTAATTTTCCTGCATGTAGTTATGATTTTTTCCAGAAGTACAACAAAATCAAACCTATATAAGTAGGGTATCATTTTAATTGTGTGGACCTACAGAATAAAGATAAGGTGTAATTTTTACCGAAAAATTTACTGTGTAGAAACGGAGGCCCCCAAAAGTTGCAAAATGGCGTTTTTATTTTTTTTTCAATTTTGTCTCACAATGATTTTTTTTCCCATTTCGCTGTAGATTTTTGGGTAAAATGACTGACGTCCTTACAAAGTAGAATTGGTGGAGCAAAAAATAAGCCATCATATGGATTTTTAGGTGCAAAATTGAAAGAGTTATGATTTTTTAAATATAAGGAGGAAAAAATGTAAATGCAAAAACGGAAAAACCCCGGGTCCTTAAGGGGTTAAAGTGGTACTCTGGAGAAAAAAAAATGCTTTCAAATCAGCTGGTGCAGAATATTATACAGCTTTGTAAATTACTTCTATTTAAAAATCTAAATCCTTCCAGTACTTATCAGCTGTTGTATGCTCCAGAGGAAGTTGACTTGTTCTTTCCAGTCTGACCACAGTGCTCTCTGCGGCCACCTCTGTCCATGTGAAGAACTGTCTAGAACTGATCAAATCCCCATAGAACCTCTCCTGCTCCATACAGTTCCAGACACAGACAGAGGTGTCAGCAGAGAGCAATGCGTTCAGACAGAAAAGAACATTACAACTTCTTCTGTAGTATACAGCAGTTGATAAGTACTGGAAGGATTAAGATTTTTGAATAGAATTAATTTACAAATCTGTTTAACTTTCTCCAACCAGTTTCTTAAATAACTCTTGTTTCCTTCAGAGTACCCCTTTAAATGTTTGGGTATAGATTGTAGACCTGTGCAGCAAAAAAATATCTGCACGCAGCTGAGCTCTTTTATATTCTAGCACAGAGCTCTAGTTCCATGCAAACAGTATTACCTGCCTCTTATTCACAGCACTCAACGGGTACCTTAGTGACAGATTAAAGGGGTACTCCGGTGGAAAACATTTTTTTTTTAAATCAACTGGTTCCAGAAAGTTAAGCAGATCTGTAAATCACTTCTATTAAAAAAAATCTTTGTCCTTCCAGTACTTTTTAGCAGCTGTATGCTACAGAGGAAATTATTTTCTTTTTGAATTTCTTTTTTGTCTTGTCCACAGTGTTCTCTACTGACACCTCTGTCCATGTCAGGAACTGTCCAGAGCAGCATAGGTTTGCTATGGGGATTTTCTCCTGCTCTGGATAGTTCCTGATATTGGCATCAGGTGTCAGCAAAGAGCACTGTGGTCAACTACTAAATGAGGCGATTATTGTCCAAACAAGCCATTATTGTTCTACTCAGGGATCAGCAGGTTGTCATCTGATCACATGGTGTAGACGTGCTAAAAAACTCTCCATCAGCCATTCATGGCCCAATAAAAACAAGATCCGATCTTGATCTGTGCTTCTGTCGGACAGTAGTTTACTCCTGTAATAACTAAGCTTATCTGCATACATAGCCTATAGCAATAGATTCTTACAAGCTGCCCCTCTCAGTTCCAAAACAATGGATTCTTACAAGCTGACCCTTTCATTTCAATGTAAGACATTTTTTTTCTTCTTATTTTCATCCCGTACTTAAAGGGGTACTCCCGTGGAAACCCTTTTTTTTTTTTTTTTTTTTTTTAATCAACTGGTGCCAGAAAGGTAAAAAGATTTGTAAATCACTTCTATAAAAAAATCTTAACCCTTCCAGTACTTTTTAGGGGCTATATACTAAAGAGAAATCAAAAAAAGAAATGCATTTCCTGTGATGTCCTGACCACAGTGCTCTCTGCTGACCTCTGCTGTCCATTTTAGGAACTGTCCAGAGCAGCATATGTTTGCTATGGGGATTTTCTCTAGCTCTGGACAGTTCCTAAAATGGACAGCAGAGGTCAGAAGAGAGCACTGTGGTCATGACATAAGAGGAAATGCATTTCTTTTTTGGATTTCTCTTTAGTATACAGCCCCTAAAAAGTACTGGAAGGATTAAGATTTTTTTAATAGAAGTGATTTACAAATCTGTTTAAATTTCTGGCACCAGTTGATTTAAAAAAAAAAAAAGGTTTCCACGGGAGTACCCCTTTAACGAAATATTACATTTTTTTTTCTCCGGAAAAAGCATTCTATGGAATTTAGCAAAAGCATGACTGTGCTAATACTACAAAGCCCAGTATGTCAGGGTAGCTTTCTGAGTTGTAGCTGTAGTTGCAGAGCCATATAAAATGTTAGATACAAAAGCACCAGGCGCAGTAATGTAGCGGGCGCATAACAAACGCTACCCCTCTGCCAGGCTTTGGGATGTAAACAAACTGGCTGCCAGCATGGTTTAGATGGTGATAATCTCATTCAAGAACCCTTGCGGCGAGACAGAAGGCTTCCCTTTTATGTAAGCCCATGATTTTACTACAAATGTCAATGCCTAAAAAAATTTTATGAATAGGTACAATTGGGATTGGAGCCGGTGGTGGGCATCATGATGTCACGACCACACCCCTCTTGACATCATGTCACACCCCCTCAATGCAAGCCTATGGGAGGGGGCGTGGCAGCCGCCACGCCCCCTCCCATAGACTTGCATTGAGGGGGCGTGATGTGATGTCACAAGGGGCATGGCCTTGACATTATGACCCTGCCACCTGCTCCAAGCGTTCTAAAAAAACGCCAGGTGCTGCAGAGATCGCGAGGAGTCCCAGCTGCGGGACCCCCTCAATCAGACATCTTATCCCCTATCCTTTAAATAGGGGAAAAGATGTCTAGGGACAGAGTTCCCCTTTAAGGTAAAGTCAAGGATTAATACTGAGTCCTATAAATGTAGATAGGTCAGACAGTGAAAGAACAGGAGATACAAAATAAGCTGGTACAACGCAAGAAAAGTGTGTCTTGCATAATTTGCTTCCCGATACATCTGAGATGTGCATGTTTGGTGTTCCAAAAAGGACCTGTACCAAGTGCGGGAGCCTAATTTATGGGCTAATTAGAGATGTTAATGTATAACTATCGCCTGGGGCAGTGATACTGTTACATCTATGAAATATTAAATGGAAAATAAAAAAGGAAGTTTAGGGGGTTTAAATATACATACATAATGAATATGAGTAAACCACAGTCTGAAATTGTAATATTGATGTAATGCTAAAAGAAGAAAATAGAAACTGCCTGGTTGGCATGGATGATGTGTAAGTGCATGGTGCCCAGTGACATTGGGTGGAGGTAGGGCAGTATACCCCTCTACACCGGTTTTAGGAGACAACAGGAACAGTAAGCAGTGGTTCTTCCCATGTGGAAGGTCACACTTAAAGGTCCTCTTACACTTTAGCAAAAAATTGGCCAACCGCATTGATTTTGGTGGGACTTGCCGACACTCTAATGTGTATGAGGACCCTCTGACAGATAATGTTGGGGGGGGGGGGGGATTAGGCCCATTGGATTTGAAAAACACAACCCTTTATTCCAGGAGATAGATCTTCCTCAGAGCATTCCGCTTCCTATTCACAACACGTGAACATTTGGCCAAGCTCATATGTATAACGTGAATGGGAGAGGTAGGTGTTGGCTAAGCCAACATTTGGCTGTCTATTGAAGACAAATGGGGATCTTAAGGCGCACACCTTGCTTATCTTCCTTGTGACCCTATCCAACTCTACTTTAAGACACAGAAGACCAAATTGACAATCTCTAGGCAAAGTAGGAGCTTGCAGAATACCTGTAGTGTAGATGCTGGGCAGTCTGGGTTTGTCTCATATGGAACTCTGTCCTACCTCACTAGTTGTTTCAGTTGTGAATCATCTATGGACCTTGTTAGCAATAGTCTAGTGGCTTTTTATGCATGTGAGCTTCTTACACCTATTTCTGTGCCAATACAACCCTACCTGTCACACAGTTCTTGTTATCGGCAACTCCACCTAAATGACTTGTTCTACATGTTTGGTTACCAACCACTGGAAAGCATGAAAATGAAAACTTCAATCTTTGTACAGGGCAGGCTACACAAATCATTTCTGGATTGTTCATGCAACCCATATCTTCTATCCATTTACATAGGGCAATGTGCAACTGACTAACAATGATTTTTTGGCCTACATAAACAATATGATAGGCCCATGAACAGGCCAATTATAAGGAATGAATGGTTATGGCCCATGTAAAAATTCTTTAAAATGGTTAGCCGGTAAAACAAAATTATGTATCAATGGGTGGATGTTAAATATCCCCACCATCCTGCCAGCAACACGTCATAAAATTACGTCATCTAAGGGGGCTTGGCCAGCACCGGTGTCGACATTTGCACCAGATAACATCCGTACAGACAGTGTCCTCCCTCTCCACTGACGTCTCTATTGCAGGCCTGTTCATGCTGCTGTGGGAGGAAACATGGAAGGGCAATAGGGGAATGGATTAGGAGGGGTGGGAGTTCTACAGTTTGCCAACAGGGAATATTTGATACTTAATAAGTGAGAGGTGATACTAAGGGAACCTTGTGTCATGTTCCTCTACAGGGTTAATCAAGAAAACGTATCCCCCTTATCCACAAGATAGAGGATAAATGTATGATTATGGGGGGTCCAACAGTTGGGACCCCCATTATTCTTTCATCTCTTACCTTGGAGCGTTCTGACATCCACCTTCCAAATGACAGCCTGCTCCACCAATCACCGGCTAAGGTGGAACATCACTACCGGACAGTGATTGACAGAGCGGGCTGCCATTCCAGAGACTAATTTTTTTCAGACGGTGACCGGAGTGTTCCGAGGTAAGAGACAGGCCCTGTCCTGGAGATTGTGGGGTGTCCCAATAGTTGGACCCCCCATGAACAGACACTTATCCCCTATCCTGTGGACTGGGATTAAGTTTTATTTGCCGGATAATTCCCTTAAGGGACCCAAGAGAAAAAGCTTACAGCTAAATGTGTTCAACAACTTTTATGGAAGGTAAATAAAGTGAAACGCACTGTAAGGCAGTATATCCACTATTATTTGTCACCTTAAAAACACATCTTAAACACATCTTAAAAATAACTTCCAGGTTGCCGTGTTCTGTAGAACTTCAATTCTGCTATTGACAGGCCACTATTAGTTAGGTTAAGGGTGCACTTTTGCAAGGATCTAAAAAGGTAAGACTTGGTCTAAAGCCATTGCAGACATTTTAGATAGAACTTGTGATTAGCTTTAAAGGGGTACTCCACTGGCCAGTGTTCGGAATTGAATGTTCCGAGCACTGTTTTTGCATGGCACTGTGCCGCCACTATTGACGGCTATGCAGAGCTTGTGGAATTCGTGCAAAGTATGAAAATGTTCAGTCTTTGCTCGGAACAATTTCAGCGGCGGAATTGCTCAGTGGGAATGGGTCTTGCAGAATACCCATTCAGTTCACCATGCGGAATTCCGTGGGAATAGTGTAGATCAGTGTTTCCCAACCAGTGTGCCTTCAGCTTTTGCAAAACTACAACTCCCAGCATGTTAGGGGTTGTAGTTTTGCAATGGCTGGGGGTACACTGATTGAGAACCACTGGTGTAGATAGATAGCTTTCCAAACATGTCTCTATTGTAGCATGAGCTATATGGTAGTTACCAGTTTGTAGTCATGAGGGTGGAGCCACCCAACAGGGGATGATCTCCAAACACATCCATGCTGGCTAGATTGAGATCTCTGAGATGGGTACAGGCCAGGTGTGTGATGATGTCATCTGCCCAGAAACTGCCCCAAAATGCCCCATTGGGGACTGCGCATAAATCACACCCCTTTTTCTGTCCGTTTTATCAAGATAGTCTGCCAAAACAGGGACTGTACCCAAGGATGACATTTTTTATTTAAATTACAAATAAGGGTAGAATTATTGGGCAGACCTATGCCTGATGCAAGTGATGATCAAGTATGGCATGGCTCCATTATCATGTGGGCTGGGCAGCACAAATGATCAGCGAATCATTTTCCCATTGTTGTTGGCTGCACATCTTCTATTTCATGGGGAGATTTGTGGCCAATGATTAAGGTTTTTTTTTCTGTAAATGTTAATCTTGATTTACCCCTTTTACTTTTTTCTTCCATAAAGATCATTAATGGAAAAGTTATATGGTCACCTCAAAATACAGAAGAAAAATTTGAAAAAAAATAGTTACTTACTGTAAGGCAATGTTCACACACAGTATTTTGGACAGTTTTTGAGCAGTAAAATGGCTGCAAAAAATATCTTTAAAAAAGGGACCTGAGGGCTTTTGAGTCTAAAAAACATTGGGGACATAGTCTAAGGGCTTGTTCACATGGTAGTAAAATGTGCGGAATGTTCGGCTGGAACACATCGGCAGACATTCCGCACGTTTGAAAGTTCCAGACGGCATTAGAACCGCTTGGAATTTAACCATTGCAAAGACTGCATTGCATTGTTTATCCTTTCTGCGGATGCCGGAATCAGGATTTCTACAGCAGAAATTCTGCCATGTGAACAGTGTAGAAGAATCCCATTGAAATTACTAGGACTCTGCAGCAGAGAAATGTCCGTGTGGAATGTTCCGGCAGAATTCCGCTTGGACATTCTGCTGTGTACACATACCCTTAGGCAGGGCTCAAGTCCTTCAGGAACGCATGGGAACTGAGATCCTGCACTTTTTCCACAGCAGGACCACATTAGCAGTAGTTCAGCAGGACTGGCCCTTGAGTGGAAATCTTGGGTGAGTTCCTGCACTTTTTTCCCAAGGACTTGACCCCTGCCCTTAGGGTTATAAAACTGTGGGATAGTATGCCTCCAGGACCTAGTTGAACTAGAAACAAATGACTTCAGGTGAGAGGTTTTAGTGTTTATATACATAAACACTGAAACAACCCCACACAATTCTCGAATAATAGCCGAGAAACTTTGATGCAAACTATTACATAGAATGTGAAATAAAACAGACATGGCTTAATATTTATGGGTATTGGTGAAAAAAGTATTGAAAACAGGGATGAGTAACCCTCCCAACATTTTTTTAAACGATTTATTTCAATCAGCCTTCGCATTTACATTCGCACAGAAGCAGAAAGTTATACAGTGTAAAACATACAGTGTGTGTGAGATCCATAGAAACAGTCAAATAGCAGCAAAATAGCAGTGAGAAACGGCAATGGAAGTAATGTTTAAACAGGACTTCTCCTGTTTTTATTTTTAAGTAACAAAACAAAGAAAGACCTTGGGGGAGATTCATCAAATCCTGCTTTGGGTACAAACAAATACAAAATAAATTCTGCTCGTCCAGTGCTAACTGAACAAAATTTTCACTCTCTTTACAGGTGGCTTACTACCATCCACCTTATAAAACAGTCATCCAAAATGTACACTGCACAAAAAAATAAAGGGAACACTTAAACAACACAATATAACTCCAAAACTTCTGTGAAATCACACTGTCCACTCAGGATGCAACACTGATTGACACTCAATTTCACATGCTGTTGTGCAAATGGAACAGACAACATGTGAAAATTATAGGCAATTAGCAAGATACCCCCAATAAAGGAGTGGTTCTGCAGGTGGTGACCACAGACCACTTCTCAGTTACTATGCTTCCTGGCTGATGTTTTGGTCAATTTTTAATGCTGGCGCACTCTAGTGGTAGCATGAGACGAAGTCTACAACCCACACAGGTGGCTCAGGTAGTGCAGCTCATCCAGTATGGCACATCAATGCGAGCTGTGGCAAGAAGGTTTGCTGTGTCTGTCAGCGTAGTGTCCAGATGCCGAGGAGAACGTTCTGCTGCCAGCCACATCCTCCAGCATGACCGGATTGGCTGTGGGTCAGTAGTGGTGTGGGGTGGCATTTCTTTGGGGCCGCACAGCCCTCCATGTGCTTGCCAGAGGTAGCCTGACTGCCATTAGGTACCGAGAGGAAATCCTCAGACCCCTTGTGAGACCATATGCTGGTGGGGTTGGCCCTGGGTTCCTTCAAATGCAATACAAAGCTAGACATCATGTGGCTGGAGTGTGTAAACAGTTCCTGCAAGAGGAAGGCATGGATGTTATGGACTGGCCCACCCTTTCCACAGACTTGAATACGATTGAGCACATCTGGGACATCATGTCTCGCTCCACCCGCCAACACCACATTGCACCACAGACTGTCCAGGAGTTGGCAGATGCTTTAGTCCAGGTCTTGGAGGACATCCCTCAGGAGACCATCTGCCACCTATAGGCATTGTAGGGAGGTCATACGGGCACGTGGAGGCCACACACGCAACTGAGCCTCATTTTGACTTATTTTAAGGACATTAGATCAAAGTAGGATCAGCCTGTAGTGTAGTTTTCCACTTTGATTTTGAGTGTGACTCCATATCCAGACCTCCATGGGTTGATAAATTTGATTTCCATTGATCATTTTTGTGTGATTTTGTTGTCAGCACATTCAACTATGTTAAGACGAAAGTATTTCATACAATTAGTTAATTCATTCGTATCTAGGATGTGTTATCTTAGTGTTCCCTTTAATTTTTTGAGCAGTTTTTTTTAACACAATGTTCCCTTTTTGAGGTTGCCCACTTCAAGACTCCAGCTCTCATTAGAGGTTCCCCACAGCCTTGATTCCACCACTTAAGCCCAGTATTAATCTGCCTCAGCACCTGTGCTGACTTAGGTCCAACCTGAAAATCTGGAACGGCCCAGAAAGTGAAGAAAAGGCTCTATTACCAAGCCTGCCTTACATCCCATAAAAATCCAGACTTGATAACAGGACTTACTAAATGTCACACCAGGGATTTTAACTATATCCTGAAATCCCCATATCTTACAAAGCTTTCCCTTTGGATGAAATAGGCGCTTTCTGAAACATACGACAGGTAACTTAGGAAAATCTAGCGACCCCCGACAACAATTCCTGTCACTGTCTCACAATTGCCATTAAAAAATCCCCAAAAATTTGGACGAATCCTAATTTTTGGGGAAATGTATAGTGAACAGTGCCAGGTGGCTAATTTCTAGTCTAATAAGATCATGGAGGAGTCCTACGTACACACGTTAAGGTGGGCAACCAAAGCCACAAAGGAAAGGGGTGGTTTACAACGATTATAGAAATTTGGATTATTATATGTCTTAGTTAACCTTGTCTGAAATTAACCATTTATAATTTTTTTTCTAAATTAAATTTCCCTTCCTCTGAAGTAAGCCTTGTCCTTTCAAATGAGAAAAAAAGGGTTAGATTTTAGACTATTAAATACATTTTAACAAGACTACATTAAAATTGGAAGAGATAGTGAAATAGAATACGCCTGAATTTTTTTTCTCTAACAATTTACGGTCTGTGTTTTTCCAGGATAATGATTAATATTGCATTTATAGCTGTTTGTAATTGCAGATTGTAAAATGTAATTAAATGAACAGCGAAAATGCAGTAAAAAAAATATAAAAATCTAGACATTAGATCATAATGATGTCATTCCTATCTCTGGACAAACCATAAAGGGGAAACTCGAATATACTGCCTAGCAACAGGAGTGCTGGAGTGGGTCACTTAGAGGTGCAACGTCTGGGCTCCGGTACAAAGTCTGTGTCTTTGTAGTATGATCTTCTTAACAGTAAAACATTTTATACTTTTTAGTCACACATTTTATCTACTGCTTATCGAATGCTTTTAAAGTCTGCCGCATTGTGTCTGTAGATTCCTATGTCTGGTCTATGCTATTGTATAAAATATTTAGTGCTACAGTATTAAAAATAAGATCTTTAAGATGTTAATTTACCGTATTTTTCGTCATATAAGACGCTCCCAATTTTAAAGCATAAAAATCTAGAAAATAAAGATTCTGAACCAAATACAATGTAAAGCATAAGACAGTAAAGTATAGTCCCCGGGGTGTCCCCGTCGCTCCGGAACGTCTCTGCTGCCCGGTATCCTCGCTATCCGTCGCCGCCATCACGTCGCTACGCACGCCGCTCCTATTGGACGATGGGACGGCGTGCGCGATGACGTGATGACGACGAAGGAGAGCGCCGGCCATGCAGGGGATCCCGGCACGGAGCAGACACCGATCAGGCAGGTAAGGTCCCTCCCGGTGTCTGGTAAGCTGTTCCAGTAAGCTGTTCACCGCAGCGGTCCCGAACGGCCCCACTGAGCAGCCGGGTTAGTGTCACTTTCGCTTCAGATGTGGTGGTCAGCTTTGATCGCCGCGTCTGAAGGGTTAATACAGTGCATCACCGCGATCGGTGATGTCCTGTATTAGCCGCGGGTCCCGGCCGTTGATGGCCGCTGGGACCACCGGTTTTAATGTGTATTTGCCATATAAGACGCACCAACTTCCCCCCCCCCCCCCCCCCCCAGGTTTGGGGAAGAAAAAGTGCATCTTATACGGTGAAAAATACGGTACTTTAGGTAGTACTATAAAAAGATACTTTTTCTGTCACCGTGCATGGCCAATGAAACGGACGTTATCACTTGCACGGTTTGGTCAATTTACTTAGCTCAGACAGCTGGGGCTATAGACAACGCAATAACTAATTATTAATAATGGAAATCGCTACCATTTAATAGCAGAGCCATCCGCGTCAAACTTAAGATGAGCGCTGAAACCCGAGTCAGATCCATTCATGATAGTGCTTCTCCGTTTATAACACCATAAACCTAAAACTATAAACATTTGTGTGACAAGGAATGTATAGAAAAACGAAATAAACACCAACTGTTCATTGTTAAAGGGAAGCTCCGCTTTTTTTTCATCTCATTATTGAACCCCTTAAATGAAATGGTGCCAGAAAGTGATACAGATTTGTAAATTACCTTCCAGTACTTATTAGCAGCTGTATGCTACAGAGGAAGTTATTCTCTTTTTGAATTTATTTTCTGTCTGACCACAATGCTCTCTGCTGACACCTCTGTCCATGTCAGGAACTGTCCAGAGCAGCATAGGTTTGCTATGGGAATTGCTCTGGACAGTTCCTGATACGGGCATAAGGTGTCAGCAGAGAGCACTGTGGACAAGACAAGATAAGAAATAAAAAAAAAACAGAATTTTCTCTGTAGCATATAGCTGCTAATAAGTACTGGAAGGGTAAAGATTTTTTAACAGAAGTAATTTACAAATCTGTTTAACTTTCTGGCACCAGTTAATTTAAATTAAAAAAAAATTCCACCAGAGTAAACCTTTAAGGTCACAGCCAATTTTTAGTTTTTGCATTTTCGTTTTTTTCCTCTTCTTTTTTAAGAGCCTTTTATGGGCACTGTCGGATTCAAAAACTTTTTATATGTTGTACATCTTGGCAAAACATTAACCTTTCTAATATACTTCATAAGAAAATTTTTATTCCTTTTTATAGAAATCATGGCTTATAAAATCATGGCTTAGTCCAAGCTGAAGCACAGGCATGGACAAAGTCCAGTAAGAGAGGATGGACTAGCACTCCTCTGTGCTCTCTCATGTGTGATAGTACTCCTCTGTGCTCTCTCCTGTCTGATAGTACTCCTCTGTGCTGTCTCCTGTCTGATAGTACTCCTCTGTGCTCTCTCCTGTCTGATAGGAATCCTCTGTGCTCTCTCCTGTCTGATAGTACTCCTCTGTGCTCTCTCCTGTCTGACAGGACTCCTCTATGCTCTCTCCTGTCTGATAGTACTCCTCTGTACTCTCTCCTGTCTAATAGGACTCCTCTGTGCTCTCTCCTGTCTGATAGGACTCTTCTGTGCTCTCTCCTTTCTGTTAGTACTCCTCTGTGCTCTCTCCTGTCTGATAGGACTCCTCTGTGCTCTCTCCTGTCTGATAGGACTCCTCTGTGCTCTCTCCTGTCTGATAGCACTCCTCTGTGCTCTCTCCTGTCTGATAGGACTCCTCTGTGCTCTCTCCTGTCTGATAGCACTCCTCTGTGCTCTCTCCTGTCTGGTAGCACTCCTCTGTGCTCTCTCCTGTCTGATAGGACTTCTCTGTACTCTCTCCTGTCTGATAGTACTCCTCTGTGCTCACTCCTGTCTGATAGTACTCCTCTGTGCTCTCTCCTGTCTGATAGTACTCCTCTGTGATCTCTCCTGTCTGATAGCACTCCTCTGTGCTCTCTCCTGTCTGATAGGACTTCTCTGTACTCTCTCCTGTCTGATAGTACTCCTCTGTGCTCTCTCCTGTCTGATAGTACTCCTCTGTGCTCTCTCCTGTCTGATAGTCCTCCTCTGTGCTCTATCCTGTCCTATCAGACAGAGTAGTACTCCAGCCCACCCTTATTTACTGGACTTTGTATTTCTATAAAAAGGAATAAAACATTTCTTCTGAAGTATATTAGAAAGGTTAATGTTGTGCAAAGATGTACAACATATAAAAAGTTTTTTGTATTCGACAGTGCCCATTTTGCTCTTTTATTTTTCCATCCACAGACCACTATGAGGGCCTGTTTTTTGCATGTTTAATTGTGTCTTTTAAGGTCCTTTTTATTTTACCACAAAATGTATGGTGAAACAAAAGAAAAAAACATTACTTAGGGGGGGAATTAAAAAGACAAATTTTGGGTTTTTCTTGGCATTTAATCCTTATTCTTACTTCAATGAGATTAAAATGGTACCCCATTTATTTTTTCTTTTAACATACTACTTAAAAAAACAAAAACTTTTAAGTCAAAACTTTTTTTAAACAATATCAGTATACTTAAACTTCTCCTCTTCTTACTCCAATAACTTTTTTAGATTTCCATATACGAGGATGTATAAGGGCTCATTTTGAGCCGTGATCTGTTATTTGGTTTTTGTTTAGATAGGACTTTTTGATCACTTTTTATTCATTTTTTTCTGATATGATATGAAAAAAAAATGTTACGTTCCTTGTGGGATAAAACTATTATATTTTAATAGTTTGGACAATTCGGCACGCAGTGATTTCACATATGTTTATTAAGTTTATTTGTTTATTTTGTAAAACGGAAAATAAGGGTGATTTTATTTTATATTTTGGGAGGGGTTTTTATATAATTTTTTTAGATTTTTTGATTTTACAAGTCCCCATAGCGTACTTTTACATGCAATTATTCAATTGCATTCACTGTATAATGCTGTGCCTTATGCCTTATGGAACAGTGAGATCTGTGCTCCATTGATACAGTCTGGCTCTCCCAGGCTGCATCACTGAATCGTCAATCTGGCAGCCAGAAACAGGTAAGGGGATTCTCCACTGCCATTTTAGCTCATTCGACCCCCACAATCATTGCAGCTTATTGGACCCCTACCGGCATTTTTCATTTAAGACGCTTTGATCGGCATCCCGGCTACTCTTAGTAGCTGCCCTTACCTTTTATTAACAAATGCAGCTCCTGCACTCCCTTCATAGCCATATAATGCTCCATGGCATACATTTACACCCTAGTGTGTAATGTCCTGAAAGCCAAAGGCGTACATTTACACCAGATGTCATCTAAAGGTTAAAGGGAATGTGTCCCTTTTTTTCTAATGATGTTTTTTCTACTTTATAATTTTACTATTTATATTTTCAAATAATCCTGAAATCTTACAGTTTCCATTCTGACCACCAGGACCAAAACTAAGCTGAGACTTCCTGTTTTGTGCAGAACATTTCCCAGTAAAGCCTTTCTTCTCTATATAGACAGGAGTACCTCAAAAGGGGACTCCAATACATAGATAACAGAGATACACAAAGTGTACTAGAGATAGATGTTGCTCACAGATCAGCTTCCCCCTCTGTCTATTTTTAGCTGAATTTTTCCATGGCGTGTAATTAATATTTCTACCAATAAAGAAACCCTTTTACAGCTACTGTTATATGCTGCAATTCACTTGCTGCAGAAAATGTTCAGGATAACTGCTCTATATGAACTTACCCTAATACAGAATTTCCCAACCAGCGTACCTCCAGCTGTTGCAAAACTACAATTCCCAGTATGCCTGGACAGCCTTTGGCCATCGGGGCATGCTGGGTGTTGTAGCTTTGCTACAGTAAAAGGCACCCGGGAGACACTTCCTCAATATGGTGTCACGTACACTTTGTACCATGCTCCTGCCCACTTGGCGAGCATGGCACAAACTGGCAAAAAGTCAAAACATTTTTTTTTGCTATTTACACCAGGCATAGGGATGATTCGTTCAACCCCATTATGTCATTATCTAAAAAATAATGTCAGCACAATCCCACATATAAGCATGCCTGGGAACTATGTTGAAACCCATAACATTTTAAATAAATTATAGGTTGAACAGTGAATCCTGCATATAAAATTTTGACATGTCTGACATTTAAAGACTAGAATGAGAAGGGACAAATGAAAGAGAAAATAAAAGGTGAAAGGGCATAGAATATTGAAATTCTTCCTGTTTTTGCATGAATGTCTCTGCCATCTTGTCACGATTCGGCTAGCAAGAGGTGGATCCTCTGTGCCAGAGAGGGATTGGCGTGGACCGTGCTAGTGGACCGGTTCTAAGTTACTACTGGTTTTCACCAGAGCCCGCCGCAAAGCGGGATGGTCTTGCAGCGGCGATAGTAACCAGGTCGTATCCACTAGCAACGGCTCAACCTCTCTGACTGCTGAAGATAGGCGCGGTACAAGGGAGTAGACAAGAGCAAGGTCGGACGTAGCAGAAGGTCGGGGCAGGCAGCAAGGATCGTAGTCAGGGGCAACGGCAGGAGGTCTGGAACACAGGCTAGGAACACATAAGGAAACGCTTTCACTGGCACGATGGCAACAAGATCCGGCGAGGGAGTGCAGGGGAAGTGTGGTATACATAGGGAGTGCACAGGTGAACACACTAATTAGAACAACTGCGCCAATCAGGGGCGCAGTGGCCCTTTAAATCGCAGAGACCCGGCGCGCGCGCGCCCTAGGGAGCGGGGCCGCGCGCGCCGGGACAGGACCGACGGAGAGCGAGTCAGGTACGGGAGCCGGGGTGCGCATCGTGAGCGGGCGCCACCCGCATCGCGAATCGCATCCCGGCTGGAGGCGGTATCGCAGCGCACCCGGTCAGTGGATCTGACCGGGGCGCTGCAGTAGCGAGGATGTTGCGAGCGCTCCGGGGAGGAGCGGGGACCCGGAGCGCTCGGCGTAACAGTACCCCCCCCTTGGGTCTCCCCCTCTTCTTGGAGCCTGAGAACCTGAGGACCAGACTTTTGTCTAGGATATTGTCCTCAGGTTCCCAGGATCTCTCTTCAGGACCACAGCCCTCCCAATCAACCAAAAAAAAAGTTTTCCCTCTGACCTTCTTGGAGGCCAGTATCTCCTTTACGGAGAAGATGTCAGAGGAACCGGAAACAGGAGTGGGAGAAACAAGTTTGGCAGAGAAACGGTTGATGATGAGTGGTTTAAGAAGAGAGACATGAAAGGCATTAGGAATACGAAGAGAAGGAGGAAGAAGAAGTTTGTAAGAGACAGGATTAATTTGGCACAAGATTTTGAAAGGACCAAGATAGCGTGGTCCCAATTTGTAGCTGGGGACACGGAAGCGGACATATTTAGCGGAGAGCCATACCTTGTCTCCGGGAGAAAAAATGGGGGGAGCTCTTCTTTTCTTATCGGCAAACTTTTTCATGCGAGATGAAGCCTGTAAGAGAGAATTTTGGGTCTCTTTCCATATGGTGGAAAGATCACGAGTTACTTCATCCACAGCGGGCAAACCAGAGGGCAAGGGAGTAGGGAGGGGGGGAAGAGGGTGACGGCCGTACACCACGAAAAATGGGGATTTGGAAGAAGATTCAGAGACTCTGAAGTTGTACGAGAATTCGGCCCATGGTAGAAGATCTGCCCAGTCATCCTGGCGGGAGGAAACAAAATGCCGTAAATAGTCACCCAGGACCTGGTTAATTCTTTCTACTTGCCCATTGGATTGAGGATGATAAGCAGAAGAGAAGTTTAATTTAATCTTGAGTTGTTTACAGAGAGCCCTCCAGAATTTTGACACGAATTGGGCGCCTCTATCCGAGACGATCTGCGTGGGCAAACCGTGAAGACGAAAAATGTGTACAAAAAATTGTTTTGCCAACTGAGGCGCTGAAGGAAGACCAGGAAGAGGAATAAAATGTGCCATCTTGGAAAATCGATCAACGACCACCCAAACAACAGTGTTGCCACGGGATGGGGGTAAGTCTGTAATAAAGTCCATACCAATCAGAGACCAAGGCTGTTCGGGGACAGGCAGAGGATGAAGGAGACCAGCAGGCTTCTGGCGAGGAGTCTTATCCCGGGCACAGACAGTGCAGGCCCGCACAAAATCAACAACATCCGTCTCCAGAGTCGGCCACCAATAGAAACGAGAGATGAGTTGCAAGGACTTTTTGATGCCCGCATGGCCAGCGAGATGGGAGGAGTGACCCCATTTGAGGATTCCGAGGCGTTGGCGTGGAGAAACGAAGGTCTTCCCTGGAGGAGTTTGCCTGATGGAGGCTGGAGAAGTGGAGATCAGGCAGTCAGGAGGAATGATGTGTTGCGGAGAGAGCTCTACTTCCGAGGCATCCGAGGAACGAGAGAGAGCATCGGCCCTAATGTTCTTGTCGGCAGGGCGAAAATGAATTTCAAAATTAAAACGGGCAAAGAACAGAGACCACCTGGCCTGGCGAGGATTCAGCCGTTGGGCAGACTGGAGATAGGAAAGATTCTTGTGATCGGTGTAAATGATAACTGGAAATTTAGATCCCTCCAGCAGATGCCTCCATTCCTCCAGTGCTAATTTAATGGCCAGTAGCTCTCGATCCCCGATGGAGTAGTTCCTCTCCGCCGGAGAGAAGGTCCTAGAAAAAAAACCACAAGTAACAGCATGCCCGGAGGAATTTTTTTGTAGAAGGACCGCTCCAGCTCCCACTGAAGAGGCATCAACCTCTAATAGGAAGGGTTTAGATGGGTCAGGTCTGGAGAGCACGGGAGCAGAAGAAAAGGCAGACTTGAGCCGTTTAAATGCGTCTTCCGCTTGAGGAGGCCAGGACTTAGGATAGGCATTCTTCTTGGTTAAAGCCACGATAGGAGCCACAATAGTGGAAAAATGTGGAATAAATTGTCTGTAATAATTGGCGAACCCCAAAAAACGTTGGATAGCACGAAGTCCGGAGGGGCGTGGCCAATCTAAGACGGCAGAGAGTTTATCAGGATCCATTTGTAGTCCCTGGCCAGAGACCAAGTATCCTAGGAAAGGAAGAGATTGACATTCAAACAGACATTTCTCCATTTTGGCATAAAGTTGATTGTCTCGAAGTCTCTGAAGAACCATGCGGACATGCTGGCGGTGTTCTTCTAAGTTGGCAGAAAAAATCAGAATATCGTCCAGATACACAACAACACAGGAATATAAGAGATCACGAAAAATTTCATTAACAAAGTCTTGGAAGACGGCAGGGGCGTTGCACAGGCCAAAGGGCATGACCAGATACTCAAAGTGTCCATCTCTAGTGTTAAATGCAGTTTTCCATTCGTCCCCCTCCCTGATGCGGATGAGATTATAAGCACCTCTTAAGTCCAGTTTGGTAAAGATGTGGGCACCTTGAAGGTGATCAAAGAGTTCTGAGATAAGAGGTAGGGGGTAGCGGTTCTTTACCGTGATTTTATTAAGTCCGCGGTAGTCAATGCAAGGACGTAGGGAGCCATCTTTTTTGGACACAAAGAAGAATCCAGCTCCGGCAGGAGAGGAGGATTTGCGGATAAACCCCTTTTTTAAATTTTCCTGGATGTATTCAGACATAGCAAGAGTCTCTGGGGCGGACAGAGGATAAATTCTGCCCCGGGGTGGAGTAGTGCCCGGGAGGAGGTCAATAGGACAGTCATAAGGCCTGTGAGGGGGTAAAGTCTCAGCTTGTTTTTTGCAAAATACGTCAGCATAGTCCATATAAGCCTTAGGGAGACCGGTTACAGGGGGAACCACAGGGTCACGGCAGGGAGTACTGGGCACCGGTTTAAGACAGTCCTTGAAACAAGAGGTACCCCAGCTCTTGATCTCTCCTGTGGACCAATCAAGGGTTGGGGAATGGCGTTGAAGCCATGGTAGTCCAAGGAGAATTTCGGAAGTGCAATTGGAGAGGACCAAAAACTCAATTTTTTCGTGATGAGGTCCGATGCACATTAGGAGGGGCTCCGTGCGGTAACGTACGGTACAGTCCAATCTTTCATTGTTAACACAATTGATGTAGAGGGGTCTGGCGAGACTGGTCACCGGGATGTTGAACCTGTTGATGAGAGAGGCCAAAATAAAATTTCCTGCAGATCCGGAATCCAAGAAGGCCATAGTAGAGAAGGAGAAGGTAGAGGCAGTCTCAGCAGAAGAGGCTCGGGCAGGTTCCTCAAAGACACTTCGAATTTCCGAGAAGAAGGAGTGTACAGAGGCAGTGACGGGGTCATTGCGGTCCCAGAGCGGTGTGGCCCATGACAGAGCTTTCCCAGACAGAAGGCTGACTACGAAAGCCACCTTAGACCTTTCAGTAGGAAACTGGTCCGACATCATCTCCAAGTGCAGGGAACATTGTGAAAGAAAGCCACGGCAAAACTTAGAGTCCCCATCAAATTTATCCGGCAAGGATAGTCGTAGGCCGGAAGCGGCCACTCGCTGCGGAGGAGGTGCAGGAGCTGGCGGAGGAGATGATTGCTGAAGCTGTGGTAGTAGCTGCTGTAGCATCACGGTCAGTTGAGACAGCTGATGGCCTTGTTGCGCTATCTGTTGTGACTGCTGGGCGACCACCGTGGTGAGGTCGGCGACAACTGGCAGTGGAACTTCAGCGGGATCCATGGCCGGATCTACTGTCACGATTCGGCTGGCAAGAGGTGGATCCTCTGTGCCAGAGAGGGATTGGCGTGGACCGTGCTAGTGGACCGGTTCTAAGTTACTACTGGTTTTCACCAGAGCCCGCCGCAAAGCGGGATGGTCTTGCAGCGGCGGTAGTAACCAGGTCGTATCCACTAGCAACGGCTCAACCTCTCTGACTGCTGAAGATAGGGGCGGTACAAGGGAGTAGACAAGAGCAAGGTCGGACGTAGCAGAAGGTCGGGGCAGGCAGCAAGGATCGTAGTCAGGGGCAACGGCAGGAGGTCTGGAACACAGGCTAGGAACACACAAGGAAACGCTTTCACTGGCACGATGGCAACAAGATCCGGCGAGGGAGTGCAGGGGAAGTGAGGTATACATAGGGAGTGCACAGGTGAACACACTAATTAGAACAACTGCGCCAATCAGGGGCGCAGTGGCCCTTTAAATCGCAGAGACCCGGCGCGCGCGCCCTAGGGAGCGGGGCCGCGCGCGCCGGGACAGGACCGACGGAGAGCGAGTCAGGTACGGGAGCCGGGGTGCGCATCACGAGCGGGCGCCACCCGCATCGCGAATCGCATCCCGGCTGGAGGCGGTATCGCAGCGCACCCGGTCAGTGGATCTGACCGGGGAGCTGCAGTAGCGAGGATGTTGCGAGCGCTCCGGGGAGGAGCGGGGACCCGGAGCGCTCGGCGTAACACATCTAGATGCTGTAAAATTTTTAAAAAAAGACTGAAAAAGTTCAGTGCGCATGCCTCCTCCCTCCACTCCCCTTACATAATTGATATAGAAGGCTCCGTGCTTTTAGCCAAGCAATGAGGCGGTGGGGGTAAATGGCCTACTGTTTAAATTGTTTAATGGTATACATATATTTTTAAGAATTTTTGAAGGTTAAGAATTTATTTTATTTTTACATTTTTCACATATTATAACATATTTCTGAAATCTTGCAGTTCTCACTCTGCCCACTAGCTGAACTATGGCATGCATGCCTCCTCCCTCCACTACCTCTGCATAATTGATGTACAAGGCTCAGTGCTCTTAGCCAAGCAATGAGGGGATGGAGGAAAATGACCTATTGTTTAAATCGTTTTTAAGAAATTTTGAAGTCCAAGTTTTATTTTTATGTTTTCATTTTACCTTATCTATGTTATAAAATATTTCTAAAATATTACAGTTCTCATTCTGGCGACTAGCTGAGCAGCAGCATGCATGCTTCCTCTTTTAAACATATCTTTATAAGAGTTTTTAAAGGTTAAGAAGTGTTGTTGTTTTTTTTTTTTTCCTATATTATAAAATATTCCTGAAATCTTGCAATTCCCACTCTGGCCACTAGCTGAACTGCAGCATGCATGCATGCTGGGAGTTGTAGTTTTTCAACAGCTGGAGACACACTGATTGAGAAATACCACTTAAGAGGGTTCAGGGATTAGAGCTCTGCCTTTTAGATCACCTATAAAGCTCAGGACAATAACTTGCAGGTAGGGATTGACATGTAGATAATTTTTGATGTCCTGACCAGACAGTTGCTTTAAGCCTACAACCATTTCCCGACAATGTTAATGTTGTGAAAATGCCTCGAAAGAAATACACATCACATTTCTCCTTACCCCACACCTAAAGAATCGTCCAGATACTGTCAGAAAGTAGCCGGAAAAAAGATGTGTCTGCTTTAACCACTTATTCCTAAAATGTCTTACATTTCAAGACATGTGGCAGCCCTGATAGGTAGCAATTTAGAAAACTTTGCACAACTAACAAAGTTGTAGATGTCATATTACCTTATAAAGAAAATATGTAAAATAAATAAATCTGAAGACATTTACAAGACCGTATGAATCAAAATTATTCTTTGCACATCAATTTTTAAATGGTCACTGTCAGCATGAAAAACTCTTTATATGTTGTACATCTTGGCAAAATATTAATCTTTCTGATATAACTCATAAAAATGGTTAAACTCTTTTTCATAGAAATCATAGCTTATAAAAAAAAAAAAAAAAAAAAAAAGACCACTAGGGGTCCCCATACCATCTAGAACATAATACTGTCTGGTTGCAGCATCAAATTTGGCCCAGATGAAACACAGGCTGGGACAAAGCTCAGGAAGGGAGGGTGGGACTAGCACTTTTTTGTGCTCACTCCGGTCCTATCAGACTACAGCATGAAAACAGAGAGAGGGTTATATAACAACCTACAGTGATTGGATGAAGGGATCCAGCACAGTACAGCAGACACAGGGAGGAAGTGAATGCAGGGTGAGTGAGGGTGGGCTCAGTGCTTGCCTCGGACATGTCCTTTCCTGAGCAGTGGATGTCAGAATGAGTGAGCAGCAGAACAGATGGATTTGTGAGCCAAATACAGAAGCTAGACACATAGTGAGTGACGTATAGAGGATTTTTTTCTGGGATATTACAGGTATGCTTTAAATGATGGGCGTTTAAAAAAACAAATGTATCTTCAGAAAATTACCTATTGTTGGTAATGGTTTACATAATTTTTCATTTCCCAATCTATACATTTAGAATAACCCTGAAATCTTGCAGGTTCCATTTTGGCCACTAGGTCTAAAACTAAACAGAAACTTACTGTTCTGTGCAGATCATTTCTCAGTAATGCAATGCTTCTAAGCACGGGCAGGATTACAGTGAAAGGTGACTCCAGTATATAAATAACACTGGATCCACAACCATTCACAATAACTGAAGCTCAGCATCCCCCCCTCCCTGGTGTAGAATGACCTTTGAAAAAGTCACAGAAAATGCCCATGCTGTCTTCAGTTCATCTGAATGGGACAGGTCCTGTTAATAACAACTGTGGCATCTGGAAGGATAGATGCTGAGTGGTGGTCTCCACTCCCCCCATATACAACAATGTCATTGTGTAGTGCTGAATGGTTAAGATGGCACCTGAAGGTCTTGTGAAGGCCACTAGGGCTGCCATCTTAGTACTCTAAAAACACCTTGCTAAAAATAAAACATTAAACGTGATGGGTATCATTGCCTTCAGACACTTCCCAACTGCTGTCTTTAGGTTATTTAGCCTTTTTAAAAACAAGGATTAAAGAAACAATCAAAAAGTCAATCACATTTCTTAAATTTTTATAATGTAGTACAAAATGACATAAACTACACTGCTCAAAAAAAATTAAGGACACACTTAAACAGCACAATGTAACTCCAAGTCAGTCACACTTCTGTGAAATCACACTGTCCACTCAGGAAGCAGCAATGATTAACAATCAATTTCACATGCTTTTGTGCAGGTGGAAATTATAGGCAATTAACAAGACACCCCAATAAAGGATTGGTTCTTCAGGTGGTGACAAAAGACCACTTCTCAATTCCTATGCTTCCTGGCTGATGTTTTGGTCACTTTTGAATGCTGGCGGTGCTTTCACTCTAGTGGTAGCATGAGACGGAGTCTACAACCCACCCAAGTGGCTCAGGTAGTGCAGCTCATCCAGGATAGCACATCAATGCGATCTGTGGCAAGAAGGTTTGCTGTGTCTGTCAACGTAGTGTCCAGAGCATGGAAGCGCTACCAGAAGACAGGCCAGTACATTAGGAGACGGCAAGGAGGCCGTAGAAGGGCAACAACCCAGCAGCAGGACTGCTACCTCCACCTTTGTGCAAGCAGCACTGCCAGAGCCCTGCAAAATTACCTCCAGAAGGCCACAAATGTGCATGTATCCACTAAAACGGTCAGAAACAGACCCTATGAGGGTGGTATGAGGGCCCGACGTCCACAGGTGGGGGTTGTGCTTACAGCCAAACACCGTGCAGGACGTTTGGCATTTGCAAGAGAACACCAAGATTGGCAAATTCGCCACTGGTGGCCTGTGCTCTTCACAGATGAAAGCAGGTTCATACTGACCACATGTGAAAGACTTGACAGAGTCTGGAGGCGCCGTGGAGATAGTTCTGCTGCTTGCAACATCCTCCAGCATGACCGGTTTGGTGCTGGGTCAGTAATGGTGTGGAGTGGCATTTCTTTGGGGGCCGAACAGCCCTCCATGTGCTTGCCAGAGGTATCCTGACTGCCATTAGGTACCGAGATGAGATCCTCAGACCCCTTGTGAGACCATATGCTGGTGCAGTTGGCCCTGGGTTCCTCCTAATGCAAGACAATGCTAGACCTCATGTGGCTGGAGTGTGTCAGCAGTTCCTACAAGAGGAAGACATTGATGCTATGGACTGGCCCTCCCATCTCCCAGACCTAAATCTGATTGAGCACATCTGGGACATCATTTCTTGCTCCATCCACCAACGCCACAGACTGTCCAGAAGTTGGCGGATGCTTTAGTCCAGGTCTGGGAGGACATCCCTCAGGAGACCATCCACAAACCTCATCAGGAGCATGCTCAGGCATTGTAGGGAGTTCATACGGGCACGTGGAGGCCACACACACTACTGAGCCTCATTTTGACTTGTTTTAAGGACATTACATAAAGTTGGATCAGCCTGTAGTGTGGTTTTCCACTTTGATTTTGAGTGTGACTCTATATCCAGACCTCCATGGGTTGATAAATTTGTTTTCTATTTATAATTTTTGTGGGATTTTGTTGTCAGCACATTCAACCATGTAAAGACGAAAGTTCATTTCATCTGATTCGTTCATTCATTCAGATCTACTTTATTTTTTTGAGCAGTGTATAAAGTCAGCATCATTGTGACCCTAATGATACTGACATAACTTGTCATAAATAGGTTGTGAGTTGTTTTTTTATTTTCCTTTAACCCCACCATGATTTTTTCCTTGTTCCACCATAGATTATTTGATAGACTTTAGGGTTCCATTAAAAATTATAACTTGTTCTACAAAAATAAGCCCTCCAATGGAACAGGGTATATAAGATTGTAAATGAGTCTCCTCTCCTTACGTCAACAGCCAGCACAGCACATCAGGTCAGAGAGCGTAATGTGGTGGGCCACACACTAAGAGGCTGCTTTCATGCAAGTGAGTGAGGAGGAGGAGCTGG
Organism: Hyla sarda; assembly: GCF_029499605.1. Lineage (NCBI taxonomy): Eukaryota > Metazoa > Chordata > Amphibia > Anura > Hylidae > Hyla > Hyla sarda. Next base: position 278,257,867 of record NC_079194.1, on the reverse strand, counting down.
ACGTGGTGCTTAGCCTCACCAGCCTGGATGTAGAGGCTGCATCCCACATTGGGTAGTGGGGAAGGGAAAGCAGCCACGTAGAAACAATCGCAGAGGAAAAGTCAGTTCTTTTTATATTGACATGGTGCCCTCTGCTGCCACTTCAGTCTGTGTCAGTAACTGTACGGCGCAGGAGAGGTTTTTCTATGGGCATTTGCTCATGCTCAGGACAGTTCCTGGCACAGATACAGGTGTCAGCAGAGAGCACTGTGGTCAGACTGGAAAGATCTACATGACTTCCTCCAGGGCATACAGCAACTGATTAGGACTGGAAGGCATACATTTTTTTTTTATAGTTAATTTATTAATCTATATAACTTTCTTGTACCTGTTGATTTGCATATATATATATATATATATATATATATATATATATATATATATATATATTATACCTCTGGAGTGCCCCTTTTAAAGGTTTTATTTTTTTTATTGAATACATACATCACCTATTCACAACACTAGAACAGGGTTCTCAAGTCTGTTGTTGTGTGAAAAGAAATACAGGGATACGAACCTATGGACAGATGCCATGTCCATATAAGCAGTGAACGGGCATCTGCTGATTGTGGTAGTGGTAGTGGTGGTGGTGGTTGGGGGGGGGTTGGTTCGTGGTTATCAGGCTTTTTTGTTTGAACAATCTAAGAATAGGCCATCAGTGTTTCAGTCCTGGAAATCTTTTTTTTAAGTTTTCATATACTAAGTGTTAAAAACAAGAAGCAACATAGCTAGGAAATGGTGTAGGAGACATCTTGGATGATCAAGCGAGCTGATGGTAACACAATGACCTTATAATTACATCTTTGTATGTCTTAGCATTGCTCTAATGCTATCGAGCAGTCTCTTTGTATAACTGTAGATTGAATAGGATACTATAATTATGAATGATGGATGTTTTATTTCTCAGCGCCAATAGTTCATCATAATGTATTTATTTGCAGACAGACTGAGCGTGTATAAATAACTCTGTGTGGACTGGCCTGTTAACAAATATAAAAACATTAATGATATCAACATAAGACAAATAAATAGCTGCTACTAACAGAATTAAAGGAGATGTCCGGTGCGGACTATTCCTATTCCGTCCTGACCAGGCTGCAAAAAAAAGAGAGAACAAACTTTCACTTATCTTCCTTTGTTCCCCTGGAGCTTCGCAACAGTTGATCGGTCGGCCGGGCTGTCTACTACCTTCTTCCCTTAGCCCGCTACGTCACACGGCCGGTGATAGGCTGAAGCGCTGTGTGACGTACCGGGCTAAGGGAAGTAGGAAGTAGACAGCCCGGCCGACCGATCAGCTGTTGCGGAGCTCCGACGGAACGTAGGAAGGTAAGTGAAAGTTTGTTTTCTCTTTTTTTGCAGCCCGGGCAGGATGAAATAGGAAAAGTCCGCACCGGACATCTCCTTTAAGAAGATGTCCAGTGAAATAAAAGGAGGATAGGGGATAAGTGTCTGATCACAGTGGTGGTGTCCTGACCACGGGGAACCTCACGATCTCCCGTATGGGGCCCTGGCTCGGCCTTAGTTCTGCTCCAGGAAATTACCTTTAGCACCCAGCACGTCAGCGCCATTCATCTTCATGGAGGAGGTGGAGACATAGTGTTTGTGTGTCTCCGCCTCTTCCATAGAGATGAATGGAGGGTGTGTGTTTTGACTAGCTGAGGTGCTGGGTAGGAAATGTGAATTAGCAGAGCAGAGCCGGGGCCCCACAGAAGATTGCAGGGGTCCCAGCAGTTGGACCCCCCTCCCCCACAATCAGACACTTATCCTCTATCCTGCAGATAGAGGATAAGTGTCTGATTAGAGTTTCGCTGGACATCTTCTTTAAAGAAAACCTTACGTTTAGTAACAATATTGCATGACGTTGTAGTGCGTTTGGGTGGGTGTCTTTAACCTGCAACCAGATGGCATTTCTTACTGAAAAAGATTCCCTTTAGCTGTCACAATGGAAAAAGTAAGGGTATGATCTCATGGGCAAAACCCTCATGCTTTTTGATGCAGAAACTACACAGAAGACTCCACTCCCATTGAGGATAGGACAATGCGTAAAAAAAAAGTTACATGTCATATGCTCCCATTGAAATCAATAAGGGCTGACCCCCATATCCCACACACTGACTGCGGCCCAGGGAAAGTCACAGCACGGTGCTGCTCACAGGTACAGGTTTCGCCCATGTGAACATACCCTTTGTCAGTGAATAACTACAATAACAGTTAAAAAGTCTTATCCTAATTTTTCACATAACTAATGCTGGGTGAGAAAGACAGGGAACTCAGGCCTCAGACATTCCCACCTTAAACAACAGACCACCCACCCAAAACTGGTTCCCACCTCTGTTAAACATAACCCCCTTGCACCCAGTCAAAGGGCACCTTTAATAGGTTTTTTGGTACCCTTAAAGGAGTACTCCACTGGAAAACATTTGTTTTTTAAATGAACTGGTGCAATCTCTGAGGAAAGAAAGCGTACTTTTCAGAAACGCGTCAGATCCTTTTTGGCCCTAGGCTTCACCAGTAGTGACGTCACTATTAGCTCTTTGGGTCACGTTTTTGCGCTGTATTAGCAGGGAAGCAAGCCGGTGAGACGCTTCAGGCCGATGCATTATCTCCCGGCGTTTGGCTCCCTGCTGTCCCGGTACATCGCATATGCTATAGGACTACTCAAGCTCCATTCAATTATCAGATTCATCGCAGGATATCAGAATATAACAAAGTGAAAGGAACTTCATACCGGAGTGGTACAACTATCGCCATCGCTATCAAGAGGGTGGATCACACAGTGCCGTACCTCTAATGCTGATCTGGTAGGAACCTTCTACATTCAACTTACTAGTGATATATCAGTTAGCTTATTGTATATACCTCCAACAGCGCCGATACATATTTTTCCCTTATAAGATTTGTATATTGCTTCTATTAAAAAAAACGTAATCCTTCCAGTACGTATCAACTGCTGTATACTACAGAGGAAGTTGTATAGTTCTTTCCAGTCTGATCACAGTGCTCTCTTCTGACACCTCTGTCCAAGTCAGGAACTGTCCAGAGTAGAAGCAAATCCCCATAACAAACCTCTCCTGTTCTGGACAGTTCCTGACAAGGACAAAAGTGACAGCATAGAGCACTGTGATCAGACTGGAAAAAACTATAAAACTTTCTCTGTAGTATACCGTAGCTGATAAGTCATGGAAGGATTAATTTACACATCTGTGTTTAACTTTCTGGCACCATGTGATTTAAAAAGAAAAAAGAAAAAATGTTTTCCACCAGAGAGCAAATTTAATATTGAAACATCTGCTACAAAATAAATTTTTTTTGTGATTTTTAGAAACACGGTTGAGGTTATTTTTAATGTATATTTGATTTGAAGCCTTTATGTTTGTAGTTACCTGTTTGCTCTGCACATCTTTTGGTTTTGTTGTAACTAGTTATTTAGAAGGATTCTATTGTTTTAGTCATAAAAAAAAAAACTGAAAGACGTTATAGTTTTTTTTAAGTTCTTTGGAGATCACGGATTTTAGAGAAAATATTAAACTATTTATCAAATATACAGTGAAACCTCCTGAGAAGATTGCTCCTTTCAGAAGATCCTCTTGTACACCTTATCTGGCAAAAGTCCACCTTATTTTAGCACATTATTCAGCTGGAACCCCTTCATAAAGACCACACATTGGAATTAGAGATGCTGACGAACTGAAATTCGTTACAAATTTCATGAAATATTCGATTCGCAGCTAATGCGAATATCACCGCAATTATATTGTGCAAATCGCTTCATTAAACTCCATTTACTGCGGTGCAGGCTCGAGGGCATCTAAAATGGCGGATCCACATGTCAGTACATGGGGCAAGAAACGCTGGGAAGGCGGGAAGGGAAGTAGACGGGATGACTCTGAATCACATGCAGGATGCACCCCTGTGATTTCACTGCCCTATATATTCGGCAGCCATTTTGCGGCTCGTCATTACACTGCAGAGAGATAGGTCGGACATCGCTGTGTGTGTGTTACACCGAAAAGCTCATTCCAGCAGCGTTTCACATCCTAGTCACATCAGCGTTCTCATGGATGGAGAGCATTGTTTTTATCACTGAAAAGGATTTTTACTGCAGCTGCAGTCATAAACCTCCCAGTTACTTTCTTCAGCATAGTATTACAGAGAGGGGCAGATAGCTGTGTGTTGCCTCATACATTTCAACAAGCTGCCTCAACTTCATAAACCTTAGCAGAGGAGGCAGGAATAATTTTTTTGCGCAATTCTGTGTCTTTTTTCCACAACAACTCATCTGCTGGTTATACTAGTCTGTAGATGGTATAATACCCAGCAGCCTATTCCTAATAGTCTTTGACAGAGTGACATTTTGTGTTTAGTACACAGCTTTTTGTGCTGCAGCACTGTTGTTTTCTGCTGGTATTGTGCAAAAATTTTTTTTTTTAAGCGTATAGTAGCGCATTTTTCTGCCCTCATAAGTGCATACCACATACGTACATCTAAGTAGTCTACTATTTTGTACCTGTTAATCTGTCAAGGGCCTACATACTGTGAAAGGACAGCCTTAAGTGATCACCGGCTGGTGTTTTACTAAGATACGTGTTTTTCTTAAGCGTACTGTACCGCATTTTTCTGCCATCATAAGTGCATACCTCATACTTACATGTAAGTGGTGTACTATTTTGAGCCTGTTAATCTGTAAAGGGCCTGCATACTGTGAAAGGATAGCCAGAAGTAATCACCAGCTGGTGTTTTACTCCAATACGTTTATTAAGCATACAGTAGCACATTTTTCTGCCCTCATAAGTGCATACCACATACCTACATCTAAGTGGTGTACTATTTTGTACCTGTTAACCTGTCAAGGGCCTAGACACTGGGAATGTCCATGCAGAAGTACTCACCGGCTGGTGTTGTACTCAGATACTTTTTTTAGTGTACTGTAGCACATTTTTTGCCCTCATAAGTGCATACCACAAACCTTCATCTAAGCAGTGTACTATTTTGTACCTGTTAATCTGTTAAGGGCCTACATACTGTGAAAGGACAGCCAAAAGTAATCACCGGCTGGTGTTTTACTCCAATACATTTATTAAGTGTACAGTAGCGCATTTTTATGCCCTCATAAGTGCATACAACATACCTAGTAGTGTACTATTTTGTAGTTGTTAATCTGTCAAGGGCCTAGATACTGTGAAAGTACAGCCAATAGTACACACCTGCTGCTGTTCTAGACAAATTCCGGTTTACGATAGTGAAGCGTATTGTACTCCCCTCATATACGCAATAAGTAAATCGGCAGAGTAGGGCCAGGACGTGCACAGAGGAATGGCAGAGGCCTAAATTCATCAGGCGCAGGCAGAGGTTGCAGCAGAGTAGGGGTGTGTTGCAGCCGGACTTGCAGCAAGAGGTCTGAGCTCCCAGTGTCAGCTAGCAGTCATGTCGCGACCAGCAAACTAGCAGCCGTGATTGATCTGTTCACTCGGTCATCCACTTCATCCCAAGTGAGGTTCACTCGGTCATCCACTTCATCCCAAGTGACATCTGACACCCCCAGTCAACAGTCAGTGGGTTCCTCAGACTCAAATCTCAGTTGGCATGGCCCTCATGCTCTTGCTGCCACCTCCAGGCTCTGTCATTGTGCTGCTCTATGGTCACCTCATGCTAATGCTACCACCTCCAGGCTTTGTCATTGTACCACCATATGGTCTCCTCATGCTAATGCTGCCACCTACAGGCTCTCTCATTCTGCTGCTCTATGGTCTCCTCATGCTAATGCTGCCACCTCCAGGCTCTCTCATTGTGCTGTTTTATGGTCTCCTCATGCTGATGCTACCACCTCCAGGCACTCTCATTGTGCTGCCATGGATACTGTAAATCATAATTAAGGTGCTGGTCCCCAGTTTCAGAAATTACTTGCATTAGGGTCACATTTAGGACTCCTGATGCCACCTCCAGGCTGTGCCCTTCAGCCACTGTATGGTCTCCTCATGCGTCAGCCACCTCCAGGCTGTGCCATTCAGACACTACATGGTCTCCCTATGCTGCCACAAACTCCAGGCAGTCATTCAGCCACTATATGGTCTCCTCATACTGATGCCACCTCCAGGCTCTATCATTTTGCTGCCGTGTGACTCATTGTTAGATTTGGTCCTTTGTACCCACATGCCGAGGCCCGGGACACTAAAACTTGGAAGTTAAAATTTCAATTTCAAAATCCTCAATTTCAATTTCAAAATCTTAAATTTCTATTTCAAAATCTAAAATTTCAATGGTCTCCTCATGCTTCTGCCAACTCCAGGCTGTGCCATTGTCACGATGCCGGCTGGCAGGAGGTGGATCCTCTGTGGCAGAGAGGGATTGGCGTGGACCGTGCTAGTGGACCGGTTCTAAGTCACTACTGGTATTCACCAGAGCCCGCCGCAAAGCGGGATGGTCTTGCTGCGGCGGTAGTGACCAGGTCGTATCCACTAGCAACGGCTCAACCTCTCTGACTGCTGAAGATAGGCGCGGTACAAGGGAGTAGACAGAAGCAAGGTCGGACGTAGCAGAAGGTCGGGGCAGGCAGCAAGGATCGTAGTCAGGGGCAACGGCAGGAGGTCTGGAACACTGGCTAGGAACACACAAGGGAACGCTTTCACTGGCACAATGGCAACAAGATCCGGCGAGGGAGTGCAGGGGAAGTGAGGTATACATAGGGAGTGCACAGGTGAACACACTGATTAGAACCACTGCGCCAATCAGCGGCGCAGTGGCCCTTTAAATCGCAGAGACCCGGCGCGCGCGCGCCCTAGGGAGCGGGGCCGCGCGCGCCGGGACAGGACCGACGGAGAGCGAGTCAGGTACGGGAGCCGGGGTGCGCATCGCGAGCGGGCGCCACCCGCATCGCGAATCGCATCCCGGCTGGAGGCGGTATCGCAGCGCACCCGGTCAGTGGATCTGACCGGGGCGCTGCGGGAGCGAGAGTGTAGCGAGCGCTCCGGGGAGGAGCGGGGACCCGGAGCGCTCGGCGTAACAGCCATTCATCCAATATATGGTTTACTGATGCTTCAGCCAGCTCCAGTCTGTGTCATTCAGCAACTAAATGGTTTAGTGAAGCTGCTGGGCTTAGGACATTACCTATATATGTTTATGGTAGCACTAGGTACCATACATCTTCAATGCAAATGTCAAAATTCATCTTTTATTCTTAGAGATTGTGAGGCCCTAATGTCTGCTCATGCTGCTGCCGGTCCAGGCTGTGTCATTCAGCAACTATATGGTCTCCTTATGCAGCCAACTTCTCCAGGCTGTGTCATTCATCCAATGTATGGTTTACTGATGCTTCAGCCACCTCCAGGCTGTGCCATTAATCCAATACATGGTTTACTGATCCTTCAGTCACCTCCAGGCTGTGCCATTCATCCAATATATGGTTTACTGATGCTTCAGCCATCTCCAGTCTGTGTCATTCAGCAACTACATGGTTTAGTGATGCTGCTAGGCCTATTACCTATACATGTTTATGGTGGCACTAGGTACCATACATCTTCAATGGAAATTTCAAAATTCATCTTTTATTCTTAGAGATTGTGAGGCCCCACTGTCTCCTCATCTGCCCCCAACTCCAGGCTGTACCATTCAGGCACTATATGGTCTTCTCATGCTTCAGCCAACTCCAGGCTGTGCTATTCAGCCACTATATGGTCTCCTCCTACTGATGCCACCTCCAGGCTCTATCATTGTGCTGCCAATGCCTTGTGTAATTTGGTCCTTTGTACCCACACGCTGGGGCCCGGGACACTAAAACTTGGGAGTTAAAAGTTCAATTTCAAAATCTTAAATTTCTAATTAAAATTCTTAAATTTCAGTGGTCTCCTCATGCTTCTGCCAACTTCAGGCTGTGCCATTCAGACACTATATGGTCTCCTCATGCTTCAGCCAACTCCAGGCTGTGTCATTTAGCCAATATATGGTTTACTGATGCTGCTGGGCCTGGGTCTAAAAAATCTACCATAAATCTTGAATTAAAATTTCAAAATTCATAGGGATTGTGAAGCGCTAGTGTCTACTCATGCTGCTTCCGGCTCCAGGCTGTGTCATTCAGCAACTATAGGGTCTCCTCATGCTTCAGCCAACTCCTGACTGTCCCATTCATCCATTATATGGTCTTTTCTCATGCATTAGCCAACTCCAGGCTGTGCCATTTATCCACTATATGGTCTCTTCATGCTTCAGCCACCACCAGGCTGTGTCATTCAGCCACTATATGGTCTCCATATATTGACTGTGTATTGTAGGAAACATGTGGGTATCCTTGAGTTCCTCTCCCAGCATTATTGCCATGTTAATACCAGACCAGTAATAAAATGAATATTGCCGAATATCCACCGGCTGTTGGAATTGACTGACTATCCCCGGTGGTAGATTTACCATTTTGTCCTCAGTTCCAGTAGGCTTTAAGTCGTTCATTCTCTGTTGTTGTTCTTCAGTTGCAGAATTAGGTTGTATCATTTTTTCCTGTTCCTCCGATGAGATAATGTCACTGGAACACACAATACTCACATTGTCATCTAATGAAGGATCCTTTTCTTCAAAGAACGTATGTATCATTTTATTATTTTGAATGTCAGGTGGTATTCTGACATTTTCTGATTGTAAAGGAATTTTGGAATCTGGGACACAGGTAAAAATTGTCACGCACCTGAATGCGGGCTGTCACGAAACTGCATGTGGATTCTCTACCTGTGTGGCTGATGACTCGGACTGTATCGGGGTGCGGAGTCTAAGGTACCGCTGGTCTTCACCAGAACCAGCCGCAAAGCAGAATGGATTTGCTGCGGCAGGTGACACCCAGGTCGCTACCCCCGACATGGCTCGACCACACAGGTAACTGGGCAAGGCGGGGTACCAGAGGATGAGACAGAGGCGTAGTCAACGTGGCAGAAGGTTTAGACAGGCGGTAAAGGTTCGAAGTCAAAAACGTAGCAGGAAGGTCAGGGAACATGGGTAGGCAAAACAGGCAATGTCTCAGGTATATTTCTCTTAGGCAATAAGCCCTGAAGATCCGGCAGAGGGGTGTAGGAGATGCAAATAACTTATAACATGGTGACAGGTGAATTCACTAATTATGGGCACACTGGTCCTTTAAATTTCAAAGCTCCTGCGCTTGCACGCCCTAAGGGACGGGACACGTGCTCCGGGGCTGAGAGGAAGCAGCTGCAGGAGTGGAGTGAGGTAAGAGATGGCCAGGATTCGCATGAGAATCCTGGCCCCGCCGGTGGTCGGGGACACGGGGACGCTGCGCTCACGGCCGGTGTCTGTGGTCGGAGCGCAGTATGTAACAAAAATAAGTATTTTTAAGCATACTGTAGCACTTTTTCTGCCCTTACAAGTGCATACCACATACCTACATCTAAGTAGTGTACTATTTTGTACCTGTTAATCTGTCAAGGGTCTATATACTGTGAAAAGACAGCCAATAGTACACACCTGCTGCTGTTCTAGACAAATACTGTTTTAAGCGAAGTGAAGCGTATTGTACTCCCCTCATATATGCAATAAGTATGTCAGGCAGAGTAGTGAAATTTCAATTTAAAAATCTAAAATTTCAATGATCTCCTCATTGGTGAATCGGCTTAATCGAATTTTCAAAAGTTTGCTCATCTCTAATTGGGATCATTTTAATGCAGATCTGCCAAGGTGAAGCAAGAAGGAGGAAATGACTTGAAAGGGACATCAAGGGAAAGATGCTTCTAGCATTGTTCCACATCATTGTAACATATAAAGCAGGAGGGGAAGGCTGTCCAGCACCGATGAGCAACATTTGGTAGGAGGCAGGAAGAGGGGGGCTGTTAACAGGGAGATTGCAGACCACATCCTGCTGCAATGGGGAGAGAGGCTACACTGGGAGCTGGGAATGAGAAGGGAAGTCATGCCAGAGGCAGGGAATAAGAGGGAGAGCCATTCTATGAGCAGGAATAAATGGGGAGCCATGCATGGGACCAGGATGAGATTAGAACCATGCATATGACCAGGAAAGACACAGGAGCCATGTTGGGGACGAGACATTAAAAGGGAGCCATGCTGTGTTCTAGAAGTGAGAATGGGAGCCATGGAGTATATCAGGAATGCGAAGGTAAGCTGTGCAGTTGACAAGGACTGAAATAGGGAGCAATTGGGACTTTAAATGAAATGAGGACACATGTTGGAGTTTAGGAATGAGAGCAGAGCCATGCTGAGCAAATGTGTAGAGAGTGCTATGCTTAGAGAGTCATACTTGGGACCGGGAAATCCATTTGGGGCCATACTGTGGACTAGGAATGAGATGGGCAGTCTGGGGAACAGGAATGAGATCAGTAGCCTTGCTGGAGATTATGAATCAGATGGTAAGCGTTGCTGGGGACAATACATGGGAAAGGAGTGATTCTAGGGACTGCCAATGAGAGGATAAACCATTCTGGGGACAAATAATTCAAAATATCATAAAATAAACAATTGGGATTAGAATTGAAATTGGTATCATATTGGTTGGGCCGAGCTTGTTTATCCATATAGTGTATATTTTACTATTATTTGCTAAGGATTTGCAATACAACCCCTGCAAGATTTGTGGTATAACCCCTAACAGAAATCTGCAGCACAATGTTCTATGTCTGAACACAATCTAACAGGTTACTATCATAATTATTCTGATAGAACATATCCATATCCAACTATCCATAAATATACTGTATTTGCCAACTACTATTTACAGATGACTTTCAGTGATTCAACACCTCATCTGGTGTGGAGACGAATACAAACAATGCCACATTATTGTCACTTTGGGCATAATTTAATTTGTCATCAAGGTATGAGGCTGCAGAAATCTCTCAGGTTCCGATCTAATTTGCTTTACATTGTTATCCAAAAGCTTTACTGAAAAGAAAGAGAAAATCGGTTATTTGCTGGTCACGACTTCTGCTTATAAGTCATTAAATGGTTCCTTTTGTTTAAACTCTATACTCTATCCTTTTTTTTTTTTTACATAAAATGAAAAAGTCAAGTCTGTGGAAGTCAACTGGTTTTGTAGTTTGAGTGACTATTTAAGGATGTATTTATGAACCGTTATCAAGTAAAGACTATGGCAGGAATATTTCCAGGAGCAAAAAAATACTAAAAAAGAAATTCTAAGATGACATTTCATGTAGTTACTATAGGTTTGGATTGTAAATCTATAACTTATTATTTTGTTATCTTTCTGTAGCCTTTCTTGCATTTTTTCTACTAGTGATGGGAACTGTCTGCTCTGTTGTCTTTTTTAACCAAACTTCCTGTCTAGTGTACAACCTGCAATGGACTTCCTGTTTTTGTTGTATAGAGTAGCTAGGATTTCAGCCAACTCTATCTTCTTTCCAGCATGTAGGAGGCTCCTGTAAGTGTAGTGGGTGGGATTATTGTTCAGAAGGGATAGTGGGAGGGAGATGACTGAATTCCCAGCTAGAGTGTACAGTAGAAACAGGCAATCTGTTACATGATGTACACTCAAAGAAGTTGGGCTAATGAAGACAACAGAGCAGACAGTTTGCAATAGAAACATAAGAAAAGCACCAAAGACCAAACAATGACCACAAGGAAAGCACCAAAGACCACACAATATATGTTCATTTATTTGACAGTTCAAAATAAGCTTAATCTTCGGAAAATCCCTTACATGTTGCTCCACTTCCCTTTTTATATTTTTAATATGGTTCCCCATCGCATCCTTCCAATTGAGGTCAGGTCAAAGCTATTGCGTCACAGTCAACACTACCAATCCTTTCACTAGTTGCCTTGAAGGAGGCATAATAGACATATTCTTTTTAAAGATCACCTATCATTAGGATAGATGATGAGTGTCTGGTTGTTGGAAGTCTGACAGCAGGGATCCCCCACATATAATATGGGGCTTCTTTTTTGTCACTAGATTGGTCAGGAACCTGTGTTTATACTTTCCTACCACCAGTGAAATCTCGTCTGCAACATAATCTATGAATCCTCCCAGAAAGCCAACCACTTAAAAGCCTCAAGGGAACTTTTATATAGATGTGCTATACACCATTCTGCTTTGCAAAATTCCTAATACTTTACATCCATATGTTGGAGATGTTAAACATCATTAGGTTGAGGGAAAAATAAACAAACAACAAAAAACGTGGTCTCAAATGGCTGGAGGTGCTCAACCCCAAATGCGGTTGTGCATTTATACTGGGGGAGCAGATCTTGCCCTTGTAGTCCATTGCTAAGGGCGATCCCCAGCATAAAAATGCATACAATGGAGGATGCCTGCAGCGGACTACAAGTGCCACAATACAATCCTACACCAGATAAACGGTGTGGATGTGTAACAATTAGAATACAATACAGGAATATGGGTGCACTACTGTGGTAGATGTATACAATGACATTGGCTATCCCTCAATACTGATGTTAAAATTGAGACATTCGCCAGTGTATCCTTATATGAAGGACACACCAGAGCCCGCACACCAACGCCAAGGTTTCTCAAGATGGTGCGAGACCTAACACTAATCCTACCTGTGCTTGATAAGCAAAACAGGGGCCAGTGGGCAATTACGGCAGCATTCGGTCGACTCACAACTTCCTCCCAGATACCCTCCAGCGTGACTGAGCACACATGCAATGGGGCAATGGGAGGAGGGAGGCAAGCTGCAAGCCCCACCTGAGTTGGCTAATATGGGTGCCTGGCCTCACAGGTGCTACCTTAATGCTGGTTTGAAGTCAGGGCTGGGGTTAGGTTGGTAGAGGTGCTTGGGCAAAATTGCATTTTTATTTTTAAACTAACTTACAAAAAGGTTGAATTTAAAAATAAAAAAAACATGAAAGGATATATACATGAAAATGTTTACGTTTTTTTTCCTTTTAGTATTCTGGATTGGGTTTTTGTTTTGCTGAAATTGTGCTCCCTCTATCTATTGGGCTCTTGGCCTGAGGGGGCTTAATCTAACAGGGGTAAAGATGTCTTTAGGGTAGATCCTTTCTACAAAGACAATAGCTTCTGTTGAATTGGGATTCCCTCCTATAGTAGGGCACATGGCCTCAATTGCCCAATCTGTCTGGGGCTATAGTCTCTGTGGGGATAATGTAACAAAAAAAGTATAATTGGGAAAATGAATTTACATTTCATAAAGGCTGCTGCTGGAGCTAGTTGACAAGGGACAATGTCTGCCTTTCCTTCCTTTTGCACAGTATCTTCTTGTTTCCAATTAGACTCCACCCCCCCCATCCTTACTTGTGCAGTGCCTTTAAACCCATAGTGCCATGACATCTTTGTGACGTCTGTTAGAGGATCCACCAATCTTATTGTCCCCTTTTTATCCCTTTTAAAAAAGTGTCACACAGTGACATACAAATGACAGAAGAAAAATAAAATGTAAAACTGTACAAAATAGTAAATTATTACAAATAAACTGCATTCATGCTGAATCAGGCTTTACCGACCATAGGCATCTCAAACATATAGCATGCACACCCATTACTTTCATTTTGTTTACTGCCCCCTTGGCACTATAGATTTGTTGACTGTCCCCTTGGCACAATAGAAGCAATGATTGAAAATTGGGTAAAAAGGGTGCACTGAACAGAAATATACTTAGGGGGCAACAAATGGCAAATGGGCACTAAGGAGGAACTTGATCCTGTGCCATTTTTCCCACTTTATGTCCCTTTTGTGCACATGTGCCCCGTTTAATCAATTAAACCCAACATTCCTGACCATTTACTTAGGCTTTTCAGGCTGTAGTCTTTTCAGTACTGATTTACAGAGGAAGAGAAATGAGGAGGTCTTCTTCATGGTGACCCCCATCTTGTGTCCTGGGTTCTGATACAGACTGGCATGATTATCAACACTTCAACCTGTATTAAGGTGCTGGGCACCACTGCTAGTCTCTTTTTCCTTATTGAATCAACAGCAAGTGGTGACCACTGGGCAGTAGGTTTCACCTGACCCATCGCACATTCTCCCCCCGAAATCCTTACAGTCGGCAGCCTGTGTAACCTGTGTGTGTCCATGACCAGCCATACTACCCTGGTGGTACTACCCAGCCATGTTGTCTCTACCTCAAAATCAGCTCTGAATTGGTTTTGTATTTACTGACACATACTGAGGCTAAACTCTGTGTCGCTGGTGGTGCGATCACGTTCAGACACAGAGGCCGGCATTTATCATTGTAGGTGTAAGTGAAGCATTTATCATTGTAGGTGTAAGTGAAGCATTTATTATTGTAGGTGTAAGTGAAGCATTTTTCTACACCTTTTTTTTTGTGTGCTGGTGATGTGTAGGAGCACCAAATTTATTAAATGGTCACAGAGCAATTGAAACATTTTGTGCAGGTCATATGTTCTGAAATTTCTCTCTTCACATACACCAAAAAGCTAAGCTAAGTCTGGACTGGTGAAATTTTAGAGACTTTTCAGTGGCTTTGTGCTTTTTTTGCGCCTTTTCACAAAAAGGTGCAGTTCATAAAACCCTTCCATATCATGTGTATTGCCAAAATCAGTGGATTGCAACTGAAAATCAGCAGAAATGTGTAAACCTAAAGGCGCAAAAAAAGGCGCAAATAAACCCTGCTTGCGCCTTTTTTGTGCCTTTTCTAGACACAAAAAACTGCCTAAAGACAATGATAAATGTCAGCCAGAGTTCACTGATACTGTCAAGGAACTAAAATAAAGATTGGTGGAGGCCTCGTGTTTCCTTGGTTTTATTATTTAAAGGGGTATTCCGGGCAAAAACCTTTTATCCCCTATCCAAAGGATAGGGGATAAGATGTCTAATCGTGGGGGGCCTGCTGATGAGACCCATCGCGATCTCCTTGCAGCAACCGCATTCTATGCGGGGACTGCGTCTCTAGTTTCGGAAACCTGGGACTGGGGGTTTCCGGGACTGGGGATGTGACGTCATGCCACCCCCCCCCCCCCCCCCCACCCCTCTCCATTCATGTCTATGCCTGGATAGGGGATAAAATATTTTTGCCCAGAATACCCCTTTAAGATTATACTTTCTTATAAAATAGTTTTCCTCCTGTTAGATATATTATAGGATTTTTTTTTTTTTTTTTTAGAATATTAGTATGATCCTTGCATTATTTACCAGCACTTTATAATTAAGCCTCATCCCTTCTCAATTGTGAATAAAGGCACATTTTAGTACAGTATATTCCAGTATAGACCGGCAGATATTTAATAACTCACTCTAAATGCAGTACAGTCTCCTGGGAAACATAACAACTAGGGACTTTGCTTATAATAGAAATTGTGGCATTAAATCACATGCTCAGAATTTTTTGTATTTTCCTATTCTCTCTTCCTTTTTGTAGGAGTACACCTGCTAGCTCCACAAATTGAACTGAATTTCTACATATTTTTTCCTAAAAGCCATAATTTCACCTTTTTTCATTAATTAAAACATGACAGGTTGGATTTGCATGACAATTCTTACACTTTGAAAGGATCTGCCATTCTAGGCCGGCTGTTGCTGGCGACAATGTAATTGGTTTAAATAATCGCCAATCTTGGCCTGTTAAATAAGGACAAAATCTGGCGTGTTTGACAAAGGTTTATACTACTTAGACTTACTGGGGTTTGGAGGAATTGTGGTGATTAGTCTCTTGGTCTTAGACCAATACAATAGTATGTTGGTAAAATCTGATTCAGCCATCAAATGTAAAACTAAAAGTTACATCTCATATAGATCACTTCTCTACAGCGAAGTTCACATCACTGCTGAGCTGTATACCATTTAGGGATCGTCCAGTGCCAAACAAAGGCGCCGAACAGACTCTTTGCACAACAGATGCCGACGGGTTCCGATGGATCAGATTGACTTGAATGGAGTCCATTGGGTGTCCGTTATGTTAGGGGAGTTGAGTGAAGAAAAATTCGGGACATGCAGTAGAAATTCTATTTAGAAATTTTCCAGTTGTTCTCGATGATTAGAAGCTTTCATTGGGTTTTGATTAGAAAAAAAGGAACTAGGAATTGTTGAATTAATTGCTGAATTGCCATATCTATCCTATGCAAATGGTTTTGTTGAGATATTGCAAAATATCAATGATTTCTTGCCTTTTTTTAAACGTACCAGTACCTTCAGAAAGTTTTTAAAGACCTGCAGTTTTTTTGATGGCTAAACCCTTCCGGTCATGACAAGGTGATTTTATAGCTCTCATTAATGTTATAGAGCACCTGAGAGCCCCCTCTGAATAGGGGACAGGGCCATGGCTGAGCTGTTTTCCAGCAGTACTCACACAGGGAATTCCTTTCCCTTACTTCTCTGTCCAATCACAGAACAGCATTTACTCTTCTCTGCTTTGCCATAACATGGTACTCTGGGCTTAACTGGCTGGCATTGTGCTGGGGGATGAAATACACAGTACCGTACATTAGATGACATACAGGAGGGAGAAGGCACGATGTGAGCAGAAAGTTAAAAAAAACACAGCAAGGAAGGGCTTACAACTAGCACAGATGAACTGCTGCAGGCAGTAACAATAATGACAAGCCTACAGACTGAAGGGGGGGGGGTTACATTTAGGAGGCAGCACGGTGTACATTATAATATTATATAATAAAATAATAATAATAATGTATTTTATTAAAGTAAGAAGGATTTACACAAGGAAAAGCTGTCTAGAATATTATGGGTGATCACAGATGAGAGGGTAGCTTTAATTTAGTTTTACAATGTGGGTCTTCTGGAGGTCTAACTAGCAGTGGACAGTAGATTGTAGGGACAGGAGACATCTAGCGCAATTAGCCCAGACCTATGATGAAGCTTTGAGGAGTGAAAAATGTCAGTGGGGTTATTTGTCTGTGTTTTTAATAAGTCTGTGTTACCATTGGGCGAATATGCAATATTCGCGAATAAAATTTGCATTGCGAATATTCGCGAGCAACACTATATTTGATGTGAAGCTCTCAGTGTTAAACGATTGTGGACACATGCCCTCATGTCACAGTGACCTATGCCTATTACGTTTGGACTGGAAACAGTGGTATTTTTAAACATCTTTTTTGGTCATACCTTTTAATAAACACATTAATAAAAGTGATGTTTTAGGGTGGGGTAATAATAAGGGTATTTTTGTTCTAACCATGGCGTTAACTCTGTGGAACCCTTGCACTAACTGATGCTTATGGTATTTCCTCTTCTTGCCCTTGGTCATGTGATGCATGGAATAATGTGTAGGTAGTCTGCTAAGGTCTCGTACATGTGTACCATGGTACCTTCTTGCTTTCCATTCTCCAAATGTATTTGACATTAGCAATTTTAAAACACAGAGTACTGGTAAAACAAGTGGCTGCTAGATGCACAGCATTATTGCAAAACTGTATTACATTCAGTAGGCTTATTAAACATGGCCACTAGGCTAAAGTTAATGGGAGGAGTTTGTCCTGAAAAATGTATTTCATGCCAGTCATATGCATAATGCTGGGCTCTATAGTAAGGTCTAGTACAATGTTAAATCATCGAAAAGGCTCCAACCATATATACACCAAAAAACATAAAAAAAAGTTACATCTTTTTATACAACCAAATAAAACTATGTAACAACAAAATACCATCAGCCAGAGATCACATATATGCAAACCACATAAGCATCACTATGTAGCAGAATGTATGATGGTGTTATAAACGGTTATATATCACATTTTGCACAAGGAGAGATATATTACATGTATCTAGGGTACATGTCACCCTGTGACTATGTCATGTATAAAACAATAGGTTAAGGCAGAAGAGTTCACCCATAGTCACTAAATTAAATGGGCACTGTCAGATCCAAAAACCTTTTATATATTGTTACTGATGAAAATTAAAGACCTTTTGCAATATGGTTGTTTAAAACAGCCCCTTAAAATCCCACCACTAGGGGTCCCCATTCCTACTGGGATAGTAACCAGTCATGCAGCAACATTATGCTTGTCCATGACTCATGGACAAGGCTGTACTAGCAGACACACCAATCACCTCCCACCACCACAAGGAGGGACACGCCCCCTTCCCCTGAGAGGATTTCTCACACTGGGAGCTAATGAAAAGAGGTATTTTTTTTAAAATAATAAATATAGGTGATAGAGGTATAAAAATTACATGAACATGGTCAGGATTAAGAACTGAGAAACAAATTACAATCTGAGAGGTACATTTTAAAGGGGTACTCCTGTGGGAAAAAATTTTTTTCAAATCAACTGGTGCCAGAAAGTTAAACAGATTTGTAAACTACTCCTGTTTAAAAATCTTTATCCTTCCAATACTTATCATCTGCTGTACGCTCCACAGGAAGTTCTTTTCTTTTTGAAGTTCTTGTCTGTCTGACCACAGTGCTCTATGCTGACACCTCTGTCCATGTCAGGAACTGTCCAGAGCAGGATGCGGGTGCTGCTGGGAGATCGCGGGGGGGCCGCCACTGGGATAGGGGATAAAATGTTTTTGCCTGGAATACCCCTTTAAGCCTACTCCATGAGCCAGCTACATAATCAAACACTCACCCATGGTGATAGTATGGTGCTGAAACTAGACCTCGAACGCCGTTTTCACTTCCTCTTCAGGAAGCTCTGTGTTGGCCAGGGTTCATTTATAAGATGCAAACTCAATTAGACAGATATACCAGGCACTGCTCAGAGTAGCATATACAATCCCGTTCAGATGGAATCGGACGACTGCAGGTGCTTTAATACAGCTAACTGTGTCTTCGGGTGCAGACTATCATGTAATAGAAGGTAACTAGTAGCCTATCCGTGGTGTGCCCAGCGTCTGAGAGTCGTGTTCGGCTCTCGTCCCCCACCATGGATATGTGATCTATGTTTTGTACAGCTACGATATTGTAATAAAACTTCCGTATGCTGAGGCAACAGTCCGGGTGAGTGTGACTCCATTTTTCTACACTTCACATGCATTAATTTTTAAGATGTTCCATACCAAGCTGGTTTATAGGAGCCATAGGGTTTAGATGAACATTTCCCCAGAGTAACCTCACATACCATGGGCTGCCCATGCAGTAATGGAGTCCGTGTAATCCATTTCTAAGCCACCATCCCTAACATAGACCTTCTTTACATTGCTCACTGCTGAGAGCGAACAGAGTTCGAGTCATTTTCCCACTATTCATTGTTGTTTTTCAACAGCGCAAACCAGTCATGTATGACCCATTCCGACAGCACTGTAGAGTGGCATAATAAATCAAAATTCTATATAGTGTGAATCGGAAAAGAATTATTTGCGCCCTACGTATTTCCTTTCTATAGAAGCTGAGGGTCACTTCTTTTGGTGCAGATTCCATTGAAAGTAGCCGCTGTTGTATACATGTTATTGACTCAATATACACAATTACATATAGATGTTTTTTGGCCGTGCCTTTTTGCCCCAGGTTGCCGGTTTCGATATGTAGAAAATAAAGCGAAGGCTAACCAGAATCTACAAGATGTTAAGTGCTGCAAAATCTACTTACTGTTCTGAATCAACCTGCATCAATTTATCTTCTTGATTCTTGACAGAGTTGAAGTGGTTGTTGAGTTTTTCTTTTAAGCCACATAAATATAAATTACATGGCTGCCGATTGTCACTTGGGTTGTTATTATTCAAACTTTTCTGTCGTGTTTAAACCAATGTACATATGGGGGAAAAAAAAAACTATGAATATGGTAAAGTGCTGCGTAATTTGTTGGCGCAATGTAAATACATTGTTATTATTTTTGTTAGTGTTTTGTTGTGTCCCTTGTTTTCCCTAAAAGCTTTTTTCTTGGAATTGTCATTCAGACAGCTTATATGGCAGTGCTCTCCAAACTGTGCGCCTCCAGCTGTTTCAAAACTACAACTTCCGGCATGCTGGGAGTTATAGTTTTGCACCAGCTGGGGGTTTACCGTTTGAAGACCTAAGGTACATGGCACTAAATGCCTAAATTTGTAAGCCATTTGTAGTCCCTTGTCCACTGTCTATTTCTATATTAACCCCTTAAAGGAATAGTCCAGTATGAAAAAAAAAAAAAAACGTATCTCCTTTAGGGGATAGGTGTCAGATTGCGGGGGTCCGACTGCTGGGACCCACTGTCATCTCCTCCACTGGGCAGACACCCCGTGGTCTGACACTTATGCTGTATCCTGCATATAGGGGAAACGTTTTTTTATAATGGACTATTCCTTTAAGGACACGAGGCATACATTTTTGCCCTGCTTTCCGTATAGGACTTGGACGCGAGCTCAGGAGCAGAGCTCGCTTCATAGCCAGTGGCAAAAGGCTGCTACTACTTGCTAATCCACAGTGATGCCCAGCATTAACCCTTCTAGATCCCGCAATCGACTTTGATCAAAAAATGTTAACAAAATGTTAACAAAATGTTAACATACAGTTGCCACTGGCTTGTCGGGGGGGCTGATTGGGACCTCTGTGGTGCAGGGGTCCCAACTGCGGGGTTCTGATCAGCTGAGATGAAAGCCAAAGGTCCCTTACTCTGCCATTGAATCAGCACTCCAAGAATATAGGCAGCCTCTGCAGCCTGTAGTAATGGAGTGCTGATGACACTGATCAATGCTGTGCTATGGCACAGCATTGTTCAGTGTTTGCAATCAAAGGTTGCAAGTAAAGGTGTTCCCCGTTGGGGACTAAAAAAATGTGAATACATTTTTTTCAAGTGTTAATAAATATGAATAAGCCCCTCCCCCTAATAAAAGTTTAAATCCTCCCCATCTTTCCCTATCTTTTAAATAAAATAATGTGAACAAAAATAAACATTTTGGTACAGCAGCGTGCAGAAATGTCATAACTATTAAAATACAATGTTTACAAAACTGCATGATGACTGGTGTAAATGTAAAACAAGATACCAAAGTCCTTAATTGCATATTTTTGGTCACTTTATATTCAAGAAAAAGTGAATAAAAAGCCATCAAAAAGTTCCATCAAAAAATGATGCACAAAAAAATTATCCTTATACAAACATCCCATATGTGAAAAAATAAAGTGGTATAGGGGTCAGAAGAGGATAATTTTAAGCATTTTCTTACGAAAAGTAATTTATTTTTGAATGTAGTAAAAAAAAAAATATATATATATATATATAAAATGGGTTTCATTGTAATCGTATATACCCAAAAAATAAAGTGTAATATTTACTGAAAAGTGCACTGCGTACAAACCGCCTCCCCCTAAATTTGCACAATTTTCCTTTAGTTTCACCCTACAAATATTTTAAATTTTTTGGGCTTCCTTGTAGATTTTTGTGATAAAATGAGTCATGTCATTACAAAGTGCAAACCAGGATGGTAGAAAGCGAAAGGATACACTCACCCGGAAGACTTTATTGATACATCAGTACAGGACATAGGCGGGTAGGCACAGAGGAGCGACCTCGCAGCGACAGGCTGTTTCCTGCGCACAAGGCGCACTTCTTCGGGCTGCTGATACATTTTGGGATTGTTTCTAGTGCATTGATAGTGGATGAAAGAAGCTTCACTTCATTCTAGTATTATGTGTATAGGCCATCACTGTAATGGTAATGTAAGATAATTTAACGTTCTGTTGTATTATTCAAGGCATTAAAAAGGTTGTACTCAGCAAACATAGCTTCCCATTAAAAGTGTGCCCTAAAGCTATATAAATTCTACAATACTAAATGGGTTCCCCCCCAATAACTTTAATATATGAAATATTTCGAGGATATGCTAAAAATGTCTAAAAGTTCTTCTCCCTGATCGCTAAAACAAAATACCGTATTTTTCGCCATATAAGACACACTTTTTCTTCCCCAAAACTGGGGAGAAAAAGTCGGTGCGTCTTATACGGCGAATACACCCCTGTTGCGGCGGTCCCTGCGGCCATCAACGGGCGGGACCCGCGGCTAATACAGGACATCACTTCAGACGCGGCGATGAAAGCTGACCGCCGCGTCTGAAGGAAAAGTGACACTAACCCGGCTGTTCAGTCGGGCTGTTCGGGACCGCCGCGATTTCACCGCGGCGGTCCCGAACAGCCCGACTGAATAGCCGGGTTAGTGCTTACAGGACACCGGGAGGGACCTTACCTGCCTCCTCGGTGTGTTCTCCGTTCAGGGATCCCCTGTATGGCCGGCGCTCTCCTTCCTCGTCATCACGTCGTCACGTACGTGCGTCGGCGTGCATGTCGACGTGATGACGGCGACGGAGAGCAAGGATACCCGGCCGGCAGCAGAGACGTTCCGGAGCGACGGGGACATGGCGACAGTGATGGAGCGACATCCAGGGCAGTGGTGACGGGTCCGTAGCGGCAGGGACACGTGAGTATTACCTCCTATGCAGTTGTCTTCAATCTGCGGACCTCCAGATGTTGCAAAACTACAACTTTCAGCATGCCCGGACAGCCAACGGCTGTCCGGGCATGCGGGGAGTTGTAGTTTTGCAACATCTGGAGGTCCGCAGGTTGAAGACCACTATTGGGTTCAAAATCTTTATTTTTTTATATTTTACACCTATAAATTGGGTGCGTCTTATACGCCGGTGCGTCCTATAGGACGAAAAATACGGTAGGTGGAGCACTGTAATGAACACCTAATTCCTTGGTTCCCATCACCAATTTACTTTACATTTAACCCTTACACATCAAAACTTTTAAAATCATGATTTAGATATATAGCAGGTCGACATCTACTCTTCCCAACTGCCCCATTCTCCTCTGCTACCAGGCAAAGGTGTATGTGAGCAGCAATGCATTCACTGTATGCATGGCCGCTCACTTTACATTGACTGGGTGTTCTCATACCCGGCTTGGCGAACGTACTTTACAGGTGATCAGTGAATGCATTGCAGATCACTTTCTTACAGGAGCAGGGACTCCGAGGATAGACAGTAGTTTCTGCTCCTGTACACACCTACACTATGTGGAAAATTTGCTCCATAGAACCAGGCAAATAATTGACAAACAGCAGTCAGAGACAGTTCTATAGTTTAAACAGTTCACACAACAAAAATAAAATATCCTTCACAACCAGGCACCAAAATAAAAAGGAAATTCTGCTCATCCAATCATTGGCTAACAATAGGTTCCCTAGCTATACAAGTGACTTCCTACCGGTCACCTGAACAGTAAATATCAAGCTTTATTTATACACAATGGAAGTGCCCCACAGGAAGCTAGCAGACCTCATAGTTACATAGTTACATAGTTAGTACGGTCGAAAAAAGACATATGTCCATCAAGTTCAACCAGGGAATTAAGGGGTAGGGGTGTGGCGCGATATTGGGGAAGGGATGAGATTTTATATTTCTTCATAAGCATTAATCTTATTTTGTTCCAGGAATGTATCTACCAGGCAAACTTTCAAACTCCCAGCAGAGATTCTGTTTCCTCATAGTCTGTCTTGCAGACTGTGTTACACACTTTTCTTAAGCCCATCAACAAGTTATTTCAGCACCTGTGCTGATTTGGGCCAAAAGTGAAAGACGGGACAGGCCAGAAAGGAAATGACAGGCCCTACTACCAAACTGTCTGTCATTCAATAAACATCCAGGCCCGAAAACAGAACCAAAGTCCTTTAGCAGCTATGGTCTGCAAGGGATTTCAAAACTATTCCTGGATTTATGATATCTCACCAGCTTTCCTGGAAGGGACATGTACCTAATGAAGCCCGGTAGCTACGTATCACAGGCACCTTGAGGAAAAATAGCGTTCCCCGACCACCATTCCCGTCACTGTCTCTCAACAAATAGTAGTACACCACAGAATCAGATTGGCACACGGCAAATCAAGTTGCCATCTTCTACATCTGTAATGTTCTGTACATGCACAACATTTTTTTCGTGGCTTTTTCACATAATGGGTTTGCCACATGATGTAAAAATTAGGGATCGACCGATATCGTTTTTTTAGGGCCGATACCGATACGGATAATCTGGGGAGGTTAGGGCCGATAGCCGATAATTTATACCGATATTCCGGTATAAGTTATCGGCTATATATCCCCCCGCGACAGCGCTGCAGATCATTGATTTAAAGCGGGCGCTTTAAATCAATGCACTGCAGTGGCTTTTGCGGTGCCATAGGCCGCCGCTGCTGCCACCCACTTCTCTCCCCCTGCCTGTCCGGGGGTCCTGAGACCTATCACCGCCACCGCTCCCCCTGCCGCGCCGCATCGCGCCTAGGGGTGCCTCCAGCTGTTGCAAAACGACTACTCCCAGCATGCCCGGACAGCCATTGGCTGTCCGGGCATGCTGGGAGTTGTAGTTTTGCAACAGCTGGAGGGCCTACTGTGGGTATAGTATATTATACAGACCCCTGTCCATCCCAGAACCCTGATTCCCAGTTTCTGCAGGGACCGTCCAGGGAGGGTGGTCCAGGCCATCCATCCTTCCTGTAGTGTCCGGCGGCATTCCGGGTGGAGGGTGAACCGGTCCGGGCTGTCCTTCTTCTCCGGGGGTCCTCATCTCCACTCCGGGCAGGCTCCGGCCTAGTAACGCTGCATAGAAGCCGCTGCGCAGCGACGCACCTGACGTCACAGCGTAGCGGCGTCTATGAAGCGTTACTAGGCCGGAGCCTGCCCGGAGTGGAGAAGAGGACCCCCCGGAGAATGACAGCCCTGACCGGTTCACCCTCCACCCGAAATGCCGCCGGACACTACAGGAAGGATGGATGGCCCGGACCACCCCCATTACGGGTAAGTTTAATTTTTTTTATTGACTCAGAGGGTGGGGGAGGGGCCCGACCGGTATAGCGGTATGGGCAAAAATCCATACCGTGGGAGAAAAAAAAAAACGGTATCCGGTTCATACCGGTATACCGCCCAGCACTACGGTGGGGGGTGCGACGCGGTGCGGTGGGTCGGGGGTGGTCGCGGTGCGGCGGGTCGGGGGGGCGGTCGCGGTAAGGTTGGGGCGGTGCGGGGGGCGGGGCATTATCGGCAAGATAATTGCCGATACCGATAATGCCCAAAATCGTGATTATCGGTCGATCCCTAGTAAAAATGCTAAGTATAGTTCGCAGCCATTTTCTTAAAAGATAAAAGATTGACCCATTGACTGCAGTAAAATTATAGCCAATTAGTAGCTAATATAAAATAACCACAACGGCTGATAAAAGGCTAAAATGTAACAAACAACATGAGGGTATAACTCTACATGGGTTACAATATGAAGATCTGTGTGGTTAGGGATGACCCATATAACTCCTGTGGGTAAAGGCTAAATAATAAGGTTGGAAAAAAACACATGTAGTCTGGTTCAATTTCCTATCTTGCATTGTTAACCAAGAGAAAGGCATCTAACCCCAAAACATTAATAGATATTACGAATTGAGATGTCTGACCAGACATCATTCAACTGCTGATTCATACATGAGATTGCGCTTGGACTTCCGCTGGGACGGAGAGAGAGGGGTGACTCATTCCGTCTGGACCGTGCACCGCTCACATTGTTAGGAGCCCACATATGGTGAAGTACTATCGAATTAAGAAAGAAATCCTGACTATTGTGTATAGGGTTTGTTTTTAGCTAAAGGATCCTTCAGTAAGCTCAGATTTATATTTGCAACAACTAAAGAGATACAATCCAGTGGAACAGAGCCCCATGTGAAACTATAAGTGGAGCAAGTTACACGCGTATGGGTATTTTTATTGTAAAAACGAAAAAAAAAATTATACATATATATATATATATATATATATATATATATATATATATATATATATATAGATGCAAATCATAAAATGTTGCAGTATCTTGTAATACCTTTTTTATTGGACTAACAGCATTTTGTAGAGACAAGCTTTCGGGATTCCTCCCAATTTGGACTTGATAAAGGGAGGAATCCCGAAAGCTTGTCTCTACAAAATGCTGTTAGTCCAATAAAAAAGGTATCACAAGATACTGCAACATTTTATGATTTGCATCTGCATCACTGGACTAATACGGCTACTAAAATTTGCTATCTATCTATCTATCTATCTATCTATCTATATATATATATATATATATATATATATATATATATATATGTATATATACTTTTTCTCAAAATTCCCAATTAAACATAAATGGCCCATAAGTCTCTATGTACCTGTTGGTGCTCTTCTCAAGGAGAATATTAGGGAAAATGTATAATGTACAGTGTTTTGTTACTCCATGTTTTTAGTTCCCAGATTTAATAAGAGTTGCAAGTTCTTAGTAAATCTAGGGGTTTCCTGGCTGCCATTGCAACCAGCACAGAAATATACATTAGCTTTGAGGTGATGTATATTTTTATGATTTTAACCCCTTAAGGACTCAGCCCATTTTGGCCTTAAGGACTCAGACAATTAAATTTTTACGTTTTCGTTTTTTCCTCCTGGCCTTCTAAAAATCATAACTCTTTCATATTTTCATCCACAGACTAGTATGAGGGCTTGTTTTTTGCGCGACCAGTTGTCCTTTGTAATGACATCACTCATTATATCATAAAATGTATGGCGCAACCAAAAAACACTATTTTTGTGGGGAAATTAAAACGAAAAACGCAATTTTGCTAATTTTGGAAGGTTTAGTTTTCACGCCGTACAATTTATGGTAATAATGACATGTGTTCTTTATTCTGAGGGTAAATACGATTAAAATGATACCCATTATTACATACTTTTATATTATTGTTGCGCTTAAAAAAAATCACAAACTTTTTAACCAAATTAGTACGTTTATAATCCCTTCATTTTGATGACCTCTAACTTTTTTATTTTTCCGTATAAGTGGCGGTATGGGGGCTCATTTTTTGTGCCATGATCTGTACTTTTTTTTATACCACATTTGCATATAAAAAACTTTGAATGAATTTTTTATAATTTTTTTTTAATAAAATGTATTAAAAAAGTAGGAATTTTGGACTTTTTTTTTTTCGTTCACGCCGTTCACCGTACGGGATCATTAACATTTTATTTTAATAGTTCGGACATTTATGCACGCGGCGATACCAAATATGTCTATAAAAAAAATGTTTACGCTTTTTGGGGGTAAAATAGGAAAAAACGGACGTTTTACTTTTTTATTGGGGGAGGGGATTTTTCACTTTTTTTTTACTTTTACTTTTACATTTTTTTACATTTTTTTTTACACTTGAATAGTCCCCATAGGGGACTATTCATAGCAATACCATGATTGCTAATACTGATCTGTTCTATGTATAGGACATAGAACAGATCAGTATTATCGGTCATCTTCTGTTCTGGTCTGCTCGATCACAGACCAGAGCAGGAGACGCCGGGAGCCGCACGGAGGAAGGAGAGGGGACCTCCGTGCGGCGTTATGAATGATCGGATCCCCGCAGCAGCATTCATTCAAATCGCGCACTGCCGCAGATTCCGGGATCTGTATTGATCCCGGCACCTGAGGGGTCAATGGCGGACGCCCGCGAGATCGCGGGCGTTGGCCATTGCCGGCGGGTCCCTGGCTGCGATCAGAAGCCAGGATCAGCCGCGCATGACACGGGCATCGCTCCGATGCCCGCGGTTATGCACAGGACGTAAATGTACGTCCTGGTGCGTTAAGTACCACCTCACCAGGACGTACATTTACGTCCTGCGTCCTTAAGGGGTTAAAGGGGTACTCCGGTGGGAATTTTTTTTAAAGGTCTTTAGTCTTTAAAGTCAACTAGTGCTAGAAAGTTAAAAAGATTTGTAAACTACTTCTATTAAAAAAAAAAATCTTTACCCTTCCTGTACTTTTTAGCAGCTGTATGCTACCGAGGAAATTTTTTTCTTTTTGAATTTCTTTTTTTGTCTTGTCCACAGTGCTCTCTAATGACACCTCTGTCTGTATCAGGAACTGTCCAGAGCAGCATAGGTTTGCTATGGGGATTTTCTCCTGCTCTGGACAGTTACTGATACAGACATCAGGTGTCAGCAGAGAGCACTGTGGACAAGACAAAAAAGAAAATCAAAAAGAACAAAATTTCCTCGGTAGCAGACAGCTGCTAAAAAGTACAGGAAGGGCAAACATTTTTTTTTTTTTTATAGAAGTAATTTACAAATCTGTTTAACTTTCTGGCACCAGTTCATAAAAAAAAAAAGGTTTTCCACTGAAGTACCCTTTTAAAGGTGTTCTCTGGCCCTAGACAGTTTATCCACCCAATCCAAAGGATAAGATATCTGATCTAAACCCCTCCCCCACCCCACCCCATCTCCCTGGTGCACCCGGCGTTCGCCAGAGACTCGTGACGTCCCGCTATTCTTTGGATAGGGGATAAGATGTCTTTGACCGGATAACCCCTTTAACTGTGACTAATAGAATACTTTATATTGCTCTTATCAAAAAAGACATGTAGTAGCTTGACTTTGGGCTCCAACTTACAAAGGGGATATCAGGGAGCTAATAAAGGGTAACTCAATATTGTGAAAATGATCATCAGTTCAGATAAGGGATCATAATGTATTCTTCTTGCAGGGGCCACAGAGATATTGGTGTTTTTCTACTCCATATTGGCATCCATCTTTTAAAACGTGACAACTAAAAATGCAGCCACATTGGTTGTCCGTTTTAATTTGGCATCTACGGAAATGACAAAAACTCCTTATGGAATCATATTCCAGAAATGACAGAGTTTGGACATGGATACGGTTGTTTGTGGGTTCTTTAACATGTGCCGTTTTGATGCTGCTTTTTTTGATGTTTTGAGCTAAAAATGTGTGGAATAAAAATGATAGGGTATAAAAAAAATGATAGGGTATAAAAAAAAAATATAAAACGTGTGAAAGCTCCTGAGAACACAAAACATCACATTTTACGGCTTCAGGTTTCCCATATTAACACTATTGCTAGTTAAAGCGAATTAAAAAATAACAACTGAGGTAGCAACAAGGAGGCATCTTTATAATGTGATTTAAAAACAAATACATAGAATACACTGAAAATGTACCCAAAATATACAAACTTAACTTTTATTCAATAACAAAAAGGAGGTATAAAAAGGTTCCCCTACCGATGCACAGGCTCGCTTTGTTTATTTACAGATGGACATCTCTACAGAAATCCGGCAAACCCGTGTTTTGCGCTCAAAGATTTCAACAGCAGTTTTTGCTGTTTTGCCAGTGTAAATTGACAAAAAATATGTGATTAGTGTGAGCATGCCCCTTCACCCATAACCACAACCCCTTTCCTCTAAGCAACACCCCTTGGGCGCACTCTGAGGCAAATGGCAAATAATTGCACAACATATGCATATGCGGCTATCAAATAAATTGTCAAAAAAATTGCAGATAGTAACGACCTCTCAGAGTCCAAACAATGATTTACCAGCCCAAATTTCTTTCTGGATAGACATAGGGGGGAATTTATCGAAAATGTTTTTTCACATTTCAGTCTCAACGTGTCTGGCTTCTGTTTTCTCAGATTTATTAAGAGTATTTAATAAATCTACACTACCTCCTAGCTAGTGTAGATCACAGCTACAATTTATGCTGCATCTATATCAAAATTTGTAAATTATAGGAGGTCATGCCCCCTTCACTCTGCTTTATACCAAGCCCCGCCTGCTTGGTGGGCAGGACGTAAAGTTGAAAAATTCACTAGATTTTTGAACAAATATCTTGCAAATTCTAGCACCTAGCTCTGGCATTAAAGGGGTACTCCGTAGCTAAGACATCTTATCCCCTATCCAAAGGACCCCCGCTGGGGACCCCAGTGATCTTGCACGCAGCAGCCCGTTATAATCAGTCCCTGTAGCATGTTCGCTCCGGGTCTGATTACTGGCGATCACGGGGGCCGGAGCATTGTGATGTCGTGGCCCCGCTCCCGTTTGACATCACGCTCCGCCCCCTCAATGCAAGCCTATGGGAGGGGGTGTGACAGCTGTTACGCACCCTCCCATAGGCTTGCATTGAGGGGGCGGAGCGTGACGTCACAATTCTCCGGCCCCCATGATCGCCAGTAATCAGACCCAGAGTGAACATGCTACGGGATCTGATTATAATGGGGTACAGCGTGCAAGATCACGGGGGGTCCCCAGCGGCGGGACCCCCCGCGATCAAGCATCTTCTCCCCTATCCTTTGGATAGGGGTTAAGATGTCAGCGCCGGAGTACCCCTTTAATACGTTTCCTCCATAATATTTATCCGAGCTTAAGAATGATAATTCTTCCAGGGACTTATTTAAATATTTGGAGTTGTGAAGCAGTATTTATTTATTTATTTATTTATTATATTTGAAGTCTAAAATAAGTCTAAAACACCTGTTAGCAATGCATTTTCCAATAAAAAACTAGGCAAACACACAATTCTCATGATGTTTTGCTTTATGCATGTAATTTTTAGAAGAAGTAACCTGTTACTATTTTTTGTGTGTATTTTTGAATCTAGCTGCACTCAAAAAAATGCTACAAAATAAGCTTCAAATGAGCACCAAAAAACATTTGCAAGTGAAAAAAACACTGTTTTAATTAACATGTAAAACACATATTTTTAGAAGGGATTCTCCCTTGAAATATGTGCATTTTACTACGGTGTGAACAAACCCTTAGTCTGTACAAATTGAGAGACTTCTAACTCTCCAAAAACACAAAGCGGGGGTAGGGGTGGCGGTGGGAGGCGGAGGCCAGTTGGGGACTTATAATTTCATTTATGACCATGTTCGTATATATTAAATACCTGTTGTCGGCTTACTTGTGACAACTTTATCAAAACTTGTCTAAAGTAGAAAACAAATCAGACAGATGCCATAAAGAACATTTGTTGGGAGCGCATTCATGACAAAAGTTGCACATATTCAAGCAACCAAGAGAAAATTTCACATCTGACCTTGATCGTATGGCCTTGATAAATTTCCCCCAAAGGGCTTGTAGGCAGAATGACTTTGTGTAACAGAATGTAACAGTATTAAGGTCACATGTTTAGAAGCATTTTTCAGATAGTAAGGCTGTGTTCACATTATATATTGCTTTTTTAACATGCACTTTCTTATTTTCACCGGTGAACCTGCATGTTTCTTGGTGAGTTTACCAAACAAAAACGAATTAAAAAAAGAGCTTATTAAAAATGCAACAAAAACACAATGTGAAACAATGTGACACTGCCTAACAAGGTTGTTTTAAAATTCAGGATGTCATCGTTGTTTCAGATGTCAGCTTTGTCATATAAAAAAACACTTAGATTTACAGTGTTTACAATCTATTGGGAAAGTTTTCAGACCTTTTCAATTTTTCACATGTTCTCATGTTGTAGCCTTGTGCTAAAAAACAAGAAAATCCAAGTTTTCCCCATTAATCTGCATTTCAATTCTCCTTTAATGACAAGGTGAAACCAGAATTTTAGAAATTTTAACAAATTTATTAATCACAATATATATATATTGCATTGACATAAATATTCAGACCCTTTACTCGGTACTTAGTTAAAAAGTACCTGTCACCAAACTAAACTTTTAATATATTGTTCTTTATGTTATTATAAGACACTTTGCTATCTACTTGCTGTAAAAATTCTCAACCTTTATATGTTTTGAAGGTGATTGAAAAAACGCCCACTAGGTGGCTCTGTTCTGTTCCCAAACAGTTAATTTGGTCTCCAACTGGACTTGCAGAAGTCCAAACTCAGGAAGTGTGTGCAGGGCATGGCTTCTTGCAGGCTTCAGTGACGTGGTCCCTGCTGGGAAATGCCCATTTTCTCCTGCGGGGAGCTCACACAATTAGAGGAAGGGAAAAGGTATGATACACAGCTTTTTAAAGCTCCGAAATTTTTTTTTTTCTTAGGGCAGAAGGGGTGTTAGGAGTAGTTAGTGAATATAATCTGAGTTAGTTTAGAAAATATGGTTTGATGACAGGTACTCTTTAAAGCCCCTTTGGCAGTGGTTACAGCCTCCAGTCTACTTGGGGATGAGGCCACAAGGTTTACACACCTGAATTTGGGGATTTTCTGCCATTCTTTTCTGTAAATGCTCTCTGTCAGGTTGGATGGGGACTGTTGGCAGATGCCATTTTCAGGTCTCCAGATATGTTCCATTAGGTTCAAGTCAGGGCTCTTGCTGGGTCACTCAAGGACATTCATAGAGTTGTCCCTAAGCCACTCCTGTGTTGTCCTGGCTGTGTGCTTAGGGTCATTGAGGGCATTCATCATTGTGGCTGTAAGTGAGGCATTTTTCTACTCCTTTTTTATTGTGTGCTAGTAATGAGTAGGAGTACAATTTTAAATGGTCGCAGGGCATTTGATACATTTTGTGCAGGTCACATTTTCTGAAATTTCACTCTTCAGATACACCAAAAAGCTAAGCTAAGTCTGGGCTGATGTAGTTTAGAGACTTTTCAGTGGTTTTGAGCTTTTTTTGCACCTTTTCCCAAAATAAAACTAACCTTAACAGCTGGTCTGTACGCACTTTAAAAAAAGTTGTAAATCAAAAAGGTGCAAAAAATAGGCTAAGGTGCAAGCGCTGCACCATGTGTGAGACAAATCTACACACATAAACAGCTCTAAAGACAACAACAAATGCCCCCCATTGTTTTGTTGGAACGTTTAGCACAGTGTGAGCTCCAGGGAACTGTGGATCAGGTTTTTACTAAAAACCCACAGCATGATGCTGCCGCCACCAAGCTTCACTGTAGAGATGTATTGGGCAGGTGATGAGCAATACATGGTTTCCTTCATACACATTGAGATAAACTTGAGATCCCTTCAGTTTGCGTGTCCAGCGCCTCAGAATCCCATTGATACCTTTGCTTTCACACAATCCAGTCTCTGAGCTCTACAGGCAGTTCTTTCCCCCATGGCTTGGTTCTTGCTCTTGCTCTGTGAGACCTTACATAGACAGGGCTGTGTCTTTCCTTATCATGTCCAATCACCTGAATTTACTACAGGTGACTGCAGTTAAGGTGTAGAAACATGTCAGAGAGGATGAAGAGAAATGGGAGGAGCCAGAGCTAAATTATAAGTGTCATAGAAAAGCATCTGAATGCTTATGTTTGTGCAAAATTAAACTTTGTCCTTTTCAATAAATGTGTCCATTTCTAAAACTCTGTTCTCACATTCTCATTGTGGGGTATTGAGGGGTGCAGAGTGATAGTGAAAACTTAAATTTTGGTTTTATTTTAGCACAAGGCACCAATATAACAAAATGTTCCGAAAGTGAAAGGGACTAAAAACTTTCCCAAAGCTAAGCAAGTGTAAAGTACTCTGATAGGTTGCTATCTCCTACACTGCCACTTTCTTCTTAGAACACTTTCTAAGCCTGAGCCCATGTATGCTTGAAATTAAAATGTTAATATTCCAGCGATTGAAATGGCGGCAGCACTTTCATGATATAATCCCTTCCCTGATGGAGATCTGTAGCATCGTTCTCTCTGTGATTCAGGTGCTCAGTGCTTTGGATTTGGATAATTCCCTGCTGCCTTTCATTGACTCTCATGTCTCCTTGCTACCTTGGTGCATTATTGGTCACTTTTATAATTTTTTCCATTTAAATTGCATTCTATGCATAAAATCTACATTCTATGTCCGTATTGTCTGCATTATGTATCTAGAATTATTCCAACTGCTTGTGTTTATCCAGCGTACTAATGTGACTTCATCTTGATTTCCTACAGGGGTGGACTAACATATTGAGAGCCTAGAAGTCATCCATGCATTAAAAGAATCAGAACACTGAGCATCCAACACCTTCACATCTGTTGGACATATCTGGTTAGTAACATTCTGCGCCCATTATAGATTCTCTATATCTGCTATAATAACCTTGGCTTTAAAGATATATTTATTTATTTATTTATTTATTTATTTATTGATATATTTTAATAATTTAACCTTTTTTCACACTATTGCATATACTCTTATAAATGTACAAAAAATCCGGGGAAAAAAATTCTCACCTAAAACCACCGTTAGGCTAGGTTTCCACTAGTTTTTTTTTTTTTTTGAGTCTATGGGAGTGAAAAAACGCCATGTGGGTTTTAACTTCGTCGTTTTTGGAGGCATATTTTTTTTTATTTTTTTGGACTTTAGTGATCCAAAAAAGTGATGGAGATACATTTTTTTTAAATAAAATTTCATAGGGTACCATTAAAAAATAAATAAAAAAAGATGCAGTAGTGATGGAAAAATTGTATTTAACAAAATTCATCTTTTTTTAATAACAACATTTTTTTTATAAACTTTTAAACAGGGATCAAGTTATGTGGGCGGGCAGGGATCTGAAAATGTAGCCGACAATAATAAAAATTTAGAAAGGGGCCATTTAAATGTAAAAGTAATATATTTGTTATAATTAATTTTGTTAAACTTTTTATTATTAATGTATTTCAATAATGTGTTGAATAAAGTGTGTGTGCATGTGTTTTTAAATTTTTTCACTTTTTAACATTTTTAAACTAGTACAACTACTCCCAGCATAGAACACACTGTTCCATGATGGGAGTAGTAATACATGTACTAGATCGCCTCGGGTGTCACTTCTGACACCTGTTGCGATCTGCCTAGATGCGTAGGTGTATATATATATATATATATATATATATATATATGTATATATATATACGTCAGTGCAGGGGACCACAGAAGAACGGCCGGCCGCCCACATCTATACACTATACAGGAGGATCACTGCAGATGTCAGAAGTGACACCCGCTGTGATCTTTTCTTACCTGCAGGTACTACTGCTCCCAACATGGAGCATTCTCTGCTCCAGCTAGGAGCTGTAGTACCTGCATTAATAGACAGATCGCAACAGGTGTCAGGAGTTACACTCGCTGCGATCTGTCTATTAATGCAGGTACT
This sequence comes from Hyla sarda, assembly GCF_029499605.1. Classification (NCBI taxonomy): domain Eukaryota; kingdom Metazoa; phylum Chordata; class Amphibia; order Anura; family Hylidae; genus Hyla; species Hyla sarda. Next base: position 278,223,147 of record NC_079194.1, on the reverse strand, counting down.
ACAGCTCCCAATATGGAGCTGAGTATGCTCCATGTTGAGAGCAGTAGTACCTGCAGTTAAGGACAGATAACAGCGGGTGTCACTCCTGACACTCGCTGCGATCGTCATTCAGCCTTCATCCCTGAGATGCGGAGCAGCTTTTTCCTGCCCTCCGCATCTCTGCACTATACTCCGTATATAAATTCACATCACTTATTCATATTACCCGCTGCCACCATCCGGCCAATCACCATTCTTGGCGGAAAATATGAATACATTTTTATTATTGCCGGCTACATTTTTAGGTCTCTGCCCACCCACACAAATTGGTCCCTGTTTAAAAATGTATTATAATTTTGTTATAAAAATTTCATTAAATACATATTTTTCCATTCCTACTGCATCTTTTTTTTTTGGTACCCAACAAATTTAGAAAAAAAACACCAAAGGGCCCAAAAATGCAATTTTCACTCAAAGGCAAAACGCCAGAAAAAATGAAAGAATGCAGGGAAAATCAGTGGCAGTTTTTCTGGCATTTTGGTAAAAAAACAACTGGGAACCGAGCCTAACACTTCATTGAGTGATATATTTCCACATGAAACCTGTCTTCCTGTTTTGCATGTTTTGCAGTCTTTAACATTGGCTTTCAGGACACGTTGTTGTTGTTAAATAAAAATTTTAATCAAAATCATTGAAAATGATTTTGATTCAATTATTTGATGGAGTGAAATTGAAAAAAAAAAAATGCCCCATTTTGTTGGCCAGTACACTTACAGGATAATCTGTTAAGCTGAGTTCACATATGTTCAGCATCCGGCATAGGTGAACTCAGCCTAGATCTCGATGCAACTGATCCCACAACTGATGACGACATGCATCAGTTGTCATCAGTTGGCTGGCATCCGGCATCCATTGTTTCTGTATGCCAGACAGGGGACCGCAGCAAGCTCCGGCTTGTCGAACCATCTGGCATCAAAATTGAGATGCTGGATGATTGTGAACTATCCCATTCAAATGAATGGGATCAGTTCTAGCATCAGTTTCCCTCAGGTGCACGCCAGAGGGAAACTATCCTGGACGCCGGACATATGTGATTTTAGCCTTATATAGCTTTTGTTCAGTTTTTCTAAGAAAAACATAAAAAATGCTGTCCAAAAACGTAAAATGCAAATGGAGCCATATGTGGTTTTGTTTATTGTGCAGTGAACTGTAGTTATTGTTGGTGTCATTTTGCTGTAGATCGGACTATTCGATCGCTTTTAATACCATGTTTTCTGGCGATAAAGTGACAAAAAATCAGCAATTATGGCATTTTTCTTATCTTTTATTTATGCTGTTCTCCATGTAGGATAAATCACATTATGGGTGTAATATATTAAGATCTACAGTTGGCGCAGATTGTCTAAAAGTTACAAAATTTTGCACCTTTCGATGATCAGTAACATGCTTGTCAAGTGGGTTGGGCTTGCCACCGAGGGATCATGCTTTGCGGGAAAGGGGCGTGGCAACCTTTCACACCAAATTTACTACAATTTACACCTGCTGCGTGAGCACCTCTTGATAATTTCAGTTCGGTCTTACACTGGTTTACTTAAAGGGTCACTCTCATTAAAACAAATTTTTGCTATTGCACTCCTTATGGTAAATGAAAAATATTTCTAATATACTTTGTTTAAAAAAATTAAGTTTTCTATGTTTTATTTGTGCTTAAAAAAGCTCAAGAGCACATTTTCCCCCAACTCATACACAGACTTTGGACCAAAGTCCAAACACAGGAAGGGCCATCTGGAGTGCTGAGGAGGGAGGGGGGGGGGGTGTCCAGCCTCATCCAATCATAGCTCCTCTCACACATAACTGCCATATGCTGTTGGCTGGACCCCTCCCCCCTCAGTACTCCAGGCGGCACTTCCTGTGTTTGGACTTTGGACTTTACTATTATCTACTATAATTTTGAGAAATTACTATGCTTGATTGCTGGTATAGTACAATGCAATTCATATTTATTGCAGTGAACTGTCAAGCTGTCCTATTGGTGCCTGCTGTAGGCAGGCTGTAATAGTAGTCTGATCATGGCAGCCATGGAGGCCTTCAGAAGGTGCCTTTCTGCCATGACTGTTTCACAAATATATAAATGTGTGGTGGCCCAGCACAGGAGTTGCACCCCTGTACCATTGCTGCCCTGTCAGGCAGACTCTAGTCAGTGACTCCTCGGTTCCCTAAGTAGTTAACTACCACCTGTGTTATCTAATTTATTGTATAACTTGTCATATACCTTTAAACACTGTTGTCATGTGTTGTAACCAAGCTATAGGTACCAGTGACCAGGTGACCTACAGGGTGATCTATGGGACCCCTCCAGAGTCTCCCCCATATAAACCCTGAGAGGAGTTAGTTCAGTCTCTTCTCTTAGTCTCTTCTCTACTGAGTGCAGCAAGTCCTGAGAGAAAGTGTCTGATGTCCTGAGGAGGCCCAAAGCCTACCACGCAGCCACACATTCACAAGTCCACTACCCCACAGGTTAATGTCAAAACCTGGTAAGCTGCATATGAGGTAAAGTCTGTCTGGTCAGTTCCAGTCAAGTCAGTCAAGGTTAATGTGTGTCAAGTCAGCGTGGTCCTGTATCAAATTATCCAAGTAACAGTGAGCCCTAAAGTCTCGGAAGTCACTGGTCACCTCCTTGAGCCTGGTTAAGCTGTTAAGACTTTTACACCTGTTTACCTCAGTAAAGCTGCCATTGTTCCGTAACTTGGCATTGGAGTCATTATTTGCCCCATGCCTAGCCAAGGATCCAGTGGTATACCTTTGGGTGGTGAAGAGGTTAAACCATGCCCTAGCGTCACGAATACAAGGGGTTAATAACATCTGCCCCTAGGGTAATAACACCTGCCCTCATCACACCCTCACCACAAATGTTTCACAGATATGATTATTAAAAAAAAAAAGGAGGCACACAAATCATCAGGATGGCAAGGCAAGGTATTAGAAAGAATTACATAAAATTGGACTTTTACCAAGTAGGATTGTGCTTAGAGCATAACACCTAAACGAGCATTTGGATAAAGAATTTGGTCAGCCGCCTTGAGGTCCCTCTGGTATTGACAGAATGCTACCGGTATCAAATGCAGGATGAATGGATGACTCACGAGGAAAAACAGGACTTCTGTATGGGTGCTTCCCCAAAAATATTTTTTGTAGAAGCACCTATACAGAAGTCCTGTTTTTCCTTGTGAGTCATCCATTCATCCTATATTCCACAGATGCAATTGACTGTGGCATCTAGGGTGTTAAATGACTGTCATCGGAGCCAGCTCTGATGCCAGTCAAGGGCTGCGGCTGTCAGATGCTAGAAGCACCCTGGTATGGCGAGGCCTTTACTCCTGAGCTCACTCCATACATCCCTAACACTTCCATCAGATCAATAGCATGCGGCATTAAGAGGTTAAACAAATATAGTGTATCTAAAAAATGACAAAACAAACAGTTCATAAACTAAATACAATTGTATGAACTAGGTACATATTGGGTGTTTAGCCTGTGGGTGTAAACAAGAATATTGTCCTCCACTGATTTTGCAAGTGATGAGGCTCTGAAACATGAAGTTCGCAGAGTATATTAGAAAGCTGGAAAACTTTTCATTACACAATGATTGCAGGGCACAGCTATAGGGGATGATCTGTAGCCTGAAGGCCCATCTGTCAGATAAGAAGACACCAGCATTATGAGTGACACTTGGTAGATGGAAGTCCTGTTACCGATTTGCATTGGTACTCTGGAGCTACAAGTTTTGTGCCTGAGTGATCAGGCTTAAAATGTATAAAACTAGAAAACCTCTTTCAAAAATGACTACTGTTTGTATATAAAGTGCTGGTAGAAGATGTCAAAAATGTCACATTTGTTATAGAGACAACTCTTCAAGTAAAATGGCAGGGTTGTAATACCAGGTTGTAATGCCAAACACAGCCTATCAACAACATTGGTGCAGTTTTTTTAGGAAAAAAGACAAAACATTTCTTCTATCGCTTCTCGGCCTTTTGGCTAAGATCAAGTGTAGTATCTGTTCTTATAGGTTTTATCGGTGGATCAGACACCATCGATGTATGACTGGAGGACGGGTGCTGCATGGAGGGGGCAGGTGTACCGGGGTGTTTCGGGGCTGGTTTTCGACGGAATCAGCTCAACAGCTGCCCTGATGTGACCTGCTTCCTTCGGGTCTTGCCATAAGGCTGAGAGAGTCTAGAGCTGAGGTACTTTTGTGCCTCGGGGAGTGGTGGCCAGAGGTGCCGAAACTCTCTGAGAGGATGGGCTCACTGAGTGGAAGCACTTGCACCATATCTATACACCTTGTGGCACTCACCTCTTGATTCTCGGCCTTCTGGCTAGGATTGGAAACATTTGTATAGATCTGGCCGAATGTCTGGGCAGTAAACCTGCACACATTCACTTGTTTCTTTCTTTTTGTTTACTGTGTCACTTTTTGCGTGTTGTGTGTCCACAGGATTTGTCAGAATGCGGTGTCCCTCCTGGCGGTCTAGGGGAGGAGTGTGTGGCCCTCAGGTTCTACACCTCCCTGCAAAAACCATGGGTACTCCTGCATGGGCAGGGTACCAACCTTTTATGGCTTTGCAGGCAGAAACATTGGCTAACGCCAAGGGGGGATTTGGGGTCCCTTATAGCTTCGGCAAAAAGGGACATTGAACCTGGAATCTTGCGGGTACCTTTTGGTCCAGAGGCGAAGGGTAAGGTTTGTTGGGGGGGTCTCTTTCCTGTAGGAGAAGGGCTTGCGATAGACCACATCCTTTGTGCACATTTTTTTTTTTGTGTGTGTGTAACACGTTTTGCACTTTTGCTTGCACTTTGGGGGATTCGAGAGCACGTTTCTTGGCTCTTAGATAAAAAAACAAAACTTCTTCTATTCTCTCTTATTGGTCACTAACTTTTCATTCAACTTCTGCTCATTTAATTGTAATGTCAGAATAATCCAAATTGTAATTTACTTTACAATAAAATAAACAAAGTTTTAGCCACTAGGGGTCTTCCTACCAATGCATTGGCTGTTTATTGTCTGTTGTTAGGCTCAGTCTGTTTCTAGTAACAGAGGCACTGAGATGAAACACAGAAAAATGGAGACAGGGGCTATGATCACAAGTTGACTGTAGTATACATAGCCTGACTCTATTATCAGCCATAGGATATCTGCCCCTTGTCTCTTTTATCAGCCATAGTATTGCTACTCTCCTGCCTCTCCTATCAGCCATAGAATCCCCACTCTTCTGCTTCTGCTACCAACCATAAAATTTCAGCACTCCTCCCTCTACAGCCATAGAATTATTGCTTTCCTGCAGCCATAGGATTGTTGCTCTACTGCCTCTGCTACCAGTCACAGGATTATTGATCTCCTCCCTCTTCTGCCAGCCAAAGGATTCCTGTTCTGCCCAAATTAAAGTTAGCTAACTCTACCTCCTATCATTTACACGAGTCTCGTGTAGTCACTTGGTAGCCATCATCACTATAAAATCATCTCTAAAACACGTAGCAGCAAAATGAAGAACACATACAGTAGTAGTAGGAGTAGGTGTAGCTAGAACATGTAGGGAAGACATACTGACATATATTCTGGTGGCCTGACAGTATAAGGAAATGCTTTCTATAAATACTGGGGTACGAGCTGCCAGTCTGATGAATGCCTGTTCCCACTGTTGGCCCAGTAAGCATGTACGCATTAAGGGGAGGATATTCACATTGTGACTGGCAGCCTATTGATCTATAGTATTGTCAGTATAGGATAGGCAAAAAGTAGCGAGTATCGGTCACTACGACCCCAAAACAAGAAACGCATAGAATCCACTGGATCCTGTCAGTTGGCCATGCGTCTCCTAATGTGTAATGATGCTCAGTGTACGCACAAGCAGCAGCCCTAACATTCAAATATAGACATAAAATACGGCACTCACCACATACAGAGAGTCATCTTTATTTGCAAATAGGGTGAATAACAAAGCATTGAACAGGGACTAAGACGCAGTAAGCAGGGACGCTCGGGACGACCGTTTTGTGCTTCAATGCGCACTTCTTAAGGCAACGCATGAGCGTCGGCCTTAGGAAATGCACAGTGATGCACAAAACAGCTGTGTCTGATTGTCAGTATAGGCCTCCACATCCCCTGCTATCTGGTAGTGGTCTCCAACCTGTGACTGTTAAAGGGGTATTCCGGTGGAAAAAATTTCTTGATCAACTGCTGCCAAAAGTTAAACAGAATTGTAAATTACTTCCATAAAAAAATCTTAATCCTTCCTGTACTTATCTGCTGCTGTATGCTCCAGAAGAAGTTCTTTTCTTTTTGAATTTCTTTTCTGTCTGACCACAGTGCTCTCTGCTGACACCTCTGTCCATGTCAGGAACTGTCCAGAGTAGGAGCAAATCCCCATAACAAACCTATCCTGCTCTGGACAGTTCCTGACATGGACAGAGGTGTCAGCACAGAGCACTGTGGCCAGACAGAAAATAAATTCAAAAAGAAAATAACTTCTTCTGGATCATACAGAAATTGATAAGTACTGGAAATATTAAGATTTTTAAATAAAAGTAAATTTACAAATCTGTTTAACTTTCTGGCACCGGTTAATTTAGAAAAAAAAAAAATTATAATATATATATATATATATATATATATATATATATATATATATATATTTTCCACCAGAGTACCCCTTTAAGGTGTTGCAAAACTACAACTCTCAACAGCTAGAAGAGATACAGGTTGGAGATGACTGATATAGGGTAGGGTCACACACAGTGCATCCACTGCTCCCTGTAGCTGTTTCACTACTCGTAGCAGCGGTTTTCTTGGCGGCAGTCACGAACTGAGACACAGCGCTACCTGGCCGCAGCAGGGAGCTCACACTGTCGTCACTCTGTGACTGCCGGCAGTGCCTCCGCAGTGTCAAACACGCTGCGTGTGCGCTGTGTGTGACCCTACCCCTACAGATAGAGCGGCTGCCATCACCTCTGACTGTGTCCAATCAGTGAAATCTAATTATGAATTCAATTTGCTCAATTAGTTGATTGAGGAAATGCAGGAACGTTCGTTCCTTAAATATATGCGGTAACGGAAAGGCCACATAGAGCTGGTGCTGTGCGGCCCGAAACCAGGCTGAAAGTCACGCCAACCTGCTCTTTAACACAGTTTTCAAATTGATTGTTAATGGCTGCGTGGTTTTGAAGGAAAAATGGTTGTTTATCGGCAAAATTTGCAGCCATTAAAGAAGCACTCCGGAAAATGATCTTTTTTTTAGCTGTCATTAGAGAATAACGTAGAGGTTCTTGTGCAGGCCTTGTGCTTACCTGATGTGGCAGGCTTAAGTTAGGCACCGTTCTGGATGCAAATCAATCATTTTTTTAATTTTTTTTTAAATTTTTTACATTTTAAGTGCACTTTGGCTGTTTTTGTTAGGCATTTCCAAAATGTAAAAATAACCGATTCTTACAGTGATTCGTACTGTTGCAGTAAAAGGGCACCATGCAATTTTGGCAAAATCACTGGAAAAACAAACAAAAAACAAGAAAGCAATATGTGAACACAGTCTCAGAAGAAGTGTATATAAACTATACATCCTGATGAAGAGAGAGCAGCAGCAGTATACAGATAGAGGTGAGAGGGCATATGGGTGTTTGAGCTAGCAGGAGCGATTTAATAGGTGATGATGTTATTCTTTAGTTCAGAACTAACTTTCTCTGGCACATTAAAGGGGTATTCCAGGAAAAAACTTTATATATATAAAACTTTATATATTCATATATATACTGGCTCCAGAAAGTTAAACAGATTTGTAAATTACTTCTATTAAAAAATCTTAATCCTTTCAGTACTTATGAGCTTCTGAAGTTAAGGTTGTTCTTTTCTGTCTAAGTGCTCTCTGATGACACGTGTCTCGGGAACCGCCCAGTTTAGAATCAAATCCCCATAGCAAGCCTCTTCTAAACTGGGCGGTTCCCGAGACACGTGTCATCAAAGAGCACTTAGACAGAAAAGAACAACCTTAACTTCAGAAGCTCATAAGTACTGAAAGGATTAAGGTTTTTTAATAGAAATAATTTACAAATCTGTTTAACTTTCTGGAGCCAGTTGATATATATATATAAAAAAAGTTTTTTCCTGGATAACCCCTTTAAGCCAGGTGACTTTATGTGGGTCAGACTGGTGATCACATGACCCAGTTGCAGTAAAGAACTGCAAAGATGCACCTGTGTTGGAATAAAACAATTGGCACTGTACGACGGTAATAGTGCATGTAAAAAAAATTGATTCTTTATTGAACTGACCCTTAAGCAGTTTTTGAAGCCAAAACCAGGAGAAGTATTCTTCTTTTATGCTCTGTCTCCCATTATGATCCACACATATCTGGCCACTATGTATAGTCTTAGCCTAAGGTTGTTCTCAAGTAAGTTAGATACAGTAGAGTTGCTCTTAGTATGGACAAGCAGTAACCATTTTGATTTAGAATTATTACAGAACCATGTCTAGGTACTAGGAGGCAATATGATGCAGGACTAGGACCTCACAAATAGAAACAGTGCTGAATATTGTTGCATAAGTCATCTTTCATGTATCTTGTACCCAATATAATTGTAAAATAAACACAAAGTAGTCAAATGTGCCACTAAACCAAAAGTTTCCACAGCATCAAGAGAAAGTCCCATGTAGCAGAATATCACTCTTGTTAAATCTGTTTAAAGGGGTACTCCGTTGCTAGACATCTTATCCACTAGGGGATGAGATGTCTGATCGTGGGGGTCCGGCCGCTGAGACCCCCGCTATCTCCGCACAGACACCCGGTGTTCTGAACAGCTGTCGCGCCCCCTCTCATAGACATGAATGGAGGGGGCGTGGCGTTACGTCATGATCATAGCCTCCCAAACCCATAATGTTCAGAACGCCGGGTGTCTACACGAAGAACGCGGGGGGTCCCAGCAGTCGGACCCCCGCGTTCAGAAATCTTAATCCCCATCCTTTGAGGCTAGCAACGAAGTACCCATTTAAAGCGTACTTTTTTTGTCAGGTGACCTTTCAGGATAAGCTGCCCTTAGTGTGCATATAAGAAGCAACACTAGTTCTGGCCATTTTATAACCTGTATATGTTATTTTTCAGCAATTTTCAGCTCTAAAATTTGCAGTTCTCCCCCCCCCCCCCCCCCCCCCATGGACTTGTACTGCTTGTCTTGCCGACACAGGACAAAGCTGTGCTGATTTTGAAGTGTGGTAACCTGGGGTGTTGCAATGATGATGCAGGGTCTGGTGGTATTAACCCTTGGTTTGTCGTGACGCCAGAGTGCGGTTTACTGAGTGTAGAAGGCCCTGCTGCCAACCGGCCCTAAAACGGCAGGAAATAAACGGAATGTCCACAGCTTGAGTGATGAGATAACTGGAACTTTTACTGAGCTTCGTATGCAAACAGTCTTTATAAACATAAAGTCTCTCCTGAGGTAACTGGGATGCAGGTTCCTCACAAGCTTTGCTGGGACTAATAGTCTTTAGCTTTAAGCAGGCCACTGTGCTACTAATTGTATGAGTTGAGTTGAATAGTAGTCACAAGGATTTAGGAAACAGAGCTTTATAACGCACAGTTCTAGTGGCTGCTGGTTCTTTAGGCTTTGGCCTAGCTGAGATGAATTGAGATATGCTGATTGTGCTTGTTTGATAGTCCAGCAGGAAGAGTAGGAACAAGAGAGTGAATTTGGAGACTACAGCCCATAATATACTAAGGAGGCTGGACTACAGCCCATTGGTTGAAAAGTCTGTAGGTCCTGAACCCAGAGAACTCTGGGTACATCATATGACCCAGGAAGGTCCTAACTATCTGTACAACCATTATAATATATCACGTGACCTAGGTAGGTCCTGTACATTTGTACACTATACAGAAATACATTTATATGAGGTAACCAAGGGGCAAGCCCTGCAGGAGAGCCCTGTGGAATGGAGGGACTCTAACTGAGGGGACTTTAGACAGGGACAGGACAAGGTCCTGTACCGGGACACCACAAAAGAAAAGAAGATTTGAGCAGTAGAATGTGGTGGGAGGGGGGGGGGGGTTGATAGTGGGAGAAAGAAGCAATTTATATAGTTAGATATATTGATATATTACAAGCTTTCTTCTCTTCCCTTGTACTATTGATCAATGCAAAGTTTATTCATTCGATAGTGTCTATTTAATACAAATTGTGTCTATTGCAAAGCACGGTCCTGGTAGGTCACTGGATGATACCCGGGCTCATTGCTCAGGCAAGATGGTTGCCCCCATAATAATGTAAAAAAATGAAAAATAAATTTCCAATCGAAGAAAAGAAACAGATTAGAAAAAAAAACACGTTTTAGTATGTGATTCTAATCAGAAAAAAAATGTAGAGGATATTTTTTCCTTTAAACTACTTTGTCCCCTATAGTCCATTCTGTGTAAATTTATGGACTTCATTAAAGATTTTGACAATTTAATGGAGTTAAAAGAAGATGGAAAACCACAAAGCATGATTCGGATTATGACTTAGCAACATATCTTTGCAGCTTCTTGTCACCTGGATGTGTTAGTGTGCACTACACTGTTACTGCCTGAGACAATCCATAGGGATCAATGGCTGCATGCACAGTAAGCACCAATGCAGTGTGTCTGGGCTGTCAATTGCTAACAAGAACAGAACAATTTCTGATCGGCAGTAAAATAAATCTTCATAGCATAGAGTTTTGGGAAGATAATAACCTCCCCAGTCTTATGCAGGGTATTCCCAAAGGCTACAGACTGTAAATGAACTGCGGCTATTGAGAATCCAGGACATTGATCTAGGCTGAGCAGCATGGCAGTGGATGTACTATACTATAATCTACAGATGGAAATATGGTAACTTGCAATAACCTCGTATGTTTATAGCAGACACAGGGATAATAGGAGAGTGTATGTACAAAAAAAAAAAAAAAAAGCTAAGACAAAAGACAAAGCCTAGTTGAAACTAGAATACACACAAAATATGCAGTGGAGACCACCCAGTGCTTCCCAGTTTGTAAAGACCACAAGGTACTGCCCAGTATGTTAAACCTTCTTTTAGAAAGTGTCAGTTTACTCCAAACAGGGTAAGCTATGTTTGTTTATTTATTTATTTTAATCTTTTCTTTGCTTGGAACCCTCTAACATAAGGTGATTTTAGTACTTACCTGCCAGACAGTAATGGACATGCTTAGGAAGGATCCGTTCCGTGCTCGTATTGTGAGTCCACCATAATGCTTCTAATTTCATTTGGGAAATGGCTAGTTTCTTCTCTCCAGCTACAAGTCCCAGGATCCCTTGTTTGTAGGTATGAGGTTACTTTTCTCCCTCCCACACATCAGCCATTCCACCCATTGAAGCACACCTGAGACAATTCCCTGCAGCCCTGTGGAGAATGATCTCTCCTCCATCCCCCCCCCCCAAACCCAGCAGTTGCTCTACCCATTGAAGCAGCCAGGATTTCTTTGAACACCTGACTAATGATGTAATGTCTGGGAAAACCTGAGACAACACTCATTTTGTATGCTGTTAAAAATAAATATTTGGGCAAAGATCACATAAGAATTGCAAAACCAGCCATTGAACACCGGTGCAGACACTATAATAGGAACTACACTAACTACAGCCTCAAAAAGGGGACTGTGTGAGTAAGGCTGGGTTCACACTACGTTTTTCAACTACGGTTCCCGCATACGTTTTCTATCAAAAACCGTATGGGAAAAAAACGGATGGAACAGTATGGGAAAAGTAAACCGTATGGGTTTTTAAACAGTATACTGTTTTTAGAAGTGCATACTGTTCCGTCCGTTTTTGTAGAAAAAAAAAACCATAAGTTTTTGAAAATTTTGCCCATTTTTAATGGGAGGGGTCTTGGGTGGGGACTTTAGGATTCAAATGCGTATGTGTAAAGTAAAACCGTATACGTTTTTCCCGTATGGAACCGTATACATGTGCGTTTCCCATTGACCTCCATGTTAAAAAAAAAACTTATGCGGTTGCAGTACGGTTTTTAAACCGGAGACAAAATCGTGGTCAACCACTGTTTTGACTCCGGTTTAAAAACCGTACTGCAACCGCATACGTTTTTTTTTTACATGGACGTCAATGGGAAACGCACATGTATACGGTTCCATACGGGAAAAACTTATACGTTTTTACTTTGCACATGCGCATTTGAATACTAAAGTCCCCACCCAAGACCCCTCTCATTAAAAATGGACAAAATTTTCAAAAACGTATGGGTTTTTTTTCTATAAAAACTGACGGAACTGTATGCACTTTTAAAAACAGTATACTGTTTAACCCCTTAAGGACTCAGGGTTTTTCCGTTTTTGCACTTTCGTTTTTTCCTCCTTACCTTTTAAAAATCATAACCCTTTCAATTTTCCACCTAAAAATCCATATTATGGCTTATTTTTTGCGTCGCCAATTCTACTTTGCAGTGACATTAGTCATTTTACCCAAAAATGCACGGCGAAACGGAAAAAAAAATCATTGTGCGACAAAATCGAAAAAAAAACGCCATTTTGTAACTTTTGGGGGCTTTCGTTTCTACGCAGTGCATATTTCGGTAAAAATTACACCTTATCATTATTCTGTAGGTCCATACGGTTAAAATGATACCCTACTTATATAGGTTTGATTTTGTCGCACTTCTGGAAAAAATCATAACTACATGCAGGAAAATTTATACGTTTAAAAATGTCATCTTCTGACCCCTATAACTTTTTTATTTTTCCACGTACAGGGCGGTATGAGGACTCATTTTTTGCGCCGTGATCTGAAGTTTTTATCGGTATGATTTTTGTTTTGATCGGACTTTTTGATCACTTTTTATTCATTTTTTAATGATATAAAAAGTGACCAAAATACGCTTTTTTGGACTTTGGAATTTTTTTGCGCGTACGCCATTGACCGTACGGCTTAATTAATGATATATTTTTATAGTTCGGACATTTACGCACGCGGCGATACCACATATGTTTATTTTTTATTTTTTTTACACTGTTTTATTTTTTTTATGGGAAAAGGGGGGTGATTCAAACTTTTATTAGGGAAGGGGTTAAATGACCTTTATTAACACTTTTTTTTTACATTTTTTTTGCAGTGTTATAGGTCCCATAGGGACCTATAACACTGCACACACTGATCTCTAATGCTGATCACTGGCGTGCATTAACACGCCTGTGATCAGCATTATCGGCGCTTGACTGCTCCTGCCTGGATCTCAGGCACGGAGCAGTCATTCGTCGATCGGACACCGAGGAGGCAGGTAAGAGCCCTCCCGGTGTCCGATCAGCTGTTCGGGACGCCGCGATTTCACCGCGGCGGTCCCGAACAGCCCGACTGAGCAGCCGGGTCACTTTCACTTTCACTTTAGAAGCGGCGGTCAGCTTTGACCGCCGCTTCTAAAGGGTTAATACCGCACATCGCCGCGATCGGCGATGTGTGGTATTAGCCGCGGGTCCCGGCCGTTGATTAGCGCCGGGACCCACGCGATATGATGCGGGATCGCGGCGCGATCCCGCTTCATATCGCGGGAGCCGGCGCAGGACGTAAATATACGTCCTGCGTCGTTAAGGGGTTAAAAACGCATACGGTTTACTTTTTCCCATACTGTTCCATCCGTTTTTTTCCATACGTTTTTGATAGAAAACGTATGCGGGAACCGTAGTTGAAAAACGTAGCGTGAACCCAGCCTAACACATTTGATTTTTTGTTTGGGTGGCAGGTAGTAAGCCACCTATATAGACAGGAAAGGTTCATCTGTATAGTTAGTGTTAGACAAGCAGGATTTATTTTGTGTATTTGTTTTGTTACTTAAAATAAAGACTGGAGAAGCCCTGTTTAAATATAACTTCTGCGTTTCTGTCTGTGACTGCTATTGTTCCTCCATATGACTGGTTTTCTGTAGCTAATCTCCAAAACAATATACAGTTTCTTTTATGTGACTCAAAAATGCGGCTGGCTGCATGACTAGCTCACTAAATTATGTTACAAATACCTCGCTGATCTACTACTCTTAGGCATGGTGCCGTATACATTAGTGGAAATGTATCGGGTTCTCCATTGTATAGTTGATAGAAGATCAAATACTGTCATAGTGATACCTTCGGAGAAATGGTGTCTTGGTCACCATCAGCACTTCAGTTATGAACCTGAGCTGCTCCTGAGTTTCTTTGTATTTAGATAAATAACCCCCATTAATCAGATAAGGATCAGCCCCATTCTTAGAGCATAAAAATCTCTAAGAAAGGGCCTGAGCAAAAAAAAGGGAACATGTTATTGAGCAGGAGGAGCCGAGATGAATGATATATAGTGTTGTAGAAAATATTCAGTTTAACTTATTGTTTATTAATTATATAAAATATCTGCTGGGCTTAGGAGTCCAGTTATCTCTGACAGCATGATCATACAAGGATGTTTATCAGTTAGGTAGGACCGCCTGAAGACAGCTTAGACCCTGTAGGTAGTTTGCCCTCTTAGGTAGGACCTTTGTAGGTAGCTCCATTGTATGTAGGGCCCCCTGAAGGTAGTTTTCCTCCTATGTGTAGGACACACCTGCAGGTTGTTAAGGAGCTGGATGTGGATCCTCTAATCTGTGTGGCTGATGACTTGGACCGTATCGGGGAGCGGAGTCTAAGGTGCCGCTGGTCTTCAACCAGAGCCCGTTGCAAGGCAGGATGGGCTTGCTGCAGCAGGCAACACCCAGGTCGCTACCCCCGACATGGCTCGACCACACAGGTAGCTGGGCAAGGTGAGGTACTGAAGGATAAGGCAGTGGCATAGTCAAACATAGCAGAAGGTCAAGGCATGTGGCAAAGGTGCGAAGTCAAATAACGAAGGTCTGGATACACGGGTAAGGCAAACAGGCAATATGGAACACAATCTCAGGCTAGGGTCACTGAAGATCCAGCAGGGAAGTGTGGGAGGTGCAGGGACTTTATAATGTAGTATCAGGTGCAACAACTAATTATTGTAGCACTGGCTCTTTAAATTTCAGAGCTCTAGGAGACGGGGACGCGTGTGCCAGAGCTGAGACACAGAGGAGGAGGCGGCAGCAGAGGGTGGTGAGTGATGGTCTGGGATTCGCATGTGAGCACGTCCCATGATGCGAATCCCAGCTTCGCCGGCAAACAGGGACACAGGGACACTGCGCTCATTTCAGAGTGTAATACAGGTAGCTTGCCTCCTGTAGGTTGGACTCCCCCGTAGGTAGGATGCCCCTGAAGGTAGTTTCCCCTTTGCATTTAGGACTCCTGTAGGTAATTTTCCCCCTCTATATGGGACCCTTCTCTAAGTATCTTGCCCCCAGTAGGTAGGATCGCTCTTCAGATTAAAAAACAAACAAAATACTCGCCTCTCCCACAGCCTTCTTCTTCTGCTTATAGGCCACAAGCAGCTTCTTCCTGCAGCTACTAGAGGGCAGGAACATCTCTATCTACGGGACCTACACCAGAGGAAGATATTTCCTAATCTCTAGTACCTGCAGGAATGATGCTGCCTGCGGCAGCCAAGGGTAGGCTAGCCCAGGACGTGGTAAGACACTGGTGGCGGTGCTAAGCCACAGGTGTCCGAGCACGTCCTTTTGCCAACTTCCCCACTGGAATGCAATGGCACCTTTGGTTGGTTGTTGCAACACTGGCAGTCCAGACAGAATGATGTAGTGTGTACATCATTATACTGCAGAACTGAAATAAATATTAAAATGATTACATTTCAAATTAGTCATCAATCATCTTAAACACATTGGTGGGCCATTAAAAAGCTTTTCCTCCTGCCCTTGACATTTTTTTCTTCAAACATTTGAATATGTTTTTTAGGTTCAGCCCCACAGTTCCTTTAAATGGGCACTGTCAGATCTAAAAACTTTTTGTATATTGTTACTGCCGAAAATGAAAGACCTTTTGTAATATAGTTGTTTAAAATGTTTTTGAATATTTAAAAAAGAAGACGGACACAGAAAATCCCACCACTAGGGATTCCCATACCTACTGGGACATTAACCAGTCCTGCAGCAGCATCAGGCCTGTCCATGAGTCATGGACAAGAGATGACTCATGGACAAGGCTGCATGAGCAGACACACCAATCACCTCCCACCCCCACAAGGGAGTGGACACCCCCTTCCCCTGAGAGGATTTCTAACACTGTGAGCTAATAAAAAGAGGTATTTTTATAATAAATATAGATGATAGAGGCATAAAAATTAGATGTACATGGTCAGGATTAGGTACTGAGTAACATATTGATATTTTTTGGTGGGATCTGACAGGTACGCATTTACATTTTTTGTTGTACAGGACATAGATGCCCTGTAAATGCCAGCCTCAGCTGTTGCCATAAGTACCTCTAATGGCTCCATGAAGGTGTCTCCGACCTCCAGTGCCAACGACTAAAATCTTTCTTGATTCTTATTTTTTTAGAATAAAGAGTCCATTATCTTATATATTTTCATATCCCCTTCACAATTGCCCACAGATTGCAAAATCTATTGTCTTCTGTGCATAAGTAATGAAATAACACATTTTTTGTACTGCATTAGGGTCAGGTTACCAAGTGTTCATAGCCAGGTACACAACTGAAGATGGGGGATGTGAGAAGGACTGTGACTGCATTGGGCCAAGAAGGGAGCAAATGGAGTGTCCATGATCTCAGAGCATAGGCAGAGGAAAAGTAGTCTGATCCATTTCCCTCTATCCTCAATTGATATTCTGTACGGAAATACATTTAGAAGAGACTGTAGATGCTTCACACCTCTGTGTACTAATGCGAGGTACATTATAGCTCTTGAGCATGCAAATATTCATCACAATGTTCAGTGTATTCGCTAACTCTAGTCTTGACCTCATTTCCCTCCGCGTTGCTTCCTTGCTCTTATTCAAGAGATGATTTTCTATAATACATCAATGCAGGGTTAGCAAAGTATTTAGGCCATTGTTTGGGTTGAACATTGTTTGGCATATTTATGGAGCCCCTGTGCCGTGAATATTTGGATAGGGGCTTCAGGACTCATTTATTAACATATTTGGTTATGAAGAGGTAGGAAACAACTCCAAGTCTGATCTAGTGATGGCGTTCACTGTCAGATTTGTTAAGAAGGTGTCCGCTGTGTGGATGATGGGTGGGAAGAAAAGGTGGCGCACTGTCCCACATGGTTTTCAATTACTTACAAATCTTATTTTCAACTAAAATTGTAGCATTATAATCAGTGTTTAAAACAAACAAACAAAAAAATAAAAATAAAATAACAACCGTAAAATGTTCTTAAGGATGAGTAAGTTGTTGTTTAGTAATGAAGCTCCACAACTGATGCAAAAGATGTGCATTAGAGGTCTTTGTCTGGGGCATCCCATTTAAGTATTCGAGGGCTCCTCCCAGGGCTGCCATCAGAAATTTTGGGGCCTCTTACACAGCTCAAGGCCTAGGCCCCCTGAAAACCCCTCGCTGACACATGACGTGATACCAGCAGTACAAATGGGTCTGCGACCCCGTTGTGCATTTTTATCACTGTTATTTACCATTTCATTCCCCCTTTATTATAGTTACATAGTTAGTTACATAGTTAGTATGGTTGAAAAAAGACATACGTCCATCAAGTCCAACCAGGGGATTGAAGGGAAGGATGTAAGGGGATAAGGGAAAGGGATGTAGTTTTATAATTCTGCATAAGCATTAATGTTATTTTGTTCCAGGAATGTATCTAACCCTGCTTTAAAGCTGTTAATTGTTCCTGCTGTGACCAGTTCCTGAGGTAGACCGTTCCATAAATTCACAGTCCTCACGGTAAATTATCTTCTGTGCAATTTCACCCCCCTTAATCACCCCATGTGCCACATTCCCCCTCCTTGATCTTTCCCTGTGCCATTTCACCCCCACCCCTCTTTATCACTCCCTATGCCACATCATGCCTCCCTGTGTCATTTCCCCCCTTTATCCCTCCTGTGCCAATTAATCCCCTCATGCCATTTTATTCCCCCTTTCTTCCCCCCTGTGCCCCCCCCTGTGCCACATCATTCGCCACCCTCTGATCCCCCTGCCACTTTACCCCCCCCCCCTGATCCCCCTTGATACTTTATTGTCCCCTTTGTAACCCCCCCCCCCGTGCTACTTTATCCTCTGTGCCATTTTATTCCCCCCTCAGATCCCCCCCTCCATTTTATCCCCCTCAACCCCCCCCCCCGTGCCACTTTATTACCCCCTGTGCCACATCACTCCCACTTCACTCCTCCCTCCCTCTTACCTGGCCAGCAGGCTCAGGTGCAGGCGTTTGACACTGTGGAAGGTTTGATGTAGCCCAGGCCCCTTAATGGGGTATTCATTATACCCCCCTGACTACGGCCCTGGCTCCACCAAGATGTCCTGCTTTGAACAGTATTCTTTACTCATTTGAACTCAAGTCACGTTAAATTATACTAGGCAGTCTTACATAACCTAATCTATTCTGGGCTGCCATCAGATCTATATGTTTAAGGCATCTGATGCTGCTCATGCAAAGCTTTCTTGGCATTCTAGTCCTGGATCCTGCTCGCTTCACATTTTCGGATTGCTGGGGGATCCCCTCTACTATTTAGATCTGTAATCAAGAATCAGAACAGGTGCTGTTTTAATTTGATTGGATAATTAGCTTGTGAAAGCTAATTAAAACCATCCACCAATGAGGAGGAGACGACTATAAATAAATCAGCGTCTAATTTGCATAAGGCTCGAAATTAAAAGCTGTTTAATTAATATTTAAAATGTTCAACATGAAATTGGACAATACATAACTTTGGGGATCCGATCTCTCATCTCCTGCACCTTAACCATTTACACCATTGACTTGGTGGAAACCCACAAGCTGTAAAACCTTTTAACTGAGAGGGTAACAATGGAAATGTATTGTCTGCTGTAGGCGTTTTAACCTTCTGGTACACCAGCAGCTGGTCCCTTTTGGCATATGACACCCTCTGGCTTACAATCACCAACCTACTTACAGTTGTCCAGCCTGGACCTCCTTTTTCTACTATCTTCTAACTGCTTCTTCCTCTAAAGCTGTTCATTCTCTACCCATAGGGGGCACACATGCTCTCTCTTCTCCTTATAGTGGCTGTGTGGTCTCCCCTACCTGTCCTAGCTCAACTCTTTATATTTAAGGCTGCCCTACCCACTCTGTGCTGCCTGAGTAAAAATTTAGTTTTTCATAGCAAAAGTTTGTTTGTGTCTTCAGTGATTCTGCATTATAATCCTATGTTCTGACCCATACCTGATCTCCTTACTCTGCCCTGACCCCTGTGTACTTTGTTGACTGTCTCCAGTATGACTTGGTTTGCTGGATATAATGCTGTGTCATCTGCCACAATTCTCTTGTGTGTTTCTGACATTACTACTCTGCCGCTTGCCCATGACCAGTGCCTGAACCAGGACCTGCCTTTAGCTAATTCCACAGTGGTCCTGCATTGCTTTCTTCTGCTCCACTAGACCAGCTGGTACCTACACTCTGAACAATCTAGAGAACCAGTCTGGTACTTTCTAGCAGCTAAGTCCAGCTTTCACATTTTGGAGTGGGAATTAGGTGAAAATATAAATTCCACTCCTGAGTGTGGCCAAAAGCCAAACCAGTTAGATAGCACAGTGGGTCTGCATCCATTGCTCCAATATACCTACCTTTTTGTACTATCTACGTTTTTTTTTATTTGTCTCTCCTGAATTCACAGTTTACACTGCTCAGTACCGCTCTATAATGCCCTTCATGCTGCTGTTATTGCTGCTACTTCTGAGGATTTTCTACAAAGAGGTAGTGAAACAGGGTTTCCTGTTTGTGTGTTCTGTCTATAGAAAAAGCAGCAACTACGACCACTCTAGAATTGAGCGCAGGAAAATCTGACACTTTAGAGCCAGCAGATGGATAAAGCTGGTCAAAAAATGACATAAGCAAGTTATCTAATGGCCAAAAAGATACATTGATACATTATCTGACATGACAGTTACACTGCAGATATTCTTTTACTTTTTCCTTACCAATCGAAGTCTATTAGAAACAAAATCTGTTTCTGTGCCATCTGCTGCCCCCTATCTTTTGTCTGTGGCTGAATGGAAAAGTGGTTCTGACAGAACATGACCAGATAGGGTATGTTTTATCTTATCATATACTGCAGCTTCAATGGAGACTATACCTGGCTACATCTAAAAACCAGTAAATATTACAAATATGTATCTGAGAGTTTCTGAAGGACACTACAGTCAGTATGAATTGGCTACTTATAGCAAACAATATATTATTATAGGCTATGCAGTAAATGTCTGTTTAATGTGTCAAGATCAGAAAAAAAAATGCCACAATTCTGCAAAGCAAACCATGTGACTGTGGTTACAAATATAGACATCAGGTTCACATTGTAATACTTATTAACCCCTGCTGATTCAGAGCAGAGGAAAAACATCTACCTGAGCATGTGTGCAGGTCCTTAAATTTAAATTCTGCAATTGTTCATTTATATCTTACCCCCTCCGGCCTTTGTTTTATCCATCCCAACCATTGCTGATTTCTGTGTGGGCTGGTTATAATTTTGAACAGTAAAGGGAAATGACATTGGAAAGTAAAGTAAATATCAACCGAAAATTGACATGTTCCTTAAATTTAGCTTTTAACTAGGAAGATGTTTTACATTGGACACTGCTACAGCTCACTCAGTAGGCATTACTTTCTGTATCCAGCGTTTGATCACTTTAGCTTTACTGTGTAGACTGAGGCAAGATTAGCAGTCATCTGATTAGTTGGTGGGGAACAGGTGATAGGTCTATTGGGCTTCTTGAGGCCTAAATAATGCAGGACAGCAACACTTTACAAGCAGATAAGTCTCTGGATGCAGCTCTCTGGAGAAGGGGCATCATTCTATTTCTTGAAGACTTTATAAGTCTATAAACCCTTTGCTCTCTATTAATTCCTGATCTTTGGTTGCCATTAGCCCTTTTTTTCTACTTAATTATTTTCCATTAGTTCTGCTATATATATATATATATATATATATATATATATATATATATATATATTTAGAGAGAGAGAGAGAGAGAGAGAGAGAGAGAGAGAATCAAGGAGAAGCATCGTATCAGGATTTTATTTAGATCCGTCTGGGTGCTCAGCTTCGGGAACAGACCAACTCCCAAGACAATGGCCCTCATTTATTAAGAGTGGAGTGTAGGTTTCTTTGTGGGTTTTAATTCCCTACAATTTATTTTCCACAATATTTACTAAGGTTTCCCTACATTTTCCCCTTTCCCTCTTTCCCTACATTTTGCTTTTTTTTTTTTTACACATGCTCTGATCTTTCTGGTTTTCCTCAGCTCAAATCCACCACATTTTATGTGGAAACCTTAGTAAATATGTTGGGTTTTTGTGAAAATGTCGGGAACGCGCCCCTTTTCGGAGACCACACCCCCTTGTCCCAGCAGCCACGCCCCCTTTTCCGGGTTTTCTTAGCAAAATGGAGAGTAAGTCGGGGTTTTTCCAATCTGGCGCAAAATATGGCGCAAAATCTGGCACAGACAGAATTTCTGGTGCAATGCGACAGAATCTGGCACACAACCCAACAAAAAATGTTGGGTTTGCAATAGTAAATGAGGGCCATTGTCAAAGAAAAGTAGAAGCGGCACTTCAAAATGTAGTCAAAAATCATGGGTTTATTCACACATCTGTGCAGAGCAACATTTCGGCTCAACAATAGAGCCTTTCTCAAGCATAACCAATCGTGTATCACAGTGTATATATATATATATATATATATATATATATATATATATATATATCAGCCCCCTAATCACACATGCAAATGAGGGGGGGGGTGTCATTCACAATAATCACAACAGTGTCCAAAATACTCAAGAGACCGTAATCAGTCACGTATAACAGTGTTAAAGATACAATCATATGTTGTCATATACAGTACACACATCTCCATGGTGTAATCATATACAGTGCTTGTGTTCAATACATAAAAAATCATAAAGTTCATATTCAGTCCGGTTTCAAGGGCGGCGCACACCTGATGACGGGAACATTGTGATCCAATCATATTCGTTCTTCACTGGAACACAATGTTTATTTTATTTTTTTATTATTATTACAGATACTCATTAAAAGATCCGGATACAAGTGGGCGTCTCATCTTTTACTGGAAGAACGTATAAAGTTTTCAGAATATATTCCTTGAGCATTTTTATCATTTTTTTTCTAAGTGTTGGGCATATAGCACAAGGAATGACTTAATTACTATTTTTGGGTATGATGGTTTATAGAGATTAATACATTGTATTAGGGAGCGAGTGCAAGTGATATAAGAGGGGATGCACTTCCCACTATGGCAGTCCTGAAACAGGGGTTGGAGGATATTTTAGGAAGCCAGAACGTGTTCAGGAGTCCTTGGCACCTCGGCTTATTCTTTTCCTCGGAAACCGGAGGGGTTTCTTGACTCTGATGAGCATATATACCCTAAAGGCAATGCCCCGTTAGAAGGAACTGCCTGTTATTGCTGGGATTTCTGTCCATAGGACAGACCCCTATTTGAGACACTGCGACAGCAGACCATATACAATGTACCATTTAATTCTTTAGTTTGATTGATAACTTACATTATTTATTTTCTAGAGATCTTCCTCTTTACTGTGATATTACTATAGTCATCCATTGTGCTATATTTACTTATTAGGATGTTGCCCTTAAGTTTGCCAGCATCTGTCATGGTGAATTGAACACTAGTGAGGCTTCTTCGCATGCGCGATGGACCAGGAATGTTATCTCGAAATCATTCTGACGCAAGAACCCGTGACCGCTGACGACTTCCGGCTTGGACCGGATGCACCGATCCGACACTTGCGCACTCAGTGTTAACAAACACATCGTGTTCCAGTGAAGAACAAATATGATTGGATCACAATGTTCCCGTCATCAGGTGTGCGCAGCCCTTGAAACCGGACCGAATATAAACTTTATGATTTTTTATGTATTGAACACAAGCACTGTATATAATTGCACCATGGAGATGTGTGTACTGTATATTACAACATATGATTGTATCTTTAACACTGTTATATGTGACCGATTACGGTCTCTTGAGTATTTTGTACACTGTTGTGTTTATTGTGAATGACACCCCCCCCCCCTCATTTGCATGTGTGATTAGGGGCCTGATATATATACACTGTGATACATGGTTGGTTATGCTTAAGAAAGGCTCTATTGTTGAGCCGAAACGTCCCTCGGCACAGATGTGTGAATAAATCCCACGATTTTTTGCTACATTTTGGAGTGCTGCTTCTACTCTTCTTAT
Source organism: Hyla sarda (assembly GCF_029499605.1). Classification (NCBI taxonomy): domain Eukaryota; kingdom Metazoa; phylum Chordata; class Amphibia; order Anura; family Hylidae; genus Hyla; species Hyla sarda. The sequence continues at coordinate 278,199,831 of NC_079194.1, read as the reverse complement.
TTTATATATATATATATATATATATATATATATATATATATATATATATATATGTAGAGAGAGAGAGAGAGAGAGAGAGAGAGAGAGAGAGATAATTGATATGCCATTGTAATGCATATATGCCATCTATGACGGACGTGCTCTTCATTGACTTTATTGATGTTTCACTGACTGAAATGACAACTACCACCATATGCATTTTGCTGTTTCTACATTAGTTCTCTATATGGTTTCACTCTACTTGCTAGATTGTTTCCATGAATGCCATATAGGAAACTTAAATAACTTTTCCTAAATGTGTTCCCTTACCTTTAAATGGAGTTATAAACAAAGGCCAGAAGAACTGAAACTTTATGTGTTCTTGACACAAAGGCCAATTTCTACGAGTAAGAATTGTACCATCATTGAGTTGATATACTGTTTTTATTGTGCCTATATTCTTTTTATTGCATGATCTATGGCTATTTAATAAATCTGTACCTAAAGTGCCATTATCAAGATTGAAGAGTACCACGTTCTCCTAACTTTGTTTAAATTGTTGTCTGGGGAAAATGTTTTTGTTTAAAAGTGCTCAGGGAGGCAGTAAAACATAAAAAAAAACATGTACTCACCTGTCACTGGTCCCAGTATTGGCCGATGGTGCCAGTCCCTACTTCTCAGAATTTTCTGTTCTCCATCCCAACACTTTGCATGTGCTTGGTCTGATCGGGACCCTTGAAGATGAGCCGTACTGTCGCAGTGTAGCAGCGTTCTTCTGAAATCCCTTTAAAATTTGTGAATTTTTACTGCAATTATGCAAATCTATGCAAGCCTTATGTAAAAACATGGAGAGAAAAAAACTGTCCTGTACATCTAATAAAATGCCACATGTTAACACAGCCTCTGGCCTCTAAAAAGAAGGGGAAGAGCGCTCCATAGCATAATACCACTGGGCTCAGGTACAAACAGCCAATATAAGAATTACCCTTACCGAAGGCGGTTGTGTGAACACACAACAATGGTCAGCATGATGTGAGCAAAGTCTGCAGCCAGGTGAGCAATACCAAGAATGAACTTCCAGGATTGACGGGATTCAGCGGCGCTGACCAGAAGTGGACATGTCAAGTAGGTGAGTGAAGAATTTATTTAAAATAATGCAGCTCGTTTCACCGCGTTTGCACGGCTTCATCAGGCATCATCCTGATGAAGCTGCGCAAGCGCGGTGAAATGCGTTGCATTATTTTAAATAAATTCTTCTCTCACCTACTTGACATGTCCACTCCTGGTCAGCGCCGCTGAATCCCATCAATCCTGGAAGTTCGTTCTTGGTCTGGCCTCTAAAGGACACAATAATATCTTGCATATTTTATTACATGATTTGCGCTTGCCCATTTTTTGGAGATTTGAGATAGGCGCAAAAATGTTAACCTGTGGTGTGAAATGGAAAGCTCACATATTTTCAAAGCATCACAAGCGGGCTTTAAAAATGTGGGGAGAAAGAAAAAGGTGGGAGTATTATTACTATAACATAAATCACACAGGTTTTTAAATATGTCCCTCTATGTCTTTTTGCCTTTTTTTTTCTTGTATCGTGCGATAGGTATAAAACTTAAAATTCACACAGCATTACTGCATAAAATAATCCAATTCTCCTATTTAATATTAAGGTGGAGCCCCCAACTTGAAGTTGCTATTAAAATCAGATTTGTGATCTGTGTCCAAAATTAACCAAATTACATATTTCCAGAATAGCGATCTTTACAAGTAATTTGGGTAATGGAGCAGAAACGGCTACAGAGAGAGAGAGAGGGGAAAAAAAAAAAAGTACCCACTGCATGAGTGGATTTCAGGCGCTGTTAACATATGCCTGCACTCTCTGAATGGAACAAGCCGAGAGAACCTTGCATTGCCCATCAGCACGTTGTGACAATTGTTCCGCTCACGCTAGTCAGATAATATAAACTGCTGTAAATTCAGCCTGTGCTCTGCCACCTGCAGGGAATCTGTGCAATGCCCACTATTGACGCCATGTTATATAACCAGCACTGTTAATACTCTGATATTAAAGAACTGCCGATCATACAGCACCCTGAATGTAGAGTTTGTGTAGTCTAAGTGGACCCTATGCAGCATATGGCACCTCTGTATGACTTTGTTTTATAGGTAGACACATATTTTATGGCTCCATAATACAGCGTCTAGTGGAGCATGCAAGCTTTATGTTATTCATTTGGTATCCAGCAGATAAATAAAGCCGCTATATGTCTCTGTAAAACAACAAATGGCATATGGAGGTACAGTAGGACTTCTATAGACTTCTGTCGTAAAGTTTATTTTTATTTTTTATTAACAAAGCTTCAATACCGTCCTGTCCATGGGCTGTAAAACCGTCTTCTCTTTAACAAGCCATAATCACATTTGTTACAATGTAGTTATAACATTTAAGGATAACGTTCCTTTGATAGAGATGTCAATTCTCCCCAGTACATAAAACTATGAATGAGTCATAAAGCTTAAAATAATCCTGCATCAGAAATGCTATTGAAAATGTAAAGCAAGTGATAGGTTAAAGATATTTTACCCTGGCTGAATCATTTTATTTCTTTTTATTTCACTTACACTTGCAATACATGATGCCTAATAGCTCATGCCAAAATGAACATCCGGTTCAGAAGGCATAGAGTAGCTGCCGCTGTCGAGACGTCATGGCCACGTCCCTCCATGCCGTCACGCCAGGCCCCCTCCATTGATATCTATGGGCGGGGGCTTGAATGTCATCAGGACCCCTCCCGTAGACATCAATGGAGGGGGTTTTGTGTGATGTCACGAGGAGGTTTTTGGCCCGTTCACATAAGCTTATTTACTTTAACCCCTTTAGGACTCAGGGTTTTTCGTTTTTTCCTCCTTACATTTTAAAAATCATAACCCTTTCAATTTTCCACCTAAAAATCCATATGATGGCTTATGTTTTGCGTCACCAATTCTACTTTGCAGTGACATTAGTCATTTTACCCAATAATTCACGGCGAAACAGAAAAAAAATCATTGTGCGACAAAATCGAAGAAAAAACGCCATTTTATAACTTTTGGGGGCTTCCGTTTCTACACAGTGCATATTTCGGTAAAAATGACACCTTATCATTATTCTGTAGGTCCATACGGTTAAAATTATATCCTACTTATATAGGTTTGATTTTGTTGTACTTCTGGAAAAAATCATAACTACATGCAGGAAAATTTATATGTTTAAAAATGTCATCTTCTGACCCCTATAACTTTTTTATTTTTCCACGTACAGGGCGGTATGAGGACTCATTTTTTGTGCCATGATCTGCAGTTTTTATCGGTATGATTTTTCTTTTGATCAGACTTTTTGATCACTTTTTATTCATTTTTTAATGGTATAAAAAGTGACCAAAAATACGCTTTTTTGGACACCATTGACCGTGCGGTTTAATTAATGATATACTTTTATAGTTCGGACATTTACGCACGCGACGATACTACATATGTTAATTTTTTATTTATTTACACTGTTTTATTTTTTTTATGGGCAAAGGGGGGTGATTCAAACTTTTATTAGGGAAGGGGTTAAATGGCCTTTATTAACACTTTTTTTTACTTTTTTTTTTTGCAGTGTTATAGGTCCCATAGGGACCTATAACACTGCACACACTGATCTCTCATGCTGATCACTGGCATGTATTAACACGCCTGTGATCAGTGTTATCGGCGCTTGACTGCTCCTGCCTGGATCTCAGGCACGGAGCAGTCATTCGTCGATCGGACAACGGGACATCAGCACAGTCCGTCAGTGCTGATGTCATTCCACTTCCTGGGGACGGGGACGCTGCAGAGCCTTCGGCGTATCACCGGCCGCAGCGATGTCCTGCCCCGGTCGGTGATAGGCTGAGCCCACTGTCATGTAAGAAGCCGGCCAGAGCTCCTTACATGACAGTTGGCTCAGCCTATCACAGGCTGTTCTTTTCTGTCTAAGTGCTCTCCGATGACGCGTGTCTCGGGAACCGCCCGGTTTAGAAGCAAATCCCCATAGCAAACCTCTTCTAAACTGGGTGGTTCCCGAGACATGTGTCATCAGAGATCACTTAGACAGAAAAGAACAACCTTAACTTCAGAAGCTCATAAGTACTGAAAGGATTAAGATTTTTTAATAGAAGTAATTTACAAATCTGTTTAACTTTCTGGAGCCAGTTGATATATAAAAAAAAGTTTTTTCCTGGATAACCCCTTTAAGGCTTTTCTAACGGATGTTTCTAACGGATGTTTTAACTGATGAATTTTATAGTGTGAAAGGGGCCTAACAGTTTGTTATTCTTTAGAACTTTTCTCTTCAAGCTTATCCATATTTCAGTGTTTTGCGTGTCATACTCCACTAAAAGTAGATGGGATTATGGGATGAGGCAACTTCAGAATCAAATATTTTTTTCCCCTACCACGTTTAGAGTTGGTTTGGTGGCATGAGGGGGTGGCCTATATAATAAAATGCAAGTGGATCATATGCAGGCCCGGCAGGATAATAAGGCAGCCCAAGTGGCTGCTTTAGGGCGCTGACACCGCAGAGGCGAGGGGAGGGGAAGACTTAAACAGGTTTTTATTCTTATACAAAAATAGATTGCTCAGTCCTCAGCAGTATCACTCAAAAACGAGTGTAAGATGGATGTATGGTACAAATGAAAAAGAATATTGGACTTCCAGACCAATATAATAATATAACATTTAATGCCAAGAAAAATTATAAATTATAATAAATTCATATATAGGTTAGAAAATTACATCCGCAGGGCCCTACGGCTGTGCAATAATAAAATGGACAAAAATTTATGTATAAAATTCTGTCACCAATATAAGCCTCGGAGAGTATTAGTGTATATAGTAATTATAGTAATTTCACAACGGTCGTAGAGACAGTAGAATATGCAAAGTTATACGCAAAAATTATCTTAATATAGCAATGTGAAATGTAGCAATAAAGCTATGTAAACTTGGACAACTAGAACATTTTGGAACCTGTAAAGAAAAAATAAGGTATTGCCCTTGAGGGTATCAGCATCCGTCCTGTAAAGATTTTGCAAACATTTCGCAGCCGCCCGCCAGGGCGCTCTGACAAGTGTGTGCTTTGTGTGCCCATGCGATCACTTTGATCACTTCTCTGATCTCTTGTGACATACAAAGCTTGTCCTGTGTGTGTAAATTTGGACCCCTTCACTACCTCCATACAGCAGTGTTTCCCAAGCAGTGTGCATCCAACTGTTGAAAACCACAGCTCCCAGCATGCCCGGACAGCCAAAAACTGTCTGGACATGCTGGAAGTTGTAGTTTTGCTATATCTGTATGCACCTGCTTGGGAAACACTACCCTGAGCGAACTCGGCCTCAAGCTCAGCTCCTCCCCCTGCTGGTCATGTTATCACAGACTCATACAGGGGGCCTCCTGGGGTCAGAGGAAGGACCAGAGTGCAGGAGAACAGTGGATGATGGCATGACAGGCAGGTTACACAGGTAACACTAAAAATACTGTGCCCTGACCCCTGCCAGGCCTCACCCCTTTCCCCCCACCCTATTGTGATTTCTATCTCTGTACTGTTCTATACTTGTATATTAACTAGACATGAGCGAACTTTAGAAAAATTTGATTTGGACGATTTGCCAAATTTTCCAAACAAATTTGGTTCGATCCCAATTTATTTGTGTCAAATCTATATTAAAAATGGCTATTTCTGGCCTACAGAGAGCCTCAATAGGGGTAGAACACTTTGCTTTGATCTAACATATGGAGTGTGCTGGGGTAGTGAAATAATACTGTTATTCAGAATGACATGCAGATTACAGGCATCACTTTTAGAATCACTGCCGCAGAGCGGCACATTGACAGGGCCTGGAGGTGGCATCAGAATGAGGAGACTATATAGTGGCTGAATGACACAGTGTGGAGGTGTTGGCAGCATGAGGACACCGTAAAGTGGCTGAATGACACAGCATGGAAGTGGCAGCAGCATGAGTAGACACTAGGGCTTCACAATTCCTAAGATTAAAAAAATTATGTTGAAATTTAAATTGAAGATTTATGGTAGCTAGTGCTACCATAAAAATGTTTAAGGCCCAGGTACAGGCCCAGCAGCATCAGTGAACCATATAGTGGCTAAATGACACAGCCTGGAGGTGGCTGAGGCATGAGGAGACCATTGAAATTTAAGATTTTAAAATCTAAATTTAAGATTTTGAAATTGAAATTGAGGATTTTGAAATTGAAATTTTAACTTCCAAGTTTCAGTGTCCCGGGCCCAGGTCTGTGGGTACAAAGGACCAAATTTAACAAGGAGTCACATGTCACATGGCAGCACAATGACAGAGCCTGGAGGTGGCATCAGTATAAGGAGACCATATAGGGGCTGAATGACTGCCTGGAGTTTGTGGCAGCATGGGGAGACCATATAGTGTCTGAATGGCACAGCCTTGAGATAGCTGAAGCATGAAGAGACCGTATAGTGGCTGAATAGCACAGCCTGGAGTTTGTGGCAGCATGAGGAGACCACATAGTGGCTGAATGAGACAGCCTGGAGGTGGCAGCAGCAGGATCAGGAGTCCTGAAAGTGAACCCAACTGTTGACTGGGGGTGTCGGATGTCACTTGGTATGAAGGGGATGACCGAGTGAACCGATCAATTACAGCTGCTGGGTTGCTGGTCGAAACATGACTGCTAGCTGACACCGGGAGCTCAGACCTCTCGCTGCGCCCCTACTCTGCTGCGACCTCTGCCTGCGCCTGATGAATTTAGGCCTCTGCCACTCCACTGTGCACATCCTGGCACTATGCTGTCTGACATACTTGTTGCGTATATGAGGGGAGTACAATACGCTTCACTACACTTAAAACAGTATTTGTCTAGAACAGAAGCCGGTGAGTACTTTTGCCTGTCCTTTAACAGTATCTAGGCCCTTGACAGATTAACAGGTACAAAATAGTACACTACTTAGATGTAGGTATGTTTAATGCACTTATGAGGGCAGAAAAATGTGCTACAGTACACTTAAAAAAGTATTGGAGTAAAAACACCAACCAGTGAGTACTTTTGCCCGGACTTTTACAGTATCTAGGCCCTTGTCAGATTAACAGGTACAAAATAGTACACTACTTAGATGTAGGTATGTGGTATGTACTTATGAGGGCAGAAAAATGCACTACAGTACACTTAAAAAAGTATTGGAGTAAAAACACCAGCCGGTGAGTACTTTTGCCTGGACTTTCACAGTATCTAGGCCCTTGACAGATTAACAGGTACAAAATAGAACACCACTTAGATGTAGGTATGTAGTATGCATTTATGAGGGAAGAAAAATGCACTACAGTACGCTAAAAAAAAAAATTGCCCACAGCACCAGCAGTACACAACATTGCTGGAGCACACAGTCACTGTGTACTAAACCCAAAATTGCAAAAAGACTCTCTCTCAAATATTATTAGAAATGGACTGCTGGGTATGGATTATACCATCTGCAGACTAGTATAACCAGCAGATAAGTTAACCAGCAGACCAGTTGTTGTGGAACAAAGACACAGATTTGCCCTAAAAAATTATTTCTCCCTCCTGTGAAAACATAGAAACATAGAATGTGTCGGCAGATAAGAACCATTTGGCCCATCTAGTCTGCCCAATGATCTGAATCCTATCAGTAGTCCCTGGCCCTATCTTATATGAAGGATAGCCTTATGCCTATCCCATGCATGTTTAAACTCCTTCACTGTATACCACTTCTGCAGGAAGGCTATTCCATGAATCCACTACTCTCTCAGTAAAGCAATACTTCCTGATATTACTTTTAAACCTTTGCCCCTCTAATTTAAAACTATGTCCTCTTGTGGTAGTTTTTCTTCCTTTATATATGGTCTCCTCCTTTACCGTGTTGATTCCCTTTATGTATTTAAATGTCTCTATCATATCCCCTCTGTCTCTTCTTTCTTACAAGCTATACATGTTAAGGTCCTTTAACCTTTCCTGGTAAGTTTTATCCTGCAATCCATGTACTAGTTTAGTATCTTCTTTGAACTCTCTCTAGAGTATCTATATCCTTTTGGACTTACGGCCTCCAGTACTGCGCACAATACTCCAAGTGAGGTCTCATCAGTGTTCTGTACAGCGGCATGAACACTTCTCTCTTTCTACTGCTTATACCTCTCCCTATACATCCAAGCATTCTGCTAGCGTTTCCTGCTGCTCTATTACATTATCTTCCTGAAATAATTACTCCTAAATCCCTTTCCTCAGATACTGAGGTCAGGACTGTGCCAAATATTCTATATTCTGCCCGAAGGTTTTTACGCCCCAGGTGCATTATCTTGTCAGTGTCCAGAGTTCTGACCATTCTTCTAGTTTTCCTAAATTCTTTTCCATTTGGTGTATCCCTCCAGGAACACCAACCCTGTTACATTTCTTTGTGTCATCAGCAAAAAGACATACCTTACCATCGAGACCTTTTGCGTTATCACTAATAGATATTAAACAAGACCCAGTACAGTTCCCTGAGGTCCCCACTGGTAACAAGACCTTGCTCTGAATATTCTCCATTGACTACAACCCTCTGTTGTCTGTCACTCAGCCACTGCCTAATCCACTCAACAATATGGGAGTCCAAGCTCAATGACTGAAGTTTATTGATCAGTCTTCTATGTGGGACAGTGACAAAAGCCTTACTAAAATCTAGATATGCGACGTCTACTGCCCCTCCGCCATCTATTATTTTTAGTCACCCAGTCAAAAAAAATCAATTAGATTTATTTAACACGATCTCCCTGAAGTAAATCCATGTTGTTTTTCATCTTACAATCCATGGTATTTTAGATGTTCTACAATCCTATCCTTTAGTAGGGTTTCCATTAATTTCCCCTCCATTGATGGCAGACATACTGACTGTAGTTGCTTGATTTCTCCCTACTACCTTTCTTGTGAATGGACACATCATTTGCTAATTTCCAATCTTCCGGGACGACTCCTATTACCAGTGATTGGTTAAATAAATCTGTTAATGGTTTTGCTAGCTCACCAATAAGCACTTTTAATAACTTTGGGTGTACCCCATCAGGCCCCTGTGACTTATTTGTCTTCACTTTAGTCAGCAAACATAGAACCTCTTCCTCTGTAAAGACACATGCATCAAACGATTCCTTAGTCTTCCTCCCTAATTGAGGTCCTTTTCCTTCTTTTTCTTCTGTAAAAACTGAACAGAAGTATTCATTGAGGCTAGCCCTTTATTCTCTTCTACATACCTTCCTTCCTTTGTTTTTAATTTAGTTATTCCGTGTAAAATGTTTATGTAGCTGAGGCAACACACAGCTCTCTGCCCCTCTCTGTAACACAATGCTGTTCACAGTGACTGAGGGGTTAAGCACTGCAGTAAGAATTATTTTCTGTGCAAAAATTCTGTTCTCTGTGTCCAACAGAAGGCTGAAGTGACTAGGAGGTGAAACGCTGCTGCAACAAGCTTTTCTGTGTAACCCACACACAGCGATGTTCGTCCTATCTCTCTGCAGTGTAATTAATTAAATGATGGGCCGCAAAATGGCTGCCGAATATATAGGGATTTGACAGGGGTGTCTGGCTGCTGATAGGCTGCATCCTGCATGTGATTCAGGGTCATCCCGCCTACTTCCCTTCCCGCCTTGCCTTCCCAGCTTTACTTGCACCATTCTTCACATGTGGATCCGCCATTTTAGATGCCCTGGAGCCTGCACCGCAGTAAATGGAGTTTAATGAAGCGATTTGCGCGATAGAATCGCTGAAATATTTGCATTCGTTGTGAATCGAATATTACATGAAATTCAGGTTCGTCAGCTTCGATTCGCTCATCTCTATTATACTGTGTATTATCCCTCTACTATGACATTGCTGTGTGTTTTATCCCTGTACTGTGACATCACTGCGTATTATCCCTGTACTGTGATATCACTGTGTTTATTATCCCTGTACTGTGACATCACTGTGTATTATCCCTGTACTGTGACATCACTGTGTGTATTATCCCTGTACTATGACATCATTGTGTATTATCCCTGTACTCTAACCCCATTCGGTGTATAATCCTTGTACTGTGACATCACTGGCAGTATTATCCCTTTATTGTGACATCATTGGGTGTTTTATCACTGAACTGTGACAACACTGGGCATTGTTATATTTTATATGTAGGGGGCACAGGGCAGGAGGCATTATTACTATATGTGATGGGCACAGTGATTTGCATTTCAGAGGTATGGTGCATCATATAAGGTTTACTGTATGGCAAGGTTATATTCAGAGGCACAGTATGTAATAGTATCATATTCAGAGAGTACAGTGTGTTGTAGTGTTATATACAGAGGATACAATGTGTGGCATCCTTAAAAACAGGCTTTAAGATTACTTTGGGAAGGGTTGTATGGGGTGACACCATTTTCTACCGCACCGGGTGACACCAACCCTAGCAAAGCCATTGCGTCCTAAGGCCTTGCGTGACTGTGCCATCACACAGAAGCAGAGTATGGTGGGAGCAGAGCGGAGGATCCTGCTGCTGGTCTGAGCTGAAGTGAAGTCAGTAGCAGCAGAGTTGCCTAGAAAGGCCAGAGAAGAGTGTGAGTTTCACAAGATATATGGGGGAACTGTATATATATATTGAGCACTATATGGAGGCAATGTATATATGGGGGCAGCCAGCAGGGGCACTGTATATATGAGGGCAGTGGGCACAAAATATAATGGGTACTATATGGGGGCTAGGGGAACTGTCTATATGGGGCTACAGGCAATATATAGGGGCACTGTTTATATTGAGCACTATATGGGGGAACTGTATAGAGGGTGCTGTTGTCAGTGGGGGAGGGAGGGGGCAAAATGTAGCTTCGCTTGTGTAGGCAAAAATCCTTGCAACGGCCCTGGTTATATGTACTCACTGATATGGTGTAGATCCACTCAGATCCTCGCCCCCTGTTCCCGTGCTAGGACTGGACTGGAACAGCAATATGGGAAAGTATCCAGCACCAGGAAGGCAGGTAAAATACGTCTTTATTCAGGCATCAGTAAAATAGGATACACCGGAACATAGTAGCCTACGCGTTTCGGGTTGTAGCGCCCTTAGTCATGGCATGGCCATGACTAAGGGCGCTACAACCCAAAACGCGTAGGCTACTACGTTCCGGTGTATCCTATTTTACTGATGCCTGAATAAAGACGTATTTTACCTGCCTTCCTGGTGCTGGATACTTTCCCATATTGGCCCTGGTTATTTGTGCTGTTTTTAAATACTATATATATATATCTATATATCTATATATATATATATATATATATATACACCTACCCCTACCCCTGGTCCCTACAGCTCCCACTGTAATTTCAGTTACCGCTCCTTCTGGTCACCCAGTGCTTGTTTCTGCCTACCTCCGAGGCATGACAAGCAGCTCCTGCTCTGACCTTTCCTTTCAGAGACAGGCAGAAGAGGAAAGCATCAAAAGTCTTTGAATGTAGGGCAGGCTCAGGAGTTGAGAGTCACCATGGGTAGCCGGAGGTCTAATGAAGGCCTTCCATATAACTGCCTGCCATATAGCTTCTACTAATACAGTCTTGTTAAGACCACTTGTTAAGTCTAGTATATTGAGGCTCAGAGGAGTCTTTGCTCTTATGTCTTTGCTATGATCGCTTGCTATAAGTGTTCTTTCAAACTTTGTGGTGTACTAAATTAATAAACATGAGAAAATCTAGTAATACAGTCTGCCTCAGGCAGACTGTACTAGCAGAGCACTAATTTCACTGATAAATGCAGTGCAATAGCATTGCATTAATCAGTGTATGCAATCTAATTATTGCCTTTGAAAGTCCCGTAAAAAAAAAAAAAAAATTGTTACTAACATTTTTTTTAAAAAAGTGAAAAAAGACCCCCTATTTATAATAAAAAATTCTAATCACCCCTCTATTGCCATTTGTCAAATAAAAAATGGAAGAAGCAGAAAAGAGAAGCATCAGGGGGACAGGAAGGAACTGCAACGGAAGCTAAAATGGCGCTGTAGGAGAAGGGGGTAGGTAAGTAACATTTTTTTTATTTTTTCAACTGCCCCGACAATATTTAAATATTTTTAGGACATGAAAATACTCATTTAATGCTAATTTTTTTTTACTTTAAGTCTTAAAGTCTAATCCCCAGGGCCAACATCAGGGGAAGCAAAAGGGGCCTATGCTCTGGGACCCCTAGGTCCTTAAAGGCAATGTGTTGCTTAGGTTTTGATGTTCCTGAATAGAGACAGATACTGAAACATGTCCTTTTTTTCTAATCTGTTTCTCTTTTCTGATTGTAATTTTGTTTAATTTCATTTATTTAATTTTTTAATAGCATTATTATGGGGGCTGTCATCTTGCCTGAGCTGTTTATAACAGCATTTAGTGATATGCTTTATGGCAGGACCCATGGGCATTTACATGAATCAGAGATGGCACTGGGCATTCTGTGACCTTTTCAGAGGTTATTCCACAGGGAGAGTGTTTTCTGAGCAACATTTATTGTGTGTATCTCTGTTATCTATATACTGGTGTCACCTCTCACTGTACTCCTGTCTGCGCAGAGAAGCAAGGCATTACTGGGAGATATACATCGTACAGAACAGGAAGTCTCATTTCAGTTTAGGACCTAATGGCCAGAATGGAAACTGCAAAATTTCAGAATTATTATAAAATATAATGGTACGAGTAATAAATAGAAAAAAACTAACCAGAAAAAATAAAAAATAAAAAAAAACTTGGTTAACATAAAAAAAACTCATGTAAACAATTTATAATTTTATTGACAATTTCCCTTTTAATATTTGTTTATTTACTATTTTTTTTAAGGCAGTGTTAGTTTTAGTTGTCAGACATACTTGACAATATCTACTGCAGCGCGATGGCTCAGTGATTAGCATTGTTGCCTTTTTTTAGTGTTAGGGTCCTAAGCCGACCAGGAGCAAAACTGGCTTAGGGTGGGTTCACACTACGTTTTCTCCCATACGGGAGCGCATACGGCAGGGGGGAGCTAAAACCTCAGTTTTTTTTTTGCGCCATTTTGCGCCGTATGCGCTTTTACAACCGGACCTAAAACCGTGGTTGACCACAGTTTTAGGTCCGGTTGTAAAAGCGCATACGGCGCAAAAATGAGCCGACCGGACCGAACGTTTCACTCCGGCCGGCTCATTGAAATGAATGACATATGGGAGCGCATACGAAGGCATACGGGAGCGCGAGGTTTTAGCTCCCCCCTGCCGTATGCGCTCCCGTATGGGAGAAAACGTAGTGTGAACCCAGCCTTATTACGGCACATGGTGTTCATTGAATATAGATGGGGCTCAGGAGCTGAGAGTAAGCATAGCAGCCCCAGGTCTAATGAAGGCCATTGTGCCTCAGACAGACTGTACTAACAGAGCACTGGTTTCACTGATCAGTTCAGTGCAATAGCATTACACCAATCAGTGTAAGTAACAAATTGTTTCAAAACAAAGTAAAAAATATATACAGTGCTCTCTGCTGACAGAGGTGTCAGCAGAGAGCACTGTGGTCAGACAGAAAAGAAATTCAGAAATATAAGAACTTCCTGTGGAGCATACAGCAGCTGATAAGTACTGGAAGGATTAAGATTTTTACATAGAAGTAATTTACAAATCTTTCAACTGGTGCCAGAAAGTTAAACTGTTTTCCACTTGAGTACCCCTTTAAGGTCTCATAAAAAGACCGAAATGCATCAGAAAACAGCCTACCCGATCCCCATAATCGACTTCTTTCTTTGCTTACAAGTGTGAGGCAGATTGGCTCCCCACTTGTCCATACATGGGAGGTGTGCTGGCTTTCTCTCAGGATCAGTAAAAACTTTGGGGGACATTTATCAAAACCTGTGCAAAGCAAAAGTTGCCCAGTTGCCCATAGCAACCAATCCGATCGCTTCTTTCATTTTGCAGAGGCCTTGTTAGAAATGAAAGAAGCGATCTGATTGGTTGCCATGGGCAACTGTGTAACTTTTCCTCTGGGCAGGTTTTGATAAATCTTCCCCTTTGAGATTAAAATATAAGGGTGTTACCAGAAGAAAAACAAACAAAAAACTATTTTTTTTTGACTCATTACATCCCAGGAATAAAAAAAGATCAAAAAGTCTGGTCTACCACAAAATGATAACAATACAATACAAAACTACAAATCACGCCGCAGAAAAATTAGATGCAGCACATCTCCGTAGATGAAAAAATAAAAGTGATATGAGTCAGATTTTTTGAGTAGTAAAAATAAATAGATAGATAGAAATAGATAGATATATATGAGATAGATAGATAGATAGATATGAAATAGATATGAGATAGATATATATATATATGAGATAGATAGATAGATACTGTGTTTCTCCGAAAATAAGACCGGGTCTTATATAAATTTTAGTCGCAAAAAACACACTAGGGCTTATTTTCAGGGTAGGGCTTACTTATTTACGGTATGTACCTTGAACAACATGGGGGTCTGTAGCAGTGTGGAGGATGGGGGCTGTAGCAGTGAGGAGGATGGGGGGCTGTAGCACACTCCCGCAGCCCCCATCCTCCACACTCCTACAGCCCCCCATCCTCCACACTGCTACAGCCCCCCATCCTCCCCTTCCCTCGTCGTCCTTCACACTCCAACAGTGCCCCCCACCTGGCAGTCTGCCAGTTGATTACCCCTGGCCTAGGTCTAATTTTTGGGGTAGGGCTTTTATTGCAGCCCACCCTGATAATCCTGCTAGTGCTTACTTTCGGGGTAGGGTTTATTTTCGGGGAAACAGGGTAGATATGAGATAGATAGATAGATATGAGATATATAGATAGACAGACAGATAGATAGATAAATTCGGCAACTTTTGATGAATTTTGTTTATACACTGTTCATTTTAGCAATTTTGCTTTTACACGCTATTGTTTTTTTCTTTTTTGTTGTAAACCTATTTGTTTTGCAATATGTTTTATGCCAGAAATAAAAACTAATAAAAACTACCAAAAAGTGAATTTTTTTTGCCATGATGCAGCCTTTGTGTCATTTTCCCCCCCCAAATAGTGTGTATTAAAACATGCTATTTTTATGGTGTGTTTTTACCTGCATTTTCTCATTGCAAGTGATTCAAAATTTCTTTTAGAGAATGTGAGGAAAAAACACCAGAAAAAGCGCGTAAACACACACATGCATATCCTTTTCTTCAACCTATAGAGGTCTAGTGGAGGAAAATCACCACAAACTAGGTGAAAAAAATGCCATAGCCTGCTTTAGTTTGGAAAAATTGCAAATGGCCTTAAAAAATGCAGATTCACTCTAGGTATGGCATGTTACATTTCACTGTTGACTCCCAGCTAATATAAGGATGCCGAGTCCCGATCAGCTTCGAGGACCACTGGAGGTCCCTCACCTGCCTCCATGCCGTCCGATCAGCGCTCTGCTAATACAGTCTGCTTTGGAAGGCTGGACAGGCAGAGCGCCGATAACAATAAACAATGCAATGGCTAAGGTAGTATAGTATATAAGCCCCTTTCCAAATAAGGTTAAATTAAATTTTTCCATTTTTCAAATAAAATTAAAAAAAAATTATATTTGGTATAGCTGCATAACATAATGTTAATGAAAAGGCATGGTCAATGCAGTAAAGTCCTGAATTTTTGGTCGCTCCCCGTATACGTCCTCTTCGTATGTGAGAGTTTCCTTGTAATCGTATTGACGTATAGAATAAAGATAATGTGCATTTTTAGCTGTTCAGTTCCCTGTGTAGAAATGACCACCTCCCCCCCCCCCAAGTCGCAAAACTGTTTGTGTTTTTTTTTTTTGCCCCATAAACAATTTTTTTTTGAGCCTTGACGTAGATTTTGTGGTGAAATTAGTGATGTCATTACTAAGTACAAATAGGCCAGCATAAAACAAGCCCTCATATGGCCCTTTAGGAGGAAATCTAAAGACTTATGGCTATTAAAAGCGGAAAAAAGGAGGAAAAAAATTTAAAACGCAAAACTGAGGTCTTTAAGAGGTTAAAGGGGTTAATCTGTGTATGATGCAAAGTTCCCGTAAGACTGTCTCCAACCATTTTAGCCTCATAAGAACAAATATTCTGGGCTTTAAAAATTGATTGCCTATTCTCTGGTAGCTATCACTAAAAAAAAAAAAATGACTCCTCCTAAAACATGACATTTATTCAATACACATTAAAAAATTCAACAAATATTTACAAAAATGATCCCTAACATGGGGAAGAGGTGGGGAGATTTCTCAAAAACAACTACAATGGGCAAATTACAGCAAGAAGGCTGAGGGTATCTAACCACACCGTCAATATGAGCATAGAAAAATCCTTCCTCTGGGGGTGTAGTGGCTAAGTCTCTAGAAAGCAACCGATACTACCACCAGTATGTATAGGTGACCCCCAGAAATCAACAACCCTGTTAAATGCATCCCGACCAACCAAGCATCCCGATGCGTTTCCCCCATTACATCAGGGGTTCATCAGGGGATAGCAAAAAGGACAAACACATATGCAGCATAATGTAGTACAATGGTTTCAAACTGTGGCCCTTCAGATGCTGGAAAACTTCAACTCCCAGCATGCCCGGACAGCCAAAGGCTGTCCGGGCATGCTGGGAGTTGAAGTTTTTCAATATCTTGAGGGCATCAGCTTAAGACCACTGATGTAGTACAATGGTATGAACACATAAATGCAATATAAAGTCATGCATAAACTTTCCAAAATTGGACCACTCACTCAGGTCCCAAAGGGACAAGATAGGCGGTGACATGTTCCCCTCTCTCACTCAAGAAGGTCCCTGAAGTCACCCTCTGGTTAGACCACACATATTAGATTGATAGGGGTCCAACCAAATCCTGTCATTGCCCCCTTGCTCGAGTGAGCAATTCTGCCTCTTCAGTGTTTCCAAACAGCAGATTGTTGGGGGGTATCGGGAGTCATACAGTCCTGATTTAATTTTGGAGGACCATCCAGAGGATAGGCCATTAGTTCTTAAAGCCCGGATAACCCTGCTATGTGTATCCTCTGCACAGAGCCACTGAATATGTTGTAATCTTATAAATGCTGGGCAATAATAACTTATAATCTTCAATACAAAAGAAGAAATGTAAAGAAAATATTGTCCCTCCAGTAAGGCAGTCCAATAGGGGGCCATATATCGGTATAATTTTGTAGCTTACTTTCTCTAAAATGAACTATACTCCTTAAAGGGGTACTCCGGTGGAAACGTTTTTTTTTTTTTTTTAGATCAACCGGGGCCAGAAAGTTAAATAGATTTGTAAATCACTTCTATTAAAAAAATCTTAATCCTTCCAGTACTTTTTAGGTGCTGTATACTAAAGAGAAAAACAAAAAAGAAATGCATTTCCTGTGATGTCCTGACCACAGTGCTCTCTGCTGACCTCTGCTGACCATTTTAGGAACTGTCTTGAGCAGCATATGTTTGCTGTGGGGATTTTCTCCTGTTCTGGACAGTTCCTAAAATGGACAGAGGGGACAGCAGAGAGCACTGTGGTCAGGACATCACAGGAAATGCATTTATTTTTTTGATTACTCTTTAGTATACAGCCCTAAAAAGTACTGGAAGGATTAAGATTTTTTACTAGAAGTGATTTACAAATCTGTTTAACTTTCTGGCACCAGTTGATTTAAAAAAAAAAAAAGGTTTCCACGGGAGTACCCCTTTAAAAGTATCTCCTTGAAGTGGAAAATATTCGGATTTTAACATAGCTTTTCTCTGTTTATTCAATATTCTATAACAATTTTCCTATACAGTATTTAGCTATTCTAATTTTTAAAGGGGTACACCACTGGAAAACATTTTTTTTTTTTTTTTTTTTTATCAACCGATACCAGAAAGTTAAACAGATTTGTAAATGACTTCTATTTAAAAATCCTAATCCTTCCAGTACTTATTAGCTGCTGTATGCTTCACAGGAAGTTCTCTTTCTTTTTTAATTTTCTTTCTGTCTGACCACGGTGCTCTCTGCTGACACCTCTGTCCATTTAAGGAACTGTCCAGAGTAGGAGCAAATCCCCATAGCAAACCTCTCCTGTTCTGAACAGTTCTTAAAATGGACAGAGTTGTCAGCAGAGAGCACTGTGGTTAGACAGTAAATTTAAGAAGAAAAGAACTTCCTGTGGAGCATACAGCAGATGATAAGTACTGGAAGGATTAAGATTTTTAGATAGAAGTAATTTACAAATCTGTTTAACTTTCTGGCACCAGCTGATTACATTTTTTTTTTCCAGTGGAGTACCCCTTTAAGTTTCCCAGACAACAACCTGCCGTACACTGTACAATATTATATGTGTGCACATGTAAAATTACAATAATGCTGGCATACCCCATTCTCTTTTCCTGAACCTTTTACAATGTATTACATGTCAGCTATGTTATTTCCATTTTTGTAGTTTATGTTGTGTTCTTTGACAGTTGTACTTATTTTTTATGTTTACCTGCCGTGTTTTGTATTCTGTTATTAATACAATGGAACAAATGAACAGTATGAAGTAGGAAGTTAAGTGAGGAGTCGCTGTTTTCAGCTCATACAAAAAAAAAAAAATGCATAATAATTTGGGTCCTGACTTTTCTGTTATTTCCTCCCTAAGTCTTAGAGGGGTTATTTAGGATTAGAAAAACATAGAAGCTTTCTTCCAGAAACTGTGGCACTCTTGTGTGGATATGTGTGGTACTGGAGCTCAGTTCCACTGAAGGTAAAGGAGTTATGCAAGAATAAAAAAAAACAGCTACCATATATACTCGAGTATAAGCCGAGTTTTTCAGCACAATTTTTCGTGCTGAAAATGCCCCCCTCGGCCTATACTCAAGTGAAAAAAAAATACTGTTGAGGGGGTGGGGGGGTGAGGAGAGTTGGCCGGGCCATCCATCTTCGCTGCAGGGACCATGCAACTAGTGACGCTGCATTGACGCCGCTTCACAGGGACGTCCAGGCGCAGCAGACGTCCGTGACGTCAGGGGCATCCCTGCGCATGGACATCCCAGCACAGCAGCGTCAATGCAGCGTCACTAGTCTGGGGCTGGCTCGGAGCGAAGAAGAGGGCCTTCCGGTGAAGATGGACGGCCCATACCGGCTCACCCTCCCCACCGGAATGTTGCCAGCTACTAAGCAACAGGACTGAGAGAACTGGGGAGGTGAGTAGACAACAAGGGGAGCCTATATGATGATGGAGGGGGCGGTCTGGATGATGGCAGGGGGGATATAGACTGGGGGTGAGGATGACAGGGGGGTTTGACAGGGGGTGATGATGACGGGGGTCTGGATGAAGAGAGGGGGGGTCTAAATGATGACAGGGGGGATGATGTATTTTTCCCCCTAGGCTTATACTCGAGTCAATACATTTTCCCAGGTTTTGTGCGTGAAAGCAGGGGCCTTGGCTTGTTTTTGGGTCGGCTAATACTCGAGTATATACGGTAATTTCTTTCAAAAACAGCTCCCCATCTGTCTCCAGGTTGGGTGTGGTTCTGCAGCTCAGTTCCCCTGAAGTGAATGGAATCAAGTTGTAATACCACATTCAACCTGGAGACAGACAGGGAGCGTTTTTCTATTACTGGATAACTCCTTTAAAGGAGCCTTGTTGTAATACTACATACAACTTCTAACTTCTTGTCTGGTGATAACTGTGTTTTACATATAGCTAGGGATGGTGTAAAAAAAAAAAAAAAGTAATAAATAATTAAAAAGAAGTGATACTCACCTACCCGATCCCTCACATCTCCAGTTCTGATGCCTCCTGTATCTGCTCATCCCTGCTTCTTCTTGGTTCCTGTGACCCATTGATCCAGAGGAACCACCTCATCACCAACTGACATGAAACACCTTTCAGCCAGCACTTGTTTAGTGAAGCAGTTTCTGCTGGGACGGCACATCACAGGGGTGCATTAGAACTGGAGACGCGGGCGGGGGGCTGGGAGGTCAGGATAGGTGAGCATTTCTACTTTTTTATTTTTACACTGCCCCTAGCTGTATATAAAAAAAATTATCCCCAGACAACCTTTGATACTATGTATACGATAATTAAACTGTTAATAAGATTTGACGGACCCCATTACGATTAGCACACATGCTTTATAGTACTAGTCTTCATTTATTAAGCAGAGAAACTGTTGGAGCCCCCTAACGCTCCAGAACCCTACTGTAACTACAAACGTTGCACCCCCTATAGTTGCAGTCCAGGTAGATAGATGGAGTGATTTACTGCAATGTGTATTGTAGAACGAAAAAAAAAAAAATAGCAGGATCAATAAAAGTACTTGCTGTTTGTATAGTCATTCAGTTTGCCTGTTTTCCTTCTCTAACATCCTTGCTTTTTCTTCCAATTCTCATTGCATACAGCTCTCTCCCTCTTGCCTCCCCCATCCCTCTCTCCTCCCTCCTTCTCCCATAATATTCGGCATTCTGTTCTTTTTGAAGTAATTAGCGCTTTCGCATTTAAGGAGATGAAGATTGGAGTCTGTATACAAATTACTTTTCTGTCAGTTACTTAAAGAGAGATCACGGAGGGGGGTGAGAAGGATGGATGGGAATTAATGTAGGATTTTTTTTTTTCCGTGCGTGTGTCATGGGAGGGGTTATTCCCAGTGGAAGAAAAGGAGTGAAAAAAAACAGCATTGCATTTCAGCAACAACCCAAGACTACATGAACCATAATTCTTTGCAAATGTCAATCAAGGATTAACTAAAATGAGAGCACGTTGGCTATTTGCTAGCTAAAGCTGTTAGCTGCTACACTAAATGCAGTATCGGTAATTCCAGTTCCTTCTCATAATTCTGCATCAGAATGCACATTTGCTTCCCACAGCACCCCCATCCACTTGCCTCAGATGTGCCCCTGCATACTGTATACTGAATTGTATCATAGTTCATGGGGTACCATTGAATTCACAAAATCTTTGACTTAAAAAATGAAATTTGTGTAACCCATTGCGCATATTTTTTTTTAATAACCATTCTTTCTCTCTCTTTTTGCAGCAGTCAAGAACACCACTGTGCCTGAGACATCATCCTAACAGCGCTCCTATCTCGATGAGACATTTCATTTCTAGAGACTATCAGAAAGAGAAGAAAAAAGGGGGGCATTCTGTTTGTTAGGTTGGCAAATAAATACATACAGTACAGTAGGAATAATATTGAGCTGATGTAAGAGAGGAGGGGGGTTCTCAGTTATTAGGGCCATCAGACTGCACCTATATTTTCCCATAGGACAACAGTAAGGACGGGAATGTAAAGATAAGTACCCCCCTTTTTCCCCTTCCATCCTTCCCTCAAAACCTTTCCCTTCCTTATCTCCTTTTTCCCTTTATCTACAATTTTATATTCCCTCATTTTGCTCCTTATTCTTTTATTACCTTTTATGTTTTTATATATTATTGTTCTTCTTATCTGGATTTTGTAACTCTCCTTATACTTTCATTAACCCTTCTAATACTATAATTTCCCCCTTTTGCATAATTTTTTTTTTTTAAATAATTGTTGTCTTCCTTTACAAGCACAATGGCTTTGTTTTAAATAATCTTTGTACTCATGCCCGAGCCTTATTTTCCACCTCCTCTATATTCTCACTTTTAGTTCCTCTTCATTCACTCTCCATGTGGTCCTTTCTTTGCCTGTCTTCCCTCCTCTCCCTTCCCCTATGTACCTTCTCCCTACAATTCTATGGGGCCCCTGGTCAATGGGTCCGTTACTCTCGTCCTACTTTAGCAAGCGGTAATGGAGGATGGGGAGACGACCTCACTTTTCGGCTTCGAACGAATGCCAGCCGTGGCCTCCTCCTTTATCAAGATGATGAAGGGGACTGTGATTTCCTTGAGTTAGCTCTTGATGGAGGAAGACCACGATTGAGGTTCTCTATCTCTTGTTCAGAACCTGCAGTTGTACGTTTACCTCGGGTGGTGTCAGATGGGCTCTGGCATGGTATAGTAATTGGGGGTAATGGCCGGGAAGGCTGGTTGGCTGTAGATGGAGAAAGAGGAGCAGCCGAAGTACGCTCAAAGCGAAGAGAAATGGTTCTTCGCAGTGACCTTTTTGTTGGTGGTCTCCCATCTGACTTACGTCTTTCAGCTTTAACTTTGGGTGGGGCCAAATATGAGCCACCTTTTCATGGTGAAATAGAAGGTCTTAGGTTAGGGGGAAGGCCAGCTCAGCTGTTGGCCAGCCAAGGAGTAGGAGGCACAGAAGAAGAGGAGGAGAGGGGGGAAGATCGGGAGAGGGTCCAGTCATGCAAAGGAACAAACCCATGTCTCAATGGAGGAAGATGTAGAGATGATGTGGAGGGGGATGTACGATGTGACTGTCGGGACACTGGATACCATGGAGAAAATTGCTCTGAAGGTGGGTTTTGTGTCCCTGTTGATTTGTTGACCTTTTTTATTGGATAGTTTGTCACTGAGTCTTCTTTATTACCTGCAATAAAGCAAAATGCTAGAAAAAAAAAACATGACATAAATGACCTGTAAGTTGAACAGGCAAAGTGTATTAAGATGTTTTATTAATGAACTGTACCAATCAATATATTCAAATAAAATATTCTTTGAATTTCCCTTTTATACTTTCATGAATGTTAAGAATGATATTCAGATTTTTATCATAAAATCAGATAATTTTAGTTATAAAGAATAATATTGACTGATGTAATTTCTACATTTCATCAGTATATGTCAGGGACGGTATTGTCCAAGATTATTTATTTTACCAATCATGAGTATTATTTTCAGCAGTCATTTCATTTCAGATGGAATAAAACATTAGAAAAATGCCAGCCCACCTGTTAGTAAAGCGTGGACACAAATGCATGGCTGCGAGTCAGTACAATAGTCTCCTAACCTGAAAACAGCCAGCAGAGCGATTCCAATAGAAGTAAAATCCATTAAAATTCCATCTGTACGATTAAGAACTTTGTTCTGAATTTTGTATTTTTATCTTTTCTTCCTAAGCGTAATCATCATTTTTGTTCTTCCTTTGACGTTGCCATATGGGAGCTTGTAATGCAGAGTTGAAAGGGGAAAAAAGCTATTTTGTAGTAAAAACAAGTGTTAGTTTTATTCACTGGGTTAGTATGATTACATAAATACCAGTTTTATATACATTTTATATTTTAATGTTCCCCCAAAAAATATGTATTATGATTCAAAGCTTATTTTATTTTCCTGTCTTTGCAGCTATGTTAGGGCTTTTTTCTGGGGTGAGGGCTTTTTATTGGCACCATTTTGGGGTAGATGGGACCGTATTTATCTATTTTTAATCTGAGGAGGCATTCACTGTGTGGGATGAATCATTTTATAATATAATAATGTTTTTACATTTTCCACATGTGATAATATCATTTCTTTTTAATACTCAAATTAAATATTCTTTTATATAGTCATATATAGTCAGTAGGGACTGTTTTTGTTAAAAATGTCAGTAGAGAATGTTTTTAAAATGAGCTGTAAAAGGGGAGAAAATACATAACATAAACAAAACAATAAAACAAAACAAGTACAAAACAAAAAGCATTAATGCATTAAGTTACAAAGAAAAAGTTATGGTGCTGCCTGAGAGGCTAACAATCTACAACATGTCACAGTCTCCATTGACCACAGTATTAAGGTTAAACAGAGATGATTAAAGTATTCTCTGGCGAGTGTCAGCTGCAGTTAGCAGCAGGCACTCGTTTCTGAGCACATTTCCTATTACCCAGCACACGTTCAATATACCTCTATGTGGAAATTCCTAAAAATTGGGTAAAAACTGCATCTCCATGTCTGCAGGAGATAACAAAAGTGGTATGATTGTCCAAAAATGTAGATTTAGGTTGTTTTCACAGACTTATTATTTTTGCATTCATATTATGGCTGCAAATCCCATTCTGACTCCAGGTCTGATGACCTCAAATTTCTCATTAGACCTGCGATCAATCCAAGGCTGTTATACAGAAGCTAAAAATGCATGTGTAATATACCTGTGTGAAAATGACCTTGCCTAATGCCACTGAGTGCAGCTGGTTTGTTTGCCAGCCCACTCACATATGTTGCCAAGATGGCATTAGTCATCTGTATTTGTAGAACAGAGAAAAACATGAAAGAAAAGATTTATTACATAAATTAACCAAACTCCACATTATATCTACTCATTAGACCTGCAACAATGAGCAGGAAACATCTAATACATAGAAAAATACATTTAAAAAAATGGATGCCAGCGTGCTCCATGCATCATGTGTTATTTTTGTACTTGCTCCATTGTTGCAGTTTCCACGGCTAACCTTTAGAAGAGCAGACTCTTCATTTGGCCTTGATAGATCTGCTCCTGTTGTTATTTATAGGCAGTCGTCGTCTGTTATTTTATGTCCTACTGTATGTGCTTTTGTGTTCTAGAGGAAGGATGTAATTCCCTGTGTTAAGACCATAATCATTGGCACGCCACCCCGATGACTGCATCTCAGCAGAGGCCATCCTAGGACTTCTGAGCACAATTTAGCCGGATTCAGCACGCTGGATTCTGTAATTTTTGAGAACTTAAGACGTCAAATATTGTTAAGTGTACTCACTTAAGCTCTGGGTGTATGTTGCCAATTTTTCCTTGAGCTAAAAGTACTGACTCGTGCCATGCCACTATCTTTTTCTTTTTTATGTGCATGTTTAAGCAGAGACACCAGCTGCCACATATACTTAGAAGGCAGGGTAGAGTAGTGGCTGGCATACAGGGTAGAGTATTGGCTAGTGGCAGATGTAGGCACTGGTAACAAATGGCAACTATCCCTTGTTATATACAGTAGGTGTCAAAGGTTTAACTCAGAGCTTCTGGGCCCCAATGCAAAATCTAAAACAGGGCCCCATGTGCCAAATATAATACGCGTTTCTTAATGGGAAGATATGCTTTTGGGCCTCCTTAGGCACCAGAGCCCTGGTGTGACTGCTACCTCTGCACCCCTATAGCTATACCACTGATAGGTGTGTCACCAGACCTTCAATCTTTTAAATACACTGCTCAAAAATAAATAAATAAAGGGAACACTTAAACAATGTAACTCCAAGTCAATGACACTTCTGTGAAATCACACTGTCCACTCAGGAAGCAACACTGATTGACAATCAATTTCACATGCCTATGGAACATACAACAGGTGTAAATTATAGGGAATTAGCAAGACACCCCCAATAAAGGAGTGGTTCTGCAGATGGTGACCACAGACCACTTCTCAGTTCCTATGCTTCCTGGCTGATGTTTTGGTCACTTTTGAATGCTGGCAGTGCTTTCACTCTAGCATGAGACGGAGTCTACAACCCACACAAATGGCTCCGGTAGTTCAGCTCATCCAGGATGGCACATCAATGCGAGCTGTGACAAGAAGGTTTGCTGTGTCTGTCGGCGTAGTGTCCAGAGCATGGAGGCACTACGAAGAGACAGGCCAGTACATTAGTTTGAGACGTGGAGGAGGCCGTAGGAGGGCAACAACCCAGCAGCAGGACCACTACCTCCGCCTTTGTGCAAGGAGGAGCACTGCCAGAGCCCTGCAAAATGACCTCCAGCAGGCCACAAATGTGCATGTGTCTACTCAAACGGTCAGAAACAGACTCCATGAGGGTGGTATGAGGGCCCGACATCCACAGGTGGGGGTTGTGCTTACAGCCCAAAACCGTGCATGATGTTTGGCATTTGCAAGAGAACAACAAGATTGGCAAATTCGCCACTGGCATCCTCTACTCTTCACAGATGAAAGCAGGTTCACACTGAGCACATGTGACAGACATGACAGAGTCTGGAGATGCTGTGGAGAACATTCTGCTGCCTGCAACATCCTCCAGCATGACTGGTTTGGCAGTGGGTCAGTAATGGTGTGGGGTGGGGTGGCATTTCTTTGGGGGGGCCGCACAACCCTCCAAGTGCTTGCCAGAGGTAGCCTGACTGCCATTAGGTAACTAGATGAGATCCTCAGACCCCTTGTGAGACCATATGCTAGTGCGGTTGGCCCTGGGTTCCTCCTAATGCAAAACAATGCTAGACATCATGTAGCTGGAGTGTGTCAACAGTTCCTTCAAAAGGAAGGCATTGATGCTATGGACTGGCCGCCCGTTCCCCAGACCTGAATGAAATTGAGCACATCTGGGACATCATGTCTCACTCCATCCACCAACGCCACGTTGCACCACAGACTTTCCAGGAGTTGGCGGATGCTTTAGTACAGGTCTGGGAGGACATCCCTCAGGAGACCATCCGCCACCTCATCAGGAGCATGCCCAGGCATTGTAGGGAGGTCATACGGGCACGTGGAGGCCACACACACTACTGAACCTCATTGTGACTTGTTTTAAAGACATTACATAAAGTTGGATCAGCCTGTAGTGTGGTTTTCAAGTTTGATTTTGAGTCTGACTCCATATCCAGACCTCCATGGGTTGATAAATTTGATTTCCATTGATCATTTTTGTGTGATTTTGTTGTCAGCACATTCAACTATGTGAAGACGAAAGTATTTCATATGATTAGTTCATTCATTCAGATCTAGGATGTGTTATCTTAGTGTTCCCTTTATTTTTTTGAGCAGTGTATTTAGCAATGCTTCTGAATGCAACCAAAACATTTGCAACATTTTCATCTTATTACCTATATATTTTATTTAAAAAAAAATAATTGATTCCCTTGTTGCATGGAAGATAAATGTTAAATATAGGATAAAAAAATACCTCACTCACCCTTACTTAAAGGGGTTCTGCTCACATCTCATAGTAACCATTTTTCTGCTTTTATGTCTACTTTCGTTTCCCTGACACCCTGGAGATCAAACATAACTTCATAAAGTCCATATATCTTATACCAATACATTTCCTCTTCTTAACTTCAGAAACCTAAAAAAAATTCTTACAGAAAAAACATTATCTTTATATGATTGGTTGGAAATGGTGGTAGAGGTTCTCAAGCTTCTGTCACATGGTGGCATCACATAAGCAAAATCTCAATCAAAGCCAAACTACATAATATTTAACTATGGTAGACTCTTTCAAAATCATAAAGGATAGAACTCAATTTACTAATTCTACACATGGACATTGAGGTAAATGATAGCATGTTAGCTCCCTGGAGCTTACACTAGGGGAGCATATGAGTTTACTGCATATGTGGAACCCAATAATGCTGTATTATTCACACTTCAAAAGTCTAGGATATTGGATCCTGATAGGGGTGCGAAGTCTAAGCCCTAATTTATTTCCCCTTAAAGGAATACTGCAGTGTAGGACAACTTTTCCTCCATCGAAAGTATGAGGGATAAGTGTCTGATAGTGACAGTCTGACCACTTGGGCACCTTGAGATCTCCTGCCCGGGGCTCAGTTCTCTTTGGCTCCCAGCACTCCATGCAAGGAGACTGTCGACACCCTCACGAAGAGGTGGTCAACGTGCCCCCTCCATGTCTCTGCATTCGGAGATACTTGAAGGCTGTATCTCCAACTCTCTCCTACAGATGCAATGAGGGAGTGTGTCAGCCATCACTCCATGCTGAGATTGACACCACTTTTTTTATGCGGAGAGCCAGAATGCCGGACAAGAAATCGCAGGGGGTCTGCCCGCTTGTTGTTCTACTCTGCCCTTTAACACACTAACAGAAATTTGAGTCTTGCTGCAGGGTATCCCCAGATTGTGTTCTCCAGTCACCATAAAAGACAATAAGAGGCGATGGCCCGGCACTAGCAGGACTAGGGTATATGTATTGAGGACAGGGGAAAGGACTGGGTCTCCCAAAATAAAGTTGGTCCCAGAGGTGCAATATCCACAAAGAACTGTAACAACTTAGAAGCAAGAAAGCAATGAGACTGAACTTACCATCCAATGCCGTTTTATTTGGTCATATAAAGGTGCAGGTGGGTATGGTGGCTGAGGCAGGGCAAACCAGAACAGGCTGTTTCATGCTAGGTTGCGCTTCTTCAAGCCGCTATACCGCCTTGAAGAAGTGCAGTCTAATGTGAAACAGCCTTTTCTGGTTTGCCCCTGCCTCCGCCACCGTACCCACCTGCACCTTTATGTGACCGAATAAAACGGCGTTGGATGGCAAGTTCAGTCTCATTTCTTTCTTGCTTCTAAGCTGCAGATATAGTGACA
Source organism: Hyla sarda (assembly GCF_029499605.1). Lineage (NCBI taxonomy): Eukaryota > Metazoa > Chordata > Amphibia > Anura > Hylidae > Hyla > Hyla sarda. The sequence continues at coordinate 278,171,730 of NC_079194.1, read as the reverse complement.
ATACTAGAACAGGACTAGAATGTGACCACAGGACTGGGGCATAATTAGACAGAGCCATAAATTAGGGCCAGCACACAGAAAAAGGAGTATAGCTAAAAGCCCTAGGGAAAGGTAGGAGTAGGTCAATGTGTAGACAATCCAAGGGTTAAGGGAAAAGAAGAATCTAAGAACAGAGTGAGGTCATACACAGGTAGTAAAAAAAAAAAGCTAGAGGAAGAGACTGAACACACTTGACACTCGGCATCTAATGAGTTAACTAGCTGCTTATATAGCATCCTAAGATAACCTCACATACAAGCAGCCAATAGAAGTAAAGCTGCAATGCAAAAGTGCACAACACAGACTTAACCAATACTAGCTGAGAGGCAGAAGGGTATGATCACAAATCATAAAGAGACAAAGTATCATAACACTCTGCTAAGACACCTGAAGGATCATATTTGTCAGTGATATTGTGCGACAGTCCTGAACTTAAGATAGTAGGGCTCTGGAGCGCAAAGCTCTAAGTAACAGTAATGTTTGGGACAATATCACAGTATGCGCTAAGCTCCTAAGCTCCCTCTGGGGGGAGATGCAGACAGACAGGATTATATCATTCACTTCTTTGTCTGCGTAGGTGATTTAGAATTCTAAAAAACAAAAACCTAAAGCTCTGACTACTACAAAGAAATATTAAGAAATTAATCAGCCCAAAATTGTGGACCAAAAACATATATGACGTTCAGGGATCATGAATAGCATATACAGTGTATTTCCTTCTATTCAAGCTACAAATTTCCTTCTCATTTAAAGGGTACGCTAGGTGGAAGTCTCCCGATGCAAATTCCTGGCAACTTTGTTTCTTCCGCTAAAGCGAAGGGTATATGGAATTGCCAGAAGTCCCATTAACTTGTATTGCAATGTTTATGTAATAAATGTGTATGGGACTTCCAAGCAGTTCTCTAGACTCTTACTTTAGCATGGAGAACAGAGTTGATGGATTTTTTGCGATGGGGTTCCTGCCAGATGGCTCAAATGAGAGGTATCCTTAAAGGGGTACTCCACTGGCCAGCGTTTGGAACTAAATGTTCTGAACGCTGTTTTCGTGCTGCGGGGGTCGGCCATGGCTCACGTGACATCACAGCCATGCCTTCTCAATGCAAGTCTAAGGAAGGGGGCGTGACAGTCGTCACGCCCCATTCCTTAGACTTGCATAGAGGGGGCGTGGCTGTGACATCACAAGGGGTGTGGCCGACCCACCCAGCGCGAAAACAGCGAAAAGAACATTTAGTTACGAACGCTGGCCAGTTGAGTACCCTTTAAGGATACCTCTCATTTGAGCCAACTGGCAGGAACCCCATCGCAAAAATCTAGCAACTATGTTCTCCACGCTAAAGTGAGAGTCTAGGGAACCGCTTGGAAATCCCATACACATACATTATACATATGCATTGCAATACAAGTATATGGGACTTCTGGCAATTCCAAACTATCACTTTAAAGATATTACAAATACTTTTGGATTTAGGCTACTTTCACACTGCCGTCATGTTCCTGCCTTTTGACTCCTGTTATTCAGCAATAGTGGATCATGAATTAACTGATCACAACAGATCATAACGGATAACCAATGGCTGTTATTTTAACGGACATTCTGTTAAAATAACGGACATCGTCCATCTGTCATGAAACGTTATTTTATCTGTTATGATCCGTTATTGTCTGCTAATTTTAACCCCTGTTGTGAACATCCATCACCCATAGACTTTAATGTTAAAATTTTAACATCAGTTATTCCACCGTTATTTTTGACAGTACAAAAATGTATGCATGTGCCCCGTCAAAAATAACGGACGTTAGTCATAATGGGCTATAACTGATCATGAAGAATGGTCAAAAAAATCCCATTGATATGAATGGGATTCTTTGACGGATATTTTATGGAAGATCATGACGGGAGATTTTGCTGGAACATGATGGTAGTGTGAAAGTGGCCTAAGACTGTCCAGAACTTATGACATGTCACTAGGACTAGAACATGTCAAAAGTCTATTAAAGTAACATGTATACCATGTGACCCTTAAACAGCTATGATAAATATATATAGACTATCACGAGCTGCTGAGGTAGAAGCTCTGGCTTTGGAATAATTTCACCAGAACTGTAAAATCTTAGAACTCTAAGAAATCGTGATGGATTGAGAAGACGTGAATGCTCTCAGCATGCTGGCTATCGCAGTTCCATTGTATGTTCTGTCAGGCAACTGCTCAACTGGTAGCCCTCCTCCTTTCTCCCGTTATCAGATCATAATTCTATTTTTGTAAACAATCACCCTCTCTATCTCTCTATCTATCTGTGCAACGTTGCACTCTCTTTTCTCTTTCATCATCTTGCTTTTTAGTCCTCTCTTCCACAGAGACTGTCTGTTTTCCTTCATCTCAATCACTTTCACAATCCCCCCCTCCCTCTTCGTGGTCCCTTGTGGATGTCACCAGCAGTGACACTGACTCTCAGCCCGGGGTCTACTGGTCTATTCATATCCATGGAGGAGGGAGGGGGGCTCCTCCAGGGGGCTCAGCTGGCTGGATGAACATTAGCCTGGGGTAGTGGTAGTCCAGGGGCAAGGAGAAGGATGAAGGTCACAACAGCAAAACAGAACTGAGAGACAGAAAGGGATGGAGCGCGTATGAAAAGCTCATAGTGGAGAGGAAATGATGAAGAAGGGATGTGCGTATATTTTCTGTAGAACATTGCAAAAAGTACAATCCAGAAATGAACAATGAGAACGCGAAAAAAATGAATAATAGACAAGATTGGAAATAAAAATAAAAAAATGTGCAGCAGCGCTCTCTATGTCTTTCTATCATTGTGATTTTCTGCTCTTATCTCCTTTAGTAATTGTCATATTTGTCTTTTTTTCCTCCCGTTTTCATGCAGAGGATCGTGTGATAGAAGGTGAGTAGCTGCTTGTTTAAATAATATCATTTGATACTCCATAGGGATCTATGATGGAAAGGGTTAGGTATCACTGTGTAAATTCCATTATCTCCCCTCCCCGTCTATTTCTCCGGTTCTTCTCCCAACCATTCACTTTCTCTACCGAGCACCCTTCTCTCCTCCGCTCACCCCCCTCCCTATTATCTTGCTTTCCCTGTCACCTGACTTCTCTGAACATAATAATGAGCAAGCATTATGCAAATTATGTTAATTAGACTTTAATGGGAGAGCACAGGACTGGAAATCAAGAGATGTTTAGGAGAAAGGGAAATAAGGAGGGATGAGCATGACAGAAAAATGAAAAAAAAAAAGTGGTTGAATGGAGAAAGACGGATACCAAGAACACTGAAATGAACAGAGAGTACTCAGGGGAATAAAATTAGCATATTGGGTATCAAGATGGAATAAAGTTAAAATATGCAGTGGAAGAGATGAGAGACAAGGTGCAACACGATGTGAGAGACAAATTCAACTCAAGTAAAGTGAAGTTTTGGAAAGAAGCAGAAAAAAGGGTTACAATCCAGCCAAAGACTACTCATCATGGATTAGCCTAAGGGTCTTCATATAGAATACGTAATATGGTACTAACGTCAAAATGCAAAGCAGTGATATGTATATGTTATATTGTACAAAACAAAATAGATCATAAGAGTCTGGTCTTTGGGGGAGCAACTTCTGGGACCCTTATTGTTTCCAGGAATTGGTGTATCTAGGCAGAAATGTGGCATGTACTTTTACGCTCCATTAAAGACAATTTAAAGGAAACCTGTCATCACCCTCATGATACCTGAACTATGTGTCATTGGTTAGATTCCTGGTGGCTTCTCCTTGCCCCACCAATCTAGAATAGTAGATTTCTCCATGTTTGGGTATTGGGAGAGATTGATCCATCAAGAATGACGGGGCAGGAAGAAGCCACTGGGGACCATCCTGATGACTTATGGTTCAAGCCACATGAAAGTGATGACAGGTTTCCTTTACGTCAGAAATTCTTTTTTATTACTTGTGATCAGGTCTTGTATCAGTGAAACAGAAGATTTACGTTTCCTTTTCACACAACCCTTACAGTCACAGTATGCATAATGGTTACTGTTCAATCTAGTAGTTGAACATTTCTTCACATGACTTGAACATGCTTAAGAATTGCTTTCTGCAGGTCTCTGTTAGCTCCACAGGTATCTCAGGTCAGTGTCATCTCCACACCGTCCAGTATAGTACTGGGTTACCGACACTTTCTGCAACCCACTCTCAACAGTCTAATGCCAGGCAGGCCCATGTAACTACATGTACTACTACCCACTCAGGCAGTCATAACTTAACCTAATTTGGCTCCATGTTACAGACCAAACTATCCAGGCTACACGACAGTCTGTCCCAGTCACAGTTGTAGCACCCCCACATAGTCTAGCATAGTCTAGCAGCACCCAATCCTATTCCTGTACAAAAGTCTCTAACACCCTGACAAATTTTTCTAGTCAGGACACTTCAGCGACAACCCATTAGGCTAAGACTATCCCAATTCCATAGTCAGTTCATGATTTAGTTCCCAGTAAAATTTTGCAGGGCCCTGTATGAAATCAACAGACAGGACCACCTCTTAACCCCTAAAGCACACATGGTGAGTTAGTATGATGTGATTACAGACCCTCACCACTGCTATCTGGACAACCAGTCCGTCCACCGGCACTTTCATAATGGAAAGATATTCTTTAGCCTGTTACTTTTCTTGCAATGGACCAGCCCCACTGCCCTCCAGGCCACAAATGTTTCCTCAGATGAACAAATCCAGCCTGACTTTAAATTCACTGATGCTCAGCCTATGGAGGCTCATCCGAATTGCACAAGCCACTCCCAGGTCAATTTGACACCACACATGGACCATCTAATCTTTTTCCCTTGGTGCAAAACCTTTATTTACACTCTAATTTGTCTCCATACAAAGTATTTCAGTGACACATCACACCTCTCATATTAACATCAAACTTCTACATACCCAACAAACTCTGGCATTCCTCCCTGCAGACCAAGGATGGTGGCAAGTATTAGGGCCCTCCAGTTTGTGACTAACTAGGCAAACAATGTGCTCATACAGAAAAGGGAACACCACCTCAAAACACAACATATATATGACAACCTAAAAATCACCAACACACTTTACGTTCATGAGACAGCAGCATCACAGCAACGTATTGTCTTACTAGCATGTCTGTCAGCATTCTTTACATTCCTGTGAAGCCTTTTGAATTTTAGGCCACTTCTTTAGGAACCGATCTTTGCTTCCAACCTAGTTGTTTCCCTTCCTCAGCACAGGAGATCTCTGCAGGCCTGTGGCTTTAGCCATAGACTGACTCACTTCCTGCCTGTAAGTACTTTTATAACCACTCAGTTTCTGCAACATTTTATTATATAATACAGTACAACATCTTAAATAAATGGAAGCAGCAAATGACAGGTCCAAAGGGATAAAGTATGGTCTGGAACCTACCACTGTGCATAAAAAAGCTTAAGTGATTCAAGAGTCACATATGAGACTTTCTGACTTCAAATGTGTACTCCGCCCATAGACATGTTATCCCCTATTCCATAGAAACAAACACAGAAGCCTAAGGCTTCCGTGTTCGTAAACGCCACATCGGCGTCTCAGAGATCCCAGTGGGTCCCGGCAGCCGGACCCCCGGAATCCCCGGCGGTCTCTGAGCTGCCGATGCAGCATTTATGAACATGGAAAGCCTTGGGCTTCCATGTTTGTGATGTCACATCACGCCCCCTCCATTCATTTCTATGGGAAGGGCGCGTGACAGCTGTCACGACTCCTCCCATAGACATGAAAGGAGGGGGTGGTTGCTCATCATCCAGCACGGAGCGGAGTTCGCTCTGTGCACCGGATGACTGTGGTGCCTCACCAGAGATCAGGGGGGTCCCGCGATCAGACATCTTATCATCTATCCTTTCAATAGGGGATAAGATGTCTTGGGGGGAGTACCCCTTTAAGGTTGAATATGTAGTTTTTTACTGGGACACCAGCAGCAATCTGCATACATTGTAAAATCTTGACATCCTTTGGTGCCCTATACTCATATAGCAGGCTCCTTATGCTGTTTCAGATAGGCAGTGAGGTAAATCAATAAATAAATGGATTTACACCATAATCTTCTACCTTTGTGAAGACCTATTATTCCTTTCCATTTCATTACAACCTCCTTTCTTCCTATCCTGCCTCTGCACTTTTATTGCCCTCAACCATTCTTCTTTCCTCTACACCCCAATGGCTTACCAGATCTTCCTCTCCCTTTTCCACCTCACTCCCTCACCTCCCTTGGGGTCTCTCTGTTTGCCGTCTCTATGCTGTGTTTTACAGATAAGAGTCAGATTTTCAGTGACTTTCATATGCTCTTCCTTGGACAATAAAAATGGTTGTTCATGTCCACACGGGAAGAGATGGCTTTCAGTAATAGTAGATAGATAGCTGTGTTCGTCTTCTATGTACGAGATACCCGTGAATGTTATTCAAGTCGGTTTTTACAGTGCAAAACAGCTGCTTGTGTTCTCTATGTGGAGCGGTAATGAATAACCAATTACACATCTCACATAATAGATAACTGTGTTCATCATAACAATTTGTCATTGCTGTATCTCAATATTCAGTGTGTGACATCTGTATTTGTTTAAGTTGTATTGTGAAGACGATTGTCATATACACTTATCTTCGGAATGTAATAAGTTATCTCACCATACATAGTTTAGGTCAATGTAATTGTGTGATATGTAGGTTGTAGCCGCTGCACTTGTGTAATGTCTTATGTGTCTACCCTATGGTAATGTGAATTAAAGGGGTACTCCATCACTAGACATCTTATCCCCTATCCAAAAGCAAAAGGGATAAGATGTAAAATCATGAGTGGTACGGCCACTGGGGTTCCCCAACGATCTCTGGGCCAGCATTGCGGCGTTCTGAACATGGTACTTGGAACTTCCATGTTTGTGACGTCACCTCACACTCCCTCCATTCATACCTATGGAAGGAGTTGTGACGGTTAGTACATAGCTGTCACGCCTCCTTCCATAGACATGAAAGGAGGGGGCATGATGGCTGTGGTCGCCTGTCATCTGGCAAAGAGCAAAGTCCGCTTCATGCATCGGATGACTGGGGTGCCTTGCTGGAGATCGATGGGGGTCCCAGTGGCCAGACCCCGCAATCAGACATCTTATTCCCTATTCTTTGGATAGGGGATAAGATGTTTGGGGGGGGGGGTACCTCTTTAAGCCTGTCTAACTAGCATCATTGGCAGTAAGATTATCACTTTGGACATAATGATCTGCCGGTGAGTGTTAAGCCAAGACTTGGATATATGCTGCTCATTTTATTACACTGTTTAACCATTTTATGCCACTTTAATGTCAGTGCATGTTCTTTCTCAGCACAATTTTTTTTTAATTTTTGGTCTGCTCCTATAGCTTTAAACTATAGTTATTGATGGCTGCCTATCAATGTCTGAATAAGCAGGAAAAAATGTTAAATAATATGAATTTAATAGTAAATAATACTGCTTAAAACTGACACTGAAAGAGATCACTATCACAGAACTGTAGTTTATACTAAAAGTAGCCTCTATCATGCACGCTCTAAAAAAAAAAAAAGCAAAAAACTAAATATATACTATTTATTAAATACCAACACAATCCCTGTCAGGCTTGAGCAAATTATTAATCGTAAAATGAAGGGATTATAAAGGAGAGCACAAGCCCCAGAACAAACATAGGCAGCCAATTGTTAGCTACCATCCAAATTGGGCTTGACTTCTCTAAAGAACAAAAATAAATAAATAAGCAAAATGAGGCTCACTCATTATCACTAATAGAGCAACAAGTACAATCCCAACGCATTTCGCCTAGCAAGAAATGGTTCATCAGGGGACCAAATAACTGGGAAATGTAAAAGAGAACCCGAGACCTCTAAGGTATGATGCTATATATACACAGAAAGGTAATGCCAGGAACCCGGATGCCATTAGGTACTAATGCAGCACTACTTGATGCAAACGTGAAACTTGAATAGGCATCCTTTGCAGCATCCAAACAGAATCAAGTGTGGGTGTGTCACGATTCGGCAGGCTGGAGGTGGATCCTCTGTGTCAGAGAGGGTTTGGCGAGGACCGTGTCGGTGGACCGGTTCTAAGTAGCTACTGGTTTTCACCAGAGCCCGCCGCAAAGCGGGATGGTCTTGCTGCGGCGGTAGTAACCAGGTCGTATCCACCGGCAACGGCTCAACCTCTCTGACTGCTGAGATAGGCATGGTACAAGGGATAAGGCAAGAGCAAGGTCGGACGTAGCAGAAGGTCAGGGCAGGCAGCAAGGATCGTAGTCAGGGGCAACGGCAGGAGGTCTGGAACACAGGCTAGGAACACTCAGGAAAGGCTTTCTCTGGCACAAGGGCAACAAGATCCGGCAGGGGAGTGCAGGGGCAGTGATCAGATATAGTTTGGGAGCAGGTGGAAGCCAATTAAGCTAATTGGGCCAGGCACCAATCATTGGTGCACTGGCCCTTTAAGTCTCAGAGAGCTGGCGCGCGCGCGCCCTAGAGAGCGGAGCCGCGCGCGCCAGCACATGACAGCAGGGGACCGGGACGGGTAAGTGACTTGGGATGCGATTCGCGAGCGGGCGCGTCCCGCTGTGCGAATCGCATCCCCGACGGCCATGTCAGTGCAGCGCTCCCGGTCAGCGGGACTGACCGGGGCGCTGCAGGGAGAGAGACGCCGTGAGCGCTCCGGGGAGGAGCGGGGACCCGGAGCGCTCGGCGTAACAGGGTGGCTGAAGCGTAGGCCAGTTCTTTTTCTTACCGACTCCTTCTGGGCACTAATGTATTATGTACCTGTATCTATAGCATTATGCATTAGAAAACATGGGTTCTCTCTTTCTTATCCCAGTTATTTGGTCCCTTGAAAGACCCTTTATTGCTGGGGGAAACAAGTTGGGATCAGGCCTATGGCTGTATATTGAGATATTGAGTGAAACTCATTGTGTGTGTGTTTTCATTCTGGGAATGTTATTGGGAGGTCAGGCCCAATTTGGATGATGCATAGTAGTTACCAATTGGCACCCTATATTTGTTCTAGGGATTATGCTATTCTTTATGAACCTTATGTTTTACTGTTAATTATTTACTCCAGTCTGACACTATGTGATTGTGTTAGTATTATTTAAATAGGACCTATTTTGTTATCTGCTTTTAAGAGCATACCTGATAAAGGGGATGTCTTTGTATGAATGGTGGTTCTGTGATAGTAGTTTGGATTTGATGGCGTTCAGATATTCTGGTCATCTGTCCTTCATGACTTTAGGAACCAGTGTCAGGCAGCTGCTGCAGTGGCACAGAGCCTCATACCTCAAAAAGGTGTAGGTTCACCTGGTAAGAATATAGTTTTGCCTCAATACAATACAGATATGTATAAGAAACATATCTGAACTGAGCAAAATTTTGGGTTATTGAGCTTGAAAAAAAATTAATTGCTGATCTAATCACAAGCATATTAATGTGCGATGCAGAAATCTACCTTATATATGTAGATAGTTATATGTGTCAGTACCGTACATGGGACATTGATCTGGGTATTTTATTCAGTTTGCCTTTAAGTCAGGGAGGAGATACAGTGGTCCCTCAAGTTGCAATATTAATTGGTTCCAGGACGACCATTGTATGTTGAAACCATTGTATGTTGAGACCATAACTCTATGGAAACCTGGTAATTGGTTCTGACGCCACCAAAATGTCTTCCAAAAATAGGAAAACGTGAGGATTAAAGAAAAATAAGTAGATAACTAATATAGATAAAGCAAATCCTTACATATAAAAGATCTGCTGGGAGCTGTAATTAACTGTCTATCTCAGTGTTTCTCAACCAGGGTGCCTCCAGCTGTTGCAAAACTACAACTCCCAGCATGCCCGGACAGCCGAAGGCTGTCCGGGCATGCTGGGAGTTGTAGTTTTGCAACAGCTGGAGGCACCCTCTCTGGGAAACACTGGTCTATGTAGAGGACAGAAGCTTCCTCAGGGTCCTGTACAGAACACGTCCTTAAAAAAGTGTCCAAAGGAGCAGGTAACCCTGGTACAGGTGAAGAGTACAGAACATGTAATACCTGCCTGTACTGTAGGGGGCGCTACCAGACACCAGTCAGTGCATACACTTCAGTAATACAGGTAAAGAGTAGTACAGAACATGTAATACCTCCCTGTACTGTAGGGGGCGCTACCAGACACCTGTCAGTGCATACACTTCAGTAATACAGGTAAAGAGTAGTACAGAACATGTAATACCTCCCTGTACTGTAGGGGGCGCTACCAGACACCAGTCAGTGCATACACTTTAGGAATACAGGTAAAGAGTACAGAACATGTAATACCTCCCTGTACTGTAGGGGGCGCTACCAGACACCAGTCAGTGCATACACTTTAGGAATACAAGGGTTTTACCAATGAAATGCCAATTCTGATTGGTCGGTTCTTCCAGACCATTGTATGTTGAAACTTTTGTATGTTGAGGCCATTTTAAGTTGAGGGATCACTGTATATCATGAACAAAACGTATTCCCTATCCACAGGATAGAGAATACATTTTAGATTGTGAGGGACCCGACTGATGGGACCCTTCTCAATCTCCTGCATGGGGCCCTGGCTGTCTCCTGGAATGGGAAGTGTCAACCCCCGCACGAAGCAGCAGCCGACATGCTCCATTATATCTCTATGTGAGAGCCGTTCGGCTATCTTCTGCTTTCCCATAGAGTTATATGTCAGCTGCCGTTTCATTCAGGGATCGACACACATTCCGTTCCTGGAGAGATTACAGGAGATCGTGGGGATCCCAGCTGTCGGACGCCCTGCAATCTAAAACTTTTTAGAAGTTTTGGTTCATGATATTTCTTTAAATATGAGGCTTTTTTTTGGCAACTACTATAAGTTGGACTTCATGGGCTAAAAAATGAGTCTCTGTAATGTTGTAAGTTTCCATTTCCTTAAGTTTGTTTTACAAAATTAAAGATCCAGTTTTTGAAGCATCCTAATAGTGTATGGATGATTAGTTGCAAGAACATTAGTTATAATTGTAGAAATGTGTTTGCTAGGCAGAAGAATGTCTAGCAGCCATCCACCAAAATTGCTTTCATTACTGCTGAGCAACTTCTCTTCTAAATGCAGTATTTCACTTACTGTTTGCTAAATAATGTAGAATGTTTGCTTAGGTTTAGGGTATGTGGGAAAAGATCCCACTCGACAGCAAATACTGGACTGTGTGAAGATCAGAAAAGATGCATAGAAACAGAGATATCCATTAACTCGGCCAAGTCCATAATAAATCTACCAACTTTCATAACTAGGGCTAAGGGCTTGTTTCTAAACATGTAAACAGTTTCAACTTATGCTGTTTATGCTTTAAAACTATGCGTGTGAACCTGCTTCTAAAATAGATGACCAATCCTCCAAATAGGCCATCAATGTAAGATTGGCGGAGGTCCATCTCCCGGCACCCCTGACGATCATTTGTTTCAAACAGATGACCAGTGAAGGTGCTGGGAGTCGGACCCCTGCTGATCTCATATTGATGACCAATGTGGATTACCTTAAATACTCGAGTATAAGCCGAGTTTTTCAGCACAATTTTTCGTGCTGAAAACGCCCCCCCCCCCCCCCCCCTCGGCTTATACTCGAGTGAACTCTCCGCCTGTCAATCCCTTCTCAGTGGTCTTCAACCTGCGGACCTCCAGATGTTGCAAGACTACAACTCCCAGCATGCCCGGGCATGCTGGGAGTTGTAGTTATGAAACATCTGGAGGTCCACAGGTTGAAGACCACTGCGGGCCTTCGTCATCATCCAGACCCCCCTTTAGTTTTCTAGGAAGGAAGGGTGAGCTGTTCCGGGCCATCTATTCTGCAGGGACCGTCTGGTGGGGAGGGTTAGTCGTTCCGGGCTGTCCATCTTCACCGGGAGGCCCTCTTCTGGGCGCTTCGGGCCTGGCCCCGGACTAGTGACGTTGCCTTGACGTCGACGCACAGGGACTGACGTCCCTGTGCATGAATGTCCCTGTGCGTCATTGTCAAGTCAACGTCACTAGTCCGGGGCTGGCCCGAGAAGAGGGCCTCCTGGTGAGAGGGGCAGCCCGGAACGACTAACCCTCCCCACCGGACGGTCCCTGCAGCATAGATGGCCCGGAACAGCTCACCCTTCCTTCCCACCGAGGGGAGGTGAGTAGAAAACTAAAGGGGGGTCTGGATGATGACGAAGGCTGCAGTGGTCTTCAACCTGTGGACATCCTGATGTTTCAAAACTACAACTCCCTGTATGCTCGGACAGCCGATGGCATGCTGGGAGTTTTAGTTTTGCAACATCTGGAAGTCCACGGGTTGAAGGCCACTGATGGAGGGATTGACAGGCGGTGATGATGAAGGGGGGGTATGATGACAGGCGGTGATGATGAATGGGGGGTATGATGACAGGCGGTGATGATGACAGGCGGTGATGATGAAAGGGGGGTGATGATGACAGGCGGTGATGATGAAGGGGAGGATGATGACAGGGTGATGATGAAGAGGGGGGATGACGACAGGGTGATGATGAAGGGGGGGGATGACAACAGGGTGATGATGAAGGGGGGGATGTCGACAGGGTGATGATGAAAGGGGGGATGATGACAGGGTGATGATGAAGAAGGGGGGATGACGACAGGGTGATGATGAAGAAGGGGGGATGACGACAGGGTGATGATGAAGAAGGGGGGATGACAACAGGGTGATGATGACAGCATGATGATAACAGGCGGTGATGATGAAGGGGGGGATGATGACAGGGTGATGATGAGGGGGGTGTTAATGACGGGGGTCTGGATGATGACAGAGTTCTGGATGATGACAGGGGGGGGGGGGTGATGGATTTCCCACCCTAGGCTTATAGTCGAGTCAATAACTTTTCCTGGGTTTTTGGGGTGAAATTTGGGGCCTCGGCTTATATTCGGGTCAGCTTATACTCGAGTATATACGGTATATAGATAAATAACCTCTTTAATAAAGATAATTTTTCTATGGACTCATTGAGATGTTGGATATGTCTGTTCATTCTGTTTGTGAACATTGCTTTTTGAAGCTGGATCATGCACCTGCCTGTGGGAGTCGAGAAAAGAGAGAGCTGATCCCGCAGGTTGGTTCTGTTTTATACACAGAACTTCCATCAGAATTTTCAGGGCCCCGTACTGCTGAACCATCTGGACCACCAAGCAATGCAGGGGAAGGGGGCAGAGCTAGCAGCAAGGGCCCCTTTTTATGTTTCATTAGGCACATGGCCCTGACAGCAGTACCGCCAGTAGTGCCCTGATGGTAGCCCTGCACGTAAGAATAGATAAGTAGAAGTCCTATACACTCCTGTTGATACTTTTCAATGCGAAAGAGTTAAAAGATGCTATCGAGTCAACATGTTTTGGTCGGCTTAAACATTGGAGGGTAACGGTGTTTGCTTCATTTGCATTATGGTATATAAATTCTTTCAGTTTTAATCAGATAATATCCGCTATTTTTGGACAGTAATGGACAGTAAAACCACTGGGTCAATAGGAATCTCACAATCAATTATAATCTGAAAATGAAATGGTAAAAGGATATAAAGAAAGAACAAATTAAATTCTGAGAACACACATTTAGCATTTTATTAGCGTACCTTTTCATATAGTAATGCGCTAACTCAAACACTTCCTTTTACAGCAGCCTTTAAGGACAGCTACGGTTAATGTGCCTTTTCTGTTGTGGCTTTATTCTTTTATGTCTCTTGTAGCTGAGGGCCCAGAGACATTGAGAGGGAGCAAAAGCTTTTTTTTTTTTTTTTTAACCGCTTCTGATCTTTTAATCTCTTTGTAAAACGCAGCATATGGTTTGCGGGGATCACATGCTCAATTATGTAACTGATTAAGATAAAAAAGAAATTTAAAAAATTTTTGTTTCACACTAAATAAGATTTAAAAAAAACAAACAAGAAAAATAAATGTTTCACACTAAATAAACACTAAATAAACTAATAAAATAAAAATATGTATCTTTTAACCAAGTAGCTAAAAAAAAAGTCTACTGAAAAAAGTTAACATAATGTGGAAATAAACCCGTATTTGACAGGGATATATAGAAAAAAAAACACAAAAAGACATAACTTTTTTCTGGTTTAGCGATCAAAAAAGGTTATTAGAGTTTGTTATTGAGGATTCTTTGTTTAAAGGGAACTAGTTATCACTTCCATGCTACCTGAACTACAAGTCATTGGGTGGTCCCCCTTCATTATCACTGCCTGTCAATCCCTTCATCAGTGGTCTTCAACCTGCGGACCTCCAGATGTTGCAAAACTACAACTCCCAGAATGCCCGGACTGCCAACGGCTGTCCGGGCATGCTGGGAGTTGTAGTTTTGAAACCTCTGGAGGTCCACAGGTTGAAGACTACTGCGGCCCTCGTCATCATCCAGCCCCCCCCCCCCCCTTTAGTTTTGTACTCACCTCCCCTCGGCGGTAAGGAAGGATCAGATGGTCCGGGCCATCCGTGCTGCAGGGACCGTCCGGTGGGGAGTGTTAGTAGTTGCGGGCTGTCCATTTTCACCGGGGGGGCTCTTCTCCGCGCTTCGGGCCCAGCCCTGGACTAGTGATGTTGCCTTGACGACGATGCACAGGGCATGCTGTCCGGGTATGCTGGGAGTTGTAGTTTTGCAACTGGAGGTCCGCAGGTTGAAGACCACTGAGAAGGGATTGAGAGTTCACTCGAGTATAAGCCGAGGGGGGCATTTTCAGCACGAAAAATCGTGCTGAAATACTCGGCTTATACTCAAGTATATACGGTAGTTATCTTTGCTTTAATTTCAGGTATCAGAAAGGCTCCTTTCACACTACCGTCAGGGCCGTGGATGAGAATAGCGGAAGAAAAAATACTGCTTAAGCCATCTTTTTCTCCCGCTACTCCTGTTGAAAAACAGCGGCACTCAACGGACCCCATTGACTATAATGGGGTCTATCGGGACCCGCTGTTGCCCATTGCATCCCGACAAAATGATGGCGGTCAAACTAAAAAAAAAAAGAGAGAGAGAGAGTTTGACAGCCGTTCTTGACGGGGCGCAACGGTAGTGTGAATGTAGCCTAAGGCTTTACACATAGTATTTTGGTCAGGATTTTGTTCGACCAAGATTTTTGTTGATATTTTTAACCAAAGACACAGAAAAAGGTGCCAATCTTTCCATTATAGTTTTTCTCTATGTCGGTTCCCCTCCTGCTTTTGGCTACAAATACTAATCAAAGTACTATGTCTGAACGCAGCCCAAGGGGGCCATTCCCATTCCATCCACTTCCCTGTGTAGAGATACGTTTAAAGGGGTACTCCGGTGAAAACCTTTTTTCTTTTAAATCAACTGGTGGCAGAAAGTTAAACATATTTGTAAATTACTTCTATTAAAAAATCTTAATACTTCCTGTACTTATTAGCTGCTGAATACTACAGAGGAAATTATTTTCTTTTTGGAATGCTCTCTGATGACATCACGAGCACAGTTCTCTCTGCTGACGTTATTATAATAATAATAATAACACTTTATTTATTGTTGTCCTTAGTGGGATTTGAACCCAAGTCACCAGCACTGCAAGGCAGCTGTGCTAACCACTGAGCTCCCATGCTGCCCTTAGCATACATTGGCTGTGCATGGTTGCTAAAATGGACAGAAATGTCAGCAGAGAGCACTGTGCTTGTGATGTCATCAGTGTTCCAAAAAGAAAGAAATTACCTCTGTAGCATTCAGCAGCTAATAAGTACTTAAAGGATTAAGATTTTTTAATAGAAGTAATTTACAAATATGTTTAACTTTCTGCCACCAGTTGATTTAAAAGAAAAAAAGGTTTTCACCGGAGCACCCCTTTAAATGAATCCGTGCCTATAGAGTTAGGCTATGTTCACATTACCATTGTGCTCTTACCTGTTCAGAGTCCAGTTTGCACAAACAATATAGCCAAATGGACCCTATGTATAATGGACACTGCCCGGTCCCGACGTATCCTCTTGACTTGAATGGGGTACGCTAGGTGTCTGTTATTTTAGTTGAGTTGAGCAGAGAAAAACATCGGACACGCAGTATTCTTTTTTCTCTGTTCATCTCCTGTTCTTTTCGCAACGGAGCTCCCTTTAGCGGAACTTAGCAGTAATGTGAACATAGCCTTACCAAATACATTAGCAGCCAAATATGTACGCGCCCTAAATGGAACACATCGGATCAGCAGGCTTTGTTGAAATACAAGGATTGACACAAAGTGAAATGAAGTTTTGAATTATCTTTTCTTAATTGGGTTTCAATAGAATTCCATTTTACTGACATTTAGACCCCGCAGTCTTATTGTACATCCAGAAGCATGTTTCCAGCTTTTGTTCTCCTCTCTGGAAATAGGCGATAATTGTAGCAGGAAAAAAACGATAAAAAACCTTTATCTTGAAAACATAAGTGATGAAAGGACAATTTTTTTTTAGCATTGCAAACCTTATAAATGCAGCTCTATTTGTGCACTGCAGCAATAAATGTATACAGTGAGATATTTCCGTCCTCTTCTATGTCACATGAAAAGCCTACAAGCCTTGATAACTCTTAGTTGACACATACGCGGGATACGGTGAAGGCTTTTAATTAGCCGCAGTAGCTCAGCTGGTAACTTTTGCTGACTTTGACACATAGTCCGGAGCAGGATGCCTGGTTCAATTCCTGTGTCAGCTTGTTGCAATAAATTTACTAACAAAATGTAGTGATCTGTCACTAAGGGGTATTATTTCCACTTCTCTTAACTCATAGTTGTTGCATTCATACAAGACCAGACTTAAGATGCCAGAGCAAGATGTGTTTATGTATCAACGCCACCGTTACATACTGTAGAGTAAACCTTCCAAACTAAGTTATACCTGCAAAGTGTTTGCCATTTAAAAGAGTGGAGTTATTTAAAGGGGTACTCCAGTGCTAAGACATAGGATAGGGGATAAGATGCCTGATCGTGGGGGAGCATGTTTGCTCCGGGTCTTGATTACTGGCGATCACGGGGGCCGGAGCAGTGTGACATCACAGCCCCGCCCCCGTGTGACATCATGCTCCGCCCCCTCGATGCAAGCCTATGGGAGGGGGCGTGGCATGCTCCGCCGACTGATTGTAACCGGGGTGCTGCGTGCAAGATCACAGGGGTCCCCAGCTGCCGGACCCCCACGATCAGGCATCTTATCCCCTATCCTTTGGGAGTACCCCTTTAAAAGTCTTAATCCTTCCAATACTTATCAGATGCTATATACTGCAGAGGAAGTTATTTTCTTTTGAATTTCTTTCCAGTCTGACCACAGTGCTCTCTGCTGACACCTCAGTCCATGTCAGGAACTGTCCAGAGCAGGATAGGTTTGCTATGGGGTTTGCTCCTGCTCTGGACAGTTCCTGACATGGACAGGCTGTTGTCCTATCTATTTATTATCTATCTAGCTATCTACAATGTTAAAGGGATATTCCAGGAAAAAACATTTTTATATATCAACAGGCTTTTATTCTTCTTTTATTCTATCTTTTATTTTTACATTTCCTTTCTATCTGACCACAGTGCTCTCTGCTGACATCTCTGCTTGTCTCGGAAACTGCACAGAGTAGAATAGGTTTGCTATGGGGATTTGCTTCTACTCTGGACAGTTCCCGAGACACGTGTCATCAGAGAGCACTTAGAGAGAAAAGAAAAGATTTTTTTATTAGAAGTAATTTACAAATCTGTTTAACTTTCTGGAGCCAGTTTATATATATGGTAACCCTTTTTTTTTTTCCCTGGATAACCCCTTTAAAGGGGAACCACACTCCAAATGAAGGTGCTGGTGCAAGCTAGGTTCAAGGGTCCCACGTAGACAAAAAAGAAAATTCAGCAGCACTCCTGCCGCAAAATTTTCTCTCTCTCTCTCTCTCTCTCTCTCTCTCTCTCTTTCTCTCCCTATCTCTCTCTCTCTCTCTCTCTCTCTCTCTCTCTCTCTCTCTCTTTTTAATCTATCTATCTATCTATGTAATTGCAAAAAGAAGCAGCACATTCGCCAGAGTAGCTAAAATACAGAAGAAAGTGCATGCCGTCACAGAGGCACTGGTTAGGAGCCCCAACTTGAGTAGTAGTGGGAAAAACCACAGCACACAGGGCGTTCTCCAGTGAAAAGTGAATTTATTCCATAAAACAGCAAGCAAAAAGGAGTGAGACTACCGAAACGTAGCTTCCTTTTTGCTTGCTGTTTTATGGAATAAATTCACTTTTCACTGGAGAACGCCCTGTGTGCTGCAGTCTTTTCCACTACTATCTATCTATCTAGATGCAGAAGAAAAGCAGCACACCACTAAAAGAAAAAATGCACGGGTGCCCCCTGTTGTTGATCTGGGTCAGAGATCCAAACTTGATAGCCGAATAAGAGCAGTGGCACTCCATATAGGTGAAAAAGGTGATGTCTTTATTCACTCCATGTGAGCTACGTTTCGGCAGCCTCATGCTGCCATTATCAGGCCAAGCTTGATAATGGCAGCAGGAGGCTACCGAAACGTAGCTAACATGGAGTGAATAAAGACATCACCTTTTTCACCTATATGGAGTGCCACTGCTCTTATTCTGCTATCTATCTATCTATCTATCTATCTATCTATCTATCTATCTATCTAATCTATCTAATCTATGTAATCTATCTATCTCATATCTATCTATCTCATATCTAATATCTATCTATCATCTAATCCATCTATCTCTTATCTATCTATATATCTCATATCTATCTATCTGTCTATCTCATATCTATCTATCTCATATCTATCTATCTATATAATATCTATCTATCTATCTCATATCTATCTATCTATCTATCTATCTCATATCTATCTCATATCTATCTATCTATCTAATATCTATCTATCTCATATCTATCTATCTATCTAATATCTATCTATCTCATATCTATCTATCTATCTATCTATCTATCTATCTCTATCTCTTTCTATGTAAAAAGCATTAGGAAAGAATCCAAGTCTTGCCTTTTTAATGAGTGAGCTGAACGCATGATCTTGAGAAGTGATTTTGTGTCACACGCGATATCACACATTAACAAATTGGGAGTTTAAAGAATGGAAAAGCAATTTATCTGTCGTATTTGCATTTCTTAGCGATTTGCTTATATTCCATAGAGAATGCCTATAATGTGTGTAAAAGAAATGCCACTTAATTGCACCACTTCAAGGAACTTTTGCAATGTAATTGTGACATGTGAAAAGTGAACTGAGTGTAACAAATAATAATGAATCCGGGGTCTTGTTCTCTTCAGGTAGCGCCTTACAGGATGGTAGAGTTCCCTGCTCGGGGCGATGCAGTAATTTCCTGACTTTCAGTTCAAGAAGTGGTGGACTGATTGATCACCCCTGATAACAGAACCCCCCTTCAGGCTATTGTTTGTTAGATCTAACCTATGCATGTACTACCCGCAAACCTAAATTCAAATTGTACCTTGTATTGCCAACATGCCTTAAAAATATATCTATTGTACCAGGGTGTTAGCCAACATACAGAATGCCAGTAGAGTATTATAGCAATCCATATATAGGGACAGGAGCAAGAAGTAAGTCCCCTGCCCAATCTATATAGTAGACCTAAATGGCAATGATATACCAATTTTTCACATAACCCATTGTAAACGGATATAATAAACATATTTAAGCCCTGCAGTAAGGTTTTCCTCAGGTAACATACCGTATATACTCGAGTATAAACCTACCCGAATATAAGCCGAGGCCCCTAATTTCACCCCAAAAACCCAGGAAAAGTTATTGACTTGACTATAAGCCTAGGGTGGGAAATACATCATCCCCCCCAAGTCATCATCGCCCCCTGTCATCATCCAGACCCCCGTCATCATCACTCTGTCATCATCACCCCTTCATCATCACCCCTCTTCATCATCACCCTGTCATCACCCGCCCTTTATCATCACCCCGTCATCATCACCCCCCTTCATCATCACCCCCCCCCATCATCATCCCCCCCCTTCATCATCACCGCCTGTCAATCCCTCAGTGGTTTTCAACCTGCAGACCTCCAGATGTTACAAAACTACAACTCTCAGCATGCCCGGACAGCCATCGGCTGTCCGGGCATGCTGGGAGTTGTAGTTTTGAAACATCTGGAGGTCCTCAGGATGAAGACCACTGCCGGGCCTTCGTCATCATCCAGACCCCCCCACCCCCTTTAGTTTTCTACTCACCTCCCCTCGGTGGAAAGGAAGGGTAAGCTGGTCCTGGCCATCTATGCTGCAGGGACCGTCCGGTGGGGAGGTTTAGTCGTTCCGGGCTGTCCATCTTCACCGGAAGGCCCTCTTCTCCGCTCCGGCCCCGGACTAGTGACGTTGCCTTGACGACGCACAGGGACGTCCGTGTGCAGCAACGAAGGCCCAGCAGTGGTCTTCAACCTGCGGACCTCCAGATGTTTCAAAACTACAACGGAGTTGTAGTTTTGCAACATCTGGAGGTCCGCAGGTTGAAGACTACTGAGAAGGGATTGACAGTTCACTCGAGTATAAGCCGAGGGGGGCGTTTTCAGCACGAAAAATCGTGCTGAAAAACTTGGCTTATACTCGAATATATACGGTAGCACTATTTGCACTATTTGCTAAAACTACTCATTGAGCAGAACAGGGTTTAGAACATACCGGTCAATATAAAAGAGTTTAAAAATCTTTATGGTTTTGTTAGATTAACCATACAGTGGTGAAAAAGTTATTTTAGTGATGTCACTGCTGTTAATGAGCCGCGGTAGTCCCCCTCCATTATGCACAGCTATTCCTCATTCTCCCATTTCAAAGGGTGGGACCAGGGCTGGTCTAATTGCCAACAGTACTCACCCAAGCGCTACCATAACCTTAGTTGTCTGGCCATTTACAGCATAGCACAGAACATATTCTTCCCTGCTATACCATGACCTATTGCTGTTGCTCTGGCATGGGGCCATACACTATAATAGGCTAAAATAGTTTCAATAACAGCTTTTATTTTATTCTTGGACACAAAAGCATAGCCTATCACACTTTTGTATCCTGCAAATAAAATGTATACCCCATTTAACAAACCAAATATAGTCACTAGTAGGCATTGTTTGGTGCATTAAAGTCTATGGGAGCAGAGATACTGCTGTTTATGTAAAAATTACCTTGTTGAAGGTATCCTAACTAAGGCTGGGTTCCCATTACGTTTTTCCCCATACGGGAGCATATACGGTAGGGGAGAGCTAAAAACTTGCGCTCCCTTATACCTTTCTATGCGCTCCCGTATGTAATTCATTTCAATGAGCCGACCGCAGTGAAAAGTTCCACGGTTTTAGGTCCGGTTGTAAAAGCGCATACGGGGCAAAAATGAGCCGACCGGACTGAACGTTTCACTGCGGTCGGCTGATTGAAATGAATTGCATACGGGAGCGCATAGAAAGGCATACGGGAGCGCAAGTTTTTAGCTCTCCCCCACCGTATGTGCTCCCGTATGGGGGAAAACGTAATGGGAACCCAGCCTTATTCTGGTAAAAAGGTCCAAAAATTGATTGACCTAATATGAGTGAGTATTGCTCCCCGATGCAGACATAGGCTCAGATTTACTAAAACTCATTCAATTTCAATTTATAGCCCTTCTGCGTTGATCCAGAGGAAGGCAAAACTGTTAGCAAAGTAGTAAATGTCCTGTAACAGAGGTGACTGAATTTGAATTAAAATTCAATGTTCAGACAATAGATTTAGATGGTATTTACCTGGATATCTGACATTTATTTTAGATGTAATAATTAGAACTTTCTCTCTGTCTGTATGTAAAGCATAAAGGTCTTATGAGTTATAATAGAAGCTTGTTGTTGCCTTTTGGGCTGAATAAATGTTTTTGTATCCGATCCCTACTAGGAGACCATATGCTCCTCCTGTCACTTCCTGCATGTGACAAAGTACACAAGATTCTTGGCCTTAAGTTTAACTCTACGGTGCAACTGGCAAGTTAGACTTTTTATGGTTTATTCTTGAAAGATAAAACACATCTACATGTAAATAGAAGTCCCTTGTTTGCAAGACAGTAGCTAACAAGAACATGTTGTAAAAAATTACCTATTGCTTTAAAAACATATGTTTACATTAAAGGGAAACTGACAGCTGTTCACGCGGACTTAACAAAATATATTGGGTTATAGTGCGGGTGAACAGCATTTAAATATGGGGTCACTTACTTGTATTAATAAACTATTTCCAGTGTTAGGTGTCTTTAATCTTATAGCTGCATTGCGCAGCTCAGTGCAATGGAGGCGGGAAGCCGGCTTGCCGTGCTCCTCTGTCTCCTCCGTATCCCATGCTATGGCCCACGCCTGTAATGAATATTCAAAATATTCACTTTCATGTCGCTTTATATAGAGAATATGTAATACTGTCATTTACAATAGGCAGTGGTCAGTGCTCAGTTTCCCCTTTTCCCTGCACAATAACCTTGGCACAGATCAGGCAGTAGAAGTAAATTAGTAAAAAGAAAATGTTTTAGTATCTAGATCACAGGCCTGTCTATAGTATGGTCAATGTCAGCTTTATAGACAATGAATACCGTGGCAACACACATGAGCTGCCTCTCCATTAAAAACAAAGGAGTCAGGGCCTTATTCTTGATATCATAGGGGGTTCCAGTGGTCGGACCCATCTTGTGGATAGGAAAAAGCACTTTTAACTAAGAACATCTCTTAAATATGTTGTTTTTGTATTAGAATGCAGTAGTAAGTTGCAGGTGCTGTTTCACTATTATACTTAATCTATCAAATACTACATACATATTTAATGTAAAGTAGTTACGGAATACACACAGATCTAGGTGGTGTCGCAGTGACAACCCTTGCTGTGAATCAAAGCATTGCAACACATCGATCCAAAGGTAATTACCAACTGGCTGCTCTTATCTTTCCTTACAGAATTTATGGCGGCTGATAGTCTGACACTGGAGCATTACACTAGCTGTAAGCACATCATAGGGAAGCCTTAAAGGGGTTTTCTCATTAAGATAAATAGGTCTACACTGATGCATAGGCCCAGATTTATCAATCTGCCTGAAACCAAAACAGTCTGATTTGCAGTTAACAACCAATCACAGCTGAGCTTTTAAATCATTACAAGTTCTGGTAAAAAGAAAGCTGATCTGTGATTGGCTGTAATGGGCAAAACAGTTTCGGTTTCAGGTATATTGATAAATATTGGCCACTGTACTTGAAATGAAAAAGCTGCAACGCGTCTTGATGCTTTCCACGGCCGTGCTGGTTGCTCAGCTCCCCCTCTTTGCTACAGGCTTTAGACTTCCTCTTCTGTACTGTCAAATGTGGTGACAGTTTGTGGCGCACCCTGTGCATGCACTGTTTCTTTGAGGGTTCAACCACGTCCCTAATTCCAGTCCTCCTCCAATCCTAGCCAGGCACCACCTATATAACTCTGCTCCAGGGCCAGACTGGGACCAAAAATAGGCGCAGCCACAAATAGGAGGGGCTAGTTTTTAATTATAGTTGGGTATAATAGGGCACATTACTGTGAAAAAAAAATTATAAATATATATATATATATATATATATATATATATACAAATGCTATACAGGCTAGGATCACACAGTGTATTTTAAGAGTAATTCATAAAAAAATGCATCCATAAAATCACGGAAAGATTTTGTATGTATATTTTTAATATTAATGTGCTTAACCCCTTAATGACCAAGCCCATTTTCACCTCAAGGACCAGGCCAATTTTATTTTTGTGTTTTTTTTTTTCCTCCTCGCCTTCTAAAATCCATAACTCCTTTATATTTCCATGTACAGACCCATATAAGGGCTTGTTTTTTGCATTACCAATTGTACTTTGTAGTGAAACCTCTCATTTTACCATAAAATGTACGGCGAACCCAAAAAAAAAAAATTAGGGACGAAATTTAAATTAAAACCAACATTTTGCACATTTTGGAGGGTTTTGTTTTCATACTGTACACTTTACGGTAAAAATGAAATGTGTTCTTTAATCTGTGGGTCAATACAATTAAAATGATACCCATGGCTAGATATTTTTATATTTTTGTACCGCTTAAAAAAAATCAAAAACTTTTTGTACAAAATCAGTAATCTAAAATCGCCCTATTTTGACCACCTATAACTTTTTCATTTTTCCGTATAGGGCAGTATGAGGGCTAATTTTTTGTGCCATCATCTGTACTTTTTTATAGATACCCCTTTTGCATATATAAAACTTTTAGATCATTTTTTATAATTTACGTTTACGCCATTCACCGTACAGGATCATTAACATTATATTTTGATAGTTCGGACATTTATGCAAGCGGCGATACCAAATATGTTTTTTTTTTTTTTTTTTACGCTTTTTGGGGGTAAAATGGGAAAAACTGACAATTTTCATTTTTATTAGGGGAGGGGATTTTTTTTTTTTTTTTACTTTTTATTTTTACTTTTTATTTTTACATTTTTCATCTTTTTTTTGACACTATAGGGGACTATGTATAGCAATCGTTTGATTGCTAATACTGTGCAGTGCTATGTATAGGACACAGCACTGCTCAGTATTATCGGTGATCTTCTGCTCTGGTCTGCTCGATCTCAGACCAGAGCAGAAGACCCCGGGAGACAGCCGGAGCAAGGTGAGGGGACCTCCGGCTGTCATGCTGGATGATCGGATCCCCGTGGCAGCGCTGCGGGCGATCCGATCATCCAATGAAAGTACCGCAATGCCGCAGATGTCATGATCTGTATTGATCACGGCATCGGAGGGGTTAATGGCGGACATCCGCGCGATCGCGGATGTCGGCCATTACCGGCGGGTCCCCGGCTGCTGTAGCAGCCGGAACCTGCCGTGTATGACGCGAGCACCCTTCCGATGCTCGCGGTCATACACAGGACGTAAATGTACGTCCTGGTGTGGGAAGTCCCGCCAAACCAGGACGTACATTTACGTCCGTGGTCGTTAAGGGGTTAATGTAAGTGTATGGGAAAGTAGTTGTCTCTGAGCACAATATGTAAAAAAGGACATATTGTTTACAGCAGTGTAAATAATTGACATGTCGCAGATGCTAAAATTATGTCCTTTTTTTTTTACATATTTTGTGCAAAACAACCACTTTTTCATAGACTTACATGGAGCATATCACCATACGTATTACCACTATACTGTTACTGACCAAATCCTGTATACTAAGACCAATATTACCAATAATACCAATATACAAGGAGGAATATCATCACCATATGTATTACCACTATACTGTTAATGACCAAATCCTGTATACTAAGAACTACCAAAAATACCAGTATATAAGGAGGAATATTATCAAATTCTATATACTGAGACCAATACTATCAATGATACCAGTATACAAGTGAGAATAATCTGCCACACCATGACCACTACCATTACCACCACACAGTGACTGTATAAAAACCACTGAAAATAAACCAATATCCCCAATACAAAGCACATATAATAGTGACCCCAGCTCTATACAGGCTCTGCAGACCATATAAGTGATTACAGTGCAGTTACATCTACTGACTCACAGGAGGCGTCTTCATGGAGTCGTTCTCTTCTCTATTCTTCTCTGTCTTGCTCAGACCGTCATGATGTCTTCTCCCAATCATGAGTCCTCACTGCAGAATCTACCAGAGAACAATCATATAAGGCTCCTCACTTTTTAAGCACATTCCCCACCTGTTCTCTACCATCAGTGCCCTAGGTAATACCCCCAGTTGGTAGGTAGCGAATCTCCCCAATAAGGTAGAAGCCCTCAGTAGGTTGGTAATGCCCCTAGTAATGCTCCCAGGTAGGTAATGCCCCCAGAAGGTTGGTTGTAGGTAATGCCCCCAGTAAGTAATGCCCCCAGCTAGGTTGTAGGTAATGCCCCCAAAAGGTAGGCAGTAGGTAATGTCCCCCGTAGGTAGTGCCCCCACAGGTAGGTAATACCAGGTAGGTATAGCTGTTAGTAGGTAAGCCCCCCCCCAGGTAGTTAATGCCCCTGGTAGTTAGTGCCCTCAGTAGGTAGTGCCCCAAGGTAGGTAATGCTTGTAATAGGTAGTTTCCCTAGGTAGGTAATGCCCCCAGTAGTCAGTTTCTCCAGGTAAAATGTGCCCCCAGTAGGTAGTGTCCCCAGGTAGATAATGTCCCCAGTAGGTACTTCATCCAGGTAGGTAATTCTCCCTGTCAGTCTGCCCCTGAATATGAGATATATTGCATTTTTTTTAAAGGAATAAAGGAGTATCAGGGATATTCAGAAAAATCTCATCCAATATGACATGCCTAATATTGACCTTATGTCCCACCTAATGTTACAGAACATGCCCCTAATTTACAGACTTTGAATCACACATAGTATGACCCCTTCATTACCCATCTCCCCCAGACAGATAGATATGAGATGGACAGACAGACAGACAGACAGATAGATAGATAGATAGATAGATGCTGTAGATCAGTGTTTCCTAACAGGGGTGCCTTCAGCTGTTGCAAAACTACAACTCCCAGCATGCCCACACAGCCAAAGACATGCTGAGAGTTGTGGTTATGCAACAGCTGGAGGCACCCCTGTTAGGAAACACTGAGATACATAAATAGATACCGTATTTATGGGCGTACACCATGCACTGGCATATAACACGCACATTCATTCTAACTAAATGTAAAATAAATTACCTGGAAGCTCTGAACTTAATGCCACATCATTCCCCCAAATATGAATTCCCCTGCTCCTCAGTTTGGTCCCCCCCCCCCCACCTCTGATGTGTGCCTCCTTTCCCCTGGGATTCCCCCCTGCTCATCATCCTCCCTGCTCTCTATCCCCCTGCTCATCATCCCCCCCGCCCTCTATCCCCCTGCTCATCATCCTCCCTGCTCTCTATCCCTCTGCTAATCATCCCCCCTGCCCTCTATCCTCCTGCTCATCATCCTTCCTGCTCTCTATCCCTCTGCTCATCATCCTCCCTGCTCTCTATCCCCCTGCTCATCATCCTCCCTGCTCTCTATCCCCCTGCTCATCATCCCCCCCGCCCTCTATCCCCCTGCTCATCATCCCCCCCGCTCTCTATCCCCCTGCTCATCATCCCCCCCGCTCTCTATCCCCCTGCTCATCATCCTCCCTGCTCTCTATCCCCCTGCTCATCATCCCCCCCGCTCTCTATCCCCCTGCTCATCATCCTCCCTGCTCTCTATCCCTCTGCTCATCATCCTCCCTGCTCTCTATCCCTCTGCTCATCATCCTTCCTGCTCTCTATCCCCTGCTCATCATCCTCCCTGCTCTCTATCCCTCTGCTCATCATCCCCCCCGCCCTCTATCCCTCTGCTCATCATCCTTCCTGCTCTCTACCCTCTGCTCATCTTCCTCCCTGCTCTCTATCCCTCTGCTCATCATCCTCCCTGCTCTCTATCCCCCTGCTCATCATCCTCTCTGCTCTCTATCCCTCTGCTAATCATCCTCCCTGCTCTCTATCCCCTGCTCATCATCCTTCCTGCTCTCTATCCTCCTGCTCATCATCCTTCCTGCTCTCTATCCCTCTGCTAATCATCCTCCCTGCTCTCTATCCTCCTGCTCATCATCCTTCCTGCTCTCTATCCCCTGCTCATCATCCTCCCTGCTCTCTATCCCCCTGCTCATCATCCTCCCTGCTCTCTATCCTCCTGCTCATCATCCTTCCTGCTCTCTATCCCCTGCTCATCATCCTCCCTGCTCTCTATCCTCCTGCTCATCATCCTCCCTGCTCTCTATCCCCCTGCTCATCATCCTCCCTGCTCTCTATCCCCCTGCTCATCATCCCCCCCGCCCTCTATCCCCCTGCTCATCATCCTCCCTGCTCTCCATCCCCCTGCTCATCATCCTTCCTGCTCTCTATCCCCCTGCTCATCATCCTTCCTGCTCTCTATCCCTCTGCTCATCATCCTCCCTGCTCTCTATCCCCCTGCTCATCATCCTCCCTGCTCTCTATCCCCCTGCTCATCATCCCCCCTGCCCTCTATCCCCCTGCTCATCATCCCCCCCGCTCTCTATCCCCCTGCTCATCATCCCCCCCGCTCTCTATCCCCCTGCTCATCATCCTCCCTGCTCTCTATCCCCCTGCTCATCATCCCCCCCGCTCTCTATCCCCCTGCTCATCATCCTCCCTGCTCTCTATCCCTCTGCTCATCATCCTCCCTGCTCTCTATCCCTCTGCTCATCATCCTTCCTGCTCTCTATCCCCTGCTCATCATCCTCCCTGCTCTCTATCCCTCTGCTCATCATCCCCCCCGCCCTCTATCCCTCTGCTCATCATCCTTCCTGCTCTCTATCCTCTGCTCATCATCCTCCCTGCTCTCTATCCCTCTGCTCATCATCCTCCCTGCTCTCTATCCCCCTGCTCATCATCCTCTCTGCTCTCTATCCCTCTGCTAATCATCCTCCCTGCTCTCTATCCCCTGCTCATCATCCTTCCTGCTCTCTATCCTCCTGCTCATCATCCTTCCTGCTCTCTATCCCCTGCTCATCATCCTCCCTGCTCTCTATCCTCCTGCTCATCATCCTTCCTGCTCTCTATCCCCTGCTCATCATCCTCCCTGCTCTCTATCCTCCTGCTCATCATCCTCCCTGCTCTCTATCCCCCTGCTCATCATCCTCCCTGCTCTCTATCCCCCTGCTCATCATCCTCCCTGCTCTCTATCCCCCTGCTCATCATCCTCCCTGCTCTCTATCCCCCTGCTCATCATCCTTCCTGCTCTCTATCCCCCTGAAACTTTTCAAGAAAACGAAGTATTTCTCACAGAAAAGGATTTCAGTAACACATGTTTTGCTATACACATGTTTGTGTGTATTGGAACTAAACAAAAAAAGGGAAGAAAAAAAAGCAAATTGGACATAATGTCACACAAAACTCCAAAAATGGTCTGGAGAAAATTGTAACACTTGCACGCCAGCCGTGAGCGCTCTCTGCTTATGTCCCCGTTGCTGCCCGCATGTGAATCCCAGCCGGTCACTTAACTCCCTCATCTTCCGCCTCGCCATGTCCTCTCAGCCCCCGGCGCGAGTTCCCCCGCTATCTAGGGTGTGCGCACCGGAGCTCTTTCACGTAAAGGGCCAGTGCTCTATTAATCAAGTGTCTACACCTGTCCCCTGTCCTTAAATATCAGCTCCTCCCTTGTTTCCCTGCTGAATGTTTGGTTCCCTTGTGCCATAGCGAAAGTCTGTGTCCCTGTTGCCGTATACTTGTTCCTTGCTACCTTACCTACCCTGCACCTGTGTTACCTGCCCTGACCCACTGCCATCTTGCCACATCCTGCCAGTCTCCTTCTGTGCCACGCCACCTTCCAGCTACCTGTGTGGACTAGTCATGCCAGGGGAAGCGACCTGGGTACCGACTGCTGCAGAAAGACCATCCCGCTTTGTGGCGGGCTCTGGTGAAAACCAGCGATACCTTAGACTCCGCTCCCTGGTATGGCTCTCATCATCATCCACACAGGCCTAGAGGATCCACCACCTGCTGTGACCCGTAACTACACTGGGAGATATGTGGCTGACAAAGGGGCAGATTCAAATAATGGAAGCAAAGGGTCATACGAATGGTTCAGCAATCACTCCTTTGGTCCTTACCGCATGGTATTCGAGCCGTGTAATAGATTCTTAAAAGAAGCACCAATATATGAAATCAGCACACGTTGGCCTATAGACTGTCTAACTTAGGTTGACATTGTCTACAAATTAGACATTTCTGCTAAATCTTGGTCAGTAGTTTTACATTTAAAGGGGTACGCCACTGGAAAACATTTTTTTTTTTAAATCAACTGGTGCCAGAAAGTTCAACAGATTTGTAAATTACTTCTACAGTGCTCTCTGCTGACACCTCTGTCCATGTCAGGAACTGTCCAGACCAGGATAGGGATTTCCTCCTACTCTGGACAGTTCCTGAGACAGACAGAGGTGTCAGCAGAGAGCACTGTGGTCAGACAAAAAGGAAATGTAAATGTGGTGTCCCGGCACCGGATCGCACCCGTTGCCTCGTGGTGAGGTCCCGAAAGTCAGAGTCCCTAGGTGTAGGTGGGGTCCTCATCCTTAGCTAGTGCCTTGTCCCCCCTTTTGTAATTAAAATTATTCAAATTTAATGTGTATATATTTATATAGTAAGTGTACTTACCTAGTTAGAGTTGCAGGACCTGAGGGTCACGTGATGCGTTCCAAAGACTCTATGGTTTGTAGTTCAAGGACCTTTGGAGGAAGTCAGGTGTTTACCCATCAGGTGTTTACCCATCAGGCCAGCTGACTTGGACCAATTCAAAATGGCCCTGCCCCTGCCCATATCATGGAGCGGCGGCCATTACTCTCTCTCTTGTTCCTGGGCTGTTGACAGGGAAGGATCTGCGCTGCTGTCATCAGTGAGTTAGGCCCGAGCCTTGCGGTGACAGCTGATCTTTACAAAACTGTAAATCAATCCCTAAGCACTCTGCAAGATCACCGGACAATATCTAACCCCTAAATTCTGAGACTTATATCAAAAGTCAAGGTCCGCAACAACTGTCAGTCACTGAAGTGTATGGAGACTGTATTAATGAGACTGTTACTGTTCATTGGATGTACCGCAAGTCTTTAAGTAAAGTTTATCCGAGTTCCAGTTCACCTACCTTGTTAATCTTCAGCAGTCATTATATGCATGCACCTATCGTTACTGGGAAGGGCGGCGATAGGCTGGAGAATTACCTCAGCATACTAGCCCTCAGCCTGGCGTCACGAACAACAGGGTTAAACTTAACCCTTGATATACTGAAACAACACCCTGACTACACTACCCCTACCCCTGAGGCCTACCACATAAAAATAAAAGAACTTCCTGTGGAGCATACAGCAGCTGATAAGTACTGGAAGGATTAGTTTTTTTTTTTTTTTTTTATAGAAGTAATTTACAAATCTGTTTTACGTTCTGGCACCAGTTGATTTAAAAAAATTAGTTCCCCTTTAATAAATTTTTCTGGAGTTTTAGACTATTGCTTAGTCAGTTTAGTACATAGATGGAACATTGTAATGCAAAGCAGTTTATACAGCACGTAGAGCATTGTATTTGTTTATACATGTAAGTCTATGAATATACTGCATGGATTAAAGTGTAGGCACAGAGCTCCTGCACATTACATTGACGTATAGCGTGAAATACAAATACTATATTATCTGCAGATTTCTTGGGGATGAGGCCTTTCTGTCAGGTGATGAACGCCGTTTCTCAGATCGGCCATAATTACTGATGACTTGATATCTAATAGGAATGTATGAGCTTAAATCTGTCTTTATTAGATAACACCCAAAGTATTAGGATGTGAATTCTGTAAAGATCAATACTAAACAGCGTCCTGATGGTTGCATTGTGACTTTCCTTCCACAAGAGACACATGAGTACTGGATGCGGCAGCCTTGTACTATGCTTTATAGCTACCAAAGGCTATGCATGGAATCTACAAAGGCGCATATCTCTCTACTGTTTCTGGGGTGAGCAATGTGCGATTGCGGAGGAAGCAGCAAATTCTTTAAGATATGAAACATCCTATTAAGACTCCACTATATGGGAAGTCAACCCAGCTACAGAGATCTGACTCTTCTATTCATGTCACAATGAATTAGTGTAGACCCACTAACATCCAGAAGAAGATTCTATAGGCCATACTGCTTAAAGGCAAGCGAGTGTTCTCACTAATATCTAATTGACACTATTCATAGGGAATTCCCTCTTATAATATGGGTAAATTGTATTTATTGTAAATTGCAAATTATGGTTTTAAGCCAATTTATCTTAAAGGGGTACTCCGCACCCCTAGACATCTTATCCCCTATCCAAAGGATAGGGGATAAGATGTCAGATCACCGGGATCTCGGCTGCTGCACCCACCTCTATGAGATGGGGCATGATGGACCTCCCATAGACTTGCATTGAGGGGGCAGGGCATGCCGTCACACGGGGCGGAGTCATGACGTCACGCTAGTCTGCCATTGTGGTCGGGATCCAAAGCCTCCAGCGTTGCCGGTGTGAAGTGGAAGCCGTACAGGTGGGTGCAGCAGCCAAGATCCCGGGGGTCCCCAGCAGCGGGACCCCGGCGATCTGACATCTTCTCCCCTTTCTTTTGAATAGGGGATAAGATGTCTAGGGATGCGGAGTACCCCTTTAAAGGGTAACTCTCATAAAAACGAATTTTTGCTATTGCACTCCTTATGGCAAATAAAACATATTTCTAATATACCTTGTTTAAAAAAAAATGAAGTTTTCTATGTTTTATTTGTGCTTAAAAAAGCTCAGGAGCACATTTTCCCCCATCTCATACACAGACTTTGGACCGAAGCCCAAACACAGGAAGTGCAGCCTGGAGTGCTGAGGGGGGTGTGTCCAGCCTCATCCAATCATAGCTCCTCTCACACTTTATTGCCTTATGCTGTTGGTTGGACACCCCCCCTCAGCACTCCAGGCTGCACTTTCTGTGTTTGGAATTCGGTCCTTAGTCTGTATATAAGATGGGGGGAAATGTGCTCCTGAGCTTTTTTAAGCACAAATAAAACATAGAAAACTAAAAAAAAAAATTTAAACAAAGTATATTAGAAATCTTTTTTATTTACCATAAGGAGTGCAATAGCAAAAATTAGTTTTAATGAGAGTGACCATTTAAAGTAATTGCAGACATAGAAAACCAGGTTTTATAAAAGAATGCTGTATATAATTTCACCACTCCTTTGTGCTTATCTCTGTAGTTTAACCACTTAAGGACCCAGGGCGTACCTGTGCACCCTGAGTCCTCTCCCTTTCTATAATGTGGGGCCATGGCGTCATAGCGGGTCGGGCCCATTCTCTAACAACGTCCGGGACCCGTGGCTAATAGCGTGTGGCACTGATCACGGTGCCGTGTGCTATTAACCCTTTAGATGCGGCGTTCAAAGTTGATCGCCGCGTCTAAAGTGAAAGTAAAATACTCCAGGCTAGCTCGGAAATCGCAGTGTCCCGAACAGCTGTTGGACACAAGGAGGGTCCTCCAACCTTCCTCCTGGTGTCCGATCGCCGAATGACTGCTCCGCGCATGAGATCCAGGCATGAGCAGTCAAGCGGCACAATCACTGATCAATGTTGTCCCATGGGATAAAAATGAACAATGTAAAAGATCAGTGTGTGCAGTGTGTGTGGGGGCTATAACATTGAAAAAAAGTGAAAAAAAAGTTAATAAAGATCATTTCACCCCTTCCCTAATAAAATTTTGAATCGCCCCCCTTTTCCCATTTAAAAAAAATAAAAACCTGTGTAAATAATATATGGTATCGCCGCGTGTGTAAATGTCCAAATTGTAAAAATATATAGTTAATTAAACTGCACGGTCAATGGTGTATGCGCAAATAAATTCCAAAGTCCAAAATAGTATATTTTTGTTCACTTTTTTTTATCATGAAAAATGAAAAAGCGATCAAAAAGTCCGATCAATACGAAACTGGTACTGCTAAAAACTTCAGATCACAATGCAAAAAATGAGCCCTCATAAAGCCCCATACGCAGAAAAATAAAACAATTATAGGGGTCAGAAGATGACAATGACCATAGAATGGTGGTGGTGCTAAGTCCAAATTGGGGAAAACGTAATGCAATCACAAGGAAGACGAGTAGACGGCACTCACCATCCAGGTATATTATTCATGTGGGCAATCAATCTAGGAACTCCACTCCCGGTCCGCACAGAGAGCAAATGCTTGCGGAAACGGTCTGTTCCGGTTACCCCCACCCAGGACTGCCATACCTGCCTGCACCTGATTGAATAAAGTATAGACCTGGATGGTGAGTGCCGTCTACACGTCTTCTTTGTGTACTTTAAAATCTTATATGCCTGTTAAGGCTTAATGGTAAAAAGGAGCTAAATGTCAGGTCTGATTGGTGGAGTATAAACAGTATAGGTTGTACAGTAAGTCCCAGCCATTGAAGCAGATCTGGTTTTACACAGGATTCCAGCTTGGGGGCAACAGTATTCAGATGTGTGTAAGTGATTGGATTTGGGGGCAGGATCTTCCTTTGAGATAGGCCAGGTTGCTGTAGTCTTGGAAAATCTATAAGTGATGCTGGTCCAAGGCTATTTCCTTTGGGGTTTCATGATTTATCTCTTGTTTGCAGTCCCTTAGTGTAGGATACTCAACATTCCCTACTTTCTCCAGGGTACAATACCTACAGAAACGATGTGCATCTTCTCCCAGGTTGCTCATCTGACCAACTTTTTCCTCTTTGACTCATCCTTCTCCACATTACTGAGGAACAGATAAGAAAGTGATACTGGGAAGTGTAGTTCAATGAACTTTGTGAGAAGAAAGTGCTGATGTTTGCTGTTAACTGCTAAGCACTAGTTGCATTATCCTCTGTACACCACGCTCAGTCTTCTGAATAGGGTTCCTTTTCATTTAAGTTACCTTTGCATATTACCGAACTTCCCTATTTAATGGTAGGTTACTAAAATTTGAGGCGAA
This sequence comes from Hyla sarda, assembly GCF_029499605.1. Classification (NCBI taxonomy): domain Eukaryota; kingdom Metazoa; phylum Chordata; class Amphibia; order Anura; family Hylidae; genus Hyla; species Hyla sarda. The sequence goes on along the minus strand of NC_079194.1, from coordinate 278,137,210 downwards.
GATAAATCTTTAAAATAGAACATAAATCCTCAAATCGGATCACCTGCTAGAAAAACACCTATACATTTATCTGCTTATGGTACAAAACTGCTGTTCTGATTGACAGTCATGATTAAGATGTCTCACTCCTAACAGAATGGGATCTCCCTATGAGCCTGATTTCAGACTTAATTCTTATATTTATCAAAGTGCCCTTCTGCATGATTACATGCGGCATACGAAAAGTACCTGCAGAATGAAAATCACTATGCATACTTGTACTGTCCCTTTCACTATGGCATTTTATAAGAGAATTTAGCTAACATCCAAAATGTGTTAGGGGCTTTCCTGGGTCCTAAAATGTCCAACAATCTGGGTTTGGAGGAATACTTTTAATGCCAGGGTCAATGCCTGTATGTAAAGGGGTGAACTCTGTGACACACCTCCAGGGTTTTGTTCACACCATAATTTGTGCCTCCAAGGCATAGATACATTTAGAAACTGTCAAAATGACATGACGATGTATCTATGCTTGGACAGGCACTGGACCCATTTATTTTAATGGCAAGAACATTGTCAGCTATTGACTATATTCCGATCATTTTCAAAGTGTATTTGAATTTTGATTTGGACCTAGAAGGGTGGTTTGCAGCACTTTTCAATCTGAGACAAAACTCTGAAATGTTTGAAAAATGACCCCAACATAGTCACTAGCTGAATACACTTGGACCATTTAAATGGAAAGGGCCCATTAAGCTCTTTAGTGCACCCTTAGGCTTCTTTTTTTATTTTTGAGTATGACAGCCATCTTTTTGATGGGGCGTATTGGGCAACAGTGGGTCCCGATGGACCCCTATATGGGGTCCGTTGGGCTCCGCTGTTTTGCAGCGGGATTAGCAGGAGAAAAAGACGGCGCAAGCAGTATTTTTTCTCCCGCTATTCTCCCTGGCGGCCCTGGTGGCCATCACACTACCGTTGTCAAGGGGCCTTAAGGAGCTAGCTTTTGGTGATTGTGGGCTATGAGGTAGGATCGGTACTAGAGGAGTTACTGAAATGAGAATGTGAGCCATAGAGGCTGAAAAAGTCTGAGAACCACTGGCTGCATATGGAACAACCTTATGGGAAAATTTAGGGTTTATTCACACGTACAGTATTCTGTGCAGATCTGATGCACAGGATTTTCTTTTGCAGATTTTAATGTGAACTGAATGACTGAACACAGCTTGAAATCCTGCACATGAAATCTGCGCATCAAATCTGTGCAGAATACTGTACATTTGAATAGACCCTAAAGGGTTACTCCACCCCTAGACATCTTATCCCCTATCCAAAGGATAGTGGATAGGATGTCTGATTACGGGGGTCCTGTCGCCCCTCCTCACTGCACCCGGCATTCGTTTAGAGCATTGGGCGCAGTGCCAAAGGCTCGTGATGCCACGGCCACGTCCCTTGTGACGTCATGGCTAAACCCCCTCAATGCAAGTATATGGGAGGGGGCGTGACTGTGATGTCATGAGGGGCGTGGCCGTGACATCACGAGCCTCTGGCCACGCATTGCCAGTCATTCGGCATCGAGCGAAGTTTCCCTATCCTGGGGTAGCGGATACGATGTCTAGGGGTGGAGTACCCCTTTAACTGGAACAGAATAATAGCCCCTAAGCGAATTCAGTATCATATTGAGGCAGGGTCAAAGGTCCAGGTAGTACTCCGAGAGACAGAGAGAGTGTGTTTGGGTGTCGGAAGTAGCTCTTCTACAGGTCTCCATACCCATAAGATATTGCAATGCAATCCCAAGTCTATTCTGAACCCCCCTCCTTGAAGAAAGAACATTTTAAGCAGCAGTATAATGCAGTATAAAATCTCCCATTTATTTCTCAGTCAAGTGGCAAGAGGCTAAGCTGAGCATTTGCATTCTTCGATTTTTCATCTTCACCAGAAATCTTTTATCCTTCATTTCACCATATCATGTACTACAATTAATAAAATAAAATAGTGGGGTGAAATAAAAAACACAATTTTACAGATTTTGGGGAGGTTTAATATTATGCTGACATGTGGTTATTTTTTCTTTGGGTCAGTATGATTATGCTGATACAAAACCTTTTTGCCACATTCAGACTCTGATAACTTTCTTTTTTAAAGTCATGAGATTTTTTAATAAAAAAAATGGGAAGAGGATTTTTTTTATATGTTTAAAAACATTTCTTACTTTTTTTAGTCCACTGATGGGACTTGAATAAGCAATATATTCGGCAGGCTGTAATAGTACATCTAACATGGAAGCCTTCAGAAGGCTTCTGCTGCCACAACAACCAATTGGATCACTGCAGTTACAATTGGCCCATGAGCATCTTTATTGAGGGTTTTTATCAGTTTTTACCAATCTAGACGCTACCATTGACAGTGGCATATAAAGGGTTGAATAACCAACATAAGAGCTTACTTTTAGGCTGGTTAATGATGGTAGCTGTCAACTGCTGAAAGCCTCTCTCTATACCTCCTTTTATGGCACCATGATGTATATATATATACATATATATATATATATATATATATATATATATATATATATATGTAATGGGGCATTAAAGATTTAAGTGGCCAGAATAGCACTATAGTAGTGTTACTCTCACAAAGAGAGAATGCATGCATTAATCTCATACAGTGCCTCCAATAGAAGTGAATCTTACTTGGCATTGTTGGACTATTATTTGTGTTTTAAAGGGGTACTCCGGTGGAAAACTTTTTAAATCAACTGGTGCCAGAGAGTTGAACAGATTTGTAAATTAGAGAATAAAAAAGATCACTAGCGCTGGATGGGTCTGGTTTGATGTGTGATTATACTGCTGCTTTACTATAAATGTGCTCCCCTATGGATGCACACTGTATAGAAAGTAATATACTGAAAAATAATTGAATAGTAAGCGCTGTATTATACACACAAGTTACAAACTGACCTGTAGATAGTACGGTTGCTGATAAAAATCGGTGGTTGCGGTGTAAGTGTAATGATCCCACAGCAATACTGTTACAGCGCGATCGCAGTGCATAGCAGTGAAGGAGGTACCGCTCTGCAGATACGTGGGCTCCCTGAAGTGGTGTTCCAGAGGTTGCAAGTGGTTCTTACTGAATTGACTCCCGAATGTAGCCTCCTTCACTGCTATGCACTGCGATCGCGCTGTAACAGTATTGCTGTGGGATCATTACACTTACACCGCAACCACCGATTTTTATCAGCAACCGTACTATCTACAGGTCAGTTTGTAACTTGTGTGTATAATACAGCGCTTACTATTCAATTATTTTTCAGATTTGTAAATTACTTCTATTAAAAAATCTTAATCCTTCCAGTACTTATTAGCTGCTGAATACTACAGAGGAAATTATTTTCTTTTTGGAACAAAGTGCTCTCTGCTGACATCATGACCACAATGCTCTCTACTGACATCTCTGTCCATTTTAAGAACTGTCCAGAGTAGAAGAAAATCCCCATAGCAAACATATGCTGCTCTGGACAGTTCCTAAAATGGACAGAGATGTCAGCAGAGAGCACTGTGGTCATGATGTCAGCAGAGAGCTCTGTGTTCCAAAAAGAAAAGGATTGCCTCTGTAGTATTCAGCAGCTAATTAGTACTGGAAGGATTAAGATTTTTTAATAGAAGTAATTTACAAATCTATTTAACTTTCTGGCACCAGTTGATTAAAAAAAAAAAAAAAGTTTTCCACCGGAGTACCCCTTTAAGATCATTGTGGATAGATTAGAGTGCAGTTGTGCCATTGTATTTTGGTATTCAGTATTAATTTCTTCTGCTCTCACATATAGACATTTTAGACTAGTCTCCAATAATAGTGATTTGAACAGAGACGTAAAACCTTTACCAAGGTTCTTCCTGTTGATAATTTGTGACCTAGTATTTAAAGTTTGGGTAAATCATGATAGAAAACAGTGAATTGATCAAAAGTATACAGCGTGCTGCACTTTAAAACAATAAATTCCAAAAAGCCTTGGAAGATCTTTTTGAAAAAAAAAAAAAATTCCAAATAAGTTAAGCTGTGGGAGACGTCTTCGGAGTTTTCCTGCAATAAATGTCACCGTAAATTATTTTGACGATGTGATATTTCTCAATGATGAAGATAAGTCAATGCGTTAAGTGTCTAACTAAAGAATAGAATAATGTATGCACCAAGGTATAGATCAGGACAACATGTTTGCAATTCTAATAGTAAGGAGAGGAAAAAAAACACAAGGCCCTAGGCATGGGCAGTAAATATTGTTTGCCATTGTTTTTTACACAACTACCACTATAAACTTGGGAAATAGGGAACAGGGGGAATACAAAAGTGGCCATCACTCATTCATTTTACCTAGTTAACCAGTAGAAAAACAAAGGAACATAAATCCCACAAGCCAAGATTTACGATACTGGAGTCCTGGTTCAAGGATTTCAGATTCTTGATTTACCTACTTTCAGATTGTAAGATGAACCGATCAGTTTTCTAAATAAAGGCTTGTAGTTTCCTCCCACTTGATATATTCATCTTCTTGAGTGACTTAAAGATGTGACCCTGTTTTTAACTAATAGTGGAAATGAAGGACTGAACTATTCGGAGTCCTTCTTAGTACGAAGTGCAATAGAAATGTTTACGAGGCAACTAAAAACTCATTCAATTTTGTCTATTTATTCTTCTCCGTTTTTGCAAAACTAGTTTGAAACAGGCCTTATTGGGAAAAAATATATATATATATACATATATATAGAAATATTTAAATTAGCTCACCACACCCCCTATACAGGTAGGGTGTCCTGCAAAACAGCTCAGGCTCCATTTAAGAAGTCTCAGAACTGATTGGGATTTATGCCAAGCCAGAACTCTCTCCAGAAGGAAAGAGGACCCATCTGCAGACAGCTGTTTCGGGGTGTTTGCCCCTCGTCAGTACAGAGCAGGGTGATCTGGCTTGGCTGTGGTGAGAGGCCTGTGGCTTTAAACGGGGTCAGTACTTTCCTCGGGGAGAGGACACCTCTTCAGGTGTAACGGAGATTCAAGTTAGGCCATTTAGCACTCCACGTCCGCGGAGTGCTAAATGGCCTAACTTGAATCTCCATTACACCTGAAGAGGTGTCCTCTCCCCGAGGAAAGTACTGACCCCGTGTATATATATATATATATATATATATATATATATATATATATATATAATAATAAAATAAAAACGAAGAGATCAAGAACTACCCAATGCAAAATCTGTGATAGGGTTGTGATGTTCCAGTAATCATATGTTGCGGTCTAGTTTGAGAAAGGCTACAACCATTTAAGAAGCTGAAACTTAAGGCTATATCCTCCCTTGCAACCATTTAACAATATTTAAAGGAGAAGTCTCATGGTGAAAAACGTACCCCTTATCCACAGGATAGGATATAAGTTTTATATTGTGGGGGGTCTGACTGCTGGGGTACCCCGCGATCTCCTGTACAGAGTTCTAGCTGTTCCCTAGAGTGGTGCATCACGACCCCCGCATGAAGCGGGGGGGAGGGGGGGGGCACCACATTCCCTCCATATATCTCTATGAGAGCCATTCGGCTATCTACAGCTCTCCCATAGTGCTATATGGAGGGGGTGTAGTGACCCGCCGCTCCCGGAAGAGCTGTGCTCCAAACAAGAGATTTCTTCTTTAAAGCTCTAGTGCATCTAAAAAGTACAAAAAGAAAACAGTATTGCTAATAATCTTTATTTAAAAATAAATAAATCAATAAAATAAAAAAAATTAAATATATTTATTATTTTTTTTTTAACACTTTGTACCTACAGTGAATCTCTGCACCTACATGATGACAGACATCACACAAACTCAGTGTTGTAATGCTCCCTTCCATTTGTTCCCTATTTATTTCTAACATACCCATTGTAAATTTGCAGGAAGAGGGGGGAAAAAGAAGGGTATACACAGGGTTTCTTTATTGTCTGTCATCATGGAGACATTAGGGTTGGTTTCATACAGCATTTTACATGCACATTTTTGTGCCCATATTATCGACACAAGTCCCGACCTGACCCTGATTCTGATGACCCGATCTCACAACTTTCATGGGTCAGGATCAGCCTGGGCCTTGCGTCCATATTACAGACGCATAAATGCACATGTAATAACCCCTGGGTAAAACCAGCTTATTTCTTTTGGAGAAAAGGGTCAGACATAACTTATTCCTATGTGTACAGACAACTGAAGCATTATTTGAAGCTTTACTATCAAGAGGACCGGTGGCAAGATATGGTTAAACTAAAAGTGCAATCCCGTTGTCCATGACTAGACCCAACACTGACATGACCAGACAGACTACCGGAATGGGGCTTTCCAGATAGGACATCCGGCAGTCCGTCTTATCAGCACTAGTCTCTGGCAAGGGGATTGCACTTTAAGTTTAACTGTATCCTGTCGCTAGCCCACCTGATAATAATGCTTTAAGAATTTATTGCAAAAGTAGCACTGTTACCTTAAAGGAAAACTGTCAGATATTTTCTCCCGCACTATCCACAGGTACTGATGGATAGTGCGGGAGACGCTGATTCCAACGAGCCCTACCTTACCCGGATCCGCCCGGCCGTTCTCCCGCAACTGGCATGGGCGGGGCTTCTGCATTTAACTGGCACTGACGTCAGCGCCGCTTATGAATATTCATCCCCCCTCCCTCTAGTTAGGAGCAGCGAAGAGAGGGAGAACTGGAGGGAGGGGGGGATGAATATTCATAAACGGCGCTGACGTCAGTGCCAGTTAAGCACAGAAGCCCCGCCCGTGCCAAATATCTGACAGTTTTCCTTTAAGGGGGTACTCCATTGGAAAACTTTTTTTTTTAAATCAACTGGTGCCAGAAAGTTAAACAGATTTGTAAATTACTTCTTAATCTTAATCCTTTTAGTACTGTTTAGCTGCTGTGTGATACAGAGAAAATTCTTTACTTTTTGAATTTCTTTTTTGTCTTGTCCACAGTACTCTCTGCTGACACCTCTGTCCGTGTCAGGAACTGTCCAGAGTAGCATAGGTTTGCTATGGGGATTTTCACCTGCTCTGGACAGTTCCTGAAACGGGCATCAGGTGTCAGCAGAGAGCACTGTGGAAAACACAAAAAAGAAATTCAAAAAATAAAGATTTTCCTATGTAACATACAGCTGCTAAAAAGTACTGAAAGGATTAAGCTTTTTTAATAGAAGTAATTTACAAATCTGTTTAACTTTCTGCCACCAGTTCATTTAAAAAAGTTTTCCACCGGAGAACCCCTTTAAGACTTTTGTCTCACACAGCTTTTTTTTTTTGGGGGGGGGGGGGGGGGGGGAATGCTACGTTTTTTTTTTTGCCAAAATCAGGAGTGGATGCAAAGTAAATGGGAAATATATAGGAAGGACTTCCCTTCCTGTTGGATTCACTTTTGGATTTGGCTCAAAACACTACATGAAAAATTGTAGAGGCTTTTTTCCATATAATGCTGTGTGTGTAACCACCCTTAAGAGGTTGTCCCATTTACCCTATAGACTATGAGGGAATGTTAAAGGGTACCTTTCATCAAAAAAACTTTTGATATATTATAGATTAATGTATGCAGAATAACTTTCCAATAGTATGTTATTAAAAAAATATGCTTCTTTCTTTTTAATTTTCCACTTTGAAAAAATGACCACTAGGGGTCTCCCTACCAGTCCTTTTTTTTTTTTTATAGATTTCGGACTCATGCAGGAGTCCTAAATCTCAGACTGCATCCGGGACACAGACAAGCACAGCACTGCTCCCTGGCAGTGAGCAGTGGTGAGTTTGTCTGTGTTCCAGCTGCAGTCTGAGATTTAGGACTCCAGCATGAGTCTGAAATCTATAAAAAAAAGGACTGGTAGGGAGACCCCTAGTGGTCATTTTTTCAAAGTGGAAAATTTAAAAGAAAGAAGCATATTTTTTAATAACATGCTATTGGAAGTTAGTCTGCATACATTAATCTATAATATATCAAAAGTTTTTTTGATGAAAGGTACTCTTTAACATTTCACCGGTTGGCTGCAGATAGGCTGCAGATACTTTCCCCAATAAACTTCAAACTTTCAAATTAATAGGTCACTGTGGAAGATTTATGAATCCTTTTATTTTACTTGTAATTGTTCTATATTGCGGGGTTGTTGTTTTTTTATAGCAATGTTGGTTTTGCATGTTTTTTTTTTTTAACTTACAGTATAAGGGATTTCTGAAGACTTATCTTTGCAGACCACATTACAGGCAGAGGCCATTAATTTATCATTTGCAACTTTTTAGAAATAAATAAAAAAAATGCACAAAATTACAATGCAATGGTTTAAAAAAAAAAATCTGCAAACATAGACCACCCACAGTGCTGCTCTAGAAACCTTTTGGTGGACTTGCGCATTATTTATCCCACATTCTAAAACGATATGATAAATTATGTGTGTGTCCGCCAAAGAGCCCCGCAAGGGAAGTGACATGACAAATGACATACAAAACAACTCAGTGATAAATCTCCCCCCACAGAATTAATCATTTTTTTTTTTGACATTTCCTAGAGACATGTCAAACGTTTGGATCGGTGAGGGCCTGGGTGTTCTGCAGCAGATCTGGTCATGTGAACATACCTTCAGACTGGATTTACACATGCAGATTTTTTGCAAGTTGCCAAAACAATACAATAGGAAAGAACGGTGTAAAAGAAAGAATTATACTTTTCTATTTTGCTTGCATTCATGTGTTTGCCTGCCAAACTGTTTCTAGAATAGCATGTGTGAATCCAGCCTTGGGGGCTTTATGAGTTAATAGAAATGAATTCGGGACCTCCATCAATGAGTCAAAGCAGTGAGCAGCTATAAAGGGCATTCCCTCTCTGGAGAAGCTGGCATGTTCATGTAATTCTCAAATAAGTATAGAGGTTACCGTGAAATCAGGGCCCCGGCGCCTTCTGCCATATGAGGACATGCAGACTATAAATAATATGCGATGGAGAGGGACCTTGGTGCTTCCAGCTACGCTCAAGGCTACAATGTTATCATATAAGCAGATCACTAAAAGAACGGTAATACTTTAACTTTGAAATTCTCAGTCATTCCTTGTCTCTAATGCAAAGTGCAAAATCTGTTGCCGGACATATAAGTAGAGTATGTTAACATAATAGAAAACTATTGATAAACTGTGTTTAGAAATGAGCAACCAGAATCACCAGCATTTGTTGAATCACCATTTGTTTTTTCTCCAATTTGGAGAATCGGACAGTCAAGTTTTTTCTAGATTCGGATCACAATTCTGATTTGGAAGTGTTTTGGTTGCTCTGCAAAGTATATATGTGAGCAGGGACTCCTTTCAAAGATAGACATCCCTGCTCCTGTACAGTCCACTAACTGGAACTCTGCACTCAGCAAATGTAGAAGTGCATACAGCATTGCCGCCTATGTTTTGGACTGCTCAGTGTACAAAAGCAGGGACAAAACCAATCTGAGGAGCAGAAGATTTAGTCAGCTCGCCCATGCCCATGCTTGGACTGGAGCCGCCCAACCATGTACAAGTGCAGAGGTAGATATGCAAAAACAGGAAGAAGTTCCAACTCTCTATGGAATTCAAATTTTTTTTTGTCTTTATTGGAACTTTGTAAAAACACTGTAGTACAAAATTCTCAACAAATCTTGTAAAAAGCTTGACACGTTTCTGGGTTTGCCTGTTTCATATGACAAGACACCTGAAACGTGTCAAGATTAAAAAAAAACAAAAAAAAAAACTTCTGAGTATGTTGTACTACCCTGTTTTTTTTTTTTTTTTACAATTTCTAAAGACGAGAATTTTATGAATTCCTTGGAGAGCTGGAATCAGATATGTGGCAAATTGATTCACTGATTTCCATTGTCTATAAGGTTTAGTTGCAGATTCAACCTTCTTTATGGCTTAGAAATTGGGGGATTTGGGAGTCGAATTTTTAGCAGTGATATTAAAAGTGCAGCATTACATTAAGTAACTTACATTCTAGAATAATGGTGTGGTATTGTATAATAACTTCTGGTATTTTTATATTTGGCGCTGAACATTGTGACTATGGTCGGATATTCGAAGAATGTAGCTAAATGCATATGACACATTAAAATGAACTTGAGCATGTCGTATATGAAACAACGATATAAAGATTTACCGAGGAAACCATCTGCCCGGCTCTCTAATACTCCACTTTATAGTTACAGTCACTCTCTAGCCCATAAATCCAAGTACCTGTTAATTACAAGTCCTAAATGTAAAGATAACCAATTTACTAGGGTCCCATTGCTATGGTTATGCTATATAATACACTTCAGCATTTATTTGACTGTTAAATCACACAGCTGTAGGCTTTATAACTTTATTGCATGCCAGCACAGTATAATAACCTATAAAAGTTTTATTGTAGATGTTCATTCCGTGTAATGTAAAGATAATTTATATGATACATGGTATCTCCTTATTATATGCCCCACACTATGGCTGTTTATTAAGTCCTGTTACTTCCCCTGATGGTGGAAATTGGGGCGGCCCAGAACGAGCTACTAATAATAGAAATAGCAATAAGAAACAGACTAGAACTAGTAATTTTAATGTATTTTATGCGTGGTTGTTAAAACCTACAGTACCTCGAAGGGAACAACTTGACTCGGACTTGATTCTGAATCTTTACGTGTAGTCATTTTGTATAGTCTTTTATGTTTTTAGTGACTGGTACAAGAGTAAGATTATTACTCTGAGCCATATTAACTTACATGGGGCCGGCATCCGGATCTTCTGTGTGTGAGGAGGGGGGAGGGTTTCAAAACTCCTTGTGCCAAAAAAATCAGGTGCAATTAGTGCCAAAAATCTGGCTTACATGACTTGCACCACATTTTTAATGTGTTAGACAATTTTTTGGAAACTTTTGTACTACACTCAACAATTGTCGTGGCTCAGTGGAAACGAGTAGAGGCCTCATTAGAAAGGGGCATGGCTTAAATTCATGACTTAATGGCATAAAGTAAGTCAACTACGAGAAGGTGCAAGCCTAGACTAGACAGTCTAAAGATACCAAAGATTATTAAACAGTCTTCTCACTGTAAAAATGTGGTGCATTTTTAGACTGCCTAGTCAAATTTTACACTGCCTAAGAATTGGCTTCTATGTCTTTTGTTCCTGCTTTCTATGGCATTTATAGATCTTTGCCTGCAGTTCAACAGGCATCGGGTATGCTTGACACACAGTGCAATGTTGGACTTTGGAGTCCTTTCAGATTGTAAAGAGGATTTGTGACCAACCCAAAAAATTCAGATTTTACTGCCATTAAACAACTTAGGATGCCCTGATACACCCTCCTGTACCTGAAATATGAGGGTTTATAGTTTGGTTGACAATGTAGGTAGTCAGATGGACGTAAACTTAATTTTAATAATGGGAGTGACTATCGGGAGATGGGAGGGAATATACAGTCAGGGGATGTGAATGTTGTACAATGAGAGGCATGTATGCCTAATATACACTCCTTGACTGTATAATCCCACCCATATTAAAATTAAGGTCACTCCCATCTGACTGATCTCCTGAATTGTCAGACAAATTGTAAACCATCTCGAGAACAGACAGGCATATGAAGAAACTGTAAAGAAGTGTCTGATCTGGCCACCCTAAGCTATTTATGATAAAACAATCACATTTTTGGGGGTTGGCCACAGGTCCTCTTTTTAGCTATCCATTTGGGACACTCTGCAGTAACAGTGTCACACACTAGACCCCATAGTGGGACTGTTGTCAGATATATAAGTTAAAACTCTGGAAAAGCCTAAGGATAGACAACATGGGCAGCAACATCCCATGATTCCATGCTCATTCCATGCCTATACCAACACAACCTATCAAGAAGAGTCTCTGTATACTGTCTGTAAACTTGATATGTAACATACATCAACCTTATAACCCTATGTAGTGCCTATTTGTCTTCTTTTTATCTTCTATGGCATCTAAGCACTGTGACATAACCCTCCCCATCCCAGCCCTCTCACCGAGCAGGGACATATCTGACTGAATCAATGTAGCTGCAATGCAGTAAAATGGAAAAGTTCCTGCCAATTGCTATAGAGATAAGATCTAGCACAATGGTATAACTTGAAGTTCCTGGACCCTCTTGCACAATCTGTAACAGGGCCACCAAATAATAAGTCATGTCAATTGTAAACCTGGTATCTTCACAAAGGTAAAGGTATGGTTTGACTGGTGTCACATTCTTCGTGTTGTGACTAAGCCCAAAGGGTATGCCAATGCAAGATATCATAAATAAGAATACACGTGCCTTAAAGGGGTATTCCAGGAAAAAACTTTTTTTTTATATATCAACTGGCTCCAGAAAGTTAAACAGATTTGTAAATTACTTCTATTAAAAAATCTTAATGCTTTCAATACTTTCAAGCTTCTGAAGTTAAGGTTGTTCTTTTCTGTCTAAGTGCTCTCTGATGACACGTGTCTCGGGAACCGCCCAGTTTAGAAGCAAATCCCCATAGCAAACCTCTTCTAAATTGGGCGGTTCCCGAGACACGTGTCATCAGAGAGCACTTAGACAGAAAAGAACAATCTTAACTTCAGAAGCTCATAAGTACTGAAAGGATTAAGATTTTTTAATAGAAGTAATTTACAAATCTGTTTAACTTTCTGGAGCCAGTTGATATATATATATATATATATATATATATATATATATATATAAATAAAGTTTTTTTTCCTGAATAACCCCTTTAAATATCTACATGTGGTCTGCAGACTGTGACTTTTAAGTAAGTAACTGAGCTAGTTGATGGTTCACTCTCCAAATTAATATAAATATATTATTTAAAAAAATTATAATAAAATATGACATATAATAAAGAGAACAGATGGGTCCTGGTCTTTATCGGCCTATGGCTGATGGTAAGGTTCTGACTGTCTAAAGTGTATGGTGGCCTCCTAACTTTTCCCTGACAGATGATGTAGATGGAGAGAAAAAATTAGGCGAGTTGGGTTTTTGCCACCTGACCTTATTGTTCTGGGATGGAAAAGACAGCACCAGTGCTGTCTGGCTACAGCATACCCCTCCCTATGAAGCAAACATTCCTCGTGAACACTCATTTGTATGGAGAGGTCAGGAGAACCTTCATCCAACATTGTATGGCATCCTGAAGAATATATACTAGTCCTTAAAGGGGTACTCCACTGGCCAGCATTCAGAACATTTAATGGTGTCAAGAGGGGGCGTGGCCAACCCCCGCAGCGTGCACACAGCGTTTGGAACTAAATGTTCCGAACGCTGGCCAGTGGAGTACCCCATTAAGTGACATCAGAAGAGCAGAGAGATCTAAGAACTTCACTTTCTCCTGTCAGCCGCATCTTAGCAGCAAAAATATTATCCATTAGAAAGTCAAACAAGAAAGACAATAACGTTCAATGAGTTTCCTTTGAAAGGTAGAACAAAATAAAGGTTTTGCTTATTCTATGGAGACTTTTTCTTTATTTGGTTACAGATTTTGTGGGATAAATGACTGCTGTACAATGAAGAGCAATGTTCTAGGAATGCCATCTGTAGTATTGGGAAAAACATCCACTCTTCACCGATCAACTATTGCAGTTTATGCCGCATATCTTATAATGACATCAGTTTATAGGGGTTAGCCACCCTTTATAATTGGGTGGCCTCTAAAAAGTTAACAGTACAATGTTGCAATACCCTGCACCACCACTAGAGATAGTGAGCCAGTTTTAAGCTTATATAAACATTGTAGAGACTGCCGTGCTTGTATGACCTCTGAATAGCTGATCGGTAGGGATACTGGTAATCAGACCCTCACTCATCTTATATTATTGAGAACCTGCCATCACTTTCTTGTGAATCATGAGTCAGTGGGGTGGTCTCTGGTGGTTTCTGCTTGGCCCACCTGCCTTGATTGATAGATCTTTCCCTAAACCCAAACAGGGAGAGATCTATCTGTCAGGGACCGCACCGTTGACTTGTGATTCAGGCAGTATAAAAGTGATGGCAGGATAATCACTTAAGGTTGGCTTCAAGCATAGCGCATCTGCAGCATATTAAACGCTGTGGATGCGCCGCCGGCAGTTACAGAGCAACTGCAGAGCGAGCTCCCAGCTGCGGCCAGGTTGCTTTGTGTGTCTGCTTGTGAGTTCCACTGCTACGAGCGGGCATACAGAGCTACCCATCCGCAGTAGGGAGCTCACACTGCAGTCGCGCTATGACTGCCGGCGACAGGCGCATCAGCAGCGTAAAAGATGCTGCGGATACATTGTCTGTAACCCTACCTTAAGACCGTGTTTCCCAACCAGGGTGCCTTCAGCTGTTGCAAAACTACAAATTCCAGCACGTTGGGAGTTGTCCTTTTTAACAGCTAGAGGCAACCTGGTTGGGAAACAAAGCCTCAAGAAGTGGTCTGAGATTGCCTAGAGGCTTTATCTGGTACTGCAAGTCATAGCACGGAAAGTAAATGGGGCTGAACAGCAATACCAGACCAAAGCGGCGCAGTTTCTTGATACTAAGCAAAACCCTTATGTCTAGTCCCAAAAAAGTACACTAAAAACAAAATTATATTTGTCTATTGATTTATTTAAGTTTAATAATATTGGGTGTTCTTTTCATACATACTATTATGGTATATTCTAAAATAGATAGATAGACCGATAAATAAATAGAACATCAATGCCAAGAATGTATTTATTTGCTTGTGATTATTTCAGAATTAATTTATTTCATGGTATGTATTAATAATTGGTAATACATTATAACTGGTAATACAATGTATCAATTATTGGCAATACAATAATAATTGGTAATACAACGTATCAATAATTGGTAATACAATAATAACTGATTATGCAATGTATCAGTAATTGGTAATACATTAATAATTGGTAATGCATTAATAATTGGCAATACATTATAACTGGTAATACAATGTATCAATTATTGGCAATACAATAATAATTGGTAATACAACATATCAATAATTGGTAATACAATAATAACTGATTATGCAATGTATCAGTAATTGGTTATACATTAATAATTGGTAATGCATTAATAATTGGTAATACAATGTAATAATAATTGGCAATACAATGTAATAATAATTGGTAATACATTAATAATTGGCAATGCATTAATAATTGGTAATACATTAATAATTGGTAATACAATGTAATAATAATTGGTAATACATTAATAATTGGTAATACAATGGAATAATAATTGGTAATACATTTCCGTTTTCTTGCTGCATTTACGATTTGTAAATATAAATTGTTTGTATTGTCTATATGGTATACATTTCTGATGATTATTACTGTATGATATATGTCTAACCATAGTGTCTGATAAGAAAGCTGTCACTGACGATTGTTTTTTATTGACAGCGCATTGCACAATGTTACGATCTGAATGTGTCAAGTGTGCACTTATATGAACCAAACATTGGGGATATCTTCTTCCTTACGTTAATTCTGTTTATTGTTAAAGTAACGCATATAATGTATCTTTTGACAGTAGCTGTTACACTATTGCATACAACACTCGGCTTTCTTTGCCTTACGTTGTATATTTTCTATGTGTGTTTCCATCCTACTGTATATATATGAATATATATAAAGAAAAAGCATTTGGCTCTTTTTTATTTCGTTTTAAGGTTTTTAGTTTTTTGTTTATTACTTTACATACATATATATATATATATTTTTAGCTTTTTTAATATTTTTGATATTTTTTTTTTTTGTTTTTCCCTATCCCCCTTCTTCCAAATGCTTTTTCTTTTCTCAATGAAACCAAAGCCAAAAATTCCATATCTCTCTCTTTTTGTTTCTGTTTTTTTGGCATCTCCCCCTCTCCTTTCGCTGAACCCTATCTATATCCACTCCTCAACCTTACCCATTTTCCCCATCCTACCCATAACTGGGGTGAGATGCCTGTCACAAATTAAAAAAAAAAGTTTTAATTCATCCCCTTGAACCCAGACTTTTAAATTGTGGCATTTAAAAAAAAAAATAAAGTCCTCAGAAAATTTCTTTATAATTTTTAATTTCTTTTTTTTGTGACGTTTCTCTAAACTTGTCGTTTATTGGTTTTTTTTCTTTCTTTCCTCCTCTATCCCCCCCTCCCCACTCCCACTCTGTTCTGATTTTTAACCCATCCCCAAAATCCGAAGTTCCAGCACATCTGACGTTAAGCAACCAAGGTACGGATTTAATCCTCTTTTTTTTTTCTCTCCCTATTCCTTGATTTATTTTTTCAACCCTTCATGCTGTCTCTCTCTTCTTTCAATATCTCATCACTTCTGTCTTTCATATTCTTTATCTTTCCTTCTTATATGTCTCATGCATCATTGGTTTCAATCGCATTCCACTATCATGTATATCATTGGGGAAAGAGACAGGCTGTGAGTGTATTCTTTTGGATTTTAGTTCATATTGCCTTTTTTTCTCTATTCTTTTTATTGCTTTATCTTCCTTTCGTCTTTTCTCCCCCTCTTCTACCTCTAATTCTTTTTTCTGCCCTAACTTCTCTCTCTTACTTCCATCTTCCTTCCTTCCTTCCTTCTAAGGGAGCAGGGAAACACTGAAAGTGAACTAACCTAAAGGAAGCCGATTATGAAGGAACAAATAACATCATGACGAGTTACATAAAGTTCTTGAACAATAAAAATTTAAGGAAAAGATGTAAAATTGTAATCACTGTGTATCAAACACACATGAAAATGAATTGCACATGCATAGACAACATACAATTACACTTGACTAAAAATATTTAGACTGTATATAAATAAATACATCAATAAATAAACAAACTAATAAAATAGATAGATACTGTAGATAGATAGATAGATAGATAGATAGATAGATAATCCAAGGTATATAGATAGAAGATCACATGCAGAACTCCATAAGGTGAACAAAATAAGTAGCTTTATTCCATCAAGTGAACAGGATACAATGTTTCGGTGGCCCTTGCAAACTTTTTCAAGCATGCTTAAAGGGTACCTCTCATCAAATAAACTTTTGATATATTTAAGATGAATGAATGTTGAATAACTTTCCAATAGCATGTTAATGAAAAATATGCTTCTTTTTATTGTATTTTTCCCGATCAGTCCCGTCAGCAAGCATTTCTGACTCATGCTGGAGTCCTAAACACTCAGAGCTGCCAGCCTGCTTTGTTCACAGCCAAACAGGCTGTGAACAAAGCAGGCTGGCAGCTCTGAGTGTTCTCCTTTGTGAACAAAGCAGACTGGCAGCTCGTAGTGTTTAGGACTCCAGCATGAGTCTGAAATGCTTGCTGCCAGGACTGGTAGGGAGACCCCTAGTGGTCATTTCTTCAAAGTGGAAAATTAAATAGAAAGAAGCATATTTTTTCATAACATGCAATTGTAAAGTTATTCTGCATACATTAATCTATAATATATCAAAAGTTTTTTTGATGAGAGGTACCCTTTAAAAAAGTTGCCAAGGTCAACCAAAAGGTTGTATCCTGTTAAATTGATGGAACAAAGCTACTTATTTTGTTCCCCTTATGGAGTGCTGCATGTGATCTTCCTTGGATTAATTGTTTGGGACCCTGACCTGGGCTCTCCACCTGCGGGCACCCTCCCTTTATTTTGTTGGCAGTGCTGCTTCTTCACCAGAAAATAGAAAACTGTAGATAGATATTAGATAGCTAAATAAATAAAGAAAAAAATATAGTAAAGAAAAAAACGAAAAAGATAAATAGACAAATATAAAAATAAATAGATAAACAAATAAATAAGTAAACAGATAGATAGATAACCAGAAAGTTAACAATATTATTCAGATTTTGTAGCTAGAAGACAAAATCCCAATTTTTTTTTACATTTGTAAAAAAAAAAAAATACAAAGATTAAATGCTAAAGTGTTTTTTGCTTCCCAGTTTACTGGAACAATCCTTTCCTAATATTAAAGAGTGCTGAGTAATAGCTTCACAATAAACAGCTTTATATTTCCTTGGAAAGTAAATTCAAAATGATTTCTTAAAGGGATACTCCACCACAACCATCTTATCCAGGACTCAGGTCCTGCAGGGAACTGAGTCCCTGCACTTTTTTCCACAGCAGGAACACCTTTCCCATTAGCACGAGTTCTGCAGGACCAGCTCTTGAGTCAAAATCTTTTTATTCCCAGTACTTGACCCCTGATCTTATCCCATTTCCAAAGGATAGGAGATAAGATGTTAGATCGCGGGGGTCCTGCCACTGGCGATCTTCGTTGCAGCACCCTGTCATTCATCGAACTCTGTTTCGTGACCGATGACTGTCGATGCGACCGCCTCGCCCCCTCTCCATTCACTTTTATGGGAGAAGGCAGGACGGCTACGTCATAGCCATCACGCCTCCTCCCATTGACATGAATGGAGGGGGCGTGACGTGACGTATCATACGTGGAAGCTGCAAGCTTCCGTGTTCCTAACGCTGCCGATGCCGGCACAGAGATTGTGAGGGTCCCCAGCGGCGGGACCCTCTCGATCTAACATCTTGTATGGGGTGGAGTAGCCTTTAAGGATGGAGCTTGCTATCCTGTCGTTATAACACAATATCATTTCTATATATGGAGAATGCCTTATTTAGAGTCTGCTAGGATATATTTTAGGGCTTCTTCACGCTGCTGTGGGCTCCATGGTAAACAGAGTAAAAATTTGTCTAAATTGGTGCATATTTTTTGTGGTATTTGCTGCAGAAATAAGAGCCAACATTTTAAGTCCAATTGACTTTTCTGATAAATTCCGAAGGAAGATCGAGGATGTTCCATTTTCTGCCAGAATTTCAATCCTTATTGGAAGTTCAGTTGTGGACTTTCCGTTTTATGTAGACATCCAAGCAAAGCCCATCGTAGTCAATGGGACTGTGCTGCAAGGTGAAATCTGTGTGAAAATCCTTGCAGACATTCTTCCATATTCCACCTTGCAAATTCTTAGTGTAAAAAAGGCCTTAGAAATAACTTTAATAGCCCAATAAAATGCAATCAACATGATCTAAACTTCCATTTGGAAGAAAAAATGTGCCGCAATGCTGGATCACATGATCGCTCTTGGCCAATCAGCTGATAAGTAAGGGCTTGTTTTACATACCACATAACTGCGAGTTTAGATGCCATTGTTTGATATACAGCTCTAAATCCCATATCGGTTGGGTGGGCCAGTTCTCCCCACTTTGCATGAAACAGTTGTTAAAATACCAGCTGACTTGCTGAATCGGGGAGAAGCAGTCAGCCTAAACCATTATGGCAAAAAGGGAGCATCATGTGTTTCCCCACCACCCATCCCTTCTCTGTGGCTGGTATTTTGGCACTAGTTCCATAAGGGGAGAAGGCCACACAACAGTCTCACCACTACATTGTCTCATTGTAGTTAAAAAGTGTGAATACTACCCCTAAGTATATTACACTATTTATTGTTCAGGTAATTATAGGGGTAAACAACACCTAGTGGTGACTGCCGGCAGCCAGCATGTAGGGCATTTGGGACTCTATATCAGGAAAATAAAGTTTCAGCCACATTAAAGATTTCTTTAAAAGTTAAACCTTTTTTCATTAGAATGCACCCCGGGGTGGTTTAGCTGATGTTTCGATGATAACCTGCTGCCAGCTATGCATTTTCCCTGTAGAGGCCACTTGAGGGGAAATGAGGTATTACATGGCAGCCTTTCAGATTAAAAAAAAAACATCATTGTAATACAACAGTGGTCCATTTTAGGAACTGTCCAGAGTAGGAGAAAAATCCCCATAGCAAACATATGCTGCTCTGGACAGTTCCTAAAATGGACAGAGATGTCAGCAGAGAGCACTGTGCTCATGATGTCAGCAGGGAGCTTTGTGTTCCAAAAAGAAAACAATTTCCTCTGTAGTATTCAGCAGCTAATAAGTACTGGAAGGATTAAGATTTTTTAAAAGAAGTCATTTACAAATCTGTTTACATTTCTGGCACCAGTTGATAAAAAAATAAAAATAAAAAAAAAAGTTTTCCACCGGAGTACCCCTAAGAGCGAGCTTCTTCTACAGCCATTCTGACTAATAGATGGGATCCTGAGCAGGGAAACCTCCCCTTCATCCATGGTGACCATAAGGTCTAATATGACATATAATCAGTGTGGTCCTTATGAGATACAGTACAGTGTACTAAGCCTTAAAGGGGTACTCCAGTGAAAAAAAATTTCTTTAAATCAACTTGTGCCAGAAAGATAAACAGATTTGTAAATTACTTCAGTTTAAAAATCTTAATCCTTCAGTACTTATCAGCTGCTTTAGGCACCACAGGAAGTTCTTTTCTTTTTGAATTTCTTTTCTGTCTTACCACAGTGCTCTCTGCTGATACCTCTGTCCATGTCAGGAACTGTCAAGAGCAGGAGTGGTTTGCTATGGGGATTTCTTTCTTCTCTGGACAGTTCCTGACATGGACAGTTGTCAGCAGAGAGCAATGTGGTCAGACAGAAAAGAAATTCAAAAAGAAAATAACTTCCTGTGGAGCATACAGCAGCTGATAAGTACTGGAAGGATTAAGATTTTTAAATAGAAGTAATTTACAAATCTGTTTAACTTTCTGGCATCAGTTGATTTACAAAAAGAAATAAAAAATTAGCGGAATGTTCACATGAACCGGATCTGCTGCATATTTTTGCTACATATTTTGTGCAGCTGATTTTGCAACCCATTGTAGGTAATGAGTAACAAAATCAGCTGCACAAAATATGCAGCAATAATATGCTGCAGATCCTGTACATGTGAACATACCCTAAATATTGTTTCAAAAATTCAAGATAATCCTAAAATGTAGCATAACTTAAATAGTATTTTGAGCATTTTTATTTTAAACAATAAAAATATTATAGAGTTTAAAAACAAAAAGCCCCAAAAATCTGCATTAATCACTACTGACTTTCATTAAAGGGGTACTCCAGTGGGGAAATTTTTTTTTATCAACTGGTGCCAAGGTAAACATATTTGCAAATTACTTCTATTAAAAAATCTTAAACATTCCAGTACTTATCAGCTGCTGTATGTTCCACCGGAAGTTACGTTTTTCATTTCTCTCTGACCTCAGTGCTCTCTGCTGACACCTCTGTCCATGTCAGGAACTGTGCAGAGTACAAGCAAATCCCCATAGCAAACCTCTCCTTCTCTGGACAGTTCATGATATAGACAAAGGTGTCCGCAGAGAGCACTGTGGTAAAACTGGAAAGAATTCCAGAAAGAAATACAACTTCTTCTGTAGTATACAGCAGCTGATAAGTACTGGAAGGATTAACATTTTTAAATAGAATTTAAAAATATGTTTAACTTTCCGGTACCAGTTTATTTGAATTCTTTTTCCCACCGGAGTACCCCTTTAAGCTCAGTAGTAAAATGGCCCTTTGTTCAAACACTTATTGTCCAGGAATAGAAAACCCGAGCTAATTTATTCGAATACAGTGCCACCCCTGTTATCAAGTTGTGGCTGGTATTACAGCTTGTCTCCGGTATTACAGCTTGTCTCCATTCACTTCCATGGAACTGAGCTGTAATACAAATCAGAACCAGGGGTGGTGCTGTTTTTCGAAGCAATTACCTCTCTTTTCCTGGTCAACCCCTTTTAATTAAGTACTGGACCATTTATGGCCTAAATTCTGTCAATTTTTTTGAAAATTTGTAGGCTGTGTTCACACGATGTGGCTAATTATGGGTAAAATAGCACGTTTCTCTGTGATTATGCAAAGTACGCATATTGTGGTAAAATATACCATTTGCTAATTAGCTGCCATGTGTTTAAACACAGTCTTAGTCTATGTCTTTTGAGACCCTAGTCTTGGGTGTTAGTGCAGAACAAGGGCAGCTGACATGCAGCCTTGATAGTTTTCTATTGACTGTTGGCGGGCACACAAATTGGCCTCTTGTTACCTGCCCATCAGGTTGCAAAATTTTGGACCAAAACCATATACAAAGGCCTATGAACATTCAATATATAAATGCACTAAACGGAAGATTTGCACATTTTAATGGCAACATGGCTACATCTTAGCCACGTGACTTCTTCACCACAAAACCCTACCCTTTGACCTTCTATTTTATGTGCCTCAGTACCAAATCACCCCCCCCCCCCCTGTGTTCATGGGGGCTGTCTAATCCCATAGGTCTACTGTGAACATGTGCCATGTCATACCTCATTTTCCTGCAGAGAAATAAAAGGCATAAGCAGCAGTTTTCCTTCGAGTACCAGATGTTCCCAGCAGTGGAGCCCCCTGCAAACAGCATGTGTTATAGAGAACGAGGAAGGAATATATTACCCCTTTAATATGCCTGATATAAAACATGATAAGTCATGGGGACATGGGCCTAAAATTCACCATTGTCCTCTTCTCTTTCTTCTTAGTCTTCCATTACATATAATAATTTGTATACCAGGGGTCTCCAAACTGACCTTCAGATGTTGAAAACCTACAGCTCCGAACATGCCCAGACAGCCAACGTGGTCTCCAAATGGTTGACCCCCAAGTATTGAAAAACTACAGCTCCTAGCATACCCGAACAGCCAACATGGTCTCCAAATGTCTGACCATCAGAGACTGCAAAACTACAGCTCCTAGCATTCCCCCGACAGCCAATATGGTCTTCCAATGGTTGACCTTCAAATGTTGCAAAACTACAGCTCCTAAACATGCCCAGACAGCCAACGTAGTCTCCAAATGGCTGACCATCAGAGATTAAAAAACTACAGCTCCTAGCATGCCTGGACAGCCAACGTGGTCTCCAAATGGTTGACCATCAGAGTTTAAAAAACTAAAGCTCCTAGCATGCCAGACAGCCAATGTGGTCTTCCAACGGTTGACCATCAGAGATTGCAAAGCTACAGCTTCTAGCATGTCCGGACAGCCAATATGGTCTTCCAATGGTTCCAAATGTTGTAAAACTACAGCTCCTAAACATGCCCAGACAGCTAACGTAGTCTCCAAACGGTTGACCATCAGAGATTAAAAAACTACAGCACCTAGCATGCCCAACAGCCAATATGGTCTTCCAATGGTTGACCTCCAAATGTTGCAAAACTACAGCTGCTAACATGCCCGGACAGCCAACGTGATCTTCCAACGGCTGACCATCAGAGATTTCAAAACTACAGCTCCTAGCATGCCTGGACAGCCAACGTGGTCTCCAAATGGTTGACCATCAGAGATTTCAAAACTACAGCTCCTAGCATACCCAGACAGTCAATATGGTCTTCCAATGGTTGCCAATATGGTCTCCAATGGTCTTCCAATGGTTCCAAATGTTGTAAAACTACAGCTCCTAAACATGCCCAGACAGCTAACGTAGTCTCCAAACGGTTGACCATCAGAGATTAAAAAACTACAGCACCTAGCATGCCCGGACAGCCAACGTGTTCTCCAAACGATTGACCATCAGAGATTTCAAAACTACAGCTCCTAGCATTCCCCCGACAGCCAATATGGTCTTCCAATGGTTGACCTCCAAATGTTGCAAAACTACAGCTGCTAACATGCCCAGACAGCCAACGTGATCTTCCAACGGCTGACCATCAGAGATTTCAAAACTACAGCTCCTAGCATGCCCGGACAGCCAACGTGGTCTCCAAACGGTTGACCATCAGAGATTTCAAAACTATAGCTCCTAGCATGCCCGGACAGCCAACGGCTGTCCGGGCATGCTAGGAGCTGTAGTTTTGCAACATATGGAGACCACTTTTTTTCATACTCAAATGAGATCCATAAGACAATGCAAAAGGAAGGGTCACTTTCTTATTTCACCTGCTCTCCCTCTTCTATCCTGCTTTAAATCTATGTTCTGATCTCTTTCTCTTGGGTTTGGATCATGTGCCACATGTACCAGCATTTGGTTCACTGTCTCTCCGGTCATCCCCCCCATCTCCTACTGTGCATGCTGCGAGACAAGTGTGACCTCTTCTTCTCATGTCCTCACCTGTCGCTGGTTTCTCCATCATGCGTTGTTGCCTGCATGTTCTGCTAGCTCTTCTTGTAGGACATACTGTACACATACAAGCCCCGAGAATATCGCGTGTCCGTGTATGTGAGCATGTGCACTCGCCTTGTCTGCTCAGCTGTCGGCCATCAGGTCAATATCATCCATTTTATAACATTTTTGTATTTTTATAGGCTTCGCTGATCATTGACAACCATCTAAGTGTTGCGGTTGTCGTAGGACGCTCCGTAAGAACCAGAGGTTGTCTATGGTCAGCGCAAAAGGCCAAGCCGGCTCCCAACAGGGGGCGGCCTCCATCTTAATTCTATATGTTAGTGTTTGTAGTAGTGTCTAGCTTTTTGTCATGTACTTTATGTGTGTCTGCACTCACAGCCTCAGGTACAGCACAATACTCTTTTTCACACTAATGTTGTCATGAATCAGGTATAACTAGAAGTTTTTTTTAGTAAAAAGCTTTAGTGGAATAAAACAGTTTAGATGTTGACTTGTTGCTTAATGAAAAAATGCTTGGTCCACAGAATAATACACAATGATATTGTTCTAAAAAAAAAAAAAAATAAAAACTTGGTTTGGAGCTACTTTCCTATAAAACTACGCAATGTTTAGAAATGTAGCAGAGCTCAAGTTGGCATTTAGGGTAGGGTCACATGTGCCTTATTTTGCTACCTATTTGCTGTTGTGTGTTTTCCTACCCATTGAAGTCAACGGGTAGCAAAATCAGCTGCAGAAAAAATATTGAAATATAACATGTGTGACCCTACCCTGAAGGGTACAGCAATACAAAGCAGGAGTGCCGAAATTTTTCCCCAGCAGAAATTCTGCAGATTTTCCCAAGTAAAAGGGCCTCAGATTTTCCCCTAGCAGAAGTGCTGCAGATTTTCCACAACTGAAATGCTGCAGATTTTCCCCAGTAAAGGGCTCGTTCCCACGAGTGGATTTCTTTTCTAACCTGCAGCGGATCTCCTGCTGTGAGTTTGAAAAGGGGCAGGGCCTCAGTGCGCTATCCAAGCAGATTTTTGCCAGCGGAATCTCCCTATTGACTTCAATGGGGTCTGCGGCGGATTTTCAACAGTGGAGATGCCGCTAGCGAAAAATCTGCTGCAGGTAGCGCACGGAGGCCCCACCCTTTTTCAAACTCTCCAGCTGTATGTTAAAAAAGAAAGCCGCTCATGTGAACGAGCCCTAAGGGCTCGTTTACACAGGCAGATTTGCTTGCAAACTTGCAGCTCGTTTCCTGCTGCGAGTTTGAATGGAGGCATCCAAACTCGAAGCAGAAAACACGATGCGAGTTTGAATGTGAATCCACCCGTGTGAGCGAGCCCTTATACGTGTGCATTTTCTGTTCCATATCTGCTGCAGATTTGCTGTAGTAGATTATGCTGCTCATTGAAGTCAATAGGCAGCAGAGTCTACTGAAGCAAATCTGCAGCATATTTACAGCAGAAAAAATGCATGTGTGAATGGACACTAAGGGTAGGGTCACACAGGCTGGATTTTGCTGCGTATTTGCTGCTTCGTATATTCCTACCCATTGAAGTCAATGAGAAGTAGCAAAATCAGTTGCATATTTTGCTACCCATTGAATTCAATGGGTAGGAAAATACGCAGCAAAATACCAGAGGGTATTCCTACGTTTAGCTTACGCAGACTATTTCACGCTGCACAGCAGATTTTGAGTAGGATGAAATACGTTGTGTAAGCGCTATGTACGACCATACCCTGAAAGCATTCTTGATTTTCCCCAGCATAAATGCTGCTTCCATCCAACTAAATAGAATAGTTTTTTTTTCTGGCATACCCATGGATTTTTAAACAACCCCCTTCAGACAAAAAGGAAAGTGGCAGAAATTCCTGCAACAAATCTGCTGCAGGTGGATTGACCTTTGGGGGAGATTTATCAATTGCTGAGTTGGCCATATTAACCAATCAGATTGCCTCCTTCCTTTTTTTAAAGAAATCTGAAAAATGACAGAAGGGATCTGATTGGTGGCTATGGGCAATTCGGCAACGTTTCCCCTGGACATGTTTTTGATAAATCTCCCCCTTTATGTTTAAAAAGAAAAAAAATAATAGTATATTAATGTTTCTAAAAACACAATCGAGCATTTCTCAAAAGATCTGCAGCATTTCTGCATCAAAATCCACAGCACATTTAGGGCCCTTTCACACTAGGAGAGAAATTCCACTCAGAAACTCCTGCGCAGCAGCCTCCTAATGTTTTCAGTTCTGAGGCACTGTTCAAACTGCAGAATTTTCACAGCAAAAATTCTAATTCCGGACTCCGCTGAAAGAATGAACATGCTCATTATTTTAGGCAGAATTCTGAGCGGACGGCATTGCTGTTAATAGTGACAATGCATGTCCGGGCGACGGATTATTGGGGAACCTGCTGCAGATGGAATCTATGTCTGGAATATCTCCGGACAGAGATTCCATAATGTGAATAGGCCCTTAGGCTATGTTGACACAATGGAAATTTAGTGATTCTGCTGAAATTCCATTCTACAAAGCTTAATGCTGAATTTTTGCAGTTTTACAGAATTTCAGCGGAACGTCTGTGTGCTGAAAACACAGAACTCTACCAAAATTCTAAGCCGTTGATGGTATTCATCACGGAATTCTTCAAAATTAAAAAACATGTTTACTGTTTTTGCTGAATCTGGAAACCGGAAATTCTGCAATTCAATGTACTGTAAATTTTGCTGATTTTCTGTGCTGAAATTTTCTAGATTTGAAATCCGCACTGCAAGGAATTTTCCGGACAGATTTTGACCAAAATTTTTTTTCTTCTTCACACTTGACAGCTTTTGTAAAATCGGCAGATTTTGCACACTGACGTTCGGAGTTGCAAATCCGCAGCATTTCTACTACTGACAGACAATACATTGTGCCAAATGACAAACTCAAATGTTCCGCTTCCATTTCCTATGGACCCTATACCAGTTCTGCTTGCTTGGTTTTATAGCTCTGAGCAGCGTCAGCTGGTTTTGGGGTCACATTAAGCCATATCAAGTCATGGGACCCCCCTATTGGTGGTGAAACCCAATGCTTAAAGTTGTACTCCGGTGGAAATTTTTTTTTTTTTAATGAACTGGTGCCATAAAGTTAAACAGATTTGTAAATTACTTCTATCAAAAAAATCTTTATCCTTCCAGTACTTTTTAGCAGCTGTATGCTACAGAGGAAATTCTTTTCTTTTTGAATTTCTTTTTTGTCTTGTCCACAGTGCTCTCTGCTGACACCTCAGTTCGTGTCAGGAACTGTCCAGAGCAGCATAGGTTTGCTATGAGGATTTTATCCTGCTCTGGACAGTTCCTAATACGGGCATCAGGTGTCAGCAGAGAGCACTGGACAAGACAAAAAAGAAATTCAAAAAGAAAAGAATTATCTCTCTCTGTAGCATACAGCTGCTAAAAAGTACTGGAACGGTAAAGATTTTTTGATAGAAATAATTTACAAATTTGTTTAACTTTCTGGCTCCAGTTCGTTTAAAAAAAAAAAAATAATAATAATTCCACCGGAGTACCCCTTTATTTGATTTTTATGATGTGGAGCACATGTATGTTCTATATGTATCAAAAAATGAAATAAATGCCTGTATTGTGCATTCTGTATAGTCAGTGTGCAGGTTATTAAGAAATTGCTGAGATGTTATGACTTGATTCTAATCTATCTGGCCTCGAAGACTAGCAGTGGAATTATTTTTAGGTTTTTAAAGCCATTTACTGGCTTTATGAGGATGACCTGACCTCTGACCTCTTATTCATTATAATAATCAATGGCGCAATAGCTGAATGATGGGAGATAGGGAAGGCGAAGGTGGGAAAAAGAGAGGGGGAGGGAGTGGGAAGGAGAAGGTGGTTGAGAAAAAAGGGAGAGGGGGAGGGAGAAAGAGGAGGCGAAAGAAAGAGACAAGGGAGGGGGAGCGATTGCATGATACAGTGGCAATAATATTATACAGGGTCATACGAAGGACATGGGAAAGGTATAGGGCATCGGACTGGATCCAAACAGGGGCCTGTTGTGAGATTCTTAATACTGAATCCACTGTGGTGAAAAAAAAAACACACACACACATATTTACTGAATGGATTAAGACCTGTACCCAGATCTCAATTGCTTGGATCAGTGTTTCCCAACCAGTGTGCCTCCAGCTGTTGCAAAACGACAACACCCAGCATGCCCGGACAGCCGTTGGCTGTCCGGGCATGCTGGGTGTTGTTGTTTTGCAACAGCTGGAGGCACACTGGTTGGGAAACACTGGCTTGGATGGATGTACACAGATATAATGCAAATGCAATGGAGTCATTATATGTAATTGCCTACGGTATGTGGAGACCCGCTGATTCCGCACACAATTCTTCTGCTGTTCCACTGGGCATTTATTTCTCGGTGTCCTGACTTGGCTCGGGTTATGGAATATCATTGTGTCTGGCACACTGTCTGCTTACACTTTGTCACTGAACATTGCCGTCCCTGGTGAGTTATTACGGTGTTTTCGGTATACGGTAAGCACGAGGGTACGTACAGCCCGCTAGGAGATTTACTAACGGGAAATAATTCTAGGAACTCTCGGACAAAGTAGGAAAACAGATGGGATATGTATCAATTGACAATGTGCAATGGGTAACACTCATTATCCTAGAGACAGCAATGGAGACTATGGAGAAAATATGATGGGATGTCAGAAAATGCTTAGAGAGTTAGACTGTTTGGAACAAGAAACTAATACACACTTTTTGACTAATATTTTCTCGGTTTGGTTTACACACAGTAACACCTTTGTAATGGAAGTAAAAGTGCATAAATCAGATTTAGGGTAGGGCCACACGTCAAGTTGGGCCACCCACAGGGCTGTTGCAAGGATTTTTGCCACCCTAGGCAAAAGCTAATTTTGTTGTCCCTTGAGCCTGCCTATTGGCTCTGCCCTTGACACGCCCCACCTTACTACTGGGGTGACACACTGTAACAAACCTCCTCCTCATGTAATCATCTTACTAGGGTGACACACTGTAACAAACCTTCTCCTCATGTAATCATCTTACTAGGGTGACACACTGTAACAAACATCCTCCTCATGTAATCTCCTTACTACTGGGGTGACACACTGTAACAAACCTCCTCCTCATGTAATCTCCTTACTACTGGGGTGATACGCTGTAACAAACCTCCTCTTCATGTAATCTCCTTACTACTGGGTGACACACTGTAATAACCCTCCTCCTCATGTAATCTCCTTACTACTGGGTGACACACTGTAACAAACCTCCTCCTCACGTAATCTCCTTACTACTGGGTGACACACTGTAATAACCCTCCTCCTCATGTAATTACCTCACTACTGGGTGACACACTGTAACAAACCTCCTCCTCATGTAATCACCTTACTACTGGGTGACACACTGTAACAAACCTCCTCCTCATGTAATTACCTCACTACTGGGTGACACACTGTAACAAACCTCCTTCTTATGTAATCACCTTACTACTGATATGACACACTGTAACAAACTTCCCCCTCATGTAATTACCTTACTACTGGGGTGACACACTGTAACAAACCTCCTTCTTATGTAATCACCTTACTACTGATATGACACACTGTAACAAACTTCCCCCTCATGTAATTACCTTACTACTGGGGTGACACGGGGGTGCTGACTGGGCGGGAGCTTCAGATGCTAGCTGGCTACTAACTTTCTTGCAGCATGCAGAGCGGTGCTGCTATCAAGAGGGCACTCTAGGCGACTGCCTATTTTGCCTATAGGCAGAACCGGCCCTGGCCACCGGTCGTGCGGTCAAAGATCGCCATGTTGCAACCCACAACCAGAAGTCCATCTGGGACATGTTTTTGGTGATTGTTGAGTTTCAGACAATGTTGCCATGTATCCCTAGCCTTAAAGGGAACCTGTTATTACCTTCATGCTGGCTAAATCACACTTCATCGTGGTGGTCCCTGGTGTCTTCTGCCTGATTTGTTGGCCTTGGTTAATAGATCTCTATTAAAGGGGAATTCCGGTGCTTAGACATCTTATCTCCTATCGAAAGGATAGGGGATAAGATGCCTGATCGCGGGAGTCCCGCAGCTGGGGATGCCCCTGATCATGCACACGGCACCCCGTTAGTAATCAGTCCCCGGAGCGTGTTCGCTCCGGGTCTGATTATGCTCGACCGCTATCACGCCCCCTCCCGTCGGCTTGCATTGAGGGGCGGAGCGTGACGTCACACGGGGGCGGAGGCATGACGCCAGCCCTGCGGTCGAGCATAATCAGACCCGGAGCAAACACGCTCCGGGGACTGATTACTAATGGGGTGCCGCGTGCATGATCACGGGCGTCCCCAACTGCGGGACTCCCGCGATCAGGCATCTTAACCCCTATCCTTTGGATAGGGGATAAGATGTCTAAGCACCGGAGTACCCCTTTAAGTCTATCTATTGAGGCCCGAAGGACAGGGATCTGAGGACTGCCCCAATGACTCATAATTCAGGCAGCATGAAAGGGATGACAGGTTCTCTTTAAAGCTATGAGCATTGACTATGCTCTTTAGCCCCAGTTTTAGGGATAAGACTGCCCTTTCTACACTTTGCATCAGTCAGCAGGGTTGGACAACAGGAGGAAATCCATACCTGGGGTAGCTTCACCAAGGGCAATGATTTAGTTTGCTCCGGTAGTTTGTATCCCTTGCCAAGGTATCTTGGTCTGTTGTTACATAATACAGTTGAACAAAGACACATGTCCATAAAGTTCATCCAAAGTTGTCACCTTTTGTGGCACCCATCATCTAGGCACATGACCAACCAACCTCACCATAGATAGATGACTCGATATGCATGCCATATGCTGTCAACAAAAGGGTCTCATCAGCTCTGACATTCCTTTTAAACAAAGATAGATTACCCCAAATTGCCCACTAGCCAAGTGGGTAGATTGAAAATAATTGCCATTCCCTTGAAGGGTACAGCGGTTAAAAAAAAAAAAAGTGTTTAAATCAAGTGGTGCCAGAAAGTTTAACTAATTTGTAAATTATTTCTATTCAAAAATCGTAATCCTTCCAGTATTTATCAGCTGCTGTATGCTACAGAGGGAGTTGTGTAGTTCTTTCCAGTTTAACCACTGTGCTCTCTGCTGACACCTTTGTCTGTTTCAGAATCTGGCCAGAGCAGAACAGGTTTGCTAAGGGGATTTTTTCCTGCTTTTGGCAGTTCCTGACATGGACAGAGAAGACAGCAGAGAGCACTGTGGTCACGCTGGAAAGAACTACACAACTTCCTCTGTAGTATACAGCAGCTGATAAGTACTGGAAGGATTAAATTTTTTTAATTGAAATAATTGACAAATCTGTATAACTTTCTGGCAGCAGTTCATTTGAAAATATTTGTTTTCCACCAGAGTGCCTGGTAACATGTTAGTTACCATATTAGATCCTCTATTATAGTTGTGTATTAGTTTTTAATTAGATTACATTTTGAAAACTTTATCACAATTAATAATTATCTATGTAAAAAGTGTTATACATTGGCAGATCAGTGCATTACCTTGCATTGTTCAGTGAGTTCAATGTCTTCATATAGTCCCAAAATACTCCCTAGGAATGCAACTGGGAAGAGAGCTCAACATTTTAGCTATGTGAGGTGCTGACTGTTTCCTATAGTGATCAGCTGTAATCTGACTGCAGCTTTGGACTATAATATCTGCAGTATCATGGAGGGAGAAGAAATGGGAAGAATTGTCAGATTCTCAATTTTTTAATTTAGAAATTAATATACCGTACCCACATATAAACTGAATTTTAGTGCTCAAATACAAATGTAGCCTTAAGCTAATTGATACGGGGCAATATTACTTCCTATTATACACAACATTATATTTCTGGTCACTACAAACATCTGGACATTTCTTCTTCAATGTACAACAAACCATTTAGTCTCATATAAAAGGGCTTTCCACTAGAGACATTTATGGTATATCAAGAATAGAGAATGTCACTTAGGAATCTAATGTTCACTCAAAATAAAAATAAAATATTGCCTTCGTGGCCAGAGAAAAATAATAATGGTCATTGTGTCCCCATTGAAATAAAAATGGCCACTGTTCTCCTGTAATATGCAATGATGGTCATTGTTCTACTGAATCTTGGGTGGGGGGGAACTAGGGGGCTGGCAGTGGTGGTCTGATCCCACCCCTGAGGGACATCTTAAGGAGCAGTAAGTCCCTCAGTGGGCAGAAATGCACTGTCAGGCCCCATGAGCAGGGAGGTGCTAGGCAGGGAGGGAGGCATAACACGGAAGGCACTTGATGGGTTGTGAGGTGCCATTAGGGGCAGAAAATATATATCATGGAGAGCAAGGTTCTTAGATGCAACATTAGAAAAACTTACTAATATAATGTTATTAACCATACTGCACATATCTTATTATCAGCTGAGCTGTCTGGCTTGTAGCTTTGCCATTCCATCACAAGCAAAGATCCCTCCCTACTCCCCCTCCCCTCCTGTCTGCTGAGGACCAGACCATTAATGCAAAGAGAGTAGCTCATATTGCTGCTTATTAGATTTTCAGGCAACAGTAAGCATTTATCAGAAGACAGCAGTAAGCCTGTTCTGACATGACTACTGTGAAAAGCTTACTGTTGCCTTAAAATCTAATGAGCAATAATATGAGCTCCTCCTCTTCACATCATTGGTCTTGTTCTTAGCAGACAGGAGAATAAAGGGGAGCAGGGAGGAATCTCCACTTTCAGAGAGTGTGGTAGGATGTCACAGCTGCAAGCCAGACAGATCAGCTAATAATAGAAGATCTGTACAGTATGGCTGATAACATTATATACGTTGTTTATTATAATTTTTGAAACCATACACAGGTTGTTTCTTTCACTGGACAATCCCTTTAAGCCCAGTCTATGAGGCTTGACCATAGTGCAAGCCTGCTGTATCAACTGAATCTGCAGTGCAGGGCATACTTCATGGTTTCCACATAAGGGTATGTTCACACTACGTAATCTCCATTTGCAGAATTCCATGAGCGGAGATTCCATCTGGCAGCGGCTGTCGAAAAACTTTGTGTAGAGAAGGGAAAACAGACATATTAATAATTTTTCCAATGGGGGATGTGTAGGGAGAAAAGAGGAGAGGACCCAAGACTGATCCCTGAGGAACCCCAACAGGATAAGAAGTAGAGCTGGATAATGAGACACTGAAAGAGCAGTCAGAGAGGTAGGAAGAAAACCAGAGCAGACTCTTTATAACCAATAAAGCAGAGACTACCAAGGAGGAGTTGGTGATCTACAGTGAGAAACTACTTTTAAATTTGGCCATCAGAAGATCATTAGAGACTTTGGTTTGGGCCCTTTCTGTGCAGTGTAGGGAACGGAAACCAGACTGTAAGGGGTCAAGGATCGAGTTCTCAGAGAAATACTGGATTTGGCGGGAATAGACAAAGCATTCCAGGAATTTGGAGATGAAGAGGGGATTAGAGATGGGTTGATAGTTGGCTGCACAGGATGGGTCCTCAGATTCTGAGATTTGAGTCCTGAGGACCTGAGATTTTTTTCAGTAATGGGATTATGACCGAATGTTTGAAGGAGGAGATAAAGATACCAGAGGAGAGGTTAAAACATTTTGTTAAGTGACTAGTGATAGCAGGGAAGAGAGACTGGGTGAGGTGTGAGGGGAAAGGGTCACTAGTTAAGGTAGTGGGGTAAGAGTAAGAAAGGACCCTGGAGACTTCATCCTTACTGGCTTAAAAACTGAGAGTTACAAAGAACAAGTGTGGGAATATATTGGAACTTCGATACTAGGAATATTAGATATCAATTAGATTATATAGTGATGGATGTGATCTATTTTAGTTTTAAAACAGGAGGTCAGGTCTTCGGCACAGAGGTTGGTGATAGGCGTCCGCACTTTGGGTTTTTAGACAGAAAGGACATGAGGGAGGTAAAATAGGTTTGTTAGGGGAGGTGAGGGTCAGAGTAATAGGTTTTGAGCAGGAATTTATAGCGTAGATAGTCCACTGACCTCTTGGTTTTCCTCTACAGACATTCAGTACACCTAGAGAACCACAGAGAAAAGTGAGTTCTTTGCATGTGCCAGGGTTGCTGCTGTCTGTGTCAGGAGGTTTGAATTTTGGGGAGTTGCTGCTTTGTCCAGGGTAGACTTGAGGGTGTTGTGCAGGGGCGTAGCTATAGAGGTAGCAGAGGTAATAGTCGCACAGGAGCCCTGGTACCTAAGGGGGCCCCAAAGCACATCTGTCCCATAAGAGACCATTATTATAATTGGCACATGGGGTCCTGTTTTAGATTTTGCATCGGAAGAAATGCGGAGCAAAACTTTTACCTTTCCTTGTGCCCGGGCTGCAAAAGCTAAAAGACAAACTTCAACTCACCTTCCTACGTTCCCTTGTTCCGATTTCGGCATCCCGGTCCTTCAGTGCTGCTCGGTTCCCTGCTTCTTAGGCTCAAAACGTCACAATGCAGTCAGCATATCGCTGGCCAAAACAATGTCCCGCCTCGGCCGGTGATAGGCTGAGCGCACTGTCATGTAAGGGCAGCAGGGCCCAAGTTCCTTACATGACAGTGCGCTCAGCCTATCACTGGCCGAGGCGGGACATCGTTGTGGGCAACGATATGCTGACTGCAGTGTGAAGTTCCGAGCCTAAGAAGCATGAAGCCGAGCAGCACCTGAGGAACGGGATGCCGATATCGGCGCAACGGAGGAATGTAGGAAGGTGAGTTAAAGTTAGTTTTTTTTAGCTTTTGCAGCCTGGGCACAAGGAAAGGTAAAAGTTTTGCACCACATTTCTCTGGTGTTGTGATAATGTGGATTGGGATAAGAAAGAGGTAAGATTAGGGACAATGAAGCCTGTAAAGTGTCTATATGTTTATTGGTGTTTCTGTAGGTGTATGTAGGTTTCTGTAAAAGGTTGGAGTGTCCAGAAAAGGGCCCCTTCTGACCCCTAAGAAAGCTGGAGAGAAGGTTGCGGTCAGAGAGCTCATGAGGAGATTTAGTAAAGTTAGAGAAAGAGCAAAGTGTACAGTAGACCAAGACCAATATATTCCCATCCGTATGTGTGGGAGTCAGGATAGAAGTCGAGAGGCAGATGGGGAGATTGTGACGTCAATGGGGATGTTAAAATCACCCATGATGAGTGTATGTTTTTCTGAGGATAGGAAGTGAGGGCGCGAGGTAGCAAAATGATCAAGAAACATGTGAGTTAAGCCAGGAGGTTGATAGATGACCGCCACTTAAATTGTGGAAAATTCACTTATCTCTAGTCATGACTATTTAGACACATGAGACCTTTATATTTTTATAACATTTTTTTGTGTTCTATGGCATCTTCTGTCTTACACAATTAACAATATTAGGGTGCAAACAAAGCACTTTTTAGTCTCAGGCAGCCGTATCTCAAAGGGGAACCATCGTATCTCTGCCAGACCCTTGCGATACTCCATTCATCTCAATGAGCCGGTTGGGGCTTGTGGTCTTGACTGAAAACTGCAGCAGACTGCACTTTACAGTCAGGGCCAAAAGCCAGATGCAGTCAGAAAATGACACGACTTGAGTCACTAGCTGACTATATTGAATTGGGTGGGGTATGGCACAGGTCCAGTAGAGATACGATTTTGAAATGCCTCCTGCGAGATCCAGCCACCAGAGGCTCAGAACGTGGTATGCAATGCAATGAGACAATAGATGACAGAAACGGCACTCACCAAAACGATCTTCTTTATTCAAATTCTGCGGTACATACAGACAAGGACAGGTAGAAGTGAGAGGGCAGGGGCGTCCGGTAAGGACGCCCCTGCCCACTCACTTCTACTTGCCTTTGTCTGTATCCTCCACAGAATTTTAATAAAGAAGATGCTTTTGGTGAGTGCTGTCTCTGTCATCTATTGTCTCATTGCATTGCATACCTACTTCAGACTGAGCACCACTAGTGTTTGGGCTTCTGGTACGGCTCTGGACGCAGCAGTCTACTCGTACATGGTGTGAACAATGCCTAGTCACTCAACTCAATACATGTATGTATGCACCCTAGTATGCAAATGTGGCTTATATTTTGAATGAAATAAATGATACAATGACCCTTTTTCACTCTCAGTGTGCTTACATTAACATTTCACTTAAGGAATGTCAAACAAAGAAAGAATTCCCCTGCCCTGCACCAGACAGAGTCTTTGCTCCAATGAATACTGATACACTCTCATTTCCTGATACCTCTCATTTCCAATGCTCATAGCGGTGTACATGGGTTTACAATTCCCTTTGTGAGAAGATCTGTCACCGGATGTCATGCATGTTGTGCGCATCACCACTTATGTCTCTCG
The DNA here is from genome assembly GCF_029499605.1 of Hyla sarda. Classification (NCBI taxonomy): domain Eukaryota; kingdom Metazoa; phylum Chordata; class Amphibia; order Anura; family Hylidae; genus Hyla; species Hyla sarda. The sequence goes on along the minus strand of NC_079194.1, from coordinate 278,100,922 downwards.
ACATTTATGTAAATATCATTTACATGTGATGCCAGGGATGACATGATTTATTTGTTTATGCATGTGCCACTTGGAGTGACAATGTGGGGGTGGGTGTCACAATGGGGTTTCTCATGTTAGCTTTTCTTCTTCGTGAAACCATAACCACGAATGATTTGTGTAATGCACAATCCTATTTTTAGTGTGTGCGGCTGTGACATTTTTCTTTTCCATGTCCCCTTTCTCCGATTCTCTTTTGCTTCGTCATAGGCTTTAGGCATGATAGCAACTGCATGTGGCAACTATGTTCTCCACCTTATTTTTCATGATCATCGTGAGTGTTGAGACTGGCTGGACGCTGCATGGTTTGCAATGGACATAGCGGTGTACAAGATCCCAACTCTTTATTTAATTTTAGTGTCAGGAGTTAAAAAAGGAAATATTAGATTACGTTAAGCTGCCCTACTGGATGCCGTAGAGCACAACACAAAGACATAAACAGCTACTAATATTTATGGCTCTGAGAACACTATTGCATAACAAAAGCCGATCTTGAGGAATGTGCCTTGTTAGCGTGGGACAAGATGCATGAGGCTTAATTCTACTGCTAGGATTTATGCAGCCGGTTGCACGCCGTAGTAGCAGTTTCTATAGTAACAAACATTCAGTGCATTTCTCCTTCCACAGCTGTGAATATAAAGTAACGTGAACATTACCCGACGGCTCCTGCTCCGGTGATCCCAGCTGTGCAGATCTTCCACTAATATTACATTGGCGATAAATAACCGGCTGCAATAAGACATCAAGGAAAAAGCCATTGTAAGAAGGGATGCACAGCTGTAGGCAACATGGGAGGATTTCACATGAACATTGGTTCTGAAGTGTTTCAATTAAGTGACAGGTTAATGTCGGACTTAGGCGTCATCATGAGCATCATTATACCGGAGGCTGCTCGAACCTCCGACTGTGGCGGTTTTCACCATTTACCTAGGTTATGGGGATAAATATTGCAAAACGAAGCCATCCGTGGGCCTTATAGAAGCTAATCCATTATACATGGAGTTTATTAGGAAACATGTATACTTCCCACTCACCGCATTGATTCTTCTCTTTGCGCAAGGAAATAACATTGCATGGATCCCAATGGACAGGCCTCGCATTCATGCCAAAGGAAAGAACATCTCTCTTCACAGCTGCAATTTTTGAAATCAGATTATAATACACACACTAGATTGCAAAATAGGAGCAATGCATGGGCTCAAGGACATAAATGTTTTTTAGTACATATTAACATTTGTACTAACAGAAACATTTTTGTCCTTAAAGAAATCACCATCCTCCAATGCAAAGTAGCTATTAAAGAAGGACCATACCATGCACACTCACCATCACTAGTCCTACAGCGCCATCTGTTTTATGCCAGCACAGCTACATTCATGTGTTTTATTTCTGTTATTGGGTCATAGCATTATCAACCATGACCCAGAAAAAAAAAAAAACAGTGCTTATTGTATCAGAGGAAGTGTTCTGTCCTGAGTCAGCTGATTTTCTGTGAACTACAGGATAACATCATCACCTACCAAATACCCTCTTAGCAGCTCCCAGATCCCTCCCCTCCTAGCTCTATCTGTATATTGCTGCTGCTATGTTTATGGGTTCAGTATATATATTAGTTATAAGCCTCCCCTGGGGTTGTGTTCATTGTGTTCACACCTTGCATTTATTTGCAGTTTTCCCAGACAATTGTGCAAATCAAGGTAAAAACATGTAATTTTTATAGCCATTTTTGAAGATCACCGCAAAAACAGGCAATTTGTATTAAAGGCTTCAAATCTTCACAAAGCCACTTAAAATAGTAGTCCAGTATCTATAAATGTATCCCTTATCCCCAGGAGAGTATCCGATTATAGGTCAAATAACCTCCGCCTCATATCAATATCAAAACACATCAAAACTGCATGTAGTGTGAATTGACCCCCAACCCTCTTATGAGACTAATCTGTTCACCTGGATGAACTCCAGAACCAGCAGCCTAAATAGATGTCCACGTATAGTAATATCCGCCCCCCCCCCCCCCCTCTGCAAAGCTGAAGGAGTCATAGGAAATGTAGGCAGCAAAAGGAAATTATTTCAGTGATAGAATAACAATCAGTATGGCTGAAAACACATGCCTACCACATCAGCTAAAAAAGGTAAGCACAAGGCATAGTCAAAAACCTTTAGATTATTCTCTTATACTAGCCTATGCTGTTAATAAAATAGTCCTTTAAAATGACACATCAGAATTCAGATTTCTCGATAACTACAAGTGTACGGTGTCTCCACCATTGAGCACCATTTTAATGTTTTTAATCTAATAAGGTCCAGATTTCTGTGCTGATTAATTTCTTAACACATGTCTCTTTAGCACTTAGTACCCTGGAGTTTCTGATCTGAACCAAAAACCACAAGATGACTTAGTCCTCTCTTCCTCCACATTTAGGAAGACAAGTGCAGACTGGTGTAATTCAGACAAATTAATTGTGAATAATGAATGGTGCAACAATCTTAGTTATTTCAATTATCATAAAATTCCCTAAAATTTCAAAGATTATTTTCTCATAGAGGGGAACAGTTTCTTAAACGTTACAAATAAAATTATGAATGATAACACAGGATAAGGGATGAGTGTTCAGTGGTCTGAGTGCTAAGACCCCCTTGATGCTAAGAATGGGGTTCTGAGTCTCCTGTTGGAATTCTTGACGAAATCATGACCGTTTCCCGCAGTTGCACCCACTTGATCAGACAAAAATCTCCTTACAGTATTCGGCCCTTCAGTTTAGATTAGGATCCTGTCCTTATTATAGGAGCCTTTTTCCAACCTGTGTTACATCACACAAGTTCTCACCTAGGTGCATTTCTAAACGTCTTTCTGACAATTATTTTCTGTTGTCAGATCCTGACTACAAGATTCTAAGTTTCCAGCTTTCTTAGGGGTCAGAAGGGGCTTGCTCCAACTCAATATCACCTCCGCCTTTACTCTAAGTGACCACAGGATGCATATTAATGAAGGTGGAGGTGATATTTGGCCAGAGTAGGCAGGAGAAGTGTTGCTCAAAACACTGGAGAGTGGAGACCACCTCCATTGCTCAGAAAATGAAATCTGGATATATAAGGAAAAATACAGATTGCTTAGGAATGGGTAAACAGATTTTTTTCCAGGTAAATTGTGTTATGAATAGCATTTCCCACACTATTACACTGTACAGGTTAGTGCTGGTGTTCTTTTACACCCTAATTTCAGGGTTGCATCAGCTATCCCTGGTCGCAGATGTGCACAGGTCTCTACACGACATCAGAATATGGTCCCCCTGCCACAGGGTGGCTACTTCTGTCCCAGTCCAAATCACTGTCTCTCTTAACCCCGCCAGTCCACTCACTGTATCAGACTTAGATGGCTTTGCCTCACCATAGACTTCAGGGCAACCACTCTCTATCTGCCACTCTCTCTTTCACTCAGGCTTGTGCAACCACCACCCCATGCTTACTGAGCCATGACTCTGCTAAACTTACATAAACTCTAAGGGCCCCTACTCTAACAAGTCAATATTACCCTTTGCAATAGGGCCAGTGACCAGCCGACTAATGATAACCTGTTTAAAAATTAAGAATTGTACAAATAACCCAGCAATCATTCATGCGGCCTCGCCACACATCTGATCGAGCCTTGTGAACACTCTGTAAACGAAATCGGATCTCCTCTTAGACCTCAGTTTACTGCCTTTTCTAGAAGTGGTTCTTGCTATTTAGCTTTACTCAGGATCTCTAAATCTCTATTTGCTCATTCCTCCGGCCCATTGGCTCATTTCACAGCTGCTGAACCAAGGCCCTCCTGTTCCACACACAGACAGCAGGCCCCTTAGGCACATTTCATGAAATTAATATAAAAAACGTAATAAACACTGTCCCTTGCCAACGCAGTGAAAAGACTATCAGAAGCTTGATCCTTCATTAAACGTAATCTTTTTGTGTTATTAAATATTAGCAATAATTTAACAAATTTTAGGTCTGGAACATCCCTTTGACAGGTAGTGCCTCAAGGCCTTCTATGACCTCCTCTACTCCCTCCTCTTAACATAAGAATATGCACAAATATATCAGCAGAAGATATCAAAGGTTATCACCTATGACTGAAGATAATCTTTATGTTGTAAAAAAATGTGCACACAGACATCACTAAAGCACACAAGCTGATTTCAAAACTCAAGGATATACAATTCGGCTGCCCATTCACAAAATGTGAAATTTTAGCTATTTTCCCAATAGAAATAGAAACAGGTGGGTGCCGCATGCTATATTGCGTGGGTCCCCAGTGGCGGGACCCCCGCGATCAGACATCTTATCCCCTATCCATTGGATAGGGGATAAGATGTCTAGGGGTGGAGTACCCCTTTAAAGTGGTGTGTCTGTCTAATACACACCCCCTGACTATATAATCCTGTCCATTGTCTGATGGTCACTCCCATTACTAAACTTAGGTTCATGCTTATCTGATTCCCTGAAATTTCAGACAAGCTATAAACCCTTAGGAACGGAAAGGCATGTCAAGAGACCGTAAAAAGGTGTGTGATCAGGGCACCCTAAGCTATTTAATGATAATGCAGTCTAAATTTGTGGGGTTGGCCACAGATCCACTTTAAGTATAGAATTGACTTTAGTCCTTTTTGAGTGTTGGATTACCTAGTGAACATGCAAATAAACAGGGGCACTATACATCTCCATGCAAATGTGGTTCTTGTTGAATGAAATGGCATAGCCTTAGTATACAGGAAATCACTGCCAACGTACGTTTGAGCTGCAAGTTTTAGAATGCGCCAAATTTATTTACTCTCTGCCAACATTCTCTGCCAATGGAAAATGCAACTTTCTACTTCTGCAAAAGCAACAACTAAAACATAAAGTAGTGTAAATAAGGCTGAGTGAATGTGAGATGGTCATCGTGTGTTAGGAGAGGACCATGAGATGATCTTGGTAAGACCTTTGGTCATTTATAAGCTTCTCTTAGACTATTTCCGCTGGGGTTGATGCTACTTCTTTGCATGATGGACACTTTTTATACAGCAACGGGCAATAAGACATTTCCTATTTTGTAGGAAACATTAAATTGTCTTTTTCTTCTGTGTTCTTGGTCCTTCTTGTTATAATATTTAGTATCTTTATTTTTTGTCTTGCTCTGTCTACCTATCTTCCTAATAATTCATCCTGAATTTTAAACTTTTCCTCTCCTCATTTTATTTGGTATTTTCTCTTCCGCTAGCCATTTTATAGTCATCATGCATCATATATCATTTCTCTAACTGGTTTACAATGGTTGCTTTTATGCTTTCGCTTCTCTTATTTACTTCCTCCACATTCCTATCCAATGCTTTTTTTAGGGAAAGAAGAATTTGCGGCTACGTTCCGAGGAAACGAGTTCTTCTGTTATGACTTGTCCCACAGCCCAATCCAGAGCAGCGCAGATGAAATTACCCTCTCCTTTAAAACCCTCCAGCGGAATGGATTGATGCTCCATACAGGAAAGTCTGCAGATTATGTCAACCTTTCGTTGAAGAGCGGCGCCGTGTGGTTGGTCATCAACCTTGGATCTGGAGCCTTTGAGGCCCTTGTGGAACCCGTCAACGGCAAGTTCAACGACAACAGCTGGCATGACGTCCGCGTCACAAGGAATCTACGGCAGGTATGTCTTAAAGCCCTCTTTACTATTGAATATTTTCAATAAATACACATACTGTCATAAAGTGTACAATACCAGACATCTTAGGTCAAATTCACCACTGGTCAAAAATTCACCACCGGTCAAATAATACTTACCATAACTTCCACATTATGCTATAGTCAACTCCTTTTATCTTACATCTAGTCAAAGATGTACAGTAACTTAAATGGGCACTGTCAATAAAACTATTTTTTGCATATGACACAGCAGGTAAAATAAATAAGATTTGTAATTTACTCCCTGTAAAAAAAAATATATATATATTTTTATCTCACTTTTATGGCCTTATAAATCTGGCCATTAGGGGTCTCCCTTCTGGCCCAGACCACATTCCGTCTGCTCAGAAGCAAAGACTGCTGGACTGGCAGGAGACCAAACTTAGAAAGTGCGGTCTGGCCACAGGCAGTGAATAGCACTCTTTCTCTGCCTGTGTATGAAACAGAAGGAGCAAGTGCTATTCACTGCCTATGGCCAGACCGAACTTCCTGAGTTTGGTCTCCTGCCAGTCCAGCAGCCTGTGCTTTTGAGCAGATGAAATGTGGTCTGGACCAGAAGGGAGACTCCTAGTGGCCAGATTTATAAGGCCATAAAAGTGACATAAAAATAATTTTTTTTACAGGTAGTAAATTACAAATCTTATTTATTTTACCTGCTCTATCATATGCATAAATATGATTTTAATGACAGTGCCCATTTAAAGCTTTTGGCCCAATGCAAAATCTTTTAAGGTTATTTATAGTGATGACCTTAGGTTTTGGCACCCTTGCGTTCCATGGTTACTATATCCACCATAACCTTGTGGAAGACCATACCCTTGTAGACTTCAGGCTCTAATTCCAAGGCCTATTCAATGAGTAAAAGAGAAGATTTATATTTTGTATGTTGCCTGGTGTCTATTCTGAATAGTTGTAGTCTTAAAAGGGTTATCAAGCTTAGAAAAAAATTATTTGGCATGCAAATCCAAGTCAAAATCAAGGGGTACTCCACCCCTAAACATCTTATCCCCCATCCAAAGGAAAGGGGATAAGATGTCTGATCTCTGGCGCGGCAATATACAACCAAGGGCAATAAATACAGTAAAGTTGATGTAATGCGTAACTGCAAGTGCTTTTATATTATACTAAATCTGAGGCCCATGTGCACTCCATTGTATGCAAATTTAACAAGAAAAAGAGGGAGGAGTCACTTTTTATTATGAAACATATATTTTATTGATATATATTAAAATACATAGTATAAAATCTCACATAGAGGGGAGAACTCCACTAGTTGGAGCAAAAAGGCATCACTCCAGATGGTCCATATAACAACATATCACATGTATAGAATAAAATGGCTTGCAACATCCCATGTGGAAAATACCACTATATTTAAGGTGCAAACATAGATAGAACAATTACATACCAATGTGATGTAACAATACACAGAGGACTGCTGGAGAAACGCCACCCCAACGCACGTTGCGGGATGTCCTTCTTCCTGTGGGTGGCGTCCTCTCAGCAGTAGGGGCATCTTATACAAGGACCGGCCAATAGAAACCTAATTAAAATGATCGCACCTGATTAATAGTGTTGAGCGGCATAGGCCATATTCGAATTCGCGAATATTCGCGAATATATGGACGAATATTCGTCATATATTCGCGAATATTCGCATATTCGTTATATCCCCGTTTTATTTTCGCGTATGCGAAAATACGCGCATGCGAAAATTAGCATAGGTGGAAATTCGCATATGCGAAAATTTGCATATGCTAATTTTCGCATATGCGAATTTTCGCACGTCAGTCTCACACAGTAGTATTACAGCCTTCTTTACACCACACAAGCTGGAAGCAGAGAGGGGTGATCACTGATGTGTACTGTGAAGAAAAAAAAAAAAAAAAAAAAAAAGAATATTCGTAATTACGAATATATAGCGCTATATTCGCGAAATTCGCGAATTCGCGAATATGCGATATTCGCGAATAATATTCGAATTGCGAATATTCGCGAGCAACACTACTGATTAAGTCTGTTTCCATTGGCACATGTAGCTAGGAATGTGCGTCCACAAATCACATGTGATATGTTGTTATATGGACCATCTGGAGTGATGACTTTTTTCTCCACTCAATGGAGTTCTCCCCTCTATGTGAGATTTTATACTATGTCTTTTAATGTATATCAATAAAATATATATGTTTTATAATAAAAAGTGACTCCCCCCTCTTTTTCTTGTCTCTGGCGCTGCAGCCCAGTCATCCGGTGCATGGAGCGAACTCCATCTACCGGATGCTCCAGGCTTCCATGTTCAGAATGCCGTGGGGCCGGCCCGGAGATCGTTGGGGGATCAGACATAAAGGTGTTTGGGGCAGAGTATCCCTTTAAGTACAGCACCATAACGAAAAATAAAACCTAAGCACTGGTGTATTGTAATGTTCATAGGATTTACACCAGACCAGTTTTTCTTCTTAAAAGAGTAATCCAGCTTAGAAATATGTATCCCCTATCCAAAGGATAGGGGATAAGTGTTAGATCTCAGGGGGTCTGACTGCTATTACCCCCCCTCGCAATCTCCTGCCCCACACCACGTCTCTCCTCAGGCACGGAGCAGTGGTCGGCATGCGCCCTCCATTCATCTTTACGGGAGAGCTGAAGCACAGTACTCGTGTATCTCTGGCTCTCCCATAGAGATGCATGGAGTATTGACCGTCGCTTCGTGCATAAGGAGAGCCGTGGTGCTGGGCAGGAGACCCGGACCCCCGGGATCTGGAACTTATCCCCTATCCTTTCTATAGGCTGCAGTACTCCTTTAAGAAGACAGACTAGTCTGGCCTAAATCCCATCAAGACTACAATACACCAGTTCTTGGGTTTTATTTTTAGTAATAGTCATTTATTTTCAAGTAATTAACTTGAATTTTAATGCCAAATAACGAGAATTAATTTGAACAGAATTTAGACATATCTGTTGTATGGCACAAATGCTTATTTCCTTGTAGATAAGAGGGGGGAAAAACTAAAGCACACCAGATGGATTGAAAAATCCTTCTATATAGCAGATGCATAGTGTCATGATTATCCTATACCGGAGCTCTTCACATGCTGGTCAACATGTTGAACGCATGTACGGTAGAGCCTGTAACAAGCTGGGATCAGATGCTCTAAATAATACACTGCTCAAAAAAAATAAAGGGAACACTTAAACAACACTATGTAACTCCAAGTCAATGACACTTCTGTGAAATCACACTGTCCACTCAGGAATCAACAGTGATTGACAATTTCACCTGCTGTTGTTCAAATGGAACTGACAACAGGTGGAAATTATAGGCAATTAGCAAGACACCCGCAATAAAGGAGTGGTTCTTCAGGAGGTGACCACAGACCACTTCTCAGTTCCTATGCTTCCTGGCTGATGTTTTTGTCTCTTTTTGAATGCTGGTGGTGCTTTCACTCTAGTGGTAGCATGAGACAGAATCTACAAACCACACAAGTGGCTCAGGTAGTGCAGCTCAACCAGGATGGCACATCAATGCAAGCTGTGGCAAGAAGGTTTGCTGTGTCCAGAGCATGGAGGGGCTACCAGGAGACAGGTCAGTACATCAGGAGACGTGGAGGAGGCCGTAGGAGGGCAACAACCCAGCAGCAGGACTGCTACTTCTGCCTTTTTGCAAGGAGGAGCAGGAGGAGCACTGCCAGAGCCCTGCAAAATGACCTCCAGCAGGCCACAAATGTGCATGTGTCCACTCAAACGGTCAGAAGCAAACTCCATGATGGTGGCATGAGGGCCCGATGTCCACAGGTGGGGGTTGTGCTTACAGCCCAACACCATGCAGGATGTTTGGCATTTGTCAGAAAACACCAAGATTGGCAAATTCGCCACTGGCGTCCTGTGCTCTTCACAGATGAAAGCAGGTTCACACTGAGCACATGTGACAGATGTTACAGAGTCTGGAGATGCCTTGAAGAACGTTCTGCTGATTGCTACATCCTCCAGTATGACCGGTTTGGCGGTGGGTCAGTAATGGTGTGGGGTGGCATTTCTTTGGGGGGCCGCACAGCCCTCCATGTGCTTGCCAGAGGTAGCCGGACTGCCATTAGGTACCGATATGAGATCCTCAGACCCCTTGTAAGACCATATGCTGGTGCGGTTGGCCCTGGGTTCCTCCTAATGCAAGACAAAGCTAGACCTCATGGTGCTGGAGTGTGTCAGCAGTTCCTGCAAGAGAAAGGCATTGATGCTATGGACTGGCCCGTCCGTTCCCCAGACCTGAATCCGATTGAGCACATCTGGGACATCATATCTCGTTGCACCACAGACTGTCCAGGAGTTGGCAGATGCTTTAGTCCAGGTCTGGGAGGACATCCCTCATGAGACCATACACCACCTCTTCAGGAGCATGCCCAGGCATTGTAGGGAGGTCATACGGGCACGTGGAGGCCACACACACTACTGGGCCTCATTTTGACTTGTTTTAAGGACATTACATCAAAGTTGGATCAGCCTGTAGTGTGGTTTTCCACTTTGATTTTGAGTGTGACTCCATATCCAGACCTCCATGGGTTCATACATTTGATTTCCATTGATAATTTTTGTGTGATTTTGTTGTCAGCGCATTCAACTATGTAAAGAGGAAAGTATTTAATACGATCAAATCATTCACTCAGATCTAGGATGTGTTATCTTAGTGTTTACTTTATTTTTTTGAGCAGTGTAAGAGGCCACTTACCGGTATACTCCTTTCTGCTACTTCATATTTGCTGGGTTATGAGGATCTTCACTGTCAAGTGATGGTATCCAGAATATTACATCATAGACAATAAAAATACTATAATAGTAGTCAAAACACATAACCAGCAGGTACCCTAACCACAAATTGATGTTAGGGTGGATGACCACACTCTTTCATCTGACTACGCCAATGATTCGTATGCATTTATGGTTATTGGAGAACCTGCGACTGTAGCATTTATGCAGTTGACATTGAAAATCTTGGAATTCTCTGTAGAATAAAGCCGGCCATAAACATTTGATCATTAGCCTAATGTGAACTGACCTTTTACGTCTGCTGTTAGGGAAAACAAGGCATGTTGGATTTCATCCGGCCAAATCCCTTCTTCTCCTGGGAGATAAATGCTGCCAGGCATCCATGTTTATGGGGGAGTTGGCTCTTCTGCTTACAGAGAACTAAAGCTTCCAACAACTTTAATATCAATTTGCCATTTCATACATATAAATATAGTCTGTACTGTATTTCAATTATCTTTCAGAATTGCTCTCTCTCTATATATTTGATATTTATCCTATACCTAGTGTTCTCATATTTACCTATTACTACCTATCTTATATCTATTTATCCTAAATCTATCTCTATCATCTATCTCAGTGTTTTCCAGAGAATGTGGCTTCAGCTGTTGCCAAACGACAACTCCCAGCATGCCCAGCCAGCCATAGACTGTCCGGGCATACTGGGTGCTTTAGCATTGCAACAGCTGGAGATAAACTGTTTGATCAAACACTGATCTAAGCTTATCTATCTATCTATTTGATATTTATCCTGTACCTATTGATCTCATATTTACCTAATACTACCTATCTGATATCTATTAATCTCAAATCTATCTCTTTGATCTATCTTTATCTTCTGGTATCTATCTATCTCTATAATCTGTCTTTGCTTCTTTGTCTTCACTATGTACTACTTATCTATCTATCTATCTATTTATCACTTATCTATCTGTCTATCTATTTATCACTTATCTATCTATCTATCTATCTATCTATCTATCTATCTGTCTATCTATAATGTTTCCATGTATTTGTACTCCCATTAATAAATGTTATTGTTTTTATTTTCATTATTGTTATTCTATGCACTGTGAGTGTTGATTCACTAAAATGTATATTTTGACTACAGGTATACATGGTGAGATTAAGTTTATGTTTTGCTTTGTATGTAAATGTTTATAAAACCAAAATTGTAGAGAAGACCCCGCCCCTTAATGAACCATTCCGGTGAATAGCCCCACAAATATTAAAGCCAAGTTTGAGGGTTTACCTCCTTACAGACATTGGTGACTTATTGTTAGGAGATGCCCTCAATGTCCAATCGATTGGGACCAACACTCAACTTACCAATTGGAGATTGAAGACTTGTCCTAACTACAGTATTTACCCTCAATGTCTTTGTTATTCGTCCTCTTTAACTATCTATAGGGCTGTTTCCATTGATGAGTTATAGGTGGCCATACACGTTCAATAGCTGTCGCCCCCCCCCCCTCTTTAGACCAGCAGCTATCTCTCTCGATCTTCCCATACATATGAACATATAACTTGACAGAATTTGTTCTGAATGGAAAGAGGAGGGGTAAGTTCTTCTCTTTGGGGACCTTAAAGTGTCACCCAGACATGTGGAAAGTTTTGATGGTTCCGGACCTGGAAATTCAGACCCCACTGATTGTTAGAAGGGTCCGGGAGAAGCAAGTGGCTGAGCTTTGTCTCCCCGGATCCCCTCAGTCAGCTGCACACTTCTCCCAATACCTTATAGTGATCGGTGGGGGTCTGACCCCCATTGGATTAGACCTTTTCACATTTGCCCGTGACATGCAGACATGTGCCCTTCATTCACTGTTATTATTCCCTCTCAAATCCGATATTTTTGGGGGGACCTGACTACCATCTAATCTGTATTGTGGTCCCCTCACTGACATGCAAACCAGTACCTTCCCCAGGGGACAGAAGGATCGGATATGTTGAATCTCCGCTGTTTGATCCTTCTGTTTCCAGGGAAATAAATGTCTGCCAGCTATCTGGCAGCGGCTTACCCCACCTTTCTCCATTTTTAACACACAAATGCTCAGACAGGAGGAGGATCAGGAGAGATATCTCTTGGCTGAAGGAGCGTTTGGCTGACATTTATCTTATGTGTATTGCTACCTATACTCACTTATACAGTCTGGTTGTTTATCCTGATATCAGACTTCCTCAGTGTTGGAGCTTTTACAATAAAAACCATTAAGTTTTTGGTATTCTGTGACTTGTTCTGTCAACTTATTGAAACAAAGGGGTTGTATGGCACTAGTAAAACATTACTGCTTTGTTCACAAAACAGCGCCACTCTTTGCCGGTGACCGGGCCCAGTATTACAGCATAGCCCTTATTCAAGTCCATGGACAAAAGTGATGCTGTTTCTAGTACAAAGCAGCCTTGTTTCTCATAAAGCCCCTTGAACCCTAGAAATGCAAAATCTTTTTTTTTTATGATAAAAAATAGTATTGTAGATGTGTTTCATTGTTAGTTTTGCTTTCAATATTTGCATAGAAGGATGTTGTAAATGTTTCCATGCCTGAAAATAACTATTGCCTTTTCTTCTATATAGCCTGAATTATTAATGCCCTAAATGGAGATATTTTAAATACAGTAGTATAAAAAAAAAAAAAAAAGCACAAAGCTAAAGACGTCCACGGTTGATCCCTTTAACCTGTCTTTTTAGGATGCTATTTGAAATGATTTCCGTATCTAGAACCCTTAGTTCTCATTCTTTTCACTCCACTCCCCTCTGTCCTCAATTCTTTCACTTGCTCCCACTTTCAAATTTTTTTTAAAAATATTTTCCAGTTGGAATATTGAACTATCCTTCCCCCTTTTTTTCTAATGCTAGCCTGTATTAGTGGATAGGTGTATGATGAAAAACCTGGAGGATGAAGGGAAGGGGGAGCACTCCTTCCTTCTCCCCGTTTGTATTTTATATATTTTTTTTTATTATTTATTTTTTTATTTTTTATTTTTTTTATTCTCTTTCCAATCGTGATAAAGCATGCAGGCATCGGACATGCTCTGGTAAACAAACTCCATTACCTGGTAGATATCACTCCAATTGTACCCCTGGGGTTTATTCCAGCTCCTGTCTTCTGTTCCGTTCACAGCTCAAATACCAAAAGTCCCTCAACCACTGAACCCTTTCACCTCCCACCCTCAAACTCTGTTCTTTACAAAATCCTTACTACCTCTCTTGCAAAGAATATCATGATCTATTTTTTTTTCTTCTATTTTTTTATACAGTATTCACTTTATTTATTTATTTTTATTTATTTGTTGAATTTCATGTGTGTTTACTATTTCTATTGTTTTCAAAATGATTTAAATTCATTTGAAAATTACGTAATTCATATTTCTGTTTTGTATTCTTTTCTGTGTTAGTGGACAATAAGACACGATACAAAGACTTTTTTTTTACAGTATATCTAAGAATACATGACATGCATTTCCATCCATGTTTATGGCATATCATAAAAGAGATACACACAGTATCTATTAAAAAGATACATTGAGATTCCATCCTCTTTGTGGCAGTGCAGATTAATATTGGATTTTATGTATAGATAACTGAGAGCGGTTTTGTTTTTCTATTCAGTGCTTTTTTTTTTTGCAGAAATAACTTGCTCTTATGAACGTAAAGAGCATTTGCTTACTATTTTCCACCAATAGTGATGGTGGGTGTCAGTGACTGATGGCGACCCACTGGTCATTTCGGCATCAGGCTGAGCTTTTTTCTGTATGAAGGTTTGTAGAAATATGGTGTCCCCATGTGGTTCATGTCACGTGTTACTGACCGTATATGGAAGTGTTAAATCCTAGCTCCTGTACTAGGCACAGATTTGTGTATTGGTGGTGACACCATGTGGTCGAGGACAGAGTTGCACTGATACGTTGTTAATATTCTGTGATCACACATTGCTAGTATTGGGTGTTTTAGAGTCACCACTAGTTGTGAAGCTAGTATAAAGTGCATTGGGAAAATAGGGGACAATATTTTATGCATCCTTTGTGGATAGACATTGTACCGATATATTATAGAAATGACTGGAGTCTACAAGTGGTAGATCCAAGCGCACACATGAAAGGCTTCGGTTTAGGTTGGGATGCGAGTAAAGGGATTTTGGATATAATTCCATAGAGATGGCAGGGTTAGGTGCAGTGTAGATCACTATAGGTCTCTAGGTTCAGTATTTTTATTTTTTCTCATTCATTTTGTCTATTTTTACTTTGCGCTCTCCTGCTTCTCTTTCTCCCTTATCGTTCCTCTCCTCTTTCTCAATAACCTCACTGACTCATGCACATACTCTCCCAGCATCAAACACTGCTTACAGTATTACTGGATGGGCTGATGTTGGAGGGTGGGGTCTCTCATGGCAGCCTTTCATGTAGGATATGGGGTACGGGTCCTCGGGTAAACAGTGGTTCCATCATCAGATTATCAAGGAAATATTTTGCGCTAAAATCCCCCTACACCCATCCTTCTCTAAACCCCCGCCAACCTGTCTTTTTTGCTGTTTCTCTATAGGCTGCCATTATAGATTCCCCTCCTTCTTAGACAATGCATGTTATAAGTGGGAGGGGGCTGTAACAACGCATGACTTAACACAAGCCATTTCCCCTTCACATTAACCCCTTCTAACCTCACTAACATAACCCCTTGTCCTCCCCACATGCTCTAATATCCCTTTTCTCTTCTATGTGAACCATTATGTCATTGAGAGATAACATTTCACCTTCTTATTTTTTTTTTTTTTTAGGAATCCATGCAGTAATAGTCTCCATATTCTCTAATCTATTATTTTGTACATGTAGTTGCAGATCTTCACAAATGACACATTTCATATATTTTCCATTCTATAATAATATGGCCATTTCACCATTTATTTCCATCCGGACCACTCTTTCTAGCTGTGTGTATCACACTCATTCGTACTGTTCTAAGTGTACCTGGCCGCTGTCTCTCAACCAGCATGGGGCTTTAGCATGCACTGAATGGACCTCCCCCTCCCCCCCCCCTACCTCCATTAACTCCATTAACAGCATGCCTGACAAGGTAATACCTCCCTGGCCTCAGATGACTTGTGTCTGTGTCCCCAGGGCGGTATTATCAGCATGATCCTCCCCCCTCCTGCATGTCCCCTCTCTTGTGATCTGTGACATGTTTAACTTAAGGTTTGATTACTAATAAACTGAAATCGAATTAATGACTTGTTTACTAATCAACATTTTTGTGTCTGGTCTGTTCCTCTGAGGGGGTCCACTAACTTCTCACTAATACTATTACATCTCTCCCTGTACCTCCCTAACTATCACCCCCGTCCTTTTACCGCAAAGCTTCTCCCCCTTCCTAACTCTAACCTGTAACCGTAATCCTTTCCAATTATGGGGAGACTTTGGAAGGACACTGTGCTGGTGTATACATCTCTATTAACGTGGGTTTCATTCCTAGAGAATCACAAGGGATTGGTATGGCGGCTACATCGATTTGGCAGCTATTTTGCATTTGCAGTAATAAAAAAAAATGCTGTAAACTCCGATGGCATTCCTCAATAGTTAGATATATTTTGTCTGGTAACGCACAGACTAGACATTATTTACGCAACTACTTCTGCTGGGAAATTTTGTTTCTGCTTAATATGCCTTAGGGCCTATTCACACTACGTATGTGTGCAACCTCAGCTAGGCAGACATGCACCACCTCAATTGACGGCAATGCAGTCAGCATGGTATTCTGTCTAAAGAATGAACATGTTCATTCTTTCGTCGGAGTCCAGAATCTCTGCAGTGTTTTACAGTGCAGCAGAATTTTCGTGGTGTGAAAGGGCTTATAGATGGTTAGTACTAGTAAAGAAAATAAATATTATTTTGGTTTAGTTAAAAAAAGATGTATCAACTTCTCAAGATCTTTAAGATCTCTGCTTGCATCCATTCAATTTATTGTCTAACTCCATTGGATGAAAATCTGCTTTGGTCATGGGATGATTCCACAGGGAGTTGGCTTGTGACAGGCCGGTTTTACACATTTTTCACTATTTTATTACCTTATTGCCATTGATGTCAATGGGAAAATCAACATATGCAACGGTGATGCTCACGTGTGGCAGATATGGTGCCGATTTGTTGCAGATTCTCCCAATTAACTTCAGCAGGAAAATCCCAATCTGCATGAGATCTGCAGTGTATCTACTTCATATAAAATCTTTGGTGCATATTTTATTTTAGGGACCAATTTTACTTGAAATGTCCTATTTTATTTTACTACTTAGTTTTTTTTCAACTGACTAGAGTCCCATTTACATCCCTTTAGCGTGTGAATAAAAAATAAATAAATGGACTGAATTTTAATCACTGTGAACCCAGCCTTAAAGAGTACCACTCATTATCTTGTTAAATTTTATAATCCTCCCAGTACCCTGCCCCCATCATGTTAAACCACCCCCCTGCCTTTATTTTAATATTTTTTTTTTTGTTTTCTACCTTGATATTGTTCTGTATTTTCTGCTCAGTCTCAGTCAGATTCACAGACTGTGTTACCCATTTGAAGCCATACAGGGGAGAACTTCCTCCCTCACTCTGCTACACACAGCCCAGAGCAGTTCAATGTGTGAGATGAGCTATGATTGGCTAAGGCTGTACAACCCCCTCAGCATTTCCCGCTTTTGGACTTCTGCTAGGCTAGCAGGAGTCCAAAGTCTGTGCAAAAGATAGGGGGAAATGTGCTCTGGACAAGTAGGGAGACACCTAGTGGCAGCTTTTTAAAACACAAATAAAACATAGCAAACTTCATTTTTTTTTTGTAAAACAAAGTAAATTAGAAAGATTTTTTATTTACCATAAGAAGTGCAATAATAAAAATTAGTTTTAATGAGAGTGCCCATTTAATCTGCAGTTGTTGCTGATTCAGCTGTGGAAACGCTGAGGACCTTGTTTTTTTTTAACCTCTTAAGGACTCAGGGCGTACCTGTACGCCCTGAGTCCGCTCACTTTCTATAATGAGGGGCCATGGCTTGGCCCCGCGTCATAGCGGGTTGGGCCGGGCCTCTAACAATGGCTGGGACCCGTGGCTAATAGCGTGCAGCACTGATAACAGTGCCGCATGCTATTAATCCTTTAGACGCGGCATTTAAAGTTGATCGCCACGTCTAAAGTGAAAGTAAACCACTCCCGGCTAGCTCAGTGAGCTGTTCGGGAAATCGCAGCATCCCGCACAGCTGAAGCACACATGGAGGGCCCCAACCTTCATCCTGTGTGTCCAATCGTCCAAAGTAGCTTATTTTTGGTCACTTTTTATATTATGAAATAATTAATAAAAATCGATCAAAAAGTCAGATCAATACAAAAATGGTACAGCTAAAAACTTCAGATCATGGCACAAAAAATTAGACCACCCTGTATGCGGAAAAATTAAAAAGTTATAGGGGTCAGAATATAACAATTTTAAATGTATACATTGCGTAGTTGTAATCGCACATAACCCGCGTATAGGTGTGGCACTGTTTTTAAAAGAAAGCAGCTATGTTTTTCAAATCCTGTATAACTCCTTTGATCCACACCTGAATCTGCAGCGGCAAATCTACACCATAAGCGCTCATTCACACTACGGAATTTCTGCTCAGAGTTATTCTGAGCCGTATTTATCTTGCACACTCTGCGGAAATTGCACAACATTTGAATGCAGAAAAAAATCCCATTGAAAAATATATGATTCTGCTGTGGAATTCCACCAAAATAATATTCATATTTTTTGGCAGAATCTGGATTATGTAACATCCACGTGGAAACTCCACAGTGCGAACAAGTAAACTGAAATCCAATCGAAATCAATGGTAGCTTCATGCAACGGAAATTCTGCGTGGAATTTTAACTAGAAATTCCGAGCGGAAATTCTGTAGTGTGATCGGGTCCTACGGGTCTCGTAATGAACCATGTTACCTTGTTTGTCCCATCACAGGGATTTTCATCCATTGGAAGTAAAGAGTAAAGATTTCTACAAAAAGATCTTAAAAGGGGAACAGTGAAGAAATAATAATACAGAAATACAAATTGGAGAACTTTTCATTATACCAAAAATAAGCTTTATTTTCTGAAACTAAAAAATTCCTATTAGTAAATACTGTGTGACTGGTGTGATGCTTGAGAATCAGGTTTTTTGTTTAGTATTATTCACATTTGACGGAATATTGTTGATATATATATATATATATATATATATATATATATATATATATATATCTTAGATTTGGTAGAGGGTTAGGAGGGTACTGCTTTTGCTTTCCATTTATTAATATGTAACTGGATGGTGGAGTATCTATAGCGGTGTCAGTGGCCGTAGCTGCTAATATTACTGTTCCCTGCCGTGGTGCTAAGTGAAGTGAAATGCTAGTACAATATTATAGTAGTTGAAGAGAAAAATCACTTGCACTCACCGGTTTAGTGGACTCTTGTGTTCCGGATTATCCATTGTGCCGGGAGATGAATGGATGAGGGTGCTCAGAGGCTAACAGCCGTTTTCGCGCATGTGCGCGAAAACGGCTGTTAGCCTCTGAGCACCCTCATCCATTCATCTCCCGGCACAACGGATAATCCAGAACACAAAAGTCCACTAGACCGGTAAGTGCAAGTGATTTTTCTCTTCAGCTATTAAATATATATATATATATATATATATATATATATATATATATGCGCATTAACCACCATCCCCTACTATTAATAAAAAAATACAAATAAAATCTTGGTTCCTGAAGCTGCTTATAGACAGAAAATAATTGTCGGATGATGATTTAGATGTCAGGCTTCTGCTTTACAATATACTTTTGTTTGTCTTCAGGGGAAAAAATAATATTAAGCAGGAAACTTCCCCACCGTCCCTTTCACCTCTCCTGCCGAAATATGCTTTTAGGGAGAGTTACAAGACCTAATATGTATTAAATTCTTCTTTGGCCCTAACAAAGCTGGCAGCATCTGTAGATAAAATTCTAATGTGTATATGCAGCTTAGGGCTATCCAAAAACAGGTAGATGCCCAGGGTGGAGCGGAGACCATCAGTGACACAGCAAGACTTATCTCTTTGTAGATTCGTGCTCGTCTAGAATGTGCCTATTAAATCTCCATTTCCCAGTGAAGTGCAGACTGCTGGACACTTGTTCTTAAAACACAAAGATATTTGGGATGTGGTTTGAGTAAATATAGTAAAGCATGCCAATGAAACTCATTTAGGCTCGGGACTTGTACATGCTTCCCCTGTCATTACTGTAGGACAATACAAAGTCAAAGAGAAATATGCTGAGTTAGAGGGAAGGAGTACATACAGTCACGAAGAACTTTAAAGACAAAAAAGAACGTGCGTCTTAGGTGTCACACTGGGTCCATGCATTTCTTGGATGCTGTTACGGTCTTTCACATGGCAGAATTTCCGTCAACGGAATTCCGCCTCAAATGAAAGCCCATAGACTTCTATGGGATTCTGCACTCCCATGGGATTCCGCACAGTGTGAATGAGAGTGTGGAATCCCATAGAAGTCTATGGGCTTTCATTTGAGGCAGAATTCCGCAAGAAGAATTTCGTAGGGGGAAATTCTGCCATGTGAATATACCCTTAAAGTGTACCTGCCGTCAACAAAAACGTTTTATATAATGTAGATAATACCATTATATGTATATTTGTAATATACATTGGTTAAAAAAATTGTCTGTGTGTCTCTATGAGAAGACCAAATACAGGAAGTGAGGGTAGACAAGCAGGGATCTGTGCAGGCTCCTGGCTTGTCAATGATCCTGATGTATGAGCCAAGGGCATGTTATAGAGCCTCAGTGCACACTGTCCTGCTTTTTCTAAGTGTACAGAGCCCTGCTTGTCCACCCTCACTTCCTGTATTTGGACTCCTCATAGAGACACACAGACAATAGCTGCAGGGACAAAAATATACACATTTTTTAACCAATGCATATTACAAATATACATATAATGGTATTAACTACATTATATAAAAAGTTTTTGTTGACGACAGGTACAGTTTAAAAAGGTTGCTTGGAGAATAAGTCCAGTTGTGCTCAGGGTGGCAGGCAAAATAAAATATATTTGCTGTTGCACCTTCAGAATGGAATTGGCAAAAAAATGATGGTGCCAGTCCCACTGCAGGTGATGATGCCCCACTGGTACCATTCCTACTTTTCAGAGCCTCCAGGAATTGGCCACTCATCCAGTCACTATCAGCGGTGGGTCACCTCTGCATTTCGGGATGTAGAACAAGAAGGCTATGAGCAGTCTAAAAAAAAAAGCACTCTATAGGGATTGACACAGCAGCAGGACTAGCATTGTAATCTTCTGCTACTGATACCCTGCCATTGCCTTTCCATTGGTGCCAGTTCCTCTCCTTAGAGCTTCCTGTTTTCCATCTTGACACAAAGGATGTGCCCATAATGTCAGAAAATGATATAGGCGGGTTACGTCAGCTTCCCTATGTATTGGGATGGAGAACTAGAATCTCAGAGCAGTGGGCACACATACTTATCTGCTCTGACACTGTTCCAACAGTGCCCTTCCCACTGCTCAAAGCTTTCTGTTCTCCATTCCAATACAAAGGAAGTGCCCACTAAGCCATTCACTGGCAGAGGCTGGGATGGAAAACAGGAAGCTCCGAGCAGTGGGAATGGCAACATACAAACAGGGACGTACACATATAGGCATCTAAGTGGACTGGAGCCACTGCCCCTTCTCAGCACCTGTCCTTAGATTGCCCTATTGACAGGCATATTGCATTTTAACCACAATTTTAACAAAATCATGGTACAATCACAACAAAAACGCCTCATTTTTGCAAAAATTTTGCAGATTACAATAATATGCATTTTTTCCTATGCACACAGTGATGTCACAGTACAGGGATAATGCACCTAGTGATGTCACATTACAGGCATAATACACACAGTGATGTGAAAGTACAGAGATAATACACACAGTGATGTCACAGTACAGGGATAATGCACACAGTGATGTCACAGTACAGAGATAATAGACACAGTGATGTCACAGTACAGATATAATACACACAGTGATGTCACAGTACAGGGATAATGCACACAGTGATGTCAAAGTACAGGTATAATACACACAGTCAAGTGCCTTTTTTACGTGAGCCCCTGCCCTCCAAAATGTCTGTGCACATCCCTGCATACCAAGAACAGCATGGTTGAAATGGCAGGCAAACTCACCTTCTGCCGTTTCTGTTCCAACACTGCTGGTCCTACGGCTCAGAGCTTAAAGTTCTCTATCCCAATGCACAAGAAGTGCCCACTCAGACAGTCTCTGGCAGAAGCAGATCATATCTGCATTCTTATATGCCAGGACCGAGAACAGGAAGCTCTGAGCAGTGGAATTGTCACATATAGGGACCAGCACTATGGGAATGGCACATGTATTTACCTGTCGCCAATCCGCTGCTGGTGTCGTTCTGACTGTGTCAGTCCCAAACAAAGTCTGTTATACCATATCTGGTAGGTGGACATTAATTATGTAATATAGGTTGTAAACTAGACAATAGAAAACCCATTTTTTTCTACGGTTTGCCCAGACCTGTTCTACATAAACACATTGTCACATTGTTATACTGTTTTTTTTCTTCTGGAAACAAGCATAAATAGACAGCTGGGTGTTACAGTTCCCTTATAAGAGGCAATTCACACGCTAGTAACTAACAGCGCGTTTCCCGCTGCGGGAATCCTGCTGCGAGTTACACAACAATTGATTTAAATGGGTCCACAGACAGTCTGCAATAGTATCAGATTTGCGGATTGTCTCCGCAGACCCATTCAAATGAATGGTAGCGTAACTTGCAATGGGTTTCCCGCAATGTCATATACCTTATGAAAGAAAAGTGTTTATTTCTCTTCTTATCAGGATCCTTTCCTACCCCCTCTAAATATATAATTCATAAAAACTGCTCAAGTCTGTTCAAAAAAGAAAGATGGATTATCAACTCACTGAGGTAACAGGTTACATGCTGCCTATACAAGTCTTTGAGGAGGGGAGACGGTGGCTGCCAGAGGCAGATAAAGAGACTGCAGGGATGTACGGGTCATGGCAGGTGGTGGATCCTCTAGGCCTGTATGGATGATCACATGATTCGTGCCAGGGAGTGGAGTCTAAAGTGTCGCTGGTTTTCACCAGAGCCCGCCGCAAAGCAGGATGGTCTTGCTGCGGTAGGCGGCACCCAGGTCGCTACCCCTGGCATGAATCGTCCACCCAGGTATCTGGGAGGTGGCATGACACAGAAGGAGACTGGCAAGAGTGGCAAGATAGCAGTAGGTCAGGGCAGGCGGCACAATAGCAAGGTCAGGTCACAGAGCAAAGGATCAGATACACGTCAAGGCAACTCTCAGGAATGCTTTCTCTCAGGCACAAGGCAACAAAGATCTGGCAGAGGATAGGGGATAAGATGCCTGATCGCGGGAGTCCCGCCGCTGGGGTCCCCCGTGATCTTGCACGCGGCACCCCGTTTGTAATCAGTCCCTGTCTGATTACTGTCGATCACGGGGCCGGCGGCGTGTGACGTCACGCCTCCGCCCCCGTGTGACCTCACGCTCCGCCCCTCAATGCAAGTCTGTGGGAGGGGGCGTAACAGCTATCACACCCCCTCCCGTAGGCTTGCATTGAGGGGCGGAGCTTAACGCCACATGGGGATGGAGGTGTGACGTCACACGCCGTCGGCCCTGTTGTCGCCGGTAATCAGACCCGGAGCGAGCACGCTCCGGGGACTGATTACAAACGGGGTGCCGCGTGCAAGATCAGGGGGGTCCCAGCGGTGGGACTCCCGCGATCAGGCATCTTATCCCCTATCCTTTGGATAGGGATAAGATGTCTAAGCACCAGAGTACCCCTTTAAGGACGGGGACAGGTGTACACCCTTGATTAATTGAACACTAGCCCTTTAAGTGAAAGAGCTCCGGACCTCCCTAGGAGGCAGGGGCATGCATGCCGGGGCTGCGAGGACACAGAGAGGCGAAAAATGAGGGAAATGAGTGACAGGCCGGGAATCGCAGGCGGGCACGTCCTGCGTTGTGAATCCCAGCCACGCGGGCAGCAGAGAGTGCTCACGGCTGGCATGTCTGGCCAGAGCGCAGGTGTTACAAGGGAGACTACAGGAGCTTATTGTGAGTATTAGATCTCACCTTAGTGCTAGATTTACAGTGTAGACTGCAGAGCACTGCTGTATAATGTCCAGGGGCATATCTATAGGGGTATAGAGGTAGCAGTAGCAAGGGGGACCCAAAGCACATCTTCCCCATAAGAAACCATTATCATAATTGGTTCAAGGGGGCCCTGTTGCAAATTTTGCATTGGGGGGGGGGGGGTTAGAACTTACAAATTATGTTGTTGCAGCTAGGGTATGTATAGAGATATAGGGGGAGCTAAATTTCCTTCTCTGTGTGTGATGAGTATGGAAGTCATTATAGAGGGTGGTCTTTACCCACTAGCTTAAAGGACAACTGCAGCGCAATATACACTGATCCCCTATCTACAAGATAGGGGATAAGTGTTTGATCGCGGGGGGTCCGCCCGCTGGGACCCCCCTCGATCTCCCTAACGGGGCGCCGCCATTAGCGCTCTAGGTCGACGGTGACGCCTCGTCTATCCCATAGAGATGTATGGAGGAGGCGTTCCGGCTGCAACGTCATGCTGCGGCTGGCACGCCCCCTGCACAGGACAGCCGCGGTCCCGTACAGGAGATCACAGGGGGTCCCAGCTGTCGGACCCCCCGCGATCAAACCCTTATCCCCTATCCTGTGGATAGGGGATAAGTGTTAATCACGCTGCAGATGTCCTTTAAGGACTAGTATGATGAAGTAATTTGGGAGATTGAGAATGACAGTGAGAGTAGTAGTGGTGGTGGGGGGGAGTTGGTCAGTCGCTATAGACAAGACATGTATATGAATAACTCTAAACGAATCATATGAACAGTGTATGAGCAGCAAATAGCACAATAGCAAATAGCACAAAAAGATCAACCTGGCTGCCACAATCATGGTGGGTCCTGCTCAAGTTTAGAGACCTAAATACTGTAGCTGGCAGCCTTGACCCAACTGCATTTCCATATTGAATAACATCAGGCTCACAGAGTGTCTACCATCTTAGATACTGCCCACCAAGTTGACTAAAGACTGTGTTTCCCAACCATTGTGCCTCCAGCTGTGGCAAAACTACAACTTTCTGCATGCCCGGACAGCTAAAGGCTGGGAAACACTGGACTGGTTGGGAAACACTGGTCTAAGTCATATACAGCTCCTACACGTTCTTGGTTTTACCTGTATTGTCATGCAAATCGCAGCAAAAACCAATGAGAACAAAGATAACTGTTTTCATTGTAAAAAAATAAATAAAAACATTTCTCCACAGATAGGGATAAGATAAGCAGATTATACCAGAAATTTTGTCCCAATCATTTCTCCACATGAGTGTCTCAGAACTGATGGTAAAAACTGATAGAAATATACATCATTTTTTTCAGTCGTTTTTTTTTTCTCCAGTTTTTTCTATAGATCTGTTGTGAAAAAAGATGTACACTGCCATCACTGCCATCATTATCCACCCTCTACTTTTCTGATTACTTTACATTATATTGCTGTGGATGATATGGCAGATAAAGTAATAAATAAATGTGATGGACGATATCAGGTGTGAACTGTCACATCAGGTTTTTTTTCCCATCAAACGTTCCATTGCCTTCTATAGAGAGATGCGTTTCTATTCTGAAAGTGGAAAACGTTTTTTGCACACATTGTCTATAGCAATGGTCCCCAACATGGGTGCCTCCAGCTGTTGCAAAACTACAACTCCCAAAATGCCCGTAGCGGGAGTTGTAGTTTTGCCGCAACTGGAGGCACCCTGGATGGGAAACACTGGTCTATAGTATGGTTTCTGGATGCATTTTGACATTTTTTGTTTTTTAATAAAAACCCATTCAAATCAATGTGAACCCTATTCTGGTGAAGGGGCACTCATACATATCTGTAAAGGGTAAACAGTGACCTGTGCTCCACAGTGTAGTAGTATTGCATACATGGCAGTAATATAAAGTGTTGCAGACAACTTGACAGGTAGTGAGAAATGTCTTGCAGGAAGTGTGCAGTACCTGATAATAACTATTTCTCTGTAGGTGTTCCAAGCAAAATTTATTGATGACTAATCCTCAGTATAGGTCATTAATATACGATTGAGATCTGACAACTCCCCCTCCCCCCTCCAATTGGCAATTTTTTTAGAGTTGTGGCACCAGTGTATACAGAAAACAGAGCCAAAAGCAGACAGCTCCGCAGTGGTGTGGTGGTGAGGCTGTGTTACTGCAGCTTAGCTCCCATTAAAGTAAATAGGATTCACTACACAATGTATGGAGCTGTCTGCTTTGCTGTGGGTCACGCTGCACCGGAACAAGTGCAGCCCTGACCTGACTCACACCCTCTGTCGTAAGTCAAAGAAAAAAACAACGTAGTATGAAAGTCAGGGAAAAGGTCAGGGCCCAAAAAGGTTAACAAAGAACTGAACAGCAATAGAACCACTAACGGAGAATGGGGAGCATGCACAAACAAAAGTATAATCAGGGTCAAACAGGCCAAGTCAGTAACAGAGAAAGAGAGTGGTGCGGTACAGAATCAGAAAGCAACAGAGTAATCAGGAAAACAGGTGAATAGCAAAGGCTGTCCAGGCATGCTTTGGAGTTGTAGTTTTGCAACAGCTTGGGGCACACTGGCTGGAGAACATTGCTATAGATATCACCTGCCAAATGCATTTGGTTTCTTCACCACTTTATATCCATTACTAGAATAAGGTCTGTAAGAAAATGCAGTCTGATCTACAGTCAGCAAATTATAGAGCAGATTTATATATAGTTTTAAGAGACAAGATTCTGTATTTATAAACTATAAGAAACTATTTATAAACAAAATTGATTAACTTTTCATTCATTCAGCCAAAGGAAATTTGTCAGTGCTGGCGCATGATCCAGGCCACTGACATTGTTGGGCTACGTGCACATTACCGATGTGCCCTGCACCTTCAGCTTAGCTTCGGTGCCAAACAACGGGGCCAAATGGACCCTTTGCACGACCGACACTGCTAGGTCCTGATGGATCCTGTTGACTCGAATGGGGTCTGTCACGGGTGCGTTATTTTAGGGGAGTTGAGCAGAAAAAAAGAAATTTTGGACATGCAGTTTTTTTTTTTTCACCGCTCAACTCCTGTCCATTTACCGAGGGGCTCCTTTTAGTGGGACTTAACAGCAATGTGAACGTAGCCTTATGTGGCTGTACAATACAATAAATAAAGCAACAATAAAGTACAATACAATAAAGTAAATAATACTTTAGTGGTAGCTGTCCATGGTGCCAAAGCAGAGAACATTGTACTTTATGTCTTCTAAAAAGAGTCAAAGAGACATTTTCCAGTTGCATCAGTGCCATGGTCTGGCAAGCCTCTCTGCTCCTTTCCACCTCTTGCATGTTTCACATGTTTGGAAGCTTCAGGTACTTACTGTGTGTGTGCTGCCCTTTTAATCGGTGGAACTGGTGTAAGACTTGGATGTGGGGCTCGGTGAAAAAGGCTAAGTCATGCATATAATTTGAGGAGGAAGGGGGGCGTTGAGGCATGCCAGACCGTGGCACTGATGTGGCTGTTGAACGCCTCTTTGACTCTTCATAAAAGATATAAACTGCAATTTACTCTCTTTTGACAATGTGAACAGCTACCACAAAGGTATTGTTGACTTTATTGTACAAGCAGCTACATAAAACTGCCAGGAGCTGGGATCATGTCTGAGCACTGACAGGTTCTCCTTAAACAGGCACTGTCATTTGAACAAACTTTGTATAGATCAATAGTACAAGCGTTTTTAAGAAACTTTGTATCATCTCTGACTCTTTGTCTGCAGGACAAGCAATACAAGTCTATGGAGGGGGAAAGAGGGAGCTCTGGGAGAAGGTCTGGGAGAACTACAAGTCTGCAGAGCAGAATTTTGCTCAAAGAATGGCCAGACATAGTGCTGCATCTCATGTACACACACAGGGTAGCTGAAATGACACATAACATTTTTGCCTATTCTAGGATTAGGAGTCCAGTGGGTGGACCTAATTATTGATCGGCAGCCAGTCATACTGAATCTTAACTCATAATACTATATGGTGATCTTCTCAGCCCTTCCTGCCCTATAATATTTC
Source organism: Hyla sarda (assembly GCF_029499605.1). Lineage (NCBI taxonomy): Eukaryota > Metazoa > Chordata > Amphibia > Anura > Hylidae > Hyla > Hyla sarda. The sequence continues at coordinate 278,073,178 of NC_079194.1, read as the reverse complement.
AATCAAGTAGTTGTTATTTTTAGGTGACAGATACATTTTAGGAAGTAAACCGGGAGACCCCTTCCCTGTGTTATTTTAGCTGACCCATGGAATTCCCTGTAGAAGGATTTGAGAAACTGTAATTTTCTGATCTGGAAACCGCGGCGTTCAGCGGTGATTTTCTGCTCAGTCAGCCTCACATTGGATTGAATGGGGGAACACTTCTCCCATCAGTACAGGAAGGGTCTCCTGTTTGAACCGTAATTGCTTGGGTTTAGCAGAAGAACACCATGGAGCCCCCTTCTATATTGGTATGCTAAATAAGCAGATCATTGCTTTAGAACACAGTGTTTTTTCCGGTCAGAAGACTGCAGCTTTCCAAGTGACCCGTGTTAGTGTGCCCCATGGCTAGTGACACAGCTTTAGGTACCAGTATATGTCATTTCACAGTAACTCAGTATTTACGTAGACCTACTGAGGCAACCAGGGACAGTATGAATCTACTCTAGTAGCATTGCAGTTCATCTTGACTTTGCATGTGCAGATCGGCCTCCATTGTAGATGTCAGGGCATAAAACTGGCTGGGCTGACACGGTTGAAGAGTCCCTGACATTACCAAAGCAGACTCCCAACCCTTCCTTATGTCGCTTTGGATGTAGTGTAGCCAAATAGGTTGAAAATTTAATAACCCCTTAATTACATGCACTGTATTTGACGACATCGCAGCCGCCTGTGCTTTATTCCTACTCACTGTGGATGTATAGCGAATTGGGCAGTGAGTCTATGATGCAAGCACATGAGCTGAGCTCACTTTATAGACAGTGACTGAAGGCTGCTATGACAAGCCAGAACTCACTGCTTATGACCGACGTCAACGATCTTGCTGATGTCTGCCATTAAAGGAAATCTGTCATCAGTGTCACCTGCACTAACCTGTTGGTACAGACAGGTAGTGCAGGTGAAACTGATGACAATGGTACTTACCTTGTCCCGTTTCATGCTGCTGTTTTTTTTACACCTTACAAACTATGGAGGAAATTTATCAAATCCTTTGCAGAGTAAAAGTTGACCAGTTGCCCATAGAAACTAATTAGATCGCTTCTTTCATTTTTAACCTCTTAAGGACGCAGGGCGTACCTGTACGCCCTGCACCCGATCCCAGTCTATAATGCGGGGTCACGCCGTGATCCTGCGCCATAGCGGGTCAGTCCTGGCGACTAATGAAAGCCGGGACTCTGGGCTAGTAGTGTGCGGCACCGATTGTTGTGCCACGCACAATTAACCCATTTAGATGCGGCATTCAAAGTTGATCGCCACGTCTAAAGTAACAAAAATACACTCCCAGCAGCTCAGGGGGGGGGGGGCTAATTGGTAGCATCGCGGTGAAATCGCGATGCTCCGATCAGCTAGAACGTGAGCGGAGGGTCCGTTACCTGCCTCTGGCGTGTCCAATCGGCAATTGATTGCTCCAAGCCTGATTGCCAAAAACACTGATCATTGCCATGTTAATGCATGGCAGTGATCTGTGTAGAAGATTAGGCTATAACATTGCAAAAAAAAAGTGTGAAAAAAAAGTTAATAAAGATCACCCCCTTTTCCCATTTAAAAAAAACTGTGTAAATAAAAATAAACATATGTGGTATCGCTGAGTGCAGAAATGTCCAAGTTATAAAAATATATCATTAATTAAACCACACGGTGAATGGTGTACGCGCAAAAAAAATCCAAATTCCAAAATAGTGTATTTTTGGTCACCTTTTATATCATGAAAACATTAATAAAAAGCAATCAAAAAGTCTGATAAATGCAAAAATAGTACCGCTAAAAACTTCAGATCACGGCATAAAAAATTACCCCTCATACCGCCTTATACACAGAAAAATAAAAAAGTTATAGGGGTCAGAATATGACAATTTTAAACGTATTCATTTTCCTGCATGTAGTTATGATATTTTCCAGAAGTCCGACAAAATCCAACCTATATAAGTAGGGTATCATTTTAACCGTATGGACCTACAGAATAATTTGAAGGTGTCATTTTACCGAAAAATGCACTGGGTAGAAAGGAAGCCCCCAAATTTGTGGTACAATTTTTTTTTTTCCATTTTGCCATGTATTTTTTGGTAATATGACTGTTGTCACTGCAAAGTAGAATTGGTGACGCAAAAAATAAACCATAATATGGAATTTTAGGTGCAAAATTGAAAGGGTTATGATTTTTAAAAGGTAAGGAGGAAAAAACTAAAGTGCAAAAAAGGAAAAACACTGAGTCCTTAAAGGGGTACTCCGGTGGAAAACTTTTTTTTTTAAATCAACTGGTGCCAGAAAGTTAAACAGATTTGTATATTACTTCTATTAAAAAATCTTAATCCTTCCAGTACTTATTAGCTGCTGAATACTACGGTGTTCTTTTTGGAACACTGATGACATCACGAGCACAGTGCTCTCTGCTGACATCTCTGTCCATTTTAGCAACTGTGCATAACAGATGTATGCTAAGGGCAGCCTGGTGGCTCAGTGGTCAGCACTGCTGCCTTGCAGCGCTGGGGCCTTGGGTTCAAATCCCACTAAGGACAACAATAAATGAAGAGTTATTATTATTATAATGTCAGCAGAGAGAACTGTGCTCTTGATGTCATCAGAGAGCATTCCAAAAAGAAAAGAATTTCCTCTGTAATATTCAGCAGCTAATAAGTACAGGAAGGATTAAGATTTTTTAATAGAAGTAATTTACAAATCTGTTTAACTTTCCGGAGCCAGTTGATTTAAAAGAAAAATCATTTTCACCGGAGTACCCCTTTAAAGCCACAGTAATAAAAAGTCTGAAATGCGAAAGATTGCATAGTAAATGTTAACTAGGTAATCTGAAATGTATACTATGGGTGCAATAGGGGGTTGTAGTACTATCACCCCTGAACAGTAAATGCACTAGTAGCAACAAGAGCTGTAGTTGTCTTAAGCACTCATACAAACACTGCGGGGGGAGGGGGGATTTATTAAGGCAATCTACAGATTTAAAAAAAAAATATATATCACAGTTTTTCCCTCAAAAAAATTTTGCTCAAAAATTTGCGACTCTTTTTGTGCAACTTTTTTTTTACTGCTCTTCCTGGCTGATGCCTTTTCTCTCCCATCGTAATATCTGTCTCATAGACAGTTTGATGCAATAAAGACTGTAACATGATCTTCTTCTTTCCGTCTTCTCTTACTCTGTTACTGGAGGCTAGCTTTTGGGTATGTTCACACGCGTAGTTTTTTTTAGCGGGTTTCCACAAAGGAAAACCCGCTAAAAAATCTGCGCGTGTGAACGTACCCTTATGGTGAGTGGAATTTTGGAAATGAAGGGGTAAAGTTTCTCAATGAGATGAGCAACAAACTGGCATGTGGAATGTTACAGGCCATGCAGTGCTGCACTGGGAAACATTTTTGCAAATGAGTCCTCCATCAAAAGGAAGAAAAAATGACCATGTAGCTGTGCCTAGAAAAAACTTAGGGTAAAAAAAAAGCCATACTTACCTGGTTACGCTCCCCAGCTGCCTTTTCCGGTCCTCCGATCTTCTTCTTTCTTCCTGCTTACAAAACAATCACATGATCTGCCTGCTCAGCCAATCAGGGGGTAAGATGAGACACTGCTGTGGCCAGTGATTGGCTGAGTCAGCAGATCCTGCATTGAGCACTCGTCTCGGAAACAGGAAGAAGAAAGAAAAACAGAGGCCAGTTGGAGCTGCAAGGAACCAGGGACAGGTAAGTATGGGTTATTTTTCAATTCTTTTTTTTTTTTACAGGGCCATGTTAATGTTCATGCTGGTGCCGGATAACCCCTTTAAAGGGGCCAGATTTTGGCTTGCAGAGACACTGTCTCCAATAGGTGACACCAAAGATAGGTTCTCTTCCTTCTGGAGGTGGACTACTTTGCATATGAGATGTTTTTTGAACATTCATAGAGATACTGCCGGCAGGCAAAAGGGAACCACAGGTTATTGGCAGGTGAAGATGACGCCACTTACTCCTATTAAAAGATATGACTGTTCCACACATATACTAATGATTTACTACAAAGTGTGGGGGGGTTGTTAGGTGCGCTCACACTGTACGTTTTTGTCGCATTTTGAACTCTGTTTTGATTGGTGAACGCCCATGTCTCTCAATGAGTTTGCCAATCAAAACAAAAACTGCATGTAAAAAATGCGCAGTGTGAACAGAGCCTTAGAATCCTATGGAATCTACCTGTAAAGATACCAAGCAAAACGAATCGGCCTTTCTAAAATTAGACCTAAATGACAACATTGCCTCTGAATGCGGAGAGCTAGCAGAACATGGCGGTGTAAGGACCGCTCGGAAATATACCGTCTCATAGACGGCAATGCATTCCGTGCGGAGTCTGCAGAAAGAATAAACATGTCTATTTTTTTCTGCGGACACTGGAATTTGAATTTCCGTGCCGGAGTCAACTTAGGTCAGTGTGTCCAAACCAGTGTGCCTCCAGCTGTTGCAAAACTACAACACCCGGGAAAGCCCGGACTGCCTTTGGCTGTCCGGGTATGCTGGGAGTTGTAGTTCTGCAACAGCTGAAGGCCTATTGGTTAAGAAACATTGAATGAGGAGTTGAACCCCATTTGTTTAGCACAGTGTTTCCCAACCAGGGTGCCTCCAGCTGTTGCAAAACTACAACTCTCAGCATGCCCGGACAGCTGTTGGCTGTCCGGGCATGCTGAGAGTTGTAGTTTTGCAACAGCTGGAGGCACATTGGTTAAGAAACACTAAATTAGGTGTTGAACCCCATTTGTTTAGCACAGTGTTTCCCAACCAGGGTGCCACCAGCTGTTGCAAAACTACAACTCCCAGCAAGCCCGGACAGCCAAAGACTGGTATTTCTACATGACTAGTATTTCTACATATCATTAGAGATATCTGTTAGAGCATTGTTTCCCAACCAGGGTGCCTCCAGCTGTTGCAAAACTACAACTCCCAGCAAGCCCGGACAGCCAAAGGCTGTCCGGGCTTGCTGGGAGCTGTATTTTTGCAACAGCTGGAGGCACCCTGGTTGGGAAACAATGCTTTAGCAGATATCTCTAATGCTATGTAGAAATACTAGTCAGCACATTGCATATGACCTACATTCTATGTGGGAGCATATCCTTGAGAGGCTAGGAATTCTTATAATGATGAAAGAATTAAACAGTATACAGCACCACCTGGTGGCCAATAGCAAAATTACAAGTTGCTTAATCTTAAAACATTGAAGGAAAACTGAAAGCAAATTTGTTGCAAATAGGCACCAAAGAGGTTTGTTCGATGTGTACGAGGAATAACTATTACTGACTCCTGACGTGATCCCGAAAACAAAGTAAAATGCTTGAAAAATAAGTAAAATGCTAAACATTAAAACGTAGCGAGGAAGGACTAAATGTAAGATTTATACATCTTGTTTCGGTGTACGCCGTGTAGAAAAGGCTATAAATATGGAGTCCGATAGGGGAGCAGTATATATGGAGGTAGCTCTCTACAGAATCACAGAGGTGCGGGTTTAACCGTATAACCTTGGCCCCAAGTGCACATTATACACAGTTGCTATGGAGATAATTTATGTGCCGGTCAGTGAACTCGCAATTATTTCCCTGAAAACCATTTTTCTTGCTTTTTACGTGCGCAGTAATTTGCTATTTCTTTTGATCCGGGCCTTTTTTTTCTCCATTTTTTTTTAAATTCATTTGTTTCTGAATCCCCATGAATCATAACGTGAAATATACTGCCCTGCTTTCTGGTGTCTTGTGTCACAGTCTACAACGTCGCTGCAGATCAAGCCCTTTTCATATTGGCCTCATAGACCTATTTGTAGAGAATTTTTAGTATCGGGGTGAAACATAGAATGTGTCGGCAGATAAGAACCATTTGACCCATCTAGTCTGCCCAATAAACTGAATCCTATCAATGGTCCCTGGTCCTATCTTATATGAAGGATAGCCATATGCCTATCCCTATCTTATATGAAGAATAGCCTTATGCCTATCTCTATCTTATATGAAGGATAACCTTATGCTTATCCCTATCTTATATGAAGGATAGCCTTATGCCTATCTCTATCTTATATGAAGGATAGCCTTATGCCTATCTCTATCTTATATGAAGGATAGCCTTATGCCTATCCCTATCTTATATGAAGGATAGCCTTATGCCTATCTCTATCTTATATGAAGGATAGCCTTATGCCTATCTCTATCTTATATGAAGGATAGCCTTATGCTTATCTCTATCTTATATGAAGGATAGCCTTATGCTTATCTCTATCTTATATGAAGGACAGCCTTATGCTTATCTCTATCTTATATGAAGGATAACTTTATGCCTATCCCTATCTTATATGAAGGATAGCCTTATGCTTATCTCTATCTTATATGAAGGACAGCCTTATGCTTATCTCTATCTTATATGAAGGATAGCCTTATGCTTATCTCTATCTTATATGAAGGATTGCCTTATGCTTATCTCTATCTTATATGAAGGACAGCCTTATGCTTATCTCTATCTTATATGAAGGATAGCCTTATGCTTATCTCTATCTTATATGAAGGACAGCCTTATGCTTATCTCTATCTTATATGAAGGATAGCCTTATGCTTATCTCTATCTTATATGAAGAATAGCCTTATGCTTTTCTCTATCTTATATGAAGAATAGCCTTATGCCTATCTCTATCTTATATGAAGAATAGCCTTATGCCTATCTCTATCTTATATGAAGGATAGCCTTATGCCTATCTCTATCTTATATGAAGGATAGCCTTATGCCTATCTCTATCTTATATGAAGGATAGCCTTATGCCTATCTCTATCTTATATGAAGGATAGCCTAATACCTATCTCTATCTTATATGAAGGATAGCCTTATGCCTATCTCTATCTTATATGAAGGATAGCCTTATGCCTATCTCTATCTTATATGAAGGATAGCCTTATGCCTATCTCTATCTTATATGAAGGATAGCCTAATACCTATCACTATCTTATATGAAGAACAGCCTTATGCCTATCTCTATCTTATATGAAGGATAGCCTTATGCTTATCTCTATCTTATATGAAGGATAGCCTTATGCTTATCTCTATCTTATATGAAGAATAGCCTTATGCTTATCTCTATCTTATATGAAGAATAGCCTTATGCTTATCTCTATCTTATATGAAGGATAGCCTTATGCCTATCTTATATGAAGGATAGTCTTATGCCTATCTCTATCTTATATGAAGGATAGCCTTATGCCTATCTCTATCTTATATGAAGGATAGCCTTATGCCTATCTCTATCTTATATGAAGAATAGCCTTATACCTATCTCTATCTTATATGAAGGATAGCCTTATGCTTATCTCTATCTTATATGAAGAATAGCCTTATGCTTTTCTCTATCTTATATGAAGGATAGCCTTATGCCTATCTCTATCTTATATGAAGAATAGCCTTATACCTATCTCTATCTTATATGAAGGATAGCCTTATGCTTATCTCTATCTTATATGAAGAATAACCTTATGCTTTTCTCTATCTTATATGAAGGATAGCCTTATGCCTATCTCTATCTTATATGAAGGATAGCCTTATGCCTATCTCTATCTTATATGAAGGATAGCCTTATGCCTATCTCTATCTTATATGAAGGATAGCCTTATGCCTATCTCTATCTTATATGAAGGATAGCCTAATACCTATCTCTATCTTATATGAAGGATAGCCTAATACCTATCACTATCTTATATGAAGAATAGCCTTATGCCTATCTCTATCTTAAATGAAGAATAGCCTTATGCTTATCTCTATCTTATATGAAGGATAGCCTTATGCCTATCTCTATCTTATATGAAGGATAGCCTTATGCTTATCTCTATCTTATATGAAGGATAGCCTTATGCTTATCTCTATCTTATATGAAGAATAGCCTTATGCTTATCTCTATCTTATACGAAGAATAGCCTTATACCTATCTCTATCTTATATGAAGGATAGCCTTATGCTTATCTCTATCTTATATGAAGAATAGCCTTCTGCTTATCTCTATCTTATATGAAGAATAGCCTTATGCTTTTCTCTATCTTATATGAAGGATAGCCTTATGCCTATCTCTATCTTATATGAAGGATAGCCTTATGCCTATCTCTATCTTATATGAAGAATAGCCTTATGCTTATCTCTATCTTATATGAAGAATAGCCTTATGCTTTTCTCTATCTTATATGAAGAATAGCCTTATGCCTATCTCTATCTTATATGAAGGATGGCCTTATACCTATCACTATCTTATATGAAGGATAGCCTTATGCCTATCTCTATCATATATGAAGAATAGCCTTATGCCTATCTCTATCTTATATGAAGAATAGCCTTATACCTATCTCTATCTTATATGAAGGATAGCCTTATGCTTATCTCTATCTTATATGAAGAATAGCCTTATGCTTTTCTCTATCTTATATGAAGGATAGCCTTATGCCTATCTCTATCTTATATGAAGGATAGCCTTATGCCTATCTCTATCTTATATGAAGGATAGCCTTATGCCTATCTCTATCTTATATGAAGGATAGCCTTATGCCTATCTCTATCTTATATGAAGGATAGCCTAATACCTATCTCTATCTTATATGAAGGATAGCCTTATGCCTATCTCTATCTTATATGAAGGATAGCCTTATGCCTATCTCTATCTTATATGAAGGATAGCCTAATACCTATCACTATCTTATATGAAGAATAGCCTTATGCCTATCTCTATCTTAAATGAAGGATAGCCTTATGCTTATCTCTATCTTATATGAAGGATAGCCTTATGCTTATCTCTATCTTATATGAAGAATAGCCTTATGCTTATCTCTATCTTATATGAAGAATAGCCTTATACCTATCTCTATCTTATATGAAGGATAGCCTTATGCTTATCTCTATCTTATATGAAGAATAGCCTTATGCTTTTCTCTATCTTATATGAAGGATAGCCTTATGCCTATCTCTATCTTATATGAAGGATAACCTTATGCCTATCTCTATCTTATATGAAGAATAGCCTTATGCCTATCTCTATCTTAAATGAAGGATAGCCTTATGCTTATCTCTATCTTATATGAAGAATAGCCTTATGCTTATCTCTATCTTATATGAAGAATAGCCTTATACCTATCTCTATCTTATATGAAGGATAGCCTTATGCTTATCTCTATCTTATATGAAGAATAGCCTTATGCTTTTCTCTATCTTATATGAAGGATAGCCTTATGCCTATCTCTATCTTATATGAAGGATAGCCTTATGCCTATCTCTATCTTATATGAAGAATAGCCTTATGCTTATCTCTATCTTATATGAAGAATAGCCTTATGCTTTTCTCTATCTTATATGAAGAATAGCCTTATGCCTATCTCTATCTTATATGAAGGATGGCCTTATACCTATCACTATCTTATATGAAGGATAGCCTTATGCCTATCTCTATCTTATATGAAGAATAGCCTTATGCCTATCTCTATCTTATATGAAGGATAGCCTTATGCCTATCTCTATCTTATATGAAGGATAGCCTTATGCCTATCTCTATCTTATATGAAGGATAGCCTTATGCCTATCTCTTTCTTATATGAAGGATAGCTGTCACGATGCCGGCTGGCAGGTAGTGGACCCTCTGTGCCAGAGAGGGATTGGCGTGGACCGTGCTAGTGGACCGGTTCTAAGCCACTACTGGTTTTCACCAGAGCCCGCCGCAAAGCGGGATGGTCTTGCTGCGGCGGTAGTGACCAGGTCGTATCCACTAGCAACGGCTCACCTCTCTGGCTGCTGAAGATAGGCGCGGTACAAGGGAGTAGGCAGAAGCAAGGTCGGACGTAGCAGAAGGTCGGGGCAGGCAGCAAGGATCGTAGTCAGGGGCAACGGCAGAAGGTCTGGAAACACTGGCAAGGGACACACAAGGAACGCTTTCACTGGCACTAAGGCAACAAGATCCGGCAAGGGAGTGCAAGGGAAGTGAGGTAATATAGGGAGTGCACAGGTGATAACTCTAATTGGAACCACTGCGCCAATCAGCGGCGCAGTGGCCCTTTAAATCGCAGAGACCCGGCGCGCGCGCGCCCTAGGGAGCGGGGCCGCGCGCGCCGGGACAGAACAGACGGGGAGCGAGTCAGGTAGGAGAGCCGGGGTGCGCATCGCGAGCGGGCGCTACCCGCATCGCGAATCGCATCCCGGCTAGCAGCAGGATCGCAGCGCCCCGGGTCAGAGGACGTGACCGGGGCGCTGCAGCGGAGGAGGTGAAGCGAGCGCTCCGGGGAGGAGCGGGAACCCGGAGCGCTCGGCGTAACAGTACCCCCCCCCTTGGGTCTCCCCCTCTTCTTGGAGCCTGAGAACCTGAGGAGCAGACTTTTGTCAAGGATGTTGTCCTCAGGTTCCCAGGATCTCTCTTCAGGACCACAACCCTCCCAGTCTACTAAAAAAAAATTTTTTCCTCTGACCTTTTTGGCAGCCAAAATCTCCTTGACCGAGAAGACGTCCGAGGAGCCGGAAACAGGAGTGGGAGGAACAGATTTGGGAGAAAAACGGTTGAGGATGAGTGGTTTGAGAAGAGAGACGTGAAAGGCATTAGGGATACGAAGAGAAGGAGGAAGAAGAAGTTTATAAGAGACAGGATTAATTTGACACAGAATTTTGAAAGGACCAAGATAGCGTGGTCCCAACTTGTAGCTAGGGACACGGAAGCGGACATATTTAGCGGAGAGCCATACCTTGTCTCCAGGGGAAAAAACGGGGGGAGCTCTTCTTTTCTTATCCGCGAACCTCTTCATGCGTGAAGAAGCCTGTAAGAGAGAATTTTGGGTCTCTCTCCATATAATGGAAAGGTCACGAGAAATTTCATCCACAGCGGGCAGACCAGAGGGCAAGGGGGTAGGGAGGGGGGGAAGAGGGTGACGGCCGTACACCACGAAAAATGGGGATTTGGAGGAAGATTCAGAGACCCTGAAGTTATACGAGAATTCGGCCCATGGAAGGAGATCTGCCCAGTCATCCTGGCGGGAGGAAACAAAATGTCGCAAATAATCACCCAGGATCTGGTTAATTCTTTCTACTTGTCCATTGGACTGGGGATGATATGCAGAGGAAAAATTTAATTTAATCTTGAGTTGTTTACAGAGAGCTCTCCAGAATTTAGACACGAATTGGACCCCTCTATCCGAGACAATCTGCGTAGGCAACCCGTGAAGACGAAAAATGTGTACAAAAAATTGTTTAGCCAACTGAGGCGCAGAAGGAAGACCAGGAAGAGGAATGAAATGTGCCATTTTGGAGAATCGATCAACGACCACCCAAATAACGGTGTTGCCACGGGAAGGGGGTAAATCAGTAATAAAATCCATACCAATCAGAGACCAAGGCTGTTCGGGGACAGGCAGAGGATGAAGAAAACCAGCGGGCTTCTGGCGAGGAGTCTTATCCCGGGCACAGATAGTGCAGGCTCGCACAAAGTCCCCAACATCCGTCTCCAGAGTTGGCCACCAATAGAAGCGGGAGATGAGTTGCACAGATTTCTTGATGCCCGCATGACCTGCGAGATGGGAGGAGTGACCCCATTTGAGGATTCCGAGGCGTTGGCGTGGAGAAACAAAGGTCTTTCCTGGAGGAGTCTGTCTGATGGAGGCAGGAGAAGTGGAGATCAGGCAGTCAGGTGGAATGATGTGTTGCGGAGGGAGATCAACTTCTGAGGCATCCGAGGAACGAGAGAGAGCATCGGCTCTAATGTTCTTATCGGCAGGACGAAAGTGGATCTCAAAATTAAATCGGGCAAAGAACAGAGACCACCGGGCCTGGCGAGGATTCAGCCGTTGGGCCGACTGGAGGTAGGAGAGGTTCTTGTGGTCGGTGTAGATAATAACAGGAAATCTTGATCCCTCCAGCAGATGCCTCCATTCCTCAAGTGCTAATTTAATGGCTAGAAGTTCTCGATCCCCGATGGAGTAGTTCCTCTCCGCTGGAGAGAAGGTCCTAGAGAAAAAACCACAAGTGACAGCATGCCCGGAAGGATTTTTTTGTAGAAGAACAGCTCCAGCTCCTACTGAGGAGGCATCAACCTCCAATAGGAAGGGTTTGGAAGGGTCAGGTCTGGAGAGCACGGGAGCCGAAGAAAAGGCAGACTTGAGTTGTTTAAAGGAGTCTTCTGCTTGAGGAGGCCAGGACTTGGGATCAGCATTTTTCTTGGTTAAAGCCACGATAGGAGCCACAATGGTAGAAAAATGTGGAATAAATTGCCTGTAATAATTGGCGAACCCCAAAAAGCGTTGGATAGCACGGAGTCCGGAGGGGCGTGGCCAATTTAAGACGGCAGAGAGTTTGTCTGGATCCATCTGTAGTCCCTGGCCAGAGACCAAATATCCTAGAAAAGGAAGAGATTGGCATTCAAACAGACATTTCTCAATTTTGGCATAGAGTTGGTTGTCACGAAGTCTCTGAAGAACCATACGGACATGCCGGCGGTGTTCCTCTAGATTGGCAGAAAAAATTAGGATATCGTCCAGATATACCACAACACAGGAGTATAATAGATCACGAAAAATTTCATTGACAAAGTCTTGGAAGACGGCAGGGGCATTGCACAGTCCAAAGGGCATGACCAGATACTCAAAGTGTCCATCTCTGGTGTTAAATGCCGTTTTCCACTCGTCCCCCTCTCTGATGCGGATGAGGTTATAGGCGCCTCTTAAGTCCAATTTAGTGAAGATGTGGGCACCTTGGAGGCGATCAAAGAGTTCAGAGATGAGGGGTAAGGGGTAGCGGTTCTTAACCGTGATTTTATTAAGACCGCGGTAGTCAATGCAAGGACGTAGGGAGCCATCTTTTTTGGAGACAAAGAAAAATCCGGCTCCGGCAGGAGAGGAGGATTTACGGATAAAGCCCCTTTTTAGATTCTCCTGGACGTATTCGGACATGGCAAGAGTCTCTGGGGCAGAGAGAGGATAAATTCTGCCCCGGGGTGGAGTAGTACCCGGGAGGAGGTCGATAGGGCAATCATAAGGCCTGTGAGGAGGTAGAGTCTCAGCTTGTTTTTTGCAGAAAACATCCGCGAAGTCCATATAGGCCTTGGGGAGACCGGTTACTGGAGGAACCACAGAGTTACGGCAAGGGTTACTGGGAACCGATTTTAGACAGTTCTTGGAACAAGAGGACCCCCAACTCTTGATCTCCCCAGTGGACCAATCCAGGGTTGGGGAATGAAGTTGAAGCCAGGGAAGTCCAAGGAGAATCTCCGAGGTGCAATTGGGGAGGACCAAAAGTTCAATCCTCTCATGATGAGATCCGATGCTCATAAGAAGGGGCTCCGTGCGGAAACGTATGGTACAGTCCAATCTTTCATTATTTACACAATTGATGTAGAGGGGTCTGGCGAGACTGGTCACTGGGATGTTGAACCTGTTGACGAGAGAGGCCAAAATAAAATTTCCTGCAGAACCAGAGTCCAAGAAGGCCACTGTAGAGAAGGAGAAGGCAGAAGCAGACATCCGCACAGGCACAGTAAGACGTGGAGAAGCAGAGTAGACATCAAGGACTGTCTCGCCTTTGTGCGGAGTCAGCGTACGTCTTTCCAGGCGGGGAGGACGGATAGGACAATCCCTCAGGAAGTGTTCGGTACTAGCACAGTACAGGCAGAGGTTCTCCATACGGCGTCGTGTCCTCTCTTGAGGTGTCAGGCGAGACCGGTCGACCTGCATAGCCTCCACGGCGGGAGGCACAGGAACAGATTGCAGGGGACCAGAGGAGAGAGGAGCCGAGGAGACGAAACGCCTCGTGCGAACAGAGTCCATATCTTGGCGGAGTTCCTGACGCCTTTCAGAAAAACGCATGTCAATGCGAGTGGCTAGGTGAATAAGTTCATGTAGATTAGCAGGAATTTCTCGTGCGGCCAGAACATCTTTAATGTTGCTGGATAGGCCTTTTTTGAAGGTCGCGCAGAGGGCCTCATTATTCCAGGACAATTCTGAAGCAAGTGTACGGAATTGTACGGCATACTCGCCAACGGAAGAATTACCCTGGACCAGGTTCAACAGGGCAGTCTCAGCAGAAGAGGCTCGGGCAGGTTCCTCAAAGACACTTCGGATTTCCGAGAAGAAGGAGTGTACTGAGGCAGTGACGGGGTCATTGCGGTCCCAGAGCGGTGTGGCCCATGACAGGGCTTTTCCGGACAGAAGACTGACTACGAACGCCACCTTAGACCTTTCAGTGGGAAACAGGTCCGACATCATCTCCAGATGCAGGGAACATTGGGAAAGGAAGCCACGGCAAAACTTAGAGTCCCCATCAAACTTATCCGGCAAGGATAAGCGTATCCCAGGAGCGGCCACTCGCTGCGGAGGAGGTGCAGGAGCTGGCGGAGGAGATGACTGCTGAAGCTGTGGTAGCAACTGTTGTAGCATAACGGTCAGTTGAGACAGCTGTTGGCCTTGTTGCGCAATCTGTTGTGACTGCTGGGCGACCACCGTGGTGAGGTCAGCGACAACTGGCAGAGGAACTTCAGCGGGATCCATGGCCGGATCTACTGTCACGATGCCGGCTGGCAGGTAGTGGACCCTCTGTGCCAGAGAGGGATTGGCGTGGACCGTGCTAGTGGACCGGTTCTAAGCCACTACTGGTTTTCACCAGAGCCCGCCGCAAAGCGGGATGGTCTTGCTGCGGCGGTAGTGACCAGGTCGTATCCACTAGCAACGGCTCACCTCTCTGGCTGCTGAAGATAGGCGCGGTACAAGGGAGTAGGCAGAAGCAAGGTCGGACGTAGCAGAAGGTCGGGGCAGGCAGCAAGGATCGTAGTCAGGGGCAACGGCAGAAGGTCTGGAAACACTGGCAAGGGACACACAAGGAACGCTTTCACTGGCACTAAGGCAACAAGATCCGGCAAGGGAGTGCAAGGGAAGTGAGGTAATATAGGGAGTGCACAGGTGATAACTCTAATTGGAACCACTGCGCCAATCAGCGGCGCAGTGGCCCTTTAAATCGCAGAGACCCGGCGCGCGCGCGCCCTAGGGAGCGGGGCCGCGCGCGCCGGGACAGAACAGACGGGGAGCGAGTCAGGTAGGAGAGCCGGGGTGCGCATCGCGAGCGGGCGCTACCCGCATCGCGAATCGCATCCCGGCTAGCAGCAGGATCGCAGCGCCCCGGGTCAGAGGACGTGACCGGGGCGCTGCAGCGGAGGAGGTGAAGCGAGCGCTCCGGGGAGGAGCGGGAACCCGGAGCGCTCGGCGTAACAATAGCCTAATACCTATCTCTATCTTATATGAAGGATAGCCTTATGCCTATCTCTATCTTATATGAAGGATAGCCTTATGCCTATCTCTATCTTATATGAAGGATAGCCTAATACCTATCACTATCTTATATGAAGGACAGCCTTATGACTATCTCTATCTTATATGAAGGATAGCCTTATGCCTATCTATATCTTATATGAAGGATAGCCTTATGCCTATCCCTATCTTATATGAAGGATGGCTTTGTGCTTATCTCTATCTTATATGAAGGATAGCCTTATGCCTATCCCATGCATGCTTAAACTTCTTCACTGTATTTGCAGCGACCATCTTTGCAGGAAGGCTATTCCATGCATCCACTACTCTCTCAGTAAATTAATACTTTCTGATATTACTTTTAAACCTTTACCCCTCTAATTTAAAACTGTGTCCTCTTGTGGTAGTTTTTCTTCTTTTAAATATGCTCTCCTTCTTTACCGTGCTGATTCCCTTTATGGTGGAGATTTATCATTGCTTTTAGAGCATTTTTTTGTCTATGTTTTGGCGCAGTTCAGGCGTAAGCAGCATATTTTGAGACTTTTATGCGCCTTTTGATATAGACAGTTTCACTCTTTTTGCCGACCCGTACAACCTTTTCTTTTTCACCATGCAGTGGTCACATATTTATCATTTGCGACTTTTGTCAAAAGTCGCTATTTTGTGAGCAAAGATACTTTTTTAGGCGCAAAGCTACACCCTCTACCAGTAGGCGTGAGAACCACTTCTACCTTCCACAATTCAACCTTTAACCTCTTGTGGATGACAGCGTCCAACTCCCCTTCTATGACATTCGCTCAGGAGCTGAGCGCGGGTCATAGCTGGCTAGTCCTGGCGGCTATCTGCCACCAGGACCCATCACTAATGCCAGACATCACCGATCACGGTGATGCCTGGCTTTAACCCCTTAGACACCGCAATCAAATTTGATTGTAGCATCTGAAATGCAAGTAAAAATGTCCCGGCAGCTCTGTGAAAGTAAGTAAAAACACCTAACCTGCCGAATTCAGGACCCGGGAAAGTGTCTACTTCCCTCCCTCACAAGCGTCTAGCAAAAAGTGTGTGTGGTAGAGCTTTTCTCACCACAGCAGAGCTGCGCAAAATTCATCATCCTGCTGCACCTTCTTGATAAATAAGATGCAGGCTAGTCAAACCCACCACCCAAATAAAGGTGGGAAAATAGCTCTACCGTAGACATTCTTTGATAAATCTGGGCCTATATATTTAAAAGTCTCTATCATATCTCCTCTGTCTCTTCTTTCTTCCAAGCTATACATGTTAAGGTCCTTTAACCTTTCCTGGTAAGCTTTATCCTGCAATCCATGTACTAGTTTAGTATCTTCTCTGAACTCTCTCTAGAGTATCTATATCCTTCTGGAGATACGGCCTCCAGTACTGCGCACAATACTCTAATTGAGGTCTCACCAGTGTTCTGTACAGCGGCATGAGCACGTTTCTCTTTCTACTGCTTATACCTCTCCCTATACATCCAAGCATTCTGCTATAGTTTCCTGCTGCTCTATTACATTGTCTTCTTACCTTTAAGTCTTCTGAAATAATTACTCCTAAATCCCTCTCCACAGATACTGAGGTCAGGACTGTGTCAAATATTCTATATTCTGCCCAAAGGTTTTTACACCCCAGGTGCATTATCTTGAACTTATCCACATTAAATTTCAGTGGCCAGAGTTCTGACCATTCTTCTATGGTTTTCCTAAATCCTTTTCCATTTGGCGTATCCCTCCAGGAACATCAACCCTGTTACATATTTTTGTGTCATCAGCAAAAACACATACCTTACCATCGAGACCTTTTGCAACATCACTAATGAAGATATTAAACAAAATTGGTCCCAGTACAGATCCCTGAGGTCCCCACTGGTAACAAGACCTTGCTCTGAATATTCTCCATTGACTACAACCCTCTGTTGTCTGTCAATCAGCCACTGTCTAATCCACTCAACAATATGGGAGTCCAAGCTCAATGACTGCAGTTTATTGATAAGTCTTCTATGTGGGACAGTGTCAAAAGCCTTACTAAAATCTAGATGTGCAAAGTCTACTACCCCTTCGCCATCTATTATTTTAGTCACCCAGTCAAAAAAATCAATCAGATTTAATCTACATGATCTCCCTGAAGTAAACCCATGTTGTTTTTCATCTTGCAAACCATGGGATTTTAGATGTTCCACAATCCTATCCTTTTGTAGGGTTTTCATTAATTTCCCCACTATTAATGTCAGACTTACTGGCCTATAGTTGCTTGATTCCTCCCTACTACCTTTCTTGTGAATGAGCACATTTGCTAATTTTTTATCTTCCAGGACGACTCTTGTTATCAGTGATTGGTTAAATAAATCTGATAACGGTATTGCTAGCTCACCACTAACCTCTTTTAATAATTTTGGGTGTATCCCATCAGGCCCCTGTGACTTTTATGTCTTTACTTTAGACAGTAAACATAGAACCTCTTCCTCTGTAAAGACACATGCATTAAATGATTCATTAGTCTTCCTCCTTAATTGACGTCCTTTCCCTTCTTTTTCTTCTGTAAAAACTGAACAGAAGTATTCATTAAGGCAGTCTGCTAGCCCTTTATTCTCTTCTACATACCTTCCTTCCTTTGTTTTTAATTTAGTTATTCCTTGTTTTAATTTCCTATTTTCATTTATATATCTGAAGAATGTCTTATACCCTTTTTCACAGACTGAGCTAGTTTTTCTTCTCCCTGTGCTTTAGAAGTTCTTATAACTTGCTTGGCCTCTTTCTGAATAGTCTTGTAGATTTCCCTCTGTGTTCTCGGTTGGAGATATACCCAACAATAGTTTTTAAAGTACAATATGTTCCAAGAGTTATAGCAGGTGAAAGCTAGTATTAATCTTATAGGGATAAATGAATGAGCACAATCTAAAGCTTGTCAGTCAACACTGAACTGTTATATAAATCAAACTTATCAACCCATGGAGGTCTGGATATGGAGTCACACTCAAAATCAAAGTGGAAAACCACACTATAGGCTGATCCAACTTTCATGTAATGTCCTTAAAACAAGTCAAAATGAGGCTCAGTAGTGTGTGTGGCCTCCACGTTCCCGTATGACCTCCCTACAATGCCTGGGCAAACTCCTGATAAGGTGGCAGATGGTCTCCTGAGGGATGTCCTCCCAGACCTGGACTAAAGCATCCGCCAACTCCTGGACAGTCTGTGGTGCAACGTAGAGTTGGTGGATGGAGCAAGACATGCTGTCCCAAATGTGCTCAATCGGATTCAGGTCTGGGGAATGGGTGGGCCAGTCCATAGCATCAATGCCTTCCTCTTGCAGGAACTGCAGCCACACTCCAGCCACATGAGGTCTAGCATTGTCTTGCATTAGGAGGAACCCAGGGCCAACCGCTCAAGCATATGGTCTTACAAGGGGTCTGAGGATCTCATCTCGGTACCTAATGGCAGTTAGGCTACCTCTGGCAAGCACATGAAGGGCTGTGCAGCCCCCCAAAGAAATGCCACCCCACACCATTACTGACCCACCGCCAAACTAGTCATGCTGGAGGACGTTGCAGGCAGCAGAACCTTCTCCATGGCTTCTCCAGACTCTGTCATGCCTGTCACATGGACGTCGGGCTATCATACTATCCTCATGAAGTCTATTTCTGACCGTATGAGTGGACACATGCACATTTGTGGCCTGCTGGAGGTCATTTTGCAAGGTTCCGGCAGTGCTTCTTCTGCTCCTCCTTGCACAAAGGCGGAGGTAGTGGTCCTGCTGCTGGGCTGTTGCCCTCCTACGGCCTCCTCCACGTCTCCTGATGTACTGGCCTGTCTCCTGGTAGCGCCTCCATGCTCTGGACACTATGCTGACAGACAGAGCAAACCTTTTTGCCACAGCCAGGATTGATCTTCCATCCTGGATGAGCTGCACTACATGAGCCACTTGTGGGGGTTGTAGACTCCGTCTCATGCTACCACTAGAGTGAAAGCACCGGCAGCATTTAAAAGTGACCAAAACACCAGCCAGGAAGAATAGGTACTGAGAAGTGGTCTGTTGTCACCACCTGCAGAACCAGTCCTTTATTGGGAGGTGGTCTTCCTAATTGCCCATAATTTCCACCTGTTGTCTGTTCCATTTGAACAACAGCATGTGAAATTGATTGTCAATCAGTGTTGCTTCCTGAGTGGACAGTGTGATTTCACAGGAGTGTGATTGACTTGGAGTTACATTGTGTTGTTTAAATATTTTTTTTAAGCAATATATATATATATATATATATATATATATATATAGTTAAAATATATTATTATTATTACAATTTACAATATTTTGTAGTTCCGTAGTGCTGTACTAAAGTTGCTATCACAGTCGTTGTTCACATTGGGGAGACTTTTCACATGGTAGTGCTTTGGTCAGTATCTTGCATTGGTATTTAGAAGCCAAAACCAAAAGAGCATCTATAATAAAGAGACATCTGTAGCTCTCTTGTATTTCTACAAACTCCTAATTTTGGCTTACAGATTCTGATGCAAAGTACCGTCCAAAATGTGGTTGAGTGAAAACATCCTATTAATAGGTTTTTGGAGTGTCCATAGGAAATCCAGGCAAACACAAGGAGAACGTACAAACTCCATGCAGGTGTTGGTCGTACTTCATCCTAAAAGAGGCATTTTAACTAAATGCCTGGGACTAATAATACATTTGATATTCAATTAAATAACATAATAATAACTTAGTCTTATATACAAAGTAGCATCTCTTCAATTTAAAGGGGTATTCCAGGAAAAAACTTTTTTTTTTTTTTTTTATCAACTGGCTCCAGAAAGTAAAACAGATTTGTAAATTACTTCTTGTCACGATGCCGGCTGGCAGGTAGTGGATCCTCTGTGCCAGAGAGGGATTGGCGTGGACCGTGCTAGTGGACCGGTTCTAAGCCACTACTGGTTTTCACCAGAGCCCGCCGCAAAGCGGGATGGTCTTGCTGCGGCGGTAGTGACCAGGTCGTATCCACTAGCAACGGCTCACCTCTCTGGCTGCTGAAGATAGGCGCGGTACAAGGGAGTAGGCAGAAGCAAGGTCGGACGTAGCAGAAGGTCGGGGCAGGCAGCAAGGATCGTAGTCAGGGGAAACGGCAGAAGGTCTGGAAACACAGGCAAGGAACACACAAGGAACGCTTTCACTGGCACTAAGGCAACAAGATCCGGCAAGGGAGTGCAAGGGAAGTGAGGTAATATAGGGAAGTGCACAGGTGATTACCCTAATTGGAACCACTGCGCCAATCAGCGGCGCAGTGGCCCTTTAAATCGCAGAGACCCGGCGCGCGCGCGCCCTAGGGAGCGGGGCCGCGCGCGCCGGGACAGAACAGACGGGGAGCGAGTCAGGTAGGGGAGCCGGGGTGCGCATCGCGAGCGGGCGCTACCCGCATCGCGAATCGCATCCCGGCTGGCAGCGGGATCGCAGCGCCCCGGGTCAGAGGACGTGACCGGAGCGCTGCAGCGGAGAGAGTGAAGCGAGCGCTCCGGGGAGGAGCGGGGACCCGGAGCGCTCGGCGTAACAGTACCCCCCCCCTTGGGTCTCCCCCTCTTCTTGGAGCCTGAGAACCTGAGGAGCAGACTTTTGTCAAGGATGTTGTCCTCAGGTTCCCAGGATCTCTCTTCAGGACCACAACCCTCCCAGTCTACTAAAAAAAAATTTTTTCCTCTGACCTTTTTGGCAGCCAAAATTTCCTTGACCGAGAAGACGTCCGAGGAGCCGGAAACAGGAGTGGGAGGAACAGATTTGGGAGAAAAACGGTTGAGGATGAGTGGTTTGAGAAGAGAGACGTGAAAGGCATTAGGGATACGAAGAGAAGGAGGAAGAAGAAGTTTATAAGAGACAGGATTAATTTGACACAAAATTTTGAAAGGACCAAGATAGCGTGGTCCCAACTTGTAGCTAGGGACACGGAAGCGGACATATTTAGCGGAGAGCCATACCTTGTCTCCAGGGGAAAAAACGGGGGGAGCTCTTCTTTTCTTATCCGCGAACCTCTTCATGCGTGAAGAAGCCTGTAAGAGAGAATTTTGGGTCTCTCTCCATATAATGGAAAGGTCACGAGAAATTTCATCCACAGCGGGCAGACCAGAGGGCAAGGGGGTAGGGAGGGGGGGAAGAGGGTGACGGCCGTACACCACGAAAAATGGGGATTTGGAGGAAGATTCAGAGACCCTGAAGTTATACGAGAATTCGGCCCATGGAAGGAGATCTGCCCAGTCATCCTGGCGGGAGGAAACAAAATGTCGCAAATAATCACCCAAGATCTGGTTAATTCTTTCTACTTGTCCATTGGACTGGGGATGATATGCAGAGGAAAAATTTAATTTAATCTTGAGTTGTTTACAGAGAGCCCTCCAGAATTTAGACACGAATTGGACACCTCTATCCGAGACAATCTGCGTAGGCAACCCGTGAAGACGAAAAATGTGTACAAAAAATTGTTTAGCCAACTGAGGCGCAGAAGGAAGACCAGGAAGAGGGATGAAATGCGCCATTTTGGAGAATCGATCAACGACCACCCAAATAACAGTGTTGCCACGGGAAGGGGGTAAATCAGTAATAAAATCCATACCAATCAGAGACCAAGGCTGTTCGGGGACAGGCAGAGGATGAAGAAAACCAGCGGGCTTCTGGCGAGGAGTCTTATCCCGGGCACAGATAGTGCAGGCTCGCACAAAGTCCCCAACATCCGTCTCCAGAGTCGGCCACCAATAGAAGCGGGAGATGAGTTGCACAGATTTCTTGATGCCCGCATGACCTGCGAGATGGGAGGAGTGACCCCATTTGAGGATTCCGAGGCGTTGGCGTGGAGAAACAAAGGTCTTCCCTGGAGGAGTCTGCCTGATGGAGGCAGGAGAAGTGGAGATCAGGCAGTCAGGTGGAATGATGTGTTGCGGAGGGAGATCAACTTCTGAGGCATCCGAGGAACGAGAGAGAGCATCGGCCCTAATGTTCTTATCGGCAGGACGAAAGTGAATCTCAAAATTAAATCGGGCAAAGAACAGAGACCACCGGGCCTGGCGAGGATTCAGCCGTTGGGCAGACTGGAGGTAGGAGAGGTTCTTGTGGTCGGTGTAGATAATAACAGGAGAACTTGATCCCTCCAGCAGATGCCTCCATTCCTCAAGTGCTAATTTAATGGCTAGAAGCTCTCGATCCCCGATGGAGTAGTTCCTCTCCGCTGGAGAGAAGGTCCTAGAGAAAAAACCACAAGTGACAGCATGCCCGGAAGAATTTTTTTGTAGAAGAACAGCTCCAGCTCCCACTGAGGAGGCATCAACCTCCAATAGGAAGGGTTTGGAAGGGTCAGGTCTGGAGAGGACGGGAGCCGAAGAAAAGGCAGACTTGAGTCGTTTAAAGGCGTCTTCTGCTTGAGGAGGCCAGGACTTGGGATCAGCACTTTTTTTGGTTAAAGCCACGATAGGAGCCACAATGGTAGAAAAATGTGGAATAAATTGCCTGTAATAATTGGCGAACCCCAAAAAGCGTTGGATAGCACGGAGTCCGGAGGGGCGTGGCCAATCTAAGACGGCAGAGAGTTTGTCTGGATCCATCTGTAGTCCCTGGCCAGAGACCAAATATCCTAGAAAAGGAAGAGATTGGCATTCAAACAGACATTTCTCAATTTTGGCATAGAGTTGGTTGTCACGAAGTCTCTGAAGAACCATACGGACATGCTGGCGGTGTTCTTCTAGATTGGCAGAAAAAATTAGGATATCGTCCAGATATACAACAACACAGGAGTATAACAGATCACGAAAAATTTCATTGACAAAGTCTTGGAAGACGGCAGGGGCGTTGCACAGTCCAAAGGGCATGACCAGATACTCAAAGTGTCCATCTCTGGTGTTAAATGCCGTTTTCCACTCGTCCCCCTCTCTGATGCGGATGAGGTTATAGGCGCCTCTTAAGTCCAATTTAGTGAAGATGTGGGCACCTTGGAGGCGATCAAAGAGTTCAGAGATGAGGGGTAAGGGGTAGCGGTTCTTAACCGTGATTTTATTAAGACCGCGGTAGTCAATGCAAGGACGTAGGGAGCCATCTTTTTTGGACACAAAGAAAAATCCGGCTCCGGCAGGAGAGGAGGATTTACGGATAAAGCCCTTCTTTAGATTCTCCTGGACGTATTCGGACATGGCAAGAGTCTCTGGGGCAGAGAGAGGATAAATTCTGCCCCGGGGTGGAGTAGTGCCCGGGAGGAGGTCGATAGGGCAATCATAAGGCCTGTGAGGAGGTAGTGTCTCAGCTTGTTTTTTGCAGAAAACATCCGCGAAGTCCATATAGGCCTTAGGGAGACCGGTTACTGGAGGAACCACAGAGTTACGGCAAGGGTTACTGGGAACCGGTTTTAGACAGTTCTTGGAACAAGAGGACCCCCAACTCTTGATCTCCCCAGTGGACCAATCCAGGGTAGGGGAATGAAGTTGAAGCCAGGGAAGTCCAAGGAGAATTTCCGAGGTGCAATTGGGGAGGACCAAAAGTTCAATCCTCTCATGATGAGATCCGATGCTCATAAGAAGGGGCTCCGTGCGGAAACGTATGGTACAGTCCAATCTTTCATTATTTACACAATTGATGTAGAGGGGTCTGGCGAGACTGGTCACCGGGATGTTGAACCTGTTGACGAGAGAGGCCAAAATAAAATTTCCTGCAGATCCAGAGTCCAAGAAGGCCACAGCAGGGAAGGAGAAGGCAGAGGCAGACATCCGCACAGGCACAGTAAGACGTGGAGAAGCAGAGTAGACATCAAGGACTGTCTCACCTTTGTGCGGAGTCAGCGTACGTCTTTCCAGGCGGGGAGGACGGATAGGACAATCCCTCAGGAAGTGTTCGGTACTAGCACAGTACAGGCAGAGGTTCTCCATACGGCGTCGTGTCCTCTCTTGAGGTGTCAGGCGAGACCGGTCGACCTGCATAACCTCCACGGCGGGAGGCACAGGAACAGATTGCAGGGGACCAGAGGAGAGAGGAGCCGAGGAGACGAAACGCCTCGTGCGAACAGAGTCCATATCTTGGCGGAGTTCCTGGCGCCTTTCAGAAAAACGCATGTCAATGCGAGTGGCTAGGTGAATGAGTTCATGTAGATTAGCAGGGATTTCTCGTGCGGCCAGAACATCTTTAATGTTGCTGGATAGGCCTTTTTTGAAGGTCGCGCAGAGGGCCTCATTATTCCAGGACAATTCTGAAGCAAGCGTACGGAATTGTACGGCATACTCGCCAACGGAAGAATTACCCTGGACCAGGTTCAACAGGGCAGTCTCAGCAGAAGAGGCTCGGGCAGGTTCCTCAAAGACACTTCGGATTTCCGAGAAGAAGGAGTGTACAGAGGCAGTGACGGGGTCATTGCGGTCCCAGAGCGGTGTGGCCCATGACAGGGCTTTTCCGGACAGAAGACTGACTACGAAAGCCACCTTAGACCTTTCAGTGGGAAACAGGTCCGACATCATCTCCAGATGCAGGGAACATTGGGAAAGAAAGCCACGGCAAAACTTAGAGTCCCCATCAAATTTATCCGGCAAGGATAAGCGTATCCCAGGAGCGGCCACTCGCTGCGGAGGAGGTGCAGGAGCTGGCGGAGGAGATGACTGCTGAAGCTGTGGTAGTAACTGTTGTAGCATAACGGTCAGTTGAGACAGCTGTTGGCCTTGTTGCGCTATCTGTTGTGACTGCTGGGCGACCACCGTGGTGAGGTCAGCGACAACTGGCAGAGGAACTTCAGCGGGATCCATGGCCGGATCTACTGTCACGATGCCGGCTGGCAGGTAGTGGATCCTCTGTGCCAGAGAGGGATTGGCGTGGACCGTGCTAGTGGACCGGTTCTAAGCCACTACTGGTTTTCACCAGAGCCCGCCGCAAAGCGGGATGGTCTTGCTGCGGCGGTAGTGACCAGGTCGTATCCACTAGCAACGGCTCACCTCTCTGGCTGCTGAAGATAGGCGCGGTACAAGGGAGTAGGCAGAAGCAAGGTCGGACGTAGCAGAAGGTCGGGGCAGGCAGCAAGGATCGTAGTCAGGGGAAACGGCAGAAGGTCTGGAAACACAGGCAAGGAACACACAAGGAACGCTTTCACTGGCACTAAGGCAACAAGATCCGGCAAGGGAGTGCAAGGGAAGTGAGGTAATATAGGGAAGTGCACAGGTGATTACCCTAATTGGAACCACTGCGCCAATCAGCGGCGCAGTGGCCCTTTAAATCGCAGAGACCCGGCGCGCGCGCGCCCTAGGGAGCGGGGCCGCGCGCGCCGGGACAGAACAGACGGGGAGCGAGTCAGGTAGGGGAGCCGGGGTGCGCATCGCGAGCGGGCGCTACCCGCATCGCGAATCGCATCCCGGCTGGCAGCGGGATCGCAGCGCCCCGGGTCAGAGGACGTGACCGGAGCGCTGCAGCGGAGAGAGTGAAGCGAGCGCTCCGGGGAGGAGCGGGGACCCGGAGCGCTCGGCGTAACACTTCTATTAAAAAAATTCTTAATCCTTCCAGTAGTTATCAGCTGCTGAAGTTGAGTTGTTCTTTTCTTTCTGACAACAGTGCTCTCTGCTGACACCTCTGCTTGTCTCAGGAATTGTCCGAAGCATTAGAGGTTTGCTATGGGGATTTGCTCCTATTCTGGACAGTTCTTGAGACAAGCAGAGGTGTCAGCAGAGAGCAATGTGGTCAGACAGAAAAGACTCAACTTCAGCAGCTGATAACTACTGGAAGGATTAAGATTTTTTAATAGAAGTAATTTACAAATCTGTTTAACTTTCTGGAACCAGCTGATATATCTATATCTATCTATCTATCTATCTATCTATCTATATATATATATATATATATATATATATATAAGTTTGTTCCTGGAATACCCTTTTAAGGCCCAACTCCTTTAAAGCGTACCCATCAGATCCAACAAAACATTTTTTTTTATATATCACTCAGTACCTAATCCTGACCATGTACATCTAATTTTTATCTAGCACCTTTATTTTTTTTATTACACTTTTAATTTAGCTCACTAGTCTGAATGTCTCTCAAAGGGAGGGGGCGTGGCCTCACTGTGCAGGTCTCCGCCCCCTCCCTCAGTATGCTGTCTATTCACATCTCCCCTAGCAATAGCAAAACTACAACTCCACCAGCTTGTCCTCACTGACAGTAGCGGGACACAAGCTGACAGTGGGAGGATTTTTCCTCCAGCCCTGCACTTACAGCTGTCAATCAAGGAAGTGTGTCCATGACATAGGTGATGACGCATGGACACAGCAGGACTAGTATGTGTCCAAGCAGGCAGGGGGGGGGGGCAGTTGTTTGACTGGCTTTTTCAGTATGAAATGCTGAAAATTTTCTAATGGAAGCAATTGCAAAACCTATTGGTTATACATGCTTTACAACATATCAAAAGTTTTTGGTTCTGACAGTGCCCATTTAAAGGAGTTCTCCAGTGGTAAGC
Organism: Hyla sarda; assembly: GCF_029499605.1. NCBI lineage: Eukaryota > Metazoa > Chordata > Amphibia > Anura > Hylidae > Hyla > Hyla sarda. Next base: position 278,046,457 of record NC_079194.1, on the reverse strand, counting down.
TTATTTTACACAAACATATACACGCTGTTGGACTTAAAAAGAATGAACAAGTACATACTGCTCTACATTGCCCGCTGCCTCGGTATTGCTGCATTCGGTCCTGGTACTTTCTTCTTCCTGATACTGGTCGTCAATTTGCCACCATGCTGCTCAGCCAATAACTAGCTGAGGTCAGTGATTGGCTGAACAGCACTGGGTGTGTATAAAAAGCTAACCAAAAAAAAAAAAAAAAAGGAACCCCCATTTAGAGCCTTAAAACATGACTGGGGATTATTAGCCCAACTAAATCCCCTCCAAAAGGACAAGTCGGAGCCAGCACAGAGCAGGGTGCTGACTAGCTAGTAGAAAGTCCTTTGGCTAAGGCTGTGTTCACATGGCAGGATATTTGAATATTTGAATGTCCGCCCGGAAAACACAAGGCCCACTGGAAAATTCACCATCTCCACAGAAGGCAATTTCCGAAGCAGGATTTCCATGGCAGATGTTTCCGCTGTGGAAATTCCGCCATGTGCATTGAAAGAAATGGGACCCTGCTGCAATGGAATTTCCGAACAGATTTTAAAAAAATTTTTTTTTATTGAATTTAAACAGGATAGCATATCATTGTAGGCTCATAACATTTCACAAATTAGTAAGTGAAACATTAGTATATTATATATATGTATATATATAAATATATATATATATATATATATATATATATATATAAAATAGAACAATATAATGATATTTAAAAAATCCTCAATTCCCAGAATGAAACCTCAACAATTTTGTAGCTCACTTGCGCCTACAAAACCGGCACTGTAGAGCGTAGGTCTCCAAACTGCGGACCACCAGCTGTTGCAAAACTACAACTCCCAGCATGCCCGGACAGCCGTTGGCTGTCCGGGCATGCTGGTAGTTGTAGTTTTGCAACAGCTGGAGGTCCGCAGTTCATAGAAATTAGGTTTCTATCTTTTCATGTTAGCGCAAAAGCGGTGAAAGAATGAGGTGGACGGAAGTGAAGTAAAAGGTGTGAATTGGTTGTGTATGTGTCACTGTATCCCTACCAGTAGTGTTTTGTTACTTTGGGGGTCATAGCTGCTACTTAAAACCAAAACACCAGCACAGTGTTACTTTATCTGCTAACTGCATGTCCATGTGTTACTAACAGTGGCTGCAAAGCAACACATAAACGAAAACAAAGCTGTGAACAGGTTCCTATCCACATACGAGCTGGGTGTGCTGGAAGAAGAAGTCACCCCGGGTCATCATTTTACAGCACGACAGTCTCCGCAATAAAGCCCGACAACACAACTACATCTGACAGCATATCACGGATATAGGAATGACTGGGAATAGAAAGGTAGCATAATAATAATATTAAAAATAATAATAATAATAATAATAATAACTAAAATAAATAGTAAACAAATAAATAAATCAATCAATAAATATAATAAATAATAATACATTTAAACAATATTTTTACGGTACACCGCATGACGCAAGTATACTATAAAATAAAATATTTTAAAGGGAACCTGACACCTCTGTTTTGGCATCCAAACCACTCATATAGACAAGTTGAGAGAAGGAATAATAGTCATTCCCCACTATATCTTTTGGAATCTGCATAAAAAATTTTTTTTTAAAATGTGCACGCGATGTAAATAAGGTGGTCCATGTCAACCAGGATGAACCGGAAGAGAGAACGAAAAAGGTAGGTTGACCTTCGTGTCCTCTCTTCCGGTTTACGGCAAGGGAAGTGACCAATGTTACAGGACTGCGTATGCTTATGAAAGAGGATAACTGAAGCATGCGCAGTAGGCCTTAGAACCCAGGTTGGTTCATAGGATTGGAGGTTTATGGCCAACAGTTGTTGAAAAACTACGAATCCCAGCATGCCCGGACAGCCAAAGGCTGTCCGGGCGTGCTGGGAGTCATAGTTTTGCAACAGCTAGAGGCACACTGGTTGGGAAATGCTGGAGTATACATTCCAGCAGTGTATTAGAGACCATAAACCTCCAATCCTATGAACCAACCTGGGTTCTAAGGCCTACTGCGCATGCTTCAGTTATCCTCTTTCATAAGCATACGCAGTCCTGTAATATTGGTCACTTCCCTTGCCGTAAACCGGAAGAAACACTGGTAACCTCTGTTTAGCAGGCCAAATGTTCGTGACAGGTTCCCTTCAAAGACTATAGAGGAACTGGTAAAAATGGATTCAGATACAATAAATAAAATGTTAACGAAATACTTTAACCCCTTAAATCCCTTCAATCTCTTTCATAGATTGTGCCCACTGGAGCATTCGCTTGATGCCGCTCGTGAGGACCACAAACCGTACACTGATCCTTATTTTTTTTATCATTAAGAACAGCGCCAAAAAGTTCCTCACTTTTTTAAAGACCTATAATGCACTTAGATACACATAGGGGGAGATTCATCAAAACCTGTGTAGAGGAAGAGAGTTCCCAGACAGTTGCCCATAGCAACCAATCAGATTGCTTCTTTCATTTTTTTTTTAAAAAAGGCCTGTGAAAAAAGAAAGAAGCAATCGAATCGGTTGCTATAGGCAACTGCACCACTCTTCCTCTACACAGCTTTTCATAAATCTAACCCCTTAACAGCAATTTAAAGGGGTTATCCAGGAAAAAACATATTTTTTTTATATAAATCAACTGGCTCCAGAAAGTTAAACAGATTTGTAAATTACTTCTATTAAAAAATCTTAATCCTTTCAGTACTTATGAGCTTCTGAAGTTAAGGTAGTTCTTTTCTGTCTAAGTTCTCTCTGATGACACGTGTCTCGGGAACCGCCCAGTTTAGAAGCAAATCCCCATAGCAAACCTCTTCTAAACTGGGCTTTTCCCGAGACACGTGTCATCAGAGATTACTTAGACAGAAAAGAACAACCTTAACTTCAGAAGCTCATAAGTACTGAAAGGATTAAGATTTTTTAATAGAAGTAATTTACAAATATGTTTAACTTTCTGGAGCCAGTTGATATATATAAAAAAAAGTTTTTTCCTGGAATACCCCTTTAAATATATAAAGATATGTTTGTACAAATACAGAGAAAGAAGCTGACAGCTCCATACATTGTGTAGTGGCCATGCTGCATTACTGCAGCTCAGCTCCAATTCACTTCAATGGGAGTCGAGCTGCAATAACCCACATGATGATGACCTATTCCAAGGAAAAGCCATCAGTTAAAAGTCCCAGAAAACCCTTTTAATTGTCAATTATTTTAGCTTTCATATCATAAGAAAATAAGGCATGGCACTCACTGTAGGATCTTCAGGACTTGTGTAAGTTTACGGTAGCATTGCAACAATGCAACAAATACCTTACACTGACGCGCAGGGGGAGAGAGTGCAAGAGCAGGGCCGTGACTGAGGCGACAGTCCGTTTCACGTAATAACACTGCTGGAAGAATCATTGTTATGACATGAAACAAACCGTCACCTCAGTCAAGACCCTGCACCTGTACTCTCTTCCCCTGTCATGTCAGACTAAGGCATTTGTTGTATTGCTGCAATGATACAATATATATATATATATATATATATATATATATATATATATATATATATAAATATATTGGCTGATTAACTCCTTCAGTGACAAGATTCACTCCCTTTTTGAATTCAATTATTTTAGCCACCATATTTAAACGCCTTCCAAAGGCTATACAAACTTTCAACGTCTCTATCAACATCAATGTGGAAGCTATGAAAACGCAACCAGTCCGAGCAAGTCTACACTTCTGTAAGAGCCCTAAATGCTGTGATTAGTTACTATGGGCAACAAGAAAAGTTTTTTTTCTGTCAGGAAGTTTTCAAAAATTTATAAAATGATGAAATTTATAAATGTTATACAACATTTGTCTATTGGGTCAACTTTTCAATGGTGAACTATTGAGACATAACAATAATACAATAAGTAAAGTTTGAAAATAAATAAATAAATTTCGTTTGAAATTTAAATCTAGTTTTAGATTTAATTTAGTAAAAAAGCAATGATTATAAAGACATAGATAATACAGATATTTCTTCACTTTACCTAACTTCAGAATAGAAAAAAAGATGACAAAATGTAGGGCGTGTCTTTCAGGGCTGGGTTCCCTTAAAACGTGAAAGAGAAATAAAACATAAAAAAGTAGCTATGTAGGACTGAAACAACGTTTAATCAAATAAAAATTAAATCTTCTACTTAGGCCTTAAATTGTTTTGTATAACTAATAACAATTAAAGACGTAAGATTTATAATATCTAACCAATTCATCCCAATTTGAAAAGGAATATAATAAATATTTAGGATAGATATGGTATAGCAAAAAGACAAACAAATAAAAAGGATTTAACATTGGGCTTAGATTGGGATTTAGAGAAAATATGTAAGACAAGGGTGAATGGGTCAGACATGTAGGACAAGTAAGACTAGATGTCACATTAATGCAACCTCCGTCATATATCTTCTGTGGAGCTGATCAACGGACCCCCCTCCCCCACTCTACAACGGATCCCCACAAAAACATACACTTCTCTTTATGCCGTTTTCCCCATTTCTTCCCTTGTTTTTTTATTTAACCCTTTACTCAACTTTCTCTGAGACCGATTTTTCATGGTCCAAATGTTCCTATACCAATGGATTTTTCTCTGATTCTCTAAAACTCTTTCAGTATTGTATATATCTCTCTTGATATCCCCTCTTTCTAACCACCTATGGTGAAGAGCTGGTCTTGCCTCAGAGACAGAACAGACATGAAAATGGTGAGACATCAGCAGCTTTTTTGCCTTCACCTAACTTTTCTCTTTTTACCCTCCCCTCCCTCTCCCCCACTCTCTTCCTTTGGATCTGTCTCTTTTCTTTATCCATTATATCCAACTCTTTATCTATCTCGCTCTGCCTCTTGGCTTCCTATTTCTTTCTTTCCTCCTTGCACCCATCCAAATCAATTCCAGGTCACCATTTCAGTTGACGGGATTCTCACTTCTACTGGGTACACTCAAGAGGATTACACCATGCTGGGGAGTGATGACTTCTTTTATATTGGTGGCAGTCCAAACACGGCGGATCTCCCAGGGTCTCCTGTCAGTAATAACTTTATGGGATGCCTTAAGGATGTAAGTATGACTGGAAAAAAAGTATTACTGTGAAACTCCAAAGCTTCTAGAATCCATGCTAACTCAGATTTATTTGTGCAGAAGTATGTTACTTCACTTGTTTCTATTGTGTTTCATGACATTGAGCCAGAGGAATGGACATTATTGGTACTAAACCTCTTACAAGTATTCAGAAGAAAATATGAGATACAATTGGCCAGATTTACTTAAACTGTCTAATTCTTAGGGCCCATGCACACTGTAGAATTTCCGCCCAGAGTAATTCCAGTATCCCATTGTTTTCAATGGGATTCTGCTGCATCTCTGTGGTAATTCCAATTTTTGCATCTACTTAAAGAATATACAGGTTCATTTTTTTTCGATGGAATTCCGTTGTCCGCATGGTCGTAGTGACGATTCATTCAGATGACGCCTGCTGAACATGGAATCTGAATTCTGCTGTGTGCATGGGCCCTTAGACAGTAAAAACTTTGGCTCAATTCAGAGGCCGTTGTCACAAATTCTGTTTAGCAGTGGCAAACAGAACTGGCCAGTCTATTGCACACCGGACACCAATGGAGCCAGACAGACCCCATTGACTTTAATGGAATCCGTTGGGTTTCCGTTATGATGTCTATTCATTTGACAGCATACTGTATGCTGTTTTTTTTTTTTTTACTGATTGTTTGGATTCTGTGACGGAGGCCCTGAACAAAGCCTCTGATGCAAATGTGAACCTAGCCTTAGACAGTCTTCGAATTCACCAGATTTATCAAAGTATATGTGGCTAATTGATAAATATGGCATACCTGAAGTCTGTTCAGTCTATTGGTCTACTTCAACCCAGAATCATGATGCATTTTTAGTAAACATAGACCCTTAACACTGAACCCATGCCCTTCTATTGTCAGACCTGGAGGAAAAGTGGCCAGACACTAAGTAACTGTGTCACAAAACATGTGAGGCTAAGTTCACCCTACTGTTTAGCTCTCTATGAGGTCTCCATCAGAAACACCATTCAGGGCCACAAAACGGAGCTGAATTAGTCAGTTGCACAATGGATCACAATGGATCCCATTGACTTTAATGGGATCCGTTAGATTTCCACCGGATGTCTAGTTTTTTTTAGAAGCTAAGCAGAAAAAAAATAATTTCTTGCAGTATTTTCTCTCTGCACAGGTCCCGCATTTTAAACAGAATCTGGTAACAGGGCTGAACGGTAGTGTGAACTTAGCCTAAGGGTGCGTTCACACACTAGCAACTAGCAGCTGCTTTCTCGCTGCTGGAAATTCACTGCAAGCAACTCTGCCATTCATCTGAATGGGTACGCTGGCAGTCTGCTTGTCCATTCCAGGAATAAAAAAAACAGGCATTTTTTCTTTCAAAGACAGCGCCCTCCTTGTCTCCACTTTGGGTGAGGTATTACAACTTGGCTCCATTCACTTCATTGGAACTGAGCTGCAGAACCACACCCAAACTGGGGACAAACAGCAAGGGGTCTTTGAAGGAAAAAAAAAGGCCTGTTTTTTTATTCCTGAAATACCCCTTTAAAGATTTTTCTAGGTTAGAAATAGAGTCCTTGAGGTCCTAGAGGTAGAGACAATTGGTGAGCTGGCTTAGCGAAGTCTCCTGTTGGCTGAATAGGCTGTTGGAGACTTTAGCCACAAGAGAGGTTGAATCCGTAAGAACTATAGCTGGGCCATTGTGTACTCTGTGAGACTAGAACCCTGAAAGAAAGAAGTCAACCAGGTGACAGTGAGAAGGGGCATGTATGTTCCAGTCTTGTGGACTGGAGTAATGAAGTAGGTCTGAGTTTAAAGGACAACTGTAGTGGTACAGTTTTACATATGCCCGTGCCCGGGCCTCAAAAATAAACAAAATAAACTCATACATACCTTCCTACCTTCCTACGAGCCCCCGTTGGTGCGGCACAGGCCTCACGGTCTGGCAGCACTGACGTCATTCCACTTCCTGGGGACGCCGCAGAGCCATCGGCGTATCACTGGCCGTAGCGATGTCCCGCCCCGGCTGGTGATAGGCTGACCCCACTGTCATGTAAGAAGCCGGCCAGAGCTCCTTACATGACAATGGGCTCAGCCTATCACCAGCCGGGGTGGGACATCGCTACGGCCGATGATACACCGACGGCTCTGCGGCGTCCCCGTCCCCAGGAAGTGGAAGGATGTCAGCGCTGCCGGACCGTGAGGCCTGTGCCGGACCAACAGGGGCTCGTAGGAAGGTATGTATGAGTTTATTTTGTTTATTTTTGAGGCCTGGGCATGGGCATATATAAAACTGTACCACTACAGTTGTCCTTTAACCACTGGTCCTTGGAAAACAAGCAGAATGAGTGAGCATTAGCCTGTGTATAGTGAGGGGACTAGTGGACTTGAGGCCTAGTTTGGGGCCTGAAAAACTCCAGGAACCATCAAAGAAAAATAGGACAAGCCTATCCTCCTTTCAAAGGAAGCTAGGTCTAGAGAAAAGACCACCATGCAGGTTCTCTGTATTGGTGGTTAAAGTTAACCTGTGTCATGTTAAAGATGTGCCCTCCTTTAAGAGTGGCACCCTTCAGCTAACAAGGACTGACTTAGGTTTAGACTGTATTATCACTCTGTGGTCCAGGACCGGATATTTATTGTGAAGCGATTCTGGCAATGTGCACATTTGTACATTGATAACTGATGGTGGTTGGGAGTCAATTCCATGAAAAGGTAGTGGGCTTCAGTCTAGGGGACCGACTATGGTGCAGGGCAAAAGTGGTTGGTGCAACACCTCAAGAAACAGGGGGTGGCAGGGGGTATATTCCCAGAGAACCCTCAACTACACTTTAGGACAGATGAGAGCCACTTTGAGCACAACCTAACCCTTAGCAGACTCATAAAGCATCAAATGGTTCCCCGCACCTCCTAGAGGGCAAAAAAAATTATGTTTTGCAACGTTCATGTGTTTTTCGTACACCACATGACTCCACACACAGTCTCGCAACCATTAAAGGGGCACTCCACCCCTAGACATCTTATCCCCTATTCAAAGGCCTTCACGCCCCCTCCATTCAGGTCTGCTAGGGGGCGTAGCATGACGTCACGTCTCCTGCCGCGAGAACCCAGCGTTCTAAACATACTGTTTTAGAACGCGGGGTGCTGCACGGAGATGCTTTGGATAGGGGATATGTCTAGGGGCGGAGAACCCCTTTAAGCATTGGTGCCACTGCGGTGAAGAATAAGTAAGTCATTATGTCAGGGTTCAACATAATCAAGATGGGATTTTGAGTCTCTAAAACAGTGTTTCCTAACCAGCATGCCTCCGGCTGTAGCAAAACTACAACTCCCAACATGACCGGACAGCCAATCAAATATACAAAGAGCTGCAAAAAAATTTAATATACAAAGGGTTGCAAAAAAAAAAAAAAATTCCAGGAGTTTGGCGCAAACCTTAAATGGAAAAATATGTCAGTACAGTTCCCGTAAAGATCTGCACCGAACTACAGGGATATTTTTTTGAGTGTGTGTGTAGCTTCCAGCTATTGCCACACATGGGGGGGAGATTTATCAAAACCTGTCCAGAGGAAAAGTTGCTGAGTTGCCCATAGCAACCAATCAGATCGCTTCTTTCTTTTATAAAGAGGCCAGTGAAAAATGAAAGAAGCGATCTGATTGGTTGCTATGGGCTACTCAGCAACTTTTCTTCTGGGTATTGATAAATCTCCCCCAGTATGTTTACTTCACACTCATTATGGATGAACTCTACTACCGACCCTCTTGGATATGGCGGTATTTCTTTAAAGGGGTACTCCGGTGAAAACCTTTTTTCTTTTAAATCAACTGGTGGCAGAAAGTTAAACATATTTGTAAATTACCTCTATTAAAAAATCTTAATCCTTCCTGTACTTATTAGCTGCTGAATGCTGCAGAGGAAATTCTTTTCTTTTTGGAATGCTCTCTGATGACATCACGACCACAGTTCTCTCTGCTGACGTCATTATAATAACAATAATGCTTTATGTATTGTTGTCCTTAGTGGGATTTGAACCCAAGTCCCCAGCACTGCAAGGCAGCAGTGCTAACCACTGAGCCACCATGCTGCCCTTAGCATACATCTGCTATGCATCTGCTATGCATGGTTGCTAAAATGGACAGAGATGTCAGCAGAGAGCACTGTGTTTGTGATGTCATCAGTGTTCCAAAAAGAAAGGAATTTCCTCTGTAGCATTCAGCAGTTAATAAGTACTGGAAGGATTAAGATTTTTTAATAGAAGTCATTTACAAATATGTTTAACTTTCTGCCACCAGTTGATTTGAAAGAAAAAAGGTTTTCATCGGAGTACCCCTTTAAGAATGCATGCTGTTATAGGCGGTTCCATCTTGAACACAATAAGGCGAGCGAATGCCCTCTGTGGAATATTTTAGTCATCGCGGTGTATCCGCTTGATCTCGACATACTTCCCTATGGACTCTGAGCTTTCTTTTGATCTACTTGAAAATGGAAGGAAGTGGGGGGACATACACTCTACTAATGCGCCAAATTTATAACAGTGTTTAAGGGTGCATTCACACCACGTTTTTGCAATACAGTTCCCGTATGCATTTTCTATTTGAAAACCGTATGGAACCGTATTGAAAACCGTATGCATTGACTCTCCATTGAAAACCGTATGCCAAAAGATGCATCAGGTTGTGTCCTTTGTGCATCCTGTACGGTTTTGTCAGTTTTTTCCCGTCCCCAAAACCGTAGCCTACCACGTTTTTTATCCGGGTGAAAAACTGTATTAAACCGTATGCATTTATTTTTTAACATGGGAGTCAATGGGAACCGTACAGAACCGTTCACCATATGGTTTTTGACTTTGCAGTTTTTTTTTCTTGAAATATCAATCAAACAAGTGGAACTTTATTCATAATGGAGGGAAAAGTTAAAAACGTATAATTTTTTTTCTTAAAAAACGTATGGAACCAGACATAATTTTTTAAACCCTTTACGGTTTTTAACTGTTTACGGGTTAAAATTTGTACAAACGTTTTGATACAGTTTAGTCCGGTTTTGTGGAATCAGTTTTTCATCAAAAACCTGATACACGAACTGTATTGCAAAAACGTGGTGTGAATGCACCCTAAGACTGTTCAGAAAACTGAGCTGTCTAGTTTAAGCTTGCACCGACTTTGAAAATGCTCAAAAAAGTGGCACATTTTGGGTTCCCTTCAGGGAGGACACAAACATTTTCCGGTAAGTCATAACCCCCATGTCGAGCAGAGCGCACAAGTGTTTAAAAAGTGACTAAAACACATTAAAATAAACATGGTGCCAGTCATGTAAGCCATATATTTGGCACAAATTGCACCATATTTTTGTCGGTGCTTGTTTTGATTACAGTATCTCCCTCCCCCATTTATTACAGAGGTGGGCAACCTTTGGCACTGCAGATGTCGTGGACTACATTTCCCATGATGCTTTTACAGCCAAAATGCTGCCAAAGCATCATGGGAGATGTATTCCGAAACATCTGCAGTGCCAAAGGTTGCCTATGCCTGGTATATAAAGTTCTCATTGTACAAAGATTAAAGGGGTTATCCAGGATTACAAAAACAGCGCTGTCCTCAGGTTGTGTGTGGTATTACAGCTCAGCTCCATTGAAGTGAATGGAGTCAGATTCCGGCTCAGTTCCATTGGAGTTGATTTTTTGTCAGCTGTTTTTCTATTCCTGAATAATTCCAAGATTTTTTTTCTTCAGCCTTTGAGCCCTTGATGCCAAGTTAAAAGTCTTTTACTGTTGTTTCTGACCTTTTCCAACATTCCTTTCAGCCATAGACAATATGTCATAAGTCACATGGTTTCTAGGGGGCGTGGCTATACTGCATTGGGTGGGTGGATAGCATCACTTCAGTAAATCCTTTCCACCCTGCTATCCACCCACCCACTGCAGCATAGCCATGCCCTTCTGTGACTTATGACATATTGTTCTGGCTGCATGGAATGCTGGGAAAGGTCAGAGACAACAATAAAATAAATTACACTACAGCACTTCCGGGTGTGGCTCCCTTGCATGAAAATGGGACAGAGTAGTGCACGGAGGTAATAGAAGCACATCACACAGAATTATAACTTGGCATCATAGGCTCAAAGGCTGAAAGAAAAACATAATCCTGGAATACCCCTTTAAAGGAGAACACCAGTGAATAGTTTTTTTACCCATTTTGCATGGGCTGCCAGAGTAAAAATAATAAACTTTAACTTATCTACTGCCCCTCTCTCAGTGCCGCTGATATTGCCGTCCTGTCTTCCGGCCCCAGATTTCTTCTGGCTTTTGGTGCCCAACAGGTCGCAATGCGGCTCAGCTAATCGCTGATAGGCTGATAGGCTGAGCGACAGTGTTATGTAATGGGCCCGGGCACCAGGAAGAAGTTCGGGCACGTTACAAGACACTGATGCTCACCCTATTACCAGCCGAGATGGGACATTGCAGTGACTGGTGATTATCTGAGCGCAGTGGCACATGTTAGGCTCCAAAAGAAGACCGGGGCCGGAGGGCAGGACGTTAAAGGGGTACTCCGGTGGAAGAAAAATATTATAAAAAATCAACTGGTGCCAGAGAGTTAAACAGATTTGTAAATTACTTCTATTGAATAATCTTAACCCTTCCAGTACTTATCAGCTGCTGTATGCTCCAGATGAAGTTCTTTTCTTTTTTAAATTTATTTTCTGTCTGACCACAGTGCTCTCTACTGACACTTCTGTCCATGTCAGGAACTATCCAGAGCAGGAGCAAATCCCCATAGCAAACCTCTTCTGCTCTGGACAGTTCCTGATGCGGACAGAGGTGTCAGCAGAGAGCACTGTGGTCAGACTGAAAAGACCTCCAGAAAGAAATACAACTTCCTTTGGAGCATACAGCAGCTAAGAAGCCCCCACAAGTTACTAAATTACTTTTTTTTTCCAATTTTGCCCCACTAATATTTTTTTTCTGGGTTCGCCATACATTTAGTGGTGAATTGATTGATGTCATTACAAAGTACAATTGGTAACACAAAAAATAAGCTCTCATATGAGCCTGTAGATGCAAAATTGAAAGTGTTATGATTTTTAGAAAGTGATGAGGAAAAAAATGAAAGTGCAAAAACAGAAAAACCTGTGGTCCTTAAAGGGTTACGCAGATTTGTAAATTACTTCTATTTAAAAATCTTAATCCTCAAGTACTTATTAGCTGCTGTATGCTCCAGAGGAAGTGGTACTTCTTTCTGGAGGTCGTTTCAGTCTGACCACTGTGCTCTCTACTGACACCTGTGTCCATGTCAGGAACTGTCCAGAACAGGAGAGGTTTGCTATGGGCATTTGCTCCTGCTCTGGACAGTTCCTGACATGGACAGATGTGTCAGTAGAGAGCACTGTGGTCAGACAGAAAAGAAATTCAAAAAGAAAAGAACTTCCTCTGTAGTATACAGCAGCTAATAAGTACTGTAAGGATAAGGTCTTGAAATAGAAGTAATTTAAAATCTGTTTTACTTTCTGGCACCAGTTGATTTAAAAAAAAAAAATTCTTCCACTGGAGTACCCCTATAAGCCTCGTTGACATAAAAATGAAAAATGCCTGTAACAATATTTGTGACTTCCTCTCCCTAAACTTTCTCACACCAGGTTGTATACAAAAACAATGATTTCAAACTAGAACTATCCCGCCTTGCTGCCGATGGTGACTCAAAGATGAGACTAAGTGGTGAGCTCCTCTTCCGTTGTGAAAATGTTCCCTCATTGGATCCCGTGACATTTCAAGTGGCTGAAGCCTTTCTACGCCTTCCTCGATGGGAGACCAAGAAAGCCGGATCAATATCTTTTGATTTTAGGACAACAGAGCCCAATGGTCTTCTACTTTTCAGTCAGGGCAGACCACGAACTGGTAGTGGCCCAGCAGGAGCTGTTCCAGGATCAGTGGCAACTGGAAGGCCAGAAAGACCACCGAAAGCAGATTACTTTGCAGTGGAGTTACTGGAGGGAACGCTGTATTTACTGCTTGATCTTGGTTCTGGAGGAATTAAAGTGAAAGCAAGTCACAAAAAGGTCAATGATGGAGATTGGTGCCATGTTGACATCCAAAGAGATGGCAGAAAAGGTTTGTATTATTACTTTTTTGACATACTATAAAATTTGCATGGACTGAAATGAATAAAATGTTCGAACTCCACGTAGGATACCAACGGAAAGAGATCATTTCTTTTGGAGAATATGGGGGAGATTTATCAAAACCTGTGCAGAGCAAAAGTTGCCCAGTTGCCCATAGCAACCAATCAGATCGCTTCTTTCATTTTTCAGAGGCCTTGTTAATAATGAAAGAAGTGATCTGATTGGTTGCTATGGGCAACTGGGCAACTTTTGCTCTGCACAGGTTTTGATAAATCTCCCCCTATGTGCTTAGCCAGAATATTGGGGATAATGGGGGAGATTTATCAAAACCTCTGCAAAGGAAAAGTTGCCCAGTTGCCCATGGCAACCAATCAGATTGCTTCTTTCATTTTGTAGAGGCCTTGTTAAAAATGAAAGCAGCAAGCTGATTGGTTGCTATGGGCAACTGGGCAACTTTACCTCTTGACAGGTTTTGATAAATCTCCCCCAATGTGAAGGATAATGTCTTAGAATGTTTCTTTCCTTCTGAGCTCTATTTTCAATTTACTTATATCTTTATCAAAGTTATAAACTGTAGTCTTTGAGCTTGGATTCCCCTATTGTTGAATGGATTAGGCAGTGGCTGAGGGACAGACCACAAAGGGTTAGGCCAGGTTCAAACGGTGGAATTTGTGCAGAATATCCACACGGAAAGACGAGCATTCCACACATTTGCCCACTCCGTCAGGCGCTAGGACCGCTCGGAAATATACCGTCTTATAGAAGCAAATAGGTGCAAAATTGAACGCATTATGATTTTTAGAAGGGGCGGAGGAGAAAACAAAAGTACAAAGATGAAAAGGGGCTGATTAAAGGGGTACTCTGCTGCTCAGCTTTTGGAACAAACTGTTCTGAACGCTGTAGCCGGCGTCAGGATCTCATGACGTCATAGCTCTGCCCCCTCATTGGAAGTGTATGGGAGGGGGTGGGACAACTGTCACGCCCCCTCTCATATACTTGCATTGAGGGGGCGGGACTATGACATCATGAGATCCCAGTGCGGCTCCAGCATTTGGAATAGTTTGTTCCAAACGCTGAGCAGCAGAGTACCCCTTTAAGGTGTTAATACATATTTTAAGTAATAGTTTTTTTCTGATAACACAGACATAAACAAAAACAGAAAATGTAATCCAAAAACACCACCACATCTGTCCCTAGGTTGCATATGGCATTTCAACTTGGCTCCATTGACTTTAGCGCAAATGAGCTGCAATATCACGCACAGTTCTGTTTTTTTTTTTTATTCCTGGATAACCCAATTTGTCTTTAAATAAACAAGCCGACAGAAAGACAGTTTTACCAGAAGTAAGAAGCTAGTTAAACGTTAACCACCAATATCTCATTTACTACCTTATGACTAATTTTACATTTTGTGTAATAATCCTTTGTGTCATAATCTTTAATGCTTTACTAAAGCACCTGTAATGCGGCCTTATGTTTGCATCTATATTAGGGCTGCAAGGCCTAGCCTGACTAGAATAAGGCCATGTTCACACGATTCCGAGTGGAATTCCGTGGAAATATTTAACTAGAAAATTCTGCTGCAGTAGTAGAGTAGAGTCCCATAGATTTCAATGGGATTTTGCTTCATCATGGCGGAATTTCCGTTTCGGAAACGTTTGCTGCAAAAAAATCCCGATTTCGACGTTGCAGAAACAATGATCATGTTCGTTGTTCCTTCTGATTCCGCTCGGAAAAAACATTGCCATTTATGATGTGGTCTACCGGTGGAACATTCAGATGTGCGGCATGTCTGCCAATGTTCTCCGGGCAGACATTTTGCACATTTGTGAACATAGTCTTATTGGGTTTACTAGACCCCTGGTTGGGCCAAGAACTATCTCCGTAATACAGATCCGCCTCCAGAATATAGACTAATAGGGGGAGATTTCTCAAAACCTGTGCAGAGGAAAAGTTGTCCAGTTGCCCATAGCAACCAATCAGTTACCTTTTTTAATTTTTGAAAGGGCCTCTGAAAAATGAAAGAAGCGATCTGATTGGTTGCTATAAGCACCTGGTCAACTTTTCCTCTACATAGGTTTTGATAAATTTCTCCCCCATTCAGTTGCATTTGGTCTTAATTAGGCCTGAAAGAACTTTGTTAAACAAATCCAAAGATTTCATTCATAATTACTATAATAATTTTTGCTGTATACTCTTTATTATATAAATGACCTTTATTTTGCTTTCCTTAGGTTCCATCTCAGTTAACAGTAGAAACACACCCTTCCAAGTTGGAGGCGAAAGTGAAATTCTTGACCTTGATGGAGAAATGTACCTAGGAGGTCTCCCTGAACCGAGAGAAGATCTTCAGCTTCCTCCTGAAGTCTGGACAGCCTCCCTCGGCTTGGGATTCGTAGGTTGCATTCGGGACCTTTTTGTAGATGGCAAAAGTAGAGACATTCGAAGGCTAGCTGAGTTATCGGGGGCTGCAGGTGTCGCTCCTTTTTGTACTCGAGAAACACAACGCCACTGTACAACTTCTCCATGTAGAAATGGAGGGCAATGTAGGGAAGGCTGGAACCGCTTTATTTGTGACTGTGTGGGGACAGGATACCTTGGGAACACATGTGAGAGAGGTAAGTAACGTACAAGTAAATCATGAATGCAGAATATCATCTCCAACACATTGGTGGGAAGCGTAAACATATAAGTGTGTCTAATCTGTGGTAAAGGGAGCTTAGTCTGTCGGACGGATAGAAGGTAAAGGGGTACTCCTCCCATAGACCTCTTATCCCCTATCCAGAGAATAGGGGAAAAGATGTCGGATCGCGCGGGGGGGGGGGGGGGGGGGGGGGGCGCAGCTGGGACACCTGCGATCTCTGTGAAGTACCTGGTGTTCGTTTAGAACGCTGGGTGCGGGTGGCAGGGTCGTGACGTCATGGCCACGCCCCTCGTAATGTGCCGTGAAGCCCCCTTAATTCAAGTCTATAGCCACTTGAATTGCCACGCCCCCTCCAATAGACTTGCATTAAGGGGGCTTGACGGCACATCACGAGGGGCGTGGCTGTGAAGTCACGACCCTGCCACTTGCTCCAAGCATTTGAAACAAAATGTTCAGAACGCTGGGGCAGTGGAGTACCCCTTTACGTGTAGACAAAATACTGCATGTCCAGTCTTTTTTTTTTTCTCTGCTCAACTCCTAAAATATTTGACAAATATTTCTGCTCGCTAAAATATTGAAAAGCCCAATGGACCCTATCCAAGTCATTGGGATCTGTCAGGATTCAGCATCTGTCAGTTGTGCACCGACCCATTTATGGTCTGTTCGGCTCATTTTGGGGGGTCAGAGCACAAAGGCCATATGAATTTAGCCTTAAAGTATGCCAAAAATATGGATAGATTTTTGTGTCTGTGTTATGGCCTCAAGTACCAACCTGACCAGAGTTTTAAAGATCTGAACTGGGGGCTTGGACTTATTGCCATAATACAGACACAAAAAATACATATACATTTTTTAACTCAGCATTACTTAAAGCATAACTACAATGTTGGTCTAGTGTCAGAATACCTGTTTAACCCTTTTCCAACCCATGACATACATGTACATTATGGAGCAGGTGAGGGAGCATGACGCAGGTGAGGGAGTCGGGTCCCGCCAGTAACCAACAAATGGCTGCTGCTTTCAGCAGCAGACATCTGCCATTAATGGTGCACATTGGAGATCACTTTGATGCTCATCATGTAACTGTTTAAATGCTGCACTCAATAGGGATTGCGGAATTTAATCACTAAATCCCACCCCTTCCTGGTGTCTAACGGCCCCATCGGTCCCCATGTTGTAATTGTAGGGGGCTGATGGGTTGCTCGGGCAGCCTGAGGCCCCAGTGTCTTCCATGGATCTGCAATTGTTAAAGCCCTATGGCAGACTTTAGCAACAGAGCACCGATTACATATATCAATGTAATGCAATAAAGTGTAAAAAAAATAAAATAAAAAATGTTTATTACAAATATCTCCCAGGTAAAAATATTAATTGTCAGAACTTTTAAATTATTACATTAAAACTACAGCTCCTGGTGCAAGAGTTAACCCTAACATAGCTCCATAGGTTGAAAATTTTAAAAGTTATAGGGGTCAGAACACAACAAAGAACAGAGCTATTTACTGTATTTATCAGGGTATACCACGCACCGGCCTATAACACGCACCCTCATTTTCCAAGGAAATTTGGGTTAAAATTTTTTTTTACCCAAATATCCTTGGTAAAATGAGGGTGCGTATATACCCTGATAAACTCTGACCCCGCAAAAGCTGCTGCGGTAACTGACTGATTCCCATCCCTGGCTTTCATATTTACCTGTCCCCAAGGCATGCTCCTGCAGGCTCTGGCGGCTCCTGCCCTGTCACTGTGCGCTGCACAATGACGAGTGACGTTGCGTTGAGGACGTCACTCATCAGTGCACAGCTACAGCGCAGGACAATTCTGGTACCAGAGTCTGCAGGAGCGCGCCTTAGGACAGGTAAATATGAAATCCAGGGATGCGAAGGGAATCGGGCGGCGGCGGAGGGACTCTGGCCCCGCAGAAGCCACTGCAGTTACATGATTTAATGCGGCCGCATTGTATTGAACTGCAGCGGCTTCTGCGGGGCCAGAAAGAGTTTATCAGCATACAACACCCAGATAGACTTTAAGATAAACATTTTAGCTTAAAAAATGCGTGGTATACTATTTTATTTTTTCAAGTTTTCTATAATTTTTTTTTATCAGAAAATGAAACATAAATTATCCCAGTTTAATATCAATATCAATTAGCATTTCAGTTTTGCCATATGCCTTACAAAAACGTACAATTTCAATTTATTTTATTGCTGTGGATAGGGGATAAGTTACTTTTTGCTACACAACCACTTTAAACATGTATACTGCCACCAGGCCAACATCGGAGTTACGCTTTAAGTAATGCTGGGTTAATTGATATATATGCATTGTTGTGTCCATATTTTAGCTGCAATTCTACTCACTGTGCCCTCTGAGATCCAACCCCCCCCCCCCTCTTCCTCCATTTTATTTAAATCTTTTATCATAAAAATATAAAAATGGTAATGTGCTGGAAATATGGCAGTCAACCTAAAATTCTCAGAGCAAGGATATTTAGATACTGCAACTAGGTTCAAGCTTTCATGTAACTGAATTTCCTACAGCGTTAATACATTTATGGTTATTGAAATTGTGAAAGAATTTAATTACTTTCAGTGTCATCTATCCTAAAGTAAGTTAGAGGACTATAGAGTATGTGGAGATCGCACATAACTTCATGATGACTTTTGATATTTTAATGCATAGGTAGCCATTTTATGACGTCCTGTTAGTTAAAGGAGTTCGATAGGGAAAGATAACTTATCCCCCTGTGATCTCCTGAACGGGGTCCCGGCAGTCTGTTGGAAGGGGGCGTGCTGCCCTCACACGGAGCAGCTGCTGTAGAGATACATGGAGGGGGCGTGTCGGCCGCAGCTTCTTGCGGGGCTTAGAACGGCCGCTTTAGGAGATCAGATTCTTCCTAAGTATGTCCATTACTGTCTGGCAGGTACGTACTAAAATCACCTTATGGTGGATAACCCCTCAATGGACATCAAATAATGTTATCACGTATGGGCAGGGAAGGAGTGTACACTATTCTTGCCCACTCCCCCTATCCCTGCCTACTTACGTACCGTCACCACAGTCCCTCTCTAGACAAGTGATGGGAGTCACTGTCAAAATAATAAACTACAATAATACAGACTCAGGTCAAGGTAGAGTAGGTAGCAGACAGACTAACAGAAACAAAACTAACACACTCACACACAATAAGTCAATGTCCACTATCCTCATCAAAACCAGGAGTTATGAAAGTACAAAATCGCTAATACCAGTGAGAAGTCGAGAAGAAAAGCCAAAAGTCACAGATACCGGGTAGTGATGAGCGGCAGGGGCCATATTCGCAATATTTAGCAAATATACGGATGAATATTCGTCCGATATTTCTGAAATTCGCATATTCGCTATGTTTCATGCGAAAATTCATAATGAAATTCGCATAGTGCACATGCGCAATTATATATTTCACCTAAAAGAAGGGAGGGATCAGTGTCCTCTGACTGGAAGTGCAGATATTAGTGAATTTGCATATTCGTGAATATTTGCATATTTACATATTTTCGCATATATATTCGTAAATTCGCAAAAGTAAAAACAAGAATTTAATATTCGTCATTACGAATAAATATATCACTATATTCTAAATATTCGCAAAATCGCAAAGTGACGATATTCGCAGTAAAAATTCACATTTCGAATATTCGTGCTCAACACTAATACCAGGTAAACAAGAATTTAACAGGGTAAATCGCTAGCTACAGGAGTTAGACTCTTTCGCAGGCACTGAATGAGAGCAAACTGCCAGGTTAAATAGACAACCCAGCAGGTGCTCTCATCAAAAGGTCAGCTGACCAGCCAGACAGCTAAGCATAACCCGGTAACAAAAACAAACAAAGAACCTGTCAGAACCTTATAACCCTATAGGTTCTGACAGATGTTTTAATAAGTTTCTCAGGAAATCTTTGTTTGTGACCACTGGAGTTGGTCGGGAAGCCAAAAACAACTGAGGCATTTGTTTATGCAGTTTGAGTAACTCCCTTTGACTTTAATGGGAGTTACGTAAAAAAGTGTGGCACTGGCTCCTCAAGGTACACTGTTCTATAATTTCTGGAGTTGCATAAACAGCATAACTTGCTGTGTTACACTGTTAACACAAACAAGCCAGAGGGGATCAGGTAGACTTGGATTTAAAGTTAGATGTTGGTGTTAGAGGAGACATCTAGGAGACATTGGATGTGCCATAAATGTCCCAGATAAGAGTTATCCTTTAATTAAATCTTTGAAGCTTGGATTCAAGAGTTATAGCTCTTCCTTCCTATGTTATGCTATGGCAGGTAGAAAGTGTGAATCAAAGCAATTCCAAATCAAATGCTGTTGTCTTATTTCAGGTGTTACATTTAATTCAGAGGCCTTAAAGGGGTACTCTGCCCCTAGACATCTTATCCCCTATCCAAATGATAGGGGATAAGGTTTCTAAACGCGGGGGTCCCGCTGCTGGGGACCCCCGCGATCTCGGCTGCGGGACCACAGACATCCGGTGCACGGAGCAAACTTCGCTTAGTGCCGGATGACGGGCAATGCAGGGTTGAGGCTTGTGACATGACAGCCACGACCCACTCGGTCACGATTTGCATTGCGGGGGAATGGCCGTGACGTCACGAGTCTCCGGAACTGCACCCGACACTCTAAACAAATGCCGGGTGCAGCACAGAGATTGCGGGGGTCCCCAGCGGTGGGACGCCTGCAATAAGACATCTTATCCCCTGTCTTTTGGATAGGGCATATGATGTTTAGGGGTGTAGTACCCCTTTAAAGAGGCAGGAGTGGTTTTGATGAGATTCAAGGAATTAAACTGAACAATGCATTGGCCAGAGACAAGTCAGCTATAAACCCCAGGTTCCTAGTTCCGGAGACTGTACTGTATTGTGCAGCGAGCAATGGCAGATTATAAACTGTAATCCAAAACAGCAGGTTGTAAACTATAATCCACGATGTCAGGTAATAAACTGTGATCCATATTGTGCGTTGTAATCCTTAAAATAAGGATATAATTTGTAATCCAAAACAGCAGGATAAAAAAATTGTAATCCACAATAGCAGCATCTCTTAACCAGCTAGGCAGACTCAGCTGGCAAGAATGTGCATGGACGCGGTAGATTCTGATGGACCTCTTATAGGGGCCCACTGATCGCACTGATCGCATTTCATGACGGTTTGGTTGTTGAGTAATAACATGAGTGTTAAACTGGTGCCAAAAAGTTATACTGATTTGTAAATTATTTTTATTTTAAAATCTTAAGCCTTCCAGTACTTATCAGCTGCTGTATACTGCAGAGAAAGTTGTGTAGTTCTTTCCTGGCAGACCACAGTGCTCTCTGCTGTCACCTCTGTCCATATCAGGAACTGTCCAGATGAGGAGCAAATCCCCAAACATGGTTCCTAACACGGACAGAGGTGTCATCAGAGAGCACTGTGGATAGACTGGAAAGAACTACACAACTTCCTCTTGAGCATACAACAGCCAATAAGTACTGGAAGGATTTTTATATAGAAGTAATTCACAAATCTGTATAACTTTCTGCCACCAGTTGATTTGAAAACATTTGTTTTTCACTAGTGTACCCTTTTAACTAACATTGGCATTGTAAATCCTCACCCCTTAAGGTAAACGTAGACATGTTCCACATTATTACTCGATCATCAGCATGGAGTGGTAGTTCTTGTAGGGCATTATTGACAATAGGGTGTTGATCGCTTTTGGTGATCTTGGTCATACATGATCTGAAACCAGCAACATCATTGCTCCACCCATGTTTTGCAGAACCCATGACTCCATCTGAGAGCTTAAGAAAGGCCTGCACACTGAAATGCCACTGTTGTATGCTTCTTGGACTTTGTTGTGTGCTGGACTATATTAAGTGGGGTTAGTGTGGTGGAGCGGAACCTAAAGCAAGCCTACTATTTTGAGACCATTGCTCAGTGTACATTACCGTTCCCAGGAAAATGTGCTGTTATGTATTTTATCTTGCATTATATCCAACAACTTTTCTTTTAAGCCCGGCCTCCTCCATTCCTCCCCAACATGGTTTCATTGTTACTCTACCTTGTCTCACCCTTTTCTTCCTCTCTCGTTACAGAAGCAGCAGTCCTGAGCTATGATGGCAGCATGTACCTCAAGGTCCTGCTTCCCGGAGTCACACACACAGAAGCAGAAGATGTCTCTCTACGTTTCATGTCCCAGAGAGCTTACGGACTTCTTCTCGCGACCACCTCCAAAGAGTCTGCGGATACATTACGTCTAGAACTCGATGGGGGAAAAGTGAAGCTCACAGTAAACCTAGGTATCTCTTCCAAGTCCTCCTTTCTTAAACAGAATGTAACCTTGTTAAAGGGGTACTCCACTGCCCCAGCTTTCGGAAGATGTTGTTCTGAACGCGGGTGCGGGTTGCGGGAGTCATGATGTCACGCCCCCTCAATGCAAGTCTATTGCAATGAGGGTGCATGGTCGTGATGGCACAACTCCCGTAACCTGCACCCAGCTTTCGGAACAAAATGTTCCAATAGCTGGGACAACGAAGTTCCCCTTTAAGCTGATGGCTAAAGTCACAGAGACAAACTAGTCCTTTTATGAGCAGTAAAACACAGATCAGTGATTTACATGGTTAAATATTGGTATTGTTAAGTATCGTTTATCCTTCTGCTTAGTCACTTTGACTTCAGCCGCTTTGTCATACGTTGGGGAGTTTCACCAGCTTCATATATCTCTATTTAAGGCTTAATCATTGGTGTGTAAACGCTGTCAGCTTGAGAATAAAGCTCTGCGGAATAGAATAATAGAAGGGGGAGAATCACTTTCTCTTGTTGGTGAAGATTGTCACCAGATAATTATTTCCCTCCACATTACCCTTCTGAGATATGAGTCCCCATTTAGCTAGAAGATATCAAAATATTTACATAGTTGTACCAATACAGCTGTCTCATTGCTTTTCTTTTTTTTTTTTTTTTGGGGGGGGGGGGAGACTATGTCGGAGTTTGAGTTTGTTTCCACCAGACATATTAGAACCTGGGGCAACTTGGTCTCTTGTTTAGCCATAGAAGAGAAACCTTTGGTCTGGAGGACTCATTACAACTATGGATTCATGTATAGCATAGCTGACTATTTGAATTGCACCATGTTAGCATAGGCCAAAAAAATTCCAAAATAGCTAAAATATCATCTTTATTACAAAATTACCTAAAACCCTATTACAAATATAAACTATAAGAATCATGCAAGAATCGGTAAGTATATAACAATGGGAATCTCCTATTCAGAGATCCAGCTA
Source organism: Hyla sarda (assembly GCF_029499605.1). Classification (NCBI taxonomy): domain Eukaryota; kingdom Metazoa; phylum Chordata; class Amphibia; order Anura; family Hylidae; genus Hyla; species Hyla sarda. The sequence goes on along the minus strand of NC_079194.1, from coordinate 278,023,310 downwards.
GGGGTCAATCCCCATATAACTCCTGAATCGGTAAGTATGCAAAAATAGGAATATCCTATTCAGATATGAACCTAAGGGTTAATCACCATATAACTGAGTTATACCGAGGGAGTTATATGGGTATTGACCCTTAGGTGGATTTCTGAATAGGAGATTCCCATTTTTGTATACTTACCAATTCTTGCATGATTCTTTTAGTTTACATTTGTAATAGGGTTTTAATTTTGGTTGTAATTTTGGTATTTGGTTGTAATTTGGTTGTAATTTTGGTATTTGTTTGGTCTTGACTTACCTAAATTGGATGTGTTAGTCCAGTATATTCAGTGAAAGGCATGTTATCATAGGCCTACTGTCACGATGCCGGCTGGCAGGTAGTGGACCCTCTGTGCCAGAGAGGGATTGGCGTGGACCGTGCTAGTGGACCGGTTCTAAGCCACTACTGGTTTTCACCAGAGCCCGCCGCAAAGCGGGATGGTCTTGCTGCGGCGGTAGTGACCAGGTCGTATCCACTAGCAACGGCTCACCTCTCTGGCTGCTGAAGATAGGCGCGGTACAAGGGAGTAGGCAGAAGCAAGGTCGGACGTAGCAGAAGGTCGGGGCAGGCAGCAAGGATCGTAGTCAGGGGCAACGGCAGAAGGTCTGGAAACACTGGCAAGGGACACACAAGGAACGCTTTCACTGGCACTAAGGCAACAAGATCCGGCAAGGGAGTGCAAGGGAAGTGAGGTAATATAGGGAGTGCACAGGTGATAACTCTAATTGGAACCACTGCGCCAATCAGCGGCGCAGTGGCCCTTTAAATCGCAGAGACCCGACGCGCGCGCGCCCTAGGGAGCGGGGCCGCGCGCGCCGGGACAGAACAGACGGGGAGCGAGTCAGGTAGGAGAGCCGGGGTGCGCATCGCGAGCGGGCGCTACCCGCATCGCGAATCGCATCCCGGCTAGCAGCAGGATCGCAGCGCCCCGGGTCAGAGGACGTGACCGGGGCGCTGCAGCGGAGGAGGTGAAGCGAGCGCTCCGGGGAGGAGCGGGAACCCGGAGCGCTCGGCGTAACAGTACCCCCCCCCTTGGGTCTCCCCCTCTTCTTGGAGCCTGAGAACCTGAGGAGCAGACTTTTGTCAAGGATGTTGTCCTCAGGTTCCCAGGATCTCTCTTCAGGACCACAACCCTCCCAGTCTACTAAAAAAAAATTTTTTCCTCTGACCTTTTTGGCAGCCAAAATCTCCTTGACCGAGAAGACGTCCGAGGAGCCGGAAACAGGAGTGGGAGGAACAGATTTGGGAGAAAAACGGTTGAGGATGAGTGGTTTGAGAAGAGAGACGTGAAAGGCATTAGGGATACGAAGAGAAGGAGGAAGAAGAAGTTTATAAGAGACAGGATTAATTTGACACAGAATTTTGAAAGGACCAAGATAGCGTGGTCCCAACTTGTAGCTAGGGACACGGAAGCGGACATATTTAGCGGAGAGCCATACCTTGTCTCCAGGGGAAAAAACGGGGGGAGCTCTTCTTTTCTTATCCGCGAACCTCTTCATGCGTGAAGAAGCCTGTAAGAGAGAATTTTGGGTCTCTCTCCATATAATGGAAAGGTCACGAGAAATTTCATCCACAGCGGGCAGACCAGAGGGCAAGGGGGTAGGGAGGGGGGGAAGAGGGTGACGGCCGTACACCACGAAAAATGGGGATTTGGAGGAAGATTCAGAGACCCTGAAGTTATACGAGAATTCGGCCCATGGAAGGAGATCTGCCCAGTCATCCTGGCGGGAGGAAACAAAATGTCGCAAATAATCACCCAGGATCTGGTTAATTCTTTCTACTTGTCCATTGGACTGGGGATGATATGCAGAGGAAAAATTTAATTTAATCTTGAGTTGTTTACAGAGAGCTCTCCAGAATTTAGACACGAATTGGACCCCTCTATCCGAGACAATCTGCGTAGGCAACCCGTGAAGACGAAAAATGTGTACAAAAAATTGTTTAGCCAACTGAGGCGCAGAAGGAAGACCAGGAAGAGGAATGAAATGTGCCATTTTGGAGAATCGATCAACGACCACCCAAATAACGGTGTTGCCACGGGAAGGGGGTAAATCAGTAATAAAATCCATACCAATCAGAGACCAAGGCTGTTCGGGGACAGGCAGAGGATGAAGAAAACCAGCGGGCTTCTGGCGAGGAGTCTTATCCCGGGCACAGATAGTGCAGGCTCGCACAAAGTCCCCAACATCCGTCTCCAGAGTTGGCCACCAATAGAAGCGGGAGATGAGTTGCACAGATTTCTTGATGCCCGCATGACCTGCGAGATGGGAGGAGTGACCCCATTTGAGGATTCCGAGGCGTTGGCGTGGAGAAACAAAGGTCTTTCCTGGAGGAATCTGTCTGATGGAGGCAGGAGAAGTGGAGATCAGGCAGTCAGGTGGAATGATGTGTTGCGGAGGGAGATCAACTTCTGAGGCATCCGAGGAACGAGAGAGAGCATCGGCTCTAATGTTCTTATCGGCAGGACGAAAGTGAATCTCAAAATTAAATCGGGCAAAGAACAGAGACCACCGGGCCTGGCGAGGATTCAGCCGTTGGGCCGACTGGAGGTAGGAGAGGTTCTTGTGGTCGGTGTAGATAATAACAGGAAATCTTGATCCCTCCAGCAGATGCCTCCATTCCTCAAGTGCTAATTTAATGGCTAGAAGTTCTCGATCCCCGATGGAGTAGTTCCTCTCCGCTGGAGAGAAGGTCCTAGAGAAAAAACCACAAGTGACAGCATGCCCGGAAGGATTTTTTTGTAGAAGAACAGCTCCAGCTCCTACTGAGGAGGCATCAACCTCCAATAGGAAGGGTTTGGAAGGGTCAGGTCTGGAGAGCACGGGAGCCGAAGAAAAGGCAGACTTGAGTTGTTTAAAGGAGTCTTCTGCTTGAGGAGGCCAGGACTTGGGATCAGCATTTTTCTTGGTTAAAGCCACGATAGGAGCCACAATGGTAGAAAAATGTGGAATAAATTGCCTGTAATAATTGGCGAACCCCAAAAAGCGTTGGATAGCACGGAGTCCGGAGGGGCGTGGCCAATTTAAGACGGCAGAGAGTTTGTCTGGATCCATCTGTAGTCCCTGGCCAGAGACCAAATATCCTAGAAAAGGAAGAGATTGGCATTCAAACAGACATTTCTCAATTTTGGCATAGAGTTGGTTGTCACGAAGTCTCTGAAGAACCATACGGACATGCCGGCGGTGTTCCTCTAGATTGGCAGAAAAAATTAGGATATCGTCCAGATATACCACAACACAGGAGTATAATAGATCACGAAAAATTTCATTGACAAAGTCTTGGAAGACGGCAGGGGCATTGCACAGTCCAAAGGGCATGACCAGATACTCAAAGTGTCCATCTCTGGTGTTAAATGCCGTTTTCCACTCGTCCCCCTCTCTGATGCGGATGAGGTTATAGGCGCCTCTTAAGTCCAATTTAGTGAAGATGTGGGCACCTTGGAGGCGATCAAAGAGTTCAGAGATGAGGGGTAAGGGGTAGCGGTTCTTAACCGTGATTTTATTAAGACCGCGGTAGTCAATGCAAGGACGTAGGGAGCCATCTTTTTTGGAGACAAAGAAAAATCCGGCTCCGGCAGGAGAGGAGGATTTACGGATAAAGCCCCTTTTTAGATTCTCCTGGACGTATTCGGACATGGCAAGAGTCTCTGGGGCAGAGAGAGGATAAATTCTGCCCCGGGGTGGAGTAGTACCCGGGAGGAGGTCGATAGGGCAATCATAAGGCCTGTGAGGAGGTAGAGTCTCAGCTTGTTTTTTGCAGAAAACATCCGCGAAGTCCATATAGGCCTTGGGGAGACCGGTTACTGGAGGAACCACAGAGTTACGGCAAGGGTTACTGGGAACCGGTTTTAGACAGTTCTTGGAACAAGAGGACCCCCAACTCTTGATCTCCCCAGTGGACCAATCCAGGGTTGGGGAATGAAGTTGAAGCCAGGGAAGTCCAAGGAGAATCTCCGAGGTGCAATTGGGGAGGACCAAAAGTTCAATCCTCTCATGATGAGATCCGATGCTCATAAGAAGGGGCTCCGTGCGGAAACGTATGGTACAGTCCAATCTTTCATTATTTACACAATTGATGTAGAGGGGTCTGGCGAGACTGGTCACTGGGATGTTGAACCTGTTGACGAGAGAGGCCAAAATAAAATTTCCTGCAGAACCAGAGTCCAAGAAGGCCACTGTAGAGAAGGAGAAGGCAGAAGCAGACATCCGCACAGGCACAGTAAGACGTGGAGAAGCAGAGTAGACATCAAGGACTGTCTCACCCTTGTGCGGAGTCAGCGTACGTCTTTCCAGGCGGGGAGGACGGATAGGACAATCCCTCAGGAAGTGTTCGGTACTAGCACAGTACAGGCAGAGGTTCTCCATACGGCGTCGTGTCCTCTCTTGAGGTGTCAGGCGAGACCGGTCGACCTGCATAGCCTCCACGGCGGGAGGCACAGGAACAGATTGCAGGGGACCAGAGGAGAGAGGAGCCGAGGAGACGAAACGCCTCGTGCGAACAGAGTCCATATCTTGGCGGAGTTCCTGACGCCTTTCAGAAAAACGCATGTCAATGCGAGTGGCTAGGTGAATAAGTTCATGTAGATTAGCAGGAATTTCTCGTGCGGCCAGAACATCTTTAATGTTGCTGGATAGGCCTTTTTTGAAGGTCGCGCAGAGGGCCTCATTATTCCAGGACAATTCTGAAGCAAGTGTACGGAATTGTACGGCATACTCGCCAACGGAAGAATTACCCTGGACCAGGTTCAACAGGGCAGTCTCAGCAGAAGAGGCTCGGGCAGGTTCCTCAAAGACACTTCGGATTTCCGAGAAGAAGGAGTGTACTGAGGCAGTGACGGGGTCATTGCGGTCCCAGAGCGGTGTGGCCCATGACAGGGCTTTTCCGGACAGAAGACTGACTACGAAAGCCACCTTAGACCTTTCAGTGGGAAACAGGTCCGACATCATCTCCAGATGCAGGGAACATTGGGAAAGGAAGCCACGGCAAAACTTAGAGTCCCCATCAAACTTATCCGGCAAGGATAAGCGTATCCCAGGAGCGGCCACTCGCTGCGGAGGAGGTGCAGGAGCTGGCGGAGGAGATGACTGCTGAAGCTGTGGTAGCAACTGTTGTAGCATAACGGTCAGTTGAGACAGCTGTTGGCCTTGTTGCGCAATCTGTTGTGACTGCTGGGCGACCACCGTGGTGAGGTCAGCGACAACTGGCAGAGGAACTTCAGCGGGATCCATGGCCGGATCTACTGTCACGATGCCGGCTGGCAGGTAGTGGACCCTCTGTGCCAGAGAGGGATTGGCGTGGACCGTGCTAGTGGACCGGTTCTAAGCCACTACTGGTTTTCACCAGAGCCCGCCGCAAAGCGGGATGGTCTTGCTGCGGCGGTAGTGACCAGGTCGTATCCACTAGCAACGGCTCACCTCTCTGGCTGCTGAAGATAGGCGCGGTACAAGGGAGTAGGCAGAAGCAAGGTCGGACGTAGCAGAAGGTCGGGGCAGGCAGCAAGGATCGTAGTCAGGGGCAACGGCAGAAGGTCTGGAAACACTGGCAAGGGACACACAAGGAACGCTTTCACTGGCACTAAGGCAACAAGATCCGGCAAGGGAGTGCAAGGGAAGTGAGGTAATATAGGGAGTGCACAGGTGATAACTCTAATTGGAACCACTGCGCCAATCAGCGGCGCAGTGGCCCTTTAAATCGCAGAGACCCGACGCGCGCGCGCCCTAGGGAGCGGGGCCGCGCGCGCCGGGACAGAACAGACGGGGAGCGAGTCAGGTAGGAGAGCCGGGGTGCGCATCGCGAGCGGGCGCTACCCGCATCGCGAATCGCATCCCGGCTAGCAGCAGGATCGCAGCGCCCCGGGTCAGAGGACGTGACCGGGGCGCTGCAGCGGAGGAGGTGAAGCGAGCGCTCCGGGGAGGAGCGGGAACCCGGAGCGCTCGGCGTAACACCTACACAAAGATGTGTCAAAGTTAAATTTTGTGCATCCTTCGTATTGTACAGTATAACAAATTGCATCGTTGACAAGCATCATAAGCAAGGTCACAATATGATATCAATCTTCATGTCATGTGACCTAAGTTGGCATGTAGTCCTAGGCCAATACCACACTTCAGTGGTCTCTGCAGTATAAATGTTCTGCCGTCCACAGTTTTCTCCTACAATAAGCGTTCAGCCGCCAGATGCAATAGGATCAGCTGATCGCCAATAAGTCCTCAGAGGAGGACCTACACATTGTCCAAATATGCTTATATATAAATATGTTTCAGATTATTTTGACTTGGTGAATACAGTTCCTTTGTCTCTGTGACTTTTGCCACTTTACCCGTCTACCGTGCTTTATGCATTGAAGCATGATTGACTGGTGTTAGAAGGTAAACTACTTCTGTTTGTATCCTCTCAATGTTTGCTTTGCTGAAAACCTTCAGACACATCTGGTCTGTCAGGCATGGAGTGGACATTTCAGAGTGCCAAAGCCCGGCCCCACTGTACTCTTCATAGACAATCACCCATTAATCCTCATACGATTCCTATTGTGCGGCTTTAATTCTCACTTTTCAGAATGGTTTTCTGAACAGTCATTAGATATGAGACAAAGCGAGAATTAATATTCTGTCTAACAAAAGCAAGCCATTCATTGCCAAACTACATTCATATGCAAGGCCTACTGTTTTCCTGTTAGATGGTGATAAAGCAAATCTGTGATTACCATTAAGCCCAATCCATCATGTTATAGATGAGTTTTTGGTGGGTTTTATAGGCCTAAAATATCGTGCATTGACAACTCTTTAGATTTTCTCTATTTTTTTCATCATTAGTTATGGTGATAACCCCTGATAGTATATGCCATCAACCATGCAAAGATGCTTGTCTATGCTTCATACATTGGCTTGGTTGCCCTGTGCTGACAGCTTATGTGTTTCACCCTTGGGTGATTATTTTTTGCTAGCATGTTCATCCACAGATGAATAGTTTAAACATGGAGTTTTCCTCTCCTTTGAATTGGGTATAAGTAAAAGATCCTGGAGTGTGAGCAGTGTGTTGGGGAACCTCTTTAATAATAAGGCACTGGCCCTTTACAGGGGTATTCCTATTTCTAAAACATATAACAAGTTGATCTTGGGAGCCCAACTGCTGGGATCCCCAATGATTATTAGAATGGAGGTCAAATGCCACCATAGAGAAGGAATAGAGCTCTGGCCACACACGTGCAGTCATGCAGTACACTCCATTTGGGGACATTTTTTCTCTGCTCTTGTAATTAGTGGGGGTCCCAGCTTTTGGACCCCAACCGAACCCTATTATCCCCCATCCAGTTAACAGGGGATAACTTTTAGAGATAAAAAAAAACCCTTTAATGATGCAGTGCTGTAGTTATGTCCCCAGGATGTTAGCTACATTGAGATTTTTTTTTATTTGCTTGCTCTTATCCACCACTAATGAAACCATGCTTCCCAGCATTCACAGGTCTTGATTCATATATTCACAATAAGAGGGAGGGTAAAGGAAAGGGTAGGACTCACTGTTTCATAATTTTATTTCTAAAACTATAGTCCTAAAGTTATACAGCTTTGTAATATATCTTTATGAAAGAAATCCAAGCTTTCCATGACTTCTGCGGCTGTGGATCCCAAGACGGAAACTCAGTAGTCCGGGGAGCTTTGGCATAGTCTTACTGCTTCTCCTTCCATTTTAGATGGGTCCACAGAGGCAAGATAACAAGTGCCGATCGTGTTGATAAAAGCTTGTCTACAGAGACTTTCCACAGCCAGATTAATTGTGTGGCCGGACCACATGAACGATCACTGGATCATTTGTGGAGCCCATTTGTGCTGGATCATTATTGGCCACACTTGGCCTCTAATGTTTGGCCGATAACAATTTTAGGGGTTTAGTTTGCTTCTTGGTAGATTTTCTAGCCACACTCTTTTCATCTGCCTACTGAATTGTCTTCACCATCCTTTATTCTATTACTCTATTACGCCTTCGATCTTGGCTTCTTCATGCAGGAACATTATATCTATGGTGAATTTTACATATAATCGTAGTTTACTTGTGTCCCTGCATTTAGAAACCAATATTGTGGTGCATGCACTTTAGAAACCAGTTGTTCATCAGATTCTCCAGCAAGGTAAGGTCATATAGATATGTGATATGGCTGGAGGGGTGGTAATAGTGTAAAGTGGGCCAAGAAAAGTCAGGAGGCAGCTAAGCAAGACAAACTCATTTATTCTGTTGCTCTCTTGACTTCTCGACATAAACTGGGGAAAGGTTCTGGAAAGCTTAGATTTCTTTACTAAAGAAACATTATAAAACTAGAGTTTTAGAAATATTTTAGTTTTCCAGCATATTTCTTTTAAACACCCTCCCACTGTCTATTGGATTACATCAGGGAGTTGACACTAATTAATTTTATGGCTCAATAATACACAAAAAAGTGTGTGTGTGTTGGGTGCTCAATACTGAGCTAATCGACAGCAAAGGGTTCATAGCCCTAGCTGTCTGTGTCTGATCCTGCTGCCACCTTATGACAGTTAGTATGGCTGCAGGCTGGAGTGGGTTGCAGGCGTCCATGGTAGGGGATGGACCCAAAATCCGACTGGTTGTGCAGTGCTTCACCGGGATGAAAAAGGCAATTTTCACTGGGATATTGTGTTAACTTTTTATTTCCAATGTACCAGTAGTATACACGGGAAATATTAGTTACACAGATTCGGGATGTGCAGGACAACACGTTTGTTACGCCGAGCGCTCCGGGTCCCCGCTCCTCCCCGGAGCGCTCGCTACACTTCCCTCACTGCAGCGCCCCGGTCGGTTCCACGGACCCGGGGCGCTGCGTTACTACCTCCGGCCGGGATGCGATTCGCGATGCGGGTAGCGCCCGCTCGCGATGCGCACCCCGGCTCCCGTACCTTACTCGCTCCCCGTCAGTTCTGTCCCGGCGCGCGCGGCCCCGCTCCCTAGGGCGCGCGCGCGCCGGGTCTTTGCGATTTAAAGGGCCACTGCACCGCTGATTGGTGCAGTGGTTCCAATTAGTGTTTACACCTGTGCACTTCCCTATATCACCTCACTTCCCCTTCACTCCCTCGCCGGATCTTGTTGCCCTAGTGCCAGTGAAAGCGTTCCTTGTGTGTTCCTTGCCTGTGATTCCAGACCTTCTGCCGTTGCCCCTGACTACGATCCTTGCTGCCTGCCCCGACCTTCTGCTACGTCCGACCTTGCTTCTGTCTACTCCCTTGTACCGCGCCTATCTTCAGCAGCCAGAGAGGTTGAGCCGTTGCTAGGGGATACGACCTGGTCACTACCGCCGCAGCAAGACCATCCCGCTTTGCGGCGGGCTCTGGTGAAAACCAGTAGTGACTTAGAACCGATCCTCTAGCACGGTCCACGCCAATCCCTCTCTGGCACAGAGGATCCACTACCTGCCAGCCGGCATCGTGACAGTAGATCCGGCCATGGATCCCGCTGAAGTTCCTCTGCCAGTTGTCGCTGACCTCACCACGGTGGTCGCCCAGCAGTCACAACAGATTGCGCAACAAGGCCAACAGCTGTCTCAACTGACTGTTATGCTACAACAGTTACTACCACAGCTCCAGCAATCATCTCCTCCGCCAGCTCCTGTACCTCCTCCGCAGCGAGTGGCCGCTTCTGGAATACGACTATCCTTGCCGGATAAATTTGATGGGGACTCTAAGTTTTGCCGTGGCTTTCTTTCCCAATGTTCATTACACTTGGAGATGATGTCGGACCAGTTCCCCACTGAAAGGTCTAAGGTGGCTTTCGTAGTCAGCCTGCTGTCTGGAAAAGCCCTGGCTTGGGCCACACCGCTCTGGGACCGCAATGACCCCGTCACTGCCTCTGTACACTCCTTCTTCTCGGAAATTCGAAGTGTCTTTGAGGAACCTGCCCGAGCCTCTTCTGCTGAGACTGCCCTGTTGAACCTGGTCCAGGGTAATTCTTCCGTTGGCGAGTATGCCGTACAGTTCCGTACCCTTGCTTCAGAATTATCCTGGAATAATGAGGCACTCTGCGCGACCTTTAAAAAAGGCCTATCCAGCAACATTAAAGATGTTCTGGCCGCACGAGAAATCCCTGCTAACCTACATGAACTCATCCATCTTGCCACTCGCATTGACATGCGTTTTTCCGAACGGCGTCAGGAGCTCCGCCAGGATATGGACTCTGTTCGCACGAGGCGTTTTTTCTCCCCGGCTCCTCTCTCCTCTGGTCCCCTGCAATCTGTTCCTGTGCCTCCCGCCGTGGAGGCTATGCAGGTCGACCGGTCTCGCCTGACACCCCAAGAGAGGACACGACGCCGCATGGAGAATCTCTGCCTGTACTGTGCTAGTACCGAACACTTCCTGAAGGATTGTCCTATCCGTCCTCCCCGCCTGGAAAGACGTCCGCTGACTCCGCACAAAGGTGAGACAGTCCTTGATGTCTACTCTGCTTCTCCACGTCTTACTGTGCCTGTGCGGATGTCTGCCTCTGCCTTCTCCTTCTCTGCTGTGGCCTTCCTGGACTCTGGATCTGCAGGAAATTTCATCTTAGCCTCTCTAGTCAACAGGTTCAACATCCCGGTGACCAGTCTCGCCAGACCCCTCTACATCAATTGTGTAAACAATGAAAGATTGGACTGTACTATACGTTTCCGCACGGAGCCCCTTCTAATGTGCATCGGATCTCATCACGAGAGGATTGAACTGTTGGTCCTCCCCAATTGCACTTCTGAAATCCTTCTTGGACTTCCCTGGCTTCAACTCCATTCCCCAATCCTGGATTGGTCCACTGGGGAGATCAAGAGTTGGGGGCCCTCTTGTTCCAAGGACTGCTTAAAACCGGTTCCCAGTAAACCTTGCCGTGTCCCTGTGCTTCCTCATGTAACCGGTCTCCCTAAGGCCTATATGGACTTTGCGGACGTTTTTTGCAAAAAACAAGCTGAGACTCTACCTCCTCACAGGCCTTATGATTGTCCCATTGACCTCCTCCCGGGCACTACTCCACCCCGGGGCAGAATCTATCCTCTGTCCGTCCCAGAGACTCTTGCCATGTCTGAATACGTCCAAGAAAATTTAAAAAAGGGCTTTATCCGTAAATCCTCCTCTCCTGCCGGAGCCGGATTTTTCTTTGTGTCCAAAAAAGATGGCTCTCTACGTCCTTGCATTGACTACCGCGGTCTTAATAAAATCACGGTTAAGAACCGCTACCCCCTACCCCTCATCTCTGAACTCTTTGATCGTCTCCAAGGTGCCCATATTTTTACCAAACTGGACTTAAGAGGTGCTTATAATCTCATCCGCATCAGAGAGGGGGATGAATGGAAAACGGCATTTAACACCAGAGATGGACACTTTGAGTATCTGGTCATGCCCTTTGGTCTATGCAACGCCCCTGCCGTCTTCCAAGACTTTGTTAATGAAATTTTTCGTGATCTACTATACTCCTGTGTTGTTGTATATCTGGACGATATCCTGATTTTTTCTGCCAATCTTGAAGAACACCGCCAGCATGTCCGTATGGTTCTTCAGAGACTTCGTGATAATCAACTCTATGCCAAAATAGAGAAATGTCTGTTTGAATGCCAATCTCTTCCTTTTCTAGGATACTTGGTCTCTGGCCAGGGACTACAAATGGACCCAGATAAACTCTCTGCCGTCTTAGATTGGCCACGCCCCTCCGGACTCCGTGCCATCCAACGTTTTTTGGGGTTCGCCAATTATTACAGGCAATTTATTCCACATTTTTCTACCATTGTGGCTCCTATTGTGGCTTTAACAAAAAAAAATGCCGATCCCAAGTCTTGGCCTCCTCAAGCGGAAGACGCCTTTAAACGACTCAAGTCTGCCTTTTCTTCGGCTCCCGTGCTCTCCAGACCTGACCCATCTAAACCCTTCCTATTGGAGGTTGATGCCTCCTCAGTGGGAGCTGGAGCTGTCCTTCTACAAAAAAACTCTTCCGGGCATGCTGTTACTTGTGGTTTTTTTTCCAGGACCTTCTCTCCGGCGGAGAGGAACTACTCCATCGGGGATCGAGAGCTTCTAGCCATTAAATTAGCACTTGAGGAATGGAGGCATCTGCTGGAGGGATCAAGATTTCCAGTTATTATTTACACCGATCACAAGAACCTCTCCTACCTCCAGTCTGCCCAACGGCTGAATCCTCGTCAGGCCAGGTGGTCTCTGTTCTTTGCCCGATTTAATTTTGAAATTCACTTTCGGCCTGCTGATAAAAACATTAGGGCCGATGCTCTCTCTCGTTCCTCAGATGCCTCTGAAATTGAACTCTCTCCTCAACACATCATTCCTCCTGACTGCCTGATTTCCACTTCTCCAGCCTCCATCAGGCAAACTCCTCCAGGAAAGACCTTTGTTTCTCCACGCCAACGCCTTGGGATCCTCAAATGGGGTCACTCCTCCCATCTCGCAGGTCATGCGGGCATCAAGAAATCTGTGCAACTCATCTCTCGCTTCTATTGGTGGCCGACTCTAGAGACTGATGTGGTGGACTTTGTGCGAGCCTGCACTATCTGTGCCCGGGATAAGACTCCTCGCCAGAAGCCCGCTGGTTTTCTTCATCCTCTACCTGTCCCCGAACAACCTTGGTCTCTGATTGGTATGGATTTTATTACTGACTTACCCCCATCCCATGGCAACACTGTTATTTGGGTGGTCGTTGATCGATTCTCCAAAATGGCACATTTCATCCCTCTTCCTGGTCTTCCTTCAGCGCCTCAGTTGGCTAAACAATTTTTTGTACACATTTTTCGTCTTCACGGGTTGCCTACACAGATCGTCTCGGATAGAGGCGTCCAATTTGTGTCTAAATTCTGGAGGGCTCTCTGTAAACAACTCAAGATTAAATTAAATTTTTCTTCTGCATACCATCCTCAATCCAATGGACAAGTAGAGAGAATTAACCAGATCTTGGGTGACTATTTACGACATTTTGTTTCCTCCCGCCAGGATGACTGGGCAGATCTTCTACCTTGGGCCGAATTCTCGTATAATTTCAGAATCTCTGAATCTTCCTCCAAATCTCCGTTTTTCGTGGTGTACGGCCGTCACCCTCTTCCCCCCCTCCCTACCCCCTTGCCCTCTGGTCTGCCCGCTGTGGATGAAATTTCTCGTGATCTTTCCACCATATGGAAAGAGACCCAAAATTCTCTCTTACAGGCTTCTTCTCGCATGAAGAGATTCGCAGATAAGAAAAGAAGAGCTCCTCCCATTTTTTCCCCTGGAGACAAGGTATGGCTCTCCGCTAAATATGTCCGTTTCCGTGTCCCGAGCTATAAGTTGGGACCACGCTATCTTGGTCCTTTTAAAGTTTTGTGTCAAATTAATCCTGTCTCTTACAAACTTCTTCTTCCTCCTTCTCTTCGTATCCCTAATGCCTTTCACGTCTCTCTTCTTAAACCTCTCATCCTCAACCGTTTTTCTCCTAAATCTGTTCCTCCCACTCCTGTTTCCGGCTCCTCGGACATCTTCTCTGTCAAAGAGATTTTGGCCTCTAAAAAGGTCAGGGGAAGAACCTTTTTTTTAGTGGATTGGGAGGGTTGTGGTCCAGAAGAGAGGTCCTGGGAACCTGAGGACAATATCCTGGACAAAAGTCTGATCCTCAGGTTCTCAGGCCCCAAGAAGAGGGGGAGACCCAAGGGGGGGGGTACTGTTACGCCGAGCGCTCCGGGTCCCCGCTCCTCCCCGGAGCGCTCGCTACACTTCCCTCACTGCAGCGCCCCGGTCGGTTCCACGGACCCGGGGCGCTGCGTTACTACCTCCGGCCGGGATGCGATTCGCGATGCGGGTAGCGCCCGCTCGCGATGCGCACCCCGGCTCCCGTACCTTACTCGCTCCCCGTCAGTTCTGTCCCGGCGCGCGCGGCCCCGCTCCCTAGGGCGCGCGCGCGCCGGGTCTTTGCGATTTAAAGGGCCACTGCACCGCTGATTGGTGCAGTGGTTCCAATTAGTGTTTACACCTGTGCACTTCCCTATATCACCTCACTTCCCCTTCACTCCCTCGCCGGATCTTGTTGCCCTAGTGCCAGTGAAAGCGTTCCTTGTGTGTTCCTTGCCTGTGATTCCAGACCTTCTGCCGTTGCCCCTGACTACGATCCTTGCTGCCTGCCCCGACCTTCTGCTACGTCCGACCTTGCTTCTGTCTACTCCCTTGTACCGCGCCTATCTTCAGCAGCCAGAGAGGTTGAGCCGTTGCTAGGGGATACGACCTGGTCACTACCGCCGCAGCAAGACCATCCCGCTTTGCGGCGGGCTCTGGTGAAAACCAGTAGTGACTTAGAACCGATCCTCTAGCACGGTCCACGCCAATCCCTCTCTGGCACAGAGGATCCACTACCTGCCAGCCGGCATCGTGACAACGTTTTTAGAGGGGATTCCTCTCTTTGTCAGGGGACAACAAGGCGAGCGGCAATTCATTCCTCTTTTTGCAATCACCCTCGTTTTACAAAGGTAACAGCACTATCAAGGCGCCACCTCTGCATTTTCTTTTTTACATACCCTTCTCACAGTCAGTATGGCTGACAATAGTACTTCCTGTACCCAAAGCTAAAAACATGAAAAAGTTGATTAAAAAAATTGCTGCGCTTGGAGTCCATTAGATTTTTGAGTGCTATTCCAAAATTTTTATTGTAAAGTTTTGAACCCCATGGAGATATCATATTATTAGTTTTACTATTATTACAATACATCTTCATCTTCATTTCAATCACTCATCAGTAAAATTATACACCAATTCATCTACGTTCTTCCTACCTCAGAAAAGAGATGTAAGTGGGGCCTGGTTCTGCCTCTTTTTTGTCCATGTCCCCTTTTCCGTCGCGGTTGACGACATGTGGTGACCACAGCCATCAGCCCCAGATCAATTCCTTCTCTCCTGTAAAGGGGGCGGACTGGGTTGTTTCTGAAGGAGACAGAATGGGGGGAGCCTAGGTCCCACTCTAAGTTCCATGGTAGATGGGTTCATAACCAGAACATAGTAGGTTCTGAAATGACCTTTCAGCCTAGATGTATGAGCTTAGAGGGCAAACACGCTGGGACCACCCCCTTTCTTGTCTGCTGTTGGCTGTAGTTTGCATGGTGGCCATTTCATGATGGACAAGTGTGAGTGGAATTTATAAATAGGTCCATGCTGAATCGGCATTCTTTTATAGAAAACATTATAGGCTTCGAGAAGAGAAACAAGTGTCAACAAGGCTTGCCCATAGCAAATAATCAGATTACAGCTTTCAATCTCCAGATAAATGTTGATATTTTACAAATCAATGCAATTACTTGTTATTGGCAACTTTTCTACTTTATGTATGTATTGTTTTTTTTATATAAAGAGGGCCAAAGGGGTTTATCATTGTATCAATGAACCATACTAGGCCAAATTTTTCCCCAATGCTTGTAAGGCACAATATATAATGCTTACCTGATCTCTGATTTCTATATGTAAGTAAACTTTTTTAGATATCCTGAATTTTTATTGCCTCAATATCTAACATTAAAGTATATTTTAAGAGTGTTTTTTACATAAGTGTAATGCTGTAGTGTCAGTCATGAAATGGCCCCTGAGACACATGTGCGTCCCCGGAATATGTGGGTGCTGAATTGTTCTGTCTGCAGAAAGATCTGAAGGATAACCCAGGCTGTCTCTTTCTCTTCCCCTCAGACTGTTTACGGATAGTATGCGGGCCCAGTAAGTCTCAAGCTGTATCTTTGCTCTGACTGCTTTCTAACAAACCTGTTCTGCTGTCCACCTTCTTGGCTGTCTTCTTTTCTCTACATCTTCTCCTCCTGCATTCTTTCTGTTACTCACTGTACCTTCCGAATTCTCTCTTTACGACTCTCTATGACACTTATTGTTATTTTTTTGTATTCTGTTTGGAATAATTTTTATGAATGTGATTTCTTTGTGTTCTGTTTGTTGTTTTGTTCTTTGTTTTTTCTAATACTTTATATGCTTTTTTCAGTTTGTTGGTCGATGGATTCCTTTTAGCTAGCACTCACAAATATCTCTAAATGAATATCACAATACTGTTCTAGTTTACAGGATAGTTAATGTTCTTTTTTTTACATTTATTTTTTTATTTTATTATTTTGTATAATGCAGCAGAGGCAGCATTAACTATAATTTTTAAAGGCACAAATGAAGTCGAAATGACTCATTAATAATATAAATGGCAAACATACCACTTAAAGCACATAACGCTTAAAGCACTACTTCCTCATTTGACTTCAGTTGTAGCTGATATTTTTAAAATATTAAAATGGGTTGTCCAGGATTATAAGATAAAGGTTAGCTTTTATTTTTATTTTTTTGCAGAAACAGCAGGAAGTGATTGGAACAGAGTTGCAATAATAGATACAGCCTATAGACATGAGTATTGATATTTCTGGGAAAAAAGTTATACTTTCTTTCCCCAATCCAGGACAAACCCTTTATGTACCTATTTTGCTTCCAATGTCTCTCTTCTGGGTATATGTGCTACTGGTGTACAGAATCCTGCACAAAAAAAAAAAGAATATTGGGAAAGATGTACTAATACTAAGGGCCCTATTGGCACAAGCTGCACTATAAACTGTAATCTCGTAGATCGAAGCTTATTTACAGAGCCCATTACAAAGCTCCAGCAATGTGCAGGAGGGTCACATTAATGAATTATTGGTTCATTGTTCACATGGCCCTGTCCTGCAATCAGCCATCGGCCGCACATTCCGTATTTCACTGGGATATGGACGGCCGACGCACAAAACTTTCTTAGCAAGTCGAAGCGACCCAACCCTCAGCATAGGCCATCAACATCTGATCAGCAGGGTGCCAAAATCCACCAACTGACCAGCTGTTTGGTGGGAGTTTCAGGTGTCAACATCTTGCTCATCAGACATTGATGACCTATCCTGAGCATCAACATAAAATTCCCAGAAAACCCCATAAATTCTGCCGCATTGACTACCGAGTCTGTTCTGTCAGAAAAAGCAGTCTTCCGGCTTCTCAACTTTATTCAGGCTAGAAGGACCTGGAACCTCACAGACTGTTTTCTCTAGCGTTGGGTCATGTAGCTTAATCCTCTTTATGATGTTGCACATCACTGTGCCGAGACCGTGAAGAATCATATCAGCAGCAGCAGGTAGAAAGGGACAATTAAAGCAGGCTGTCCGATTTCACAGACCCTGCCGATTTCACATTGGCCACCTGAATGTGCCCTGGTGGCAAGTGTCTGAGAAGCATTAGATTTCCTCATTCAGAACACATACAGACAATACTGAGCCAATATGGCAATAACAAGAGATACTGTTGGCCAATAGAACATATAGCCGACAGCTGACTGAAATGTATGGCTGGCTTGAAGTGACATAATAGTCTACAGTAGTGTGTGTGTGTGTGTGTGTGTGTGTGTGGGGGGGGGGGGGTTAAGGTTGCCTTGGTGTATGAGAAATTAATTGCCAGGGGTTTCTACCCAGATGGAATGACATAGAACTTTATTGTGGATGAAGGCAAAACCTTTATCTTTTTTTCATCAGTGACCTGACACACTTGGTGACACAATACACTTGGTGGCTGCTGGTCACACTTGGTGTGGCAATATCCATGGTTGATACAATACAAATTTAGCAATATGAACATTTTCGAAATGCCGCTAAGAGTCTCTGGGGGGCCACTCAATGCCATAGCCTTCTTTTCCTAGGCATTTCATATGAGGATGCACCAGTCACATCCTTTGGATCTGCTCTGTGCCTCGGGGTAGGATCAACACATTAAGTCCAAATCCTTTGTATAGCTGTGTACTGTCTCTTTATGGTGTGCTCACACTAATCTGTAACAGAAGCAACACAGTTGTAAAACTGCAAAGGTGAATTCTCAATGGGTTACTCTATTTATTTACCTTCCAATCTATTTTGTACACCAACAGCATTTATACTGTGCTTTCAGTACCATGACCGTCAGGCCCCAGCCATGAATAGGCCGCAGTAGGGAGTCATTGTGTATCCTAAGCCTGTTGGATGCAGCATTAACTCCATTTATTTGGCATTACTCAACTTATTTGTTAACTGTTTTCTGAACATCACCTATTCAAAAGGATATTCCAATGATAAAAGATCTGAGGAATAGTAGGAACTACTTTTTCCTCTACTCTTCATATAATTTCTTACCTATCCCAGGCTTTTGAGTAGTTACATTTTTGGAACGGAGAGTATACGACACACTAGTTTTTACACATCTATATATCACAACTTTAATCTCCTCTAGATATAGGTATGTGTTTTCTGAAAACAATAATGCATTGCTTTACACTGCACCCCTGCTCCTTACAGGTAAGGGCCCAGAGACTTTGTTTGCTGGCCAAAAGCTGAATGATAACGAATGGCACACAGTCCGAGTACTCCGCCGGGGGAAATACCTGCAGCTCAGCGTGGACAATGTCACCGTAGAAGGTAGTTCACGGTTTTATTTTTACTTTTATTTTTCAGTTATCAAAATCCTATTTCGCATTCAGTCTTTATAATAATTTATTCTTTTTGTACTCTTTATATAATTTATTGCTGTTTTTATTTTAAACCGAAATTCAATGGACTATAATAGAAATGTATTTCACATGTGATTTTAGTGAGGCCTGAGCGGTCTTCTCACTTCCACCAGCAGCACTTACTACAAAGTACACATGTAGGGTTATCCTTAGATTGAAGGTTTTTACCACCATCAAAAGAGATAGATAGATTATTACTAGAAAATATCACCATTTCCTGATCAGTGAGATTCCAACTACAGAGCTGAGAATACAGGAAGAAAAAACAATCTTGGAGGCGCTGCTCAAGTTTTTGGACATAAACAAAGGACCCAGACCAGCACAGGACAATGTATATTTTATTTTGACAGTAAGGTCAATGCTTTTCGGCACTATTTCGTGCCTTTCTCAGGTTAAACATCAAAGTACACCCAGTTGTAGTTATGGATGAAGGTACTACGAGAGAAAGAGCAAAATGAAACCAAAGAGCTGGTACGAATCCTGTGAGCTTGGTGTGCTGACGTAACCAAAGGACCCAGACCAGCACAGGACAATGTATATTTTATTTCGACAGTAAGGACGACCCGTTTCAGGTCCAAAAACAAAGTACACCCATTGTAGTCATGGATGGGGATACTTGGAGAGAAAGAGAAAAATGAAGCCAAAGAGCTGGTACGAATCTTCTGAGTTTGGTGTGCTGGCGTGGCGCCAGCACACCAAGCTCACAGGATTTGTACCAGCTCTTTGGTTTCATTTTCCATACATAACTACAACAATTGGGTGTACTTTGTAGTTGGACTTGAGGAAGGCACGAAATAGTGCCAAAATGCGTTGTCCTTACTGTCAAAATAAAATATTCATTGTCCTGTGCTTGTCTGGGTCCTTCGTTCATGCCCAAAAAACTTCACTAGTGCCTCTAAGACCATTTTTTTCTTCCTGTATTCTTGCTACTATTTGTTGGTCTCCCTTTGGGAGCCTGATACTGGTCACAGTGCAGCAGCCATAATTCTTCTCCATCTCCTACAACCAGAGCTGCACACCCAGGTGCCACAACTCCTAGGAGCCGCACACCACGGTGCAACTACCTAACAGGTTGGTATATCACTTAGGTGTGGTGGAGGGTGCTCACCAAGCTGATATAAATTAAAAGGGAGTGCCCCCTATTTTCCCCCTTTTTTTTTTTTTTTTATCTCTCCCAATATCATCTACAGTTTAAAGGGAGATAAAAGAGCGCTCTTTGGTGCATTAAAAGATATGTATATATATATATATATATATATATATATATATATATGAAAAGGCTAGGCATGAAAGCCACTCACCCTAAATTGTACACAACAGTGGTATGCACGTGAAGAAAGTGAGTGATCCGCTGCCCTCTGGCTGGTATAGTTCCAAAGAAAGATAGGGCTATAAATAGGACGCAGGCTCCACAAGGCACAGGATAAACTCAGCAGGAGAACAGGTAAAAGGAAGGTGGTTTAATCCCAAAATGCCATCTACAGAATATCATCTACAGAGCTGACTAATTCTCTAAGTGAAGGGGCGGCAGTAGATAAGTGCTGCCGCTTCTTTACACCTATACTGCATTACATAGCTCTTGGCCTCCTACATTGAAGAGAATTACTACAGAACTCCCATTCATTTGAAAGGAACTCTGTTGAATAATGGGTGGACACAAGCGCTGCTGTGCCAAGAGAAAGCCTAAAGCTCAAAGTGTCCCAGAGGTTTGATCCTAACCCATCCTAGTGCTATTGTAGAGGGTGAGCAAACCCCTTTAAATAAGTTCTATCATTGCTCGTGGAGTCGTGGGGATATTTGTTCTGTGGAAGAGGTTAAATATGATCAAAATGAATGGCAATGTGAAATACCAAGCAACACATTTTAAAAGGAATGTAGGCAGATACATTAGGTAGGTTATGGACAAACTAACTAGAACACCAACTATGGATAAGACAAAATATGTCAAAAAATAGAGAAATATAAATAACAAACAACATGCTAATTACTTGATGGAACCAGGTGGTGGTAATTTTCTGTACTCCTTACCTTGTTCTCAAGAAAGCCCCACACAGACTTAAAGGGTTACTGTCATTAGAAAAAAAAGTTGACATGTTGCCCACACATGGCAAAAGTTTAGATCGCACCAGGTCTCACTCCTGAGACCTACTGCGATTGCTAGTCATAAACTGTGGAAATTTGCAGCAGAGCACTCTTCTTTCTCTGGCTGTCAATCAAATTCAATCTTTTCTCTGTAAAGGTTATAATGACTTGAACAGAGAAAAAAATGTCGGATCTGCCAGCTGGCTGGGGAGTGGGCGGCACGCTGCTGTTTGCTTCTCCAGCTTATAACAAGCTTTAACATTTTAGCCATGTGTGGGCAACATGGCAAATGCTTTTTCTAAGGACAGTAACCCTTTAACTATTATTCAATCTGTGTGTGGGGGGTTCTTGAGAACAAGATTAGGAGTAAATTCTCACCACCTGGTTGGGGAGACGCTTTACTTCATTTTCATGCTCCTCCATCCAAGACCCAATGCTCTAAGGAGTGTAGTTTGGAGCATTGTCATCCTGAAAGATTGCTTCATCATTTGGATACAAAGTCTGGAGCATGGGATGGAGTTGATCAATTAGAATATCCAGATTCTTCTGGATTGTTACTTTACCTTTGAGGATTGACTATTAGACCCAAAGAGAGCACCTTGATCCCAAACCCTACAGGAACCCCCATAATGCTTGGCAGTAGGTTTAAGACAGTCAGCATATTAAGCTTTATCTGGTCATCTCCAGATATACACATGACCAGACATGAGAAACAATGAAAAGGGACTCATCTGACTTTATATGTTTTAATGCCTCTAGTGTCCATGTTTTGTGGAATGTCAAACACCATGCTATAACTGTGCAAACAAATGTTTGGCTAGTGCAGCTCTGTCATTGATATTATCTTAGTGTAGTGCATATCTGACGATATGTCTTCAGATATGAATGTCCTTGCATTTGTTCTAAACTCTGCAGTTATTTGGGGGCCTTAGTTTAGTATTTTTTGGGCCACAATTTGATGAAATGGTATTCTATCCCTTGTTTCAAACTTTAACTTTCGACCCCAGCTACTTTTGTCCTTAGATGTTCTGTTGGGTCTTTCCATACTGAGATGTGATCAAGGAAACAGGAGACCTAGGCACACCTATCAGCTTGGGTTACAAACTCCTCTACCAGATATGCAACAACAATCATTCCCCTTTGGTCTGACATATCACGTCCCTATACGTCTGTATAGAAACAAGCCAACCGGCACCAGAAAGCCTTCGAAATAATGAGAACAATGTCCAAAGCCCGCGCAGCGGGGGACCAGGTGTGTCGGCAAGTGTGGAGGTGCTAACAAAGTGATATACAGGTAATAGAAAAAGTAACGTTGCACTCACCACAAGACACAGCATGGAGGTTTTCAAAACCGGGTTTATTCGTGAATACAAAGTGCTATACAGTCAAAGCAGGTTGGAGGGAAGGGAGGGGAGCAGACATCAGCTCCGTGGAGTTGATGTCTGCTCCCCTCCCTTCCCTTCAACCTGCTTTGACTGTATAGCACTTCATTTTTACGAATAAATCCGGATTTGAAAACCTCCATGCTGTGTCTTGTGGTGAGTGCAACTTTAATTTTTCTATTACCTGTATATCACATCCCTATAACCAACAAGCACATTTTTTAAAGAGCACAAGTCATACAGTGTATCAACAGGAAAAAGGAAAAAAGCCTTATTACTGGTCAGAGCGGGTTTTCTAGTCATTTTGTCAAACCCTGGTGGGTGAATAAAAATATAGATGGTAGATAGGTAGTGAATATTATAAGTTTACTCTTCATGATAAATGTTCTTCTGTCATAACAGCTAAGTTCATTCAAGTTTCTACATATATATATATATATATATATATATATATATATATATATATATATATAAAACCAAATTTGACTCCATTAGGTCTCTTTATTTATATTCCTCTAAGCTTCAGTATTATCGTAATTCCTTCATAATGCAGGAATATTAGGAAATTATAGTGTAATCCCCATATGCATTGTACAGATTTATAATAATCACTAACCTGCCCTCACGTAGGGATTGAACCATACGCATATAATCTTTTTAAGTTATCAAGGACATTATGCTCCATTTATTCAATCTCTCTACTATATAGTTTTACAGAATCCTTGTAGTTTCAAGAAAACTAGAGTGCCTGTTTCTCTTATAATGGACACATCTAATTACAGTATTTTGTACAACATATATTTATATGCCAGGTATGAATTTGCTTTTCCAAAAATAAACTATTTTCACTCTTTTATTTCTTGCTGCTGTAGGACATATGGCTGGTGACCATACTCGACTAGAGCTTCACCACCTGGAAACAGGCATAATGACCGAACGCCGCTTCCTTTCAGCCCCGCCTTCAAATTTCTTGGGTCACTTAACAGCTCTCCGTTACAATGGCGCTCCATATCTTGACTTATGTCAGGACGGTGAATTGGGCAGACGTTGTGAACTTAATGCTCGTGCCGGTGGTCTTCGCCCACTGCTAGCTGATCCTGTAGTGTTTCGATCGGGACCGGCCTACCTTGCTCTTCCGCGACTTCAAGCCTACGCTTCTATGCATCTTCTTTTCATGTTTCGAGGGCGACACCCTGATGGACTCCTACTTTACAATGGAGGTCAAGGGCCTGATTTTATTGCTGTGGAGCTGGTGAAAGGGTGAGTGTTAATATATAATGAACAAATTTGTTAAAGTGACCTAACACTATTTATTTTATGTCCAGAAGCAAAGCTGCAGCAATCCATATGGGTTATCGGATATTATTCACAAGTATTACTTCTGAAAGGCTTGGGACACCGGGGTCTTGCTTTTTGCATAGCACTGAATGCCCCCTCCAGAAATTTGGCGAAGGGCAAAGGGGGATAAAAGGGGAATGAAGTAGCACAGGGGGGAAGAAATGGCACAGGGGGTGGTAAAGAGGGGGTGATGAATTTGCACAGAGGGTAATAAAGAGTGAATCAAATGGCACAGGGGGGATCAAGGGGTAGCATAGGGGGTAAGGGGGGAGGATTTGGTACAGGGCACAGGGGGATTAAAGTGGCGCAGAGTATAAAGGGGGAGTGAAATGGCACAGAAAGGTTTAAAAGGGGGAAGAATGAAGTGGCATTGCAGGGATCAAGAGGGGGAATAAAGTGGCATGGGGGAGGAAATGGTACAGGGGGTGATAAGGGGTAATTATACGTCACTGGGAAAGGAATCACATGTAAAGTAGAAGCTAGCTTGAAAAATGGGGCAAGTGCCTTGTACATATGCATTTGTATTAAGCAACAACTTCTAGCTTCTTTTAGGTATGTTGTACAGTATGAAATTGAACAGGAGTAGGAAGACACACAAAGATTTATCAGTAGTATAGAAAGATGTTTAAAGGGGTATTTTAGTCTAATTGTTTCAGGAGAAGAGTTTAGGTTGACACAAAATTTTGCAGAAGTGACCAGTTTCAGGCAGCTGCTGCCAGGGCAAATAAAATCATGAGGTGCATCAACACTGGGGATGTCAGTCGTCCCCAGTGTTCTCCCATTTCATACATAAACTCAGCATGGATTTTTTTTCTCCCCATGTGCATAACCTTACATTTATCTGTGTTGAACCTCATCTGCTACTTTGCAAGTCAAAGCTATCCAGATCCATGTGTAACAGTGCTGGGTCCTCTATTGTGTTATCTACTATATACAGTGCAATGTCCTCTAGTGTTTTATCTATAATACACAGTGCATTGTCCTCTATTGTGTTAACCGCTTCATACAGTTTAATATAATCTGCAAAGATTGACACTTTACTGTACAACCCTTTAGAAAGGTTAGAAATATATTAAAAAGAATAGGACACACAAGTGACCCCTGTGACTCTAACTAGTATCACCCACTCAGAGTATGTACAATTATTAACCACCCTCTATCACTGAGCCAGTTACTTACCCACATACACAGATTTACCCTCAGCCCAAGCATTATCGCATTATCATTTTATGTACCAACCTTTCATGTGGTACGGTATCCATATAAAATGTTTTGGAAAAATCAAGATATGCGACATCCAGCGATTACCCCCCCCCCCCCTCCAATCTTGAGTACACCTCCTCATAAAAGCAGTAATAAAAGTACAATAAGAATATTCTGAACATAAGAAATATCAACCCGTAGATACATCTGTAACCACATACACGATGCTGAGCTCCTCATAGAGAAGAAAATTGAAGACAATAAATTATTTGTTTAGTAAACAAGAAATTACGGCCCTTCAGGTACCAATGCTTGCCATGGATTTAATAGAGATTGACTTTCGGAGAAGGGAGTTCATCGATATGCTCTAGCAGGGAGATTATTCACTAATTCATAGACCTGCACGGTAGGCATGGCAACACTTATTAGGACTTGGAATTCAGGTGACCACCTTGACCCAAGTAGTCACAGTATATAAAAATAATTGCAACTATAAAGCATGTTAAAAATGTAAAGAAAAAATGATTGCAAGTGCAGTAAAACACGTACATAGCCAATTTGTACCGAGAAAATGAAAGGAATGCTTTTGAAGCATTTTGTATATCCAATGTGAGAATATGTTTCCAAATACAATAGATTTCCTCTCTTCTTCTGCTTGCTCTGTATTGTCCGGCCCGCAGAGAATGGCCATGCCAGCCCCAATTGTTGCTAGCTTAAACATTCTTAAGAGAAATATGGAAGCGATTTTTAAAGCAAATAGTTTTGAATACCTTTTTAAAGTCAGATTCCCCCCCCCCCCAAATTCTATTCTATCTGGTAGGTCCATTCTCCTCTGTCCATTATCTCTGCCTGTTTGGACCTTGAGCATAGAGCTATGGTCACACAGTGTATTTCAGGCATATTTCATAAAATAAAAAATAAATGGGTCTGCAAAATCGTGGAAAGATCGTGTTCATATTTTTATTAGAAATGTGTTTGACGTAAGTGTATTGGGAAGTAGATGTCTGTGCACACAATATGTAAAGAAGGACATATTTTGTATTGCTGTGTATGGCCCCTTTCATACTGCGGTTAGTGCATGACAGTGTGATGGCCGCTGCGAGAGCCGGACAGAATAATGGGAGCAAAATTAAAGCATGTGTTGTTGAATAATAGTAAATGGGAGCCAATGGGACCCATTCTTTGGCGTTGCACCCCGTTATATGAATGGCCATTAACCCTTTAAGGACCCAGCCCATTTTCACCTCAAGGACCCGGCCATTTTTTGCACATCTGACCACTGTCACTTTAAGCATTAATAACTCTTTGATGCTTTTACTTTTCATTCTGATTCCGAGAAAGTTTTTGTGACATATTCTACTTTGTTAGTGGTAAAATTTTGTCGACACTTGCATCATTTCTTGGTGAAAAATTCCAATAATTGATGAAAAATTTGAAGATTGTGAATTTTTTTTGAAACTCTCTGCTTATAAGGAAAATAGACATCCCAAATAAATTATATATTGATTCACATATACAATATATCTACTTTATGATTGCATCATGAAGTTGACATGTTTTTACTTTTGGAAGACATCAAATTGCTTAAAACTTCAGCAGCAATTTTCCCACTTCCAAAAATCTGTCAGACACCTGTGGGGTGTAAATGCTCACTGTACCCCTTATAAATTTCCGTGAGGGGTTTAGTTTCCAAAATGTGGTCACGTGTGGGGGGGTGGGTCAATTGTTCTTGCACTATGGGGCACTATTTTCTTAGCCAAAAGCCCAATGGCACTCCATCTCTTCTGAGCATTGTAGTTCACCTGCAGAGCACTTTACATACACATGTGGGGTATGTTCTTACTTAGAAGAAATGGGGTTACAAATTTTGGGAGGCTTTTCTTCCTATTTTCCCTTGTGAAAATGAAAAATTAGAGCAACACCAGCATCTTAGTTAAACATTTTTTTTTTCCTTTTCCCATCCAACTTTAACGAAAATTCGTCAAACACCTGTGGGGTGTTAAGGCTCACTATACCCCTTGTTTTGTTCCATGAGGGGTGTAGTTTCCAAAATGGGGTGACACGTGGGTATTTCTTTTTTTGCATTTATGTCAGAACCGCTGTAAAATCAGCCACCCCTGTGCAAATCACCAATTTAGGCCTCAACTGTACATATTGCGCTCTCACTCCTGAGCCTTGTTGTGCGCCCGCAGAGCATTTTACACTCACATATGGGGTATTTCTGTACTTAGGAGAAATTGTGTTACAAATTTTGGGGTCTTTTTTTCCTTTTACCTCTTGTGAAAATAAAAAGTATGGGGCAACACCAGCATGTTAGTGTAAACATTTTTATTTTTTTACACTAACAGGCTGGTGTAGACCCCAACTTTTTCTTTTCATAAGGGGTAAAAGGAGAAAAAGCCCCCCAAAGTTTGTAATGCAATTACTCCCGCGTACGGAAACACCCCATATGTGACCCTAAACTGTTTCCTTTAAAAAATACCACAGGGCTCCAAAGTGAGGGAGCACCATGCGCATTTGAAGATTAAATTAGGGATTTCATAGGGGTGGACATAGGGGTATTCTATGCCAGTGATTCCCAAACAGGGTGCCTTCCGCTGTTGCTAAACTCCCAGCATGCCTGAACAGTCAGTGGCTGTCCGGAAATGCTGGGAGTTGTTGTTTTGCAACAGCTGGAGGCTCTGTTTTGGAAACACTGCCGTTCGATACATTTTTTTTATTTTTATTGTGGGGGACAGTGTAAGGGGGTGTATATGTAGTGTTCTATCCTTTATAATGTGTTAGTTTAGTGTAGTGTTTTTAGGGTACTTTTGCACTGGTGGGGGTTTATGGTGAGTTTCCCGCAAGGAGTTTGCGCTGCTCAAACTTGAATCAGGAAATTCACTGTAAACCCACCCGTGTGAATGTACCCTCTACGTTGACATGGTGGGCAAACCTCCAGCTGTTGCAAAACTACAACTTCAAACATACACTGACAGACCGTGCATGCTGGGAATTGTACTTTTGCAACAGCTGGAGGCACACTGGTTGGAAAACCTTCAGGTTCTGTTATCTAACTCAGTATTTTCCAACCAGTGTGCCTCCATCTGTTGCAAAACTACAACTCCCAGCATGTACTGTTCTACAACAGCTGGAGGTATGCAACTACAACTCCCAGCATGGCGAGACAGCCGTTTGCTGTTCATGCATGCTGGGAGTTGTAGTTTTTCAAGATTTAGCAACGGTTTAGAACGGTTGAGAAACTACTGCACAGTGATCTCCAAACTGTAGCCCTCCAGCTGTTGCAAAACTACAAATCCCAGCATGCCCACACAGCAAACAGCTGTCTGGGCATGCTGGGAGTTGTAGTTTTGCAACATCTGGAGGGCTAGAGTTTAGAGACCACTCTATAGTGGTCTCCAAACTGTAGCTCTCCAGATGTTGTTAGACAACTCACTGGCTTCCGTAGTCCCGCTGCCGAGCGTCACCTCCGCCGCTGATGGTAAGTGGGCCTCCGGCGCCAGTCCCAGTTCCCCCATTCTGCCCGCACTACTGTTGGTGGGCAGAATGGGGGAACCGAACTTTAACCCCCCCCACCCCTGATCTGTTATTGGTCGGTCACTTCTGACCGACCAATAGCAGTGATAGGAGGGGTGGCACCCCTGCCACCTCACTCCTATCCCTTCTGGGGGATCGTAGGTGTCTTGGACACTCCTGATCCCCCTTATTTTACGGGTCACCAGAGACCTGTATGACCCGGAATCGCCGCATATCGCCAGTCTGAATTGACCGGCGATTTGCTGAAATCGATGACATGGGCGGGTCTCAGGACACCCCTGGGCATTTGCACTGGGTGCCTGCTGATAGAAATCAGCAGTCACCTCAGTCCGGTACTCACTAGGTGTGCGGCGGGGACCAAAATTTTCACGTGCCTACAGGTACGCCCTGTGTCTTTAAGTACCAGGGCGTCAGGGTGTACCTGTACGCCCTGGGTCCCTAAGTGGTTAAAATCATGAGAAAATAAAAGACTTTGATAGCTGTTCTCAACAGGGAGCAACGGCAGTGTGAAAAGGGCCTTTTTCCCTTTTCTTTTTTTAAAGGGCAAATCTTATGTGAAAAAGCTCATCCCCGCCTGAAGCAGAGGCCACCACACCCCTTCCATAAAGCTCTATGGGAGAGCTGAAGATTGCCGAACGGCTCTCCCATAGAACTATATGGAGGGGGTCGTGACGCGCTCCTGTGCTACAGCACAGGGGCTCCAAACAGAAGATTGCGGGGGGCCCAAGCGCTCGGACTACTTCGGATAAGGGATACGTTTTCTAACATGAGATTTTTCTTTTAATTAACATATTGTGTGCAAAATAGGATCAGTACAGGATAAGTAATGTAATATATGTACACAGTGACCCCACCATCTGGAGTACAGAGGGTTCAGGGATAGACAGAGGGGTCTGGTGGAATACAGAGGGGTAAGGGATAGACAGAGGGGTCTGGTGGAATGCAGAGAGGTAAGGGATGGACAGAGGGGTCTGGTGGAGAACAGAGGGGTAAGGGATGGACAGAGGGGTCAGAGATGGACAAAGGGGTCTGGTGGAGTACAGAGGGGTCTGGTGGAGTACAGAGGGGTCTGGTGTTGTACAGAGGGATCTGGTGGAGTACAGAAGAGTAAGGGAGGAACAGAGGGGTCTGGTGGAATACAAAGTGTTCAGGGACGGACAGAGGGGTCTTTTGGAGAACAGAGGGGTCAGATATGGACAGAGGGTTCTGGTGAAGTACAGAGGGGTCAGTGATGGACAGAGGGGTCTGGTGGAATACATAGGGGTCAGGGATGAACAGAGGGGTCTGGTGGAGAACAGAGGGGTCTGTTGAGGTACAGAGGGGTCGGGATGAACAGAGGGGTATGGTGAAGTACAGAGGGGCCAGGGATGGTCAGAGGGGTCTGGTGGAGTACAGAGGGGTCAGGTGGAATACAGAGGAATAAGGGATGGACAGAGGGGTCTGGTGGAGTACAGAGGAATAAGGGATGGACAGAGGGGTCTGGTGGAATACAGAGTGGTCAGGGATAAAAAGAGGGGTCGTCTGGTGGAGTACAGAGGGGTCAGGGATGGACAGAGGTGTCTGGTGGAGTAGAGAGGGGTCAGGGATGGACAGAGGGGTCTGGTGAAGTACAGAGGAATTCATGGCTTAGTGAGGTTAACAACATGGTTTAGAGTGGACATTCTTCCTGTCGTATAAATAATACTGTAAATTTCTCTACTCTCTGCCAGCCCATGTTAAAGGGGTTCTCCGGTGCTTACACATCTTATCCCCTATCCAAAGGATAGGGGATAAGATGCCTGATCGCGGGAGTCCGCCGCTGGGGACCCCGGGATCTTGCACGCGGCACCCCGTTTGTAATCAGTCCCTGGAGTGTGTTCGCTCACTCGCGAACACGCTCCGGGGACTGATTACAAACGGGGTGCCACGTGCAAGATCCTGGGGGTCTCCAGCGACGGGACTCCCGCGATCAGGCATCTTATCCCCTATCCTTTGGATAGGGGATAAGAGGTGTAAGCACCGGAGAACCCCTTTAAGCTATGTAAGGGTTAAACCAGCTGAAACAAACCTTCTAGATAAGGACACAGGGGCAGACAGAGAGATCCATGTCCTGGGCTGATGGTGAATGTACCTCACAGCCCCTGGCCAGGATTACAAGAAGACTTATTTCATGAAGATAGATTTGAAAACTTTCTCAGCGGCGGGCTCCCTCAGCTCCGTTCTCACTCACAAGGGGCCGGCCTCCTCCTTCACTATACAGTGCGGCCACAGCTCTTAAAGCGGCAGTCACAGCTCTAAAAGCTGTGACTGCAAGTTGCGCTTCCAGTGTATTCAGTGTAAGCAGGGAGGAGGCCTGGCCCACCGGGTTTGCCCGACGTGTGTTTCTTAAAAAGGGGTCAAAATCCATTAAAACTCTGACTTAGGTGACTGTGGACAGCTTTCCCATACAGATGCAAAAAGTGGGCATGTCGGCCACCGCTTCCTTTCTTGTGGAGTACCGGGGAACCAAAAAGGAGATCATGGGGGTCCCAGCAGTCGGATCCCCCTGATCAGACATTTATCTCCTATCCATAGAATAGGGGATAAATTATCCTATGCCACAGTACTTCTTAAAGAGGTCACCACCAGGAAGCAGTAAGCTGTATTTTTTTTAAATGCAAGTTTAAAGGAATGTATCTCCTAGGTATGTTGTTTTCTGATAAGAGGAAGATACTGAATTATATTCTTTTTTTATAATGTTTCTATTTTCTGATTATAATTTTTTTTATTTTTTTTTGGGACATTTTCATATTCATCTGTTGATAAAAGCATTTAGAGATATGATTTACTGCAAGCCCCAATTATATAGCCAGCAATGCATACAATGCAACAAGACACACAGCAAACAGATATAGAGCAACAATATAAACTGAGCTGTGAAGCAACCACAGAGGCCCCTTGAGGAAATTTGGTGTGTGTAATCCCATCCGTTCCCGCAACATGTGTGCCAAATCCCGCCTGTTCCCGTAACGTGTGTCCAATCCAGCCCGCTTTCTTAACATGTGTGTCCAATCCCTCCTTTTCCCACATTGTGTGTCCAATCCCGCCTGTTCCCGTAACGTGTGTCCAATCCCGCCTGTTCCCAAATTGTGTGTCCAATCATGCTCGCTCCCGCAACATGTGTGTCCAATCCCTCCTGTTCCTGTAACGTGTGTCCAATCCATCCCACTCCCGCAACATGCGTGTCCAGTCCTTCCTCTTCTCACATTGTGAGTTCAATCCGGCCCCCTCTTGCGACATGTCTGTGTTCAATCCCTTCTGTTTCCGCAAACATTTTGTAAGGTGCCTTCTGCTTAGTTATAAAGTGAGAAAAATGGCACATCTGCTTAGTACTGCAACCCACATGGCCGTTAGTGATTTGCAGGGACTAATATATGAGTTTTGGAGTGTGCCTGTGCATATATTGATACAGCTATAAGCTGATATGCCATTCAGGAGCATAGAAAAGCTAGCTTTTCCATGCTGAGAGCCTTATGTATAAACATTAACAGATATAATGTTCTAATATGGCTACGAAATTGCATTCTATTATGCACTCAGGAGAAATTTCTATGGCCAGATGAATCCAGTTTAAACCATTTTGCTAAGTTACTTTCATCCGCCAATAACATTATTTAGTTAGCCTGGGCAGGTGTCTACAGCGCATGCCCCAAAAGATACACAAAGAACTAAGGAATGTGGCCTTGGATCACTAAGCTAATGTGGCGGAATGTCCACATTGTGCCAGGTACTGTATAAACTGTTTTTATTTCGTATCTATTATCGAAACTAAATAAGAAAAACATGACGCTACCGTACGAGACTGTGTAGAACCAAACACAAAGGATCATTTTGCGTGTTTAAATCCGAGCCATTAACCCTTACTACACTCAGCTTACTGACATAGTGTATATAGAAAATGATTCGAGTATAGCTATTGTAACGCTGCTGTTTAGCAACCAGCAGCGTACCATGTGCCCAGGGTCTTACCAGCACCGTGCGGCATTCTGGGTGCCATGTTCCTGTTGTATTGCCTGATATGATGTGTGTCTTGCTGTTCTGTCCACTAGAGGCCGCGCGTGAGCGCTGGCTTTGTCTTATAGGGCCGCCGTGCACTCCCTAGTGGTTTCCCTTCCAATCGTTGGAAGTCACTCCCTATTTAAAGAGGCCACGCCTGTTATTCTGGGCCTCAGCAAGATTGTGCATTCTGCTTTTGTCTGCCTGGTCTGTATGCTGTTTCTGATCCTTTGCCTGTCTATTGGACTTTGTATACACCATTATCAGCATTGCTGTGTCTGGCGCTACCTCTAAGTGTCAGTTTAGCATCACTCTGCCTGCCTGGTCGGCTGCCACTTGTGGCACAGTGGGTCCTCACCCGTGGGGCGTTACAGTTATAGCTCTATTTATACCAAGATGCCTGTTCCTGTGTCCTGTTACCCGCAGTGGGTTTGTGTAATGAAGTAGCAGTGTCAGATACAGTGACTATGGAGTAAAATATATCTGATTTTTGAATGTGCATGGAGGAAGGACATAGAAGGCTTTTTTACATCTAAATCTGTCTTTAAACTACACTGTACACCAATTCACCATAACATTATAATAATACTGTGCACTACATGATGTCTGAGCCTCATACTCAGCAAGTTGTAATGCACTGCGTTATTGGGCACCTTTCTACCCCCAAAACCCCCACACACTATATAATGGAACACACTCAAAAATATGTTAAAAGTAACTGTAGTTATAACAACTGTATTAAATAGACCCCAGTAAGCAGGGCCCGAGGTCCTGCAAAAGGGATGCGACCAGAAGTCAGCAATTTTGGCCTTTTTTTAATTTTTTATTACTGGGGGGGGGGGGGGGCATATATTTTATTTACACTTTCTAAGCTCCCATAAGGATATGTTACTCAGTACCTAATCCTAATCATGTACATATAATTTTTTTTTATGTGTCTAGAACCTATATATCCCTAACAAATGGCATTTATATGTTGCTCACTTGCTTTGTGTTTTTTGCCTTCTGGAGGGGGCATGTTCGTCTCTCTCACTCACTGTGGATAACTCATCTGTGAAAAGCCTGGCACTCTGCAAATCACTGCTCTCTGTAACCCTTTCTTCTCTGGACAGTCTGAAAATCACTGCACAGTAGTTTTTATGCATACATTTTCTATCTGTTCCTAATAAAGCTGGATCCTAAACAACATAGCTGTCACTATGTGTGTCATTCAGCTTTCACAGACTCCTGAATGTTTGATCAGCTTCTTTGTCTTTCAGGAGTCAGAAAGCTTTGGCCGTTCAAGCATGCTGGGAGTTGTAGTTTTGCATTGCAACAGCTGGAGTTGCAGTGTTTATAAAGCACTGTGTTAGAGCAATGTTGCCTTTAACTGTTGCAAAACTACAATTCCCAGCATGTCCACACATCATTTGTAATTTTACAAGAGCTGGAGGCACACAGCTGAATAATGCACAGCTCTAAAACAGAGTTTTACAAAAATTGTACCCCAGCTGTTTTAAAACTACAACTCCCATCATGGGAGTTGTAGTTTAGGAACATCTGAGGGCTGTAGTGGTGCAATGGGGATCTCTATACTGGATACCAACACACTTTACGGCCGGTATCCAGTATGCTGCAAAATACAGAGTACGGTAGTCTGTCTGCATAAAGACAGATGGCCCCTAGTGGTGGCTATCTTCATTTTAGATTTTTTTTTGTAAAATTAAAATGTTTTTAATATATGTATATTTAAAAAAAAAGTCATCTTATCAGTAGTACTACCAAATATCAAATGTTTTTCATAATTACAGTGCCTCTTTAAATTTTGTGAAATATGGCATTTTTAATAAATAATATCACATGTCATATCAAACAATTGAGTATGTAATCTTAAAGAGGTACTCCGGTGGAAAACTTTTTATTTTTTTAATCAACTGGTGCCAGAAAGTTAAAACAGATTTGTAAATTACTTCTATTAAAAAATCTTAATCCTTCCAGTACATATTAGCTGCTGAATACTACAGAGGAAATTCTTTTCCATTTTAAGAACTGTCCAGAGTAGGAGAAAATCCCCATAGAAAACATATGCTGCTCTGGACAGTTCCTAAAATGGACAGAGATGTTAGCAGAGAGCACTGTGGTCATGATGTCTGCAGAGAGCTCTGTGTTCCAAAAAGAAAAAAAAATCCTCTGTAGCATTCAGTAGCTAATAAGCACTGGAAGGATTAAGATTTTTTTTATAGAAGCAATTTACAAATCTGTTTAACTTTCTGACACCAGTTGATAAAAAAAAAAAAAAAAAAAAGTTTTCCACCGGAGTATGCCTTTAACCCCTTAAGGACTCAGCCCATTTTGACCTTAAGGACTCAGACAATTTTATTTTTACACTTTCGTTTTTTCCTCCTCCCCTTCAAAAAATCCTAACTCTTTTATATTTTCATCCACAGACTAGTATGAGGCCTTGTTTTTTGCGCGACCAGTTGTCCGTTGTAATGCCCCCACTCACTTTACCATAAAATGTATGGCGCAACCAAAAAATACTATTTGTGTGGGGAAATTAAAAAGAAAACCGCAATTTAGCAAATTTTGGAAGGTTTTGTTTTCACGCCGTACAATTTATGGTAAAAATGACATGTGTTTTTTATTCTCTGGGTCAATACGATTACCCATGATACCCATGATTATATACTTTTCTATTACTGTTGTGCTTAAAAAAAAATCGCTAACTTTTTAACCAAATTAGTACGTTTAAAATCCCCCTATTTTAAAGACCTATAACTTTTTCATTTTTCCATATAAGTGGCGGTATGAGGGCTCATTTTTTGCACCGTGATCTGTACTTTTTATTAATAGCATATTTGCTAATACAAAACTTTTATTACATTTTTTATACATTTTTTTTGGAATAAAATGTTATAAAAAAAAGCAGCTATTTTGGACTTTTTTTTTTTTACGTTCACGCCGTTCACCGTATGGGATCATTTACATTTTATTTTAATATTTCGGATATTTACGCATACAGCAATACCAAATATGTATATAAAATATTTTTTTTTACACTTTTTGGGGGTAAAATAGAGAAATTGGGACAATTTACGTTTTTTTCAATTTTTTTTTACTTTATTTTTTTTATTTTTTTTACTTTTATTTTTACACTCTTATAGTCTCCATAGGGGACTATTTATAGCAACCATTTGATTGCTAATCCTGTTCAGTGCTATGTATAGGACATGATCAGGGTTATCGGTCATTTTCTGCTCTGGTCTGCGGGAAGGCAGATCAGAACAGAAGACTCCCGGAAGGCAGCGGTGCCAGGTAAGGGGACCTCCGTCTGCGGTGCAGGATGATCAGATCGCCGCGGCAGCGCTGCGGGCGATCCGATCATCCTTTTAAGTGACCGCGATGCTGCAGATGCCGTGATCTGTATTGATCACGGCATTTGAGGGGTTAATGGCGGACATCCGCGACACCACAGCCGGGACCTGCCGCGCATGATCCGGGCATCACTCTGATGCTCGCGGTTATGCTCAGGACGTAAATGTACGTCCTGGTGCGTTAAGTACCACATCACCAGGACGTACATTTACGTCCTGCACCGTTAAGGGGTTAAGATTGCTGATGCTGAACAATGCTATGGTGTTACACAGCATTTCTCTGTGTTATTGTCGATCTACTGACAGAGTCTGCCTCAGCATATATAGGGGGGGGGGGGGGGGTTGCCGGTAGGACAAGGACACTGTCATTGCAGCCCTTAAGTGCCATGACTGCTATTGATCACAGCACTTAAATGGGTACTCTGGTGATATTTTTTTTTTTTAAATCAACTGGTGCCAGAAAGTTAAACAGATTTGTAAATTACTTCTATTTTAAAATCTCAATCCTTCCAGTACTTATCAGCTGCTATATACTACAGAGGAAGTTGTATTTCTTTCTGGAATTCTTTTCAGTCTGACCAAAGTTCTCCAACTTCCTGTGGAGCATACAACAGCTGATAAGTAGTGGAAGGATTAAGATTTTTAAATATAATTAATTAGCAAATCTTGTACCAGTTGATAAAAAAAAAAAAAAAAAAATCCACCAGAGTACCCCTTTAAGGGCTTAAAGGTGTAGTCCGGCATGCACTTTATTTTATCCGTTCCGGTCTGCAAAAAAAAAAAGAAAACAAATTTTCTCTTGCCTGCCTACGCGCCCCCAGAGCTCCAGTACACGTGTTCGGTCGCCGGGCTGTTTGCTTCTTACTTCCTGTTAGCCCGGCACGTCACACGGAGCTTCAGCCTATCACCGGCCGCAGCGATGTCCCGCCTCGGCCAGTGATAGGCTGAAGCTCCGTGTGACGTGCCGGGCTAACAGGAAGTAAGAAGAATACAGCCCGGGGACCGAACACCTGTACCGGAGCTCCAGGAGCGTGTAGGCCGGTAAGAGAAAGTTTTTTTTCTTCTTTTTTTGCAGCCCGGACCGGATAAAATAAGAAAAGTGCACTCCGGACTACTCCTTTAATGATGGATAATGGTGGGATCGTCCATGTCTGTCATTGACTGTCAGTGCACAGCTGCTGATAGCTGTCTATGCAGTGAGCTTAGGAGGTACTGAAAAAAAGAATGCATGATAGGATGATTCCAAATGGTGTGCCTCCAGCTGATGCAAAACTACAACTCCCAGAATGCCCAGACAGCCAAAGGCTGAAACACTGTCCTAAATGCTATTTAAGAGCTTAAACTCTGAAAAGTGACTTGTATAAAACACACTATAAAGATACAGACAAAATCCAGTGTGCAAATGATGATTTACGCAGCGGTGACTCAGGCAGTTTCTTTTGCTGCAGCGGAGGTAAGCATGGGAAGCCCAATATCCATGAATAAAACAGTCATTCCAGCTCCGATAGATGCCAGGATTCTGACATAACTTTTATTGCAGATCCATAGAAGCACCAAACAGCTGAGCTTATGTATTTCACATTGCATCTCATTCTTTGGCTGAGCTATGACTATGAATCAGATAGAGCTCTGAACCTATGAGCTGCCGATGCTGAAATAGATCTGAAATGATAGTTATATGCTGACATTCATGAGTGCTGCCAATATTGCAATATTCACCTTTTAAAAAAAAAAAAAAAAAATATATATATATATATATATATATATATATATATATACACACACACACACAGTAAAATCTCCCTTAGTGGACACCTACCAATAGCAGACTTTTTTTTATAACCCAGCAGTCTCATAAGACTTCATGTATTTGCTCCCTCCGACTAGGGGACACTCCAAATAGCGGATGCGGACACACCCAGTAGGGGACAAAACACTCCCAATAGGGGACAAAACACCCCCAATAGGGGACAAACAAGCTTATGTGCCAGCCCTAACTTGTACACAAGGCTGCCATCAGGGGGGTGCAGCCTTATCCCGCTAAGGGGCCTGGGCTCCCAGGGGGCCTGCTTCTGTACGTCCATTGGCTACATCATTTGCCCCCTCTGATCCCCCTGTGCCACTTTATTTCCCCTGTGCCAAATCATCCCCCCATTTATTACCCTCTGCACCACATAATTTCCCCTTCATTCCCTCCTGTGCCACTTCATCCCCCCTGTGCCATTTCTTCCCCCCCCCCTTTATCCCACCTGTGCTTTTTTATTTTTTTTTATTTATATATGCAGAGCAGCTCATCACACCACCTTCTCAGGTAGCATGATCAGCTCTGGCTCCAGTTATGAAGTCTCAGAAACTGATTGGGATTCATGCCAAGCCAGAAGGGAAGAAGACCCATCTGCAGTCAGCTGTTCCAGGGTGTTCACCCCTTGTCAGTACAGAGCAGGGTGTTCTGGCTTGGCTGAGGTTAGAGGTCTGTGACTAGCTGAATGACTAGAATATATTATTCCTTACCCAGAAAGCCTGCGGAGTGTTAATTGCCTTTTTGAATCTCCATTCTACACCGGAAGCAGGGCTCCTCCCTAAGGAGAATACTTACCTAGTCACAGGCCTCTCACCTCAGCCAAGCCAGAACACCCTGCTCTGTACTGACGAGGGGCAAGCACCCCGAAACAGCTGTCTGCAGATGGGTCTTCTTCTCTTCTGAGGAGAATTCTGGCTTGGCATAAATCCCAATCAGTTTCTGAGACTTCATAACTTGAGCCAGAGCTGATCTTAGGGCATGCTACCTGAGAAGGTGGTGTGATGAGCTGCTTTGCATATTCCTTACCCAGAAAGCCCGCAGAGTGCTAATGGCCTTTTTGATTCTCTGTTCTACTTCGTAAGTGTTGTTGCTTCTCCCTAAGGAGAATACTTACCCCTTATATATATAAGGCTGGATACAATCTGTATTTACAGTAAATAATTGGCACGTGCATGTAGGGAGCACGTGCGGACGTCACGCTGTCCCACCCTTCTCCCTTATTTTCATAAATTTTTCACCAAGCTTCCTCAGGGTATGCCCTCTTAAGGTGTACCCCTGGCGGCGCTCAGACACACCTTTAGCTGAAGGTCAGGTTAGGTAGGTTACCTTTCCCACTCCATTGAAGGCTGTGACAAAACATATATACAATCATTTTTGGTTAGTTTTTTGTTCAGTAGTAGTAACAAAAAAATCAAGTTACTACGTCAAGTAGTAACAAATAAATAAATAAATTAAAATTATGGCGGCTGTCAAATATTGCTCCGTACCAAAAAGTAACCATACTTTGGTTACAAAACTTTTTCTAGCATGTGAATCGGGGTTCAGCTGACATACCTATGGCAGCACAGATCCCACAGAGTTAAAGAGCCATTCCGCCAGAAATGAAAGTGCCCACAGAGCGCGTAGATAACATAGCCCTGTGCGATCCTAAAACAAAATGGTTGATGCATTATACAACATTTGAATGTCTGACTCCTCCACTCAGTAATTATAACCAGCATTTTTTTTCTGTATAATTTAAAAGCCTTTTTCTTTTTGTTCCTTTCAGCCGCACTTTTAGGTCCCTGTAATTTGCAGCTTTGCATACATAAAGTAGGCCGACTCTGCGATACAGCCGAGCTCTATTATCGCCAGCTTCTGGTAGTGCCATTCACTTACATTAAGGGCATGTAATAGAATATGATAACCATAGTAACTATGCGCCCTTGTACAATGCAGATAAATCTGAACAGCACTGCAACAGTCATGTTGACAAATGTAAATTGTGATCTTCAGTATCCCATTGTAACTGGCTAATATTCTCTACATTCTTCCATATCTACTATATTTCTGTTGCCTGGATACCACCCAGCTTTCCCAATCTCCTTAAGTCTAGCCGCGATATGCTTGTCCTCCCTGCGGGAGCTCTGCAATCCCCCCGCACTGTCTTCTCTGCCCCTCTTCCTTCGCAACCCAGGGCATCTCTGCTTCAATAAACGGCTCCATAGGCTGACACCTAGGTGGATGCTGGGAGCACTTGGGGTCGAAAAAAAGGGACATTGAACCCGGACCTTTGCAGGTGCCTTCTGGACCAGTGGGAATGGGTAGGTTTGTTAGGGGTCCTTTCTACTTTCGGGAAAGGGCTTGCAAATTTTTTTTTAGTGTGACACGTTTGCACTTTGTCTTGCACTGGATGACTGGAGCACGTTCTTCTGTTCACTGTTTTCTCAGCCCGCAATAAATCTTCTCTCCTCCGCCTTCCCCATCCCCTCTTCCTGCCCCCAAACCAACAATTCTCTGTACCTGTCGGATAGTTAAACATCACCAGGATGTAAAAAAAATTCCTGTCAATCTCTGTAGTCTGAGAGTAACCCGATCAGGACATGTGCCAAAATCCACATGCAGGATGTCCCAATACTGTCAATCTCCACAGCCAGAGAGTCAAACAGCAGAGCCCGGATTGTTAAATCATACTTTACCATGGCGTTAGTCCAGCGGAAGGATGTTTAAAACTCCTGGGTAATCTCTGCAGCCTGAGGGTCCCGTAGACTTGCTTGGGCTGTGGAGATTGTCAGTATGGGGACATCCCTAAAATCTACTATGTTTTTATTTGATGTATATGAAACATGTTTACCAAGTTCAATCAAAATATCGCCAGCCGTTCGTAAGTTATGCTGGAACATAGATATATATATATATATATATATATATATATATATATATATATATATGCATATGTATATATACTACTAAAGAAATAAAGGGAACACTAAAATAACACATCCTAGATCTGAGTGAATGAACTAATCGTATGAAATACTTTCGTCTTTACATAGTTGAATGTGCTGACAACAAAATCAAAGTGGAAAACCACACTACAGGTTGATCCAACTTTGATGTAATGTCCTTAAAACAAGCCAAAAGGAGGCTCAGTAGTGTGTGTGGCCTCCACGTGCCTGTATGACCTCCCTACAATGCCTGGGCATGCTCCTGATCAGGTGGCGGATGGTCTCCTGAGGGATGTCCTCCCAGACTTGGACTAAAGCATCTGCCAACTCCTGGACAGTCTGTGGTGCAATGTGGCATTGGTGGATGGAGCGAGACATGATGTCCCAGGTGTGCTCAATCGGATTCTGGTCCGGGGAACGGGCGGGCCAGTCCATAGCATCAATGCCTTCCTCTTGCAGGAACTGCTGACACACTCCAGCCACATGAGCTCTAGCATTGTCTTGCATAAGGAGGAACCCAGGGCCCACCGCACCAGCATATGGTCTCAAAAGGGGTCTGAGAATCTCATCCCGGTACCTAATGGCAGTCAGGCTACCTCTGGCAAGCACATGGAGGGCTGTGTGGCGCCAAAGAAATGCCACCCCACACCATTACTGAGCCACCACCAAACTGGTCACGCTGGAGGATGTTGCAGGCAGCAGAACATTCTCCACGGCATCTACAGACTCTGTCACATCTGTCACATGTGCTCAGTGTGAACCTGCTTTCATCTGTGAAGAGTACAGGGCGCCAGTGCCGAATTTGCCAATCTTGGTGTTCTCTGGCAAATTCCAAACGCACTGCACGGTGTTGGGCTGTAAGCAAAAAACCCCACCTGTGGATGTCGGGCCCTCATACCACCCTCATGGAGTCTCCTGATGTACTGGCCTGTCTCCTGGTAGCGCCTCCATGACAGACGCAGCAAACCTTCTTGCCACATCTCGCATTGATGTGCCTTCCTGGATCAGCTGCACTACCTGAGCCACTTGTGTGAGTTGTAGACTCCGTTTCATGCTACCACTAGAGTGAAAGCACCGACAGCATTCAAAAGTGACCAAAACATCAGCCAGGAAGCATAGGAACTGAGAAGAGGTCTGTGGTCACCACCTGCAGAACCACTCCTTTATTTGGGTGTCTTGCCAATTGTTTATAATTTCAACCTGTTGTCTGTTCCATTTGCACAACAGCATGTGAAATTGATTGTCAATCATTGCTGCTTCCTGAGTGGACAGTGTGATTTCACAGAAGTGTGACTGACTTGGAGTAACATTGTGTTGTTTAAGTGTTCCCTTTATTTTTTTGAGCAGTGTATATGTATATATATATATATATATATATATATATATATATATATATACACACACACACATGCATAAAATTATTTATATTTATATATATATATATATATATATATATATATTTATATATATATATATATATATATATATATATATATATATATATATATATATATATATATATCTATTGGAATGGGGCCTGACATTTTGCCCGGTCCTGGTGTTGATGAAGTATTATTTATTGAAACAATATTCATGTCCTTGGGTAAAAATGTTTACTGTCATGCTAGAGACTTAACTATGCGCCCATCTATTCCACTCCTCTAGGTATATACATTATGTCTTCGACCTTGGGAATGGTCCTTCCTTGATGAAAGGCAATTCAGAGCGACCACTGAATGACAACCAATGGCACAGTGTCGCTGTCTCGAGAGATCCAGGAAACGCGCACACGCTAAGAATTGATGGAAGAACAGTCACACAGCACTCTACAGGGGCCAGCAATCTAGATCTAAAGGGTAAGAATGCATACTGCCACCGATAGATGCCACATATGTAGATCTGCTAAATGTTCCGTTATTTTTATGTATTTATACTTGTGATGTGTGTATATTTTAACGGTACACACTGTAGTTCATATATATTACCTTTGACATTTGTTCTGTGATGTGTTACATGTGTCATGTGATGCTATAAGTACCAGCCTTTTTTAGTATTATGTTCATACTGCCAAGTTCACATTTGGAAAAGGGGCATAGCCCCCGAAACGCGTTATGTTTGTGACTTTAATAAACAACGTTTTCTAGTGGGGGATTGTAGCTAGAAGTCCTTTCCTATATGTCGGATTGTGGCAGACACCTGGATTTTTTTTGTTTTCCTACCTACATGTATTTATACTTGTGAGTCCACTCTGTCAAGGCACTGCTAACAGTGTCAAAATGTGTAAGAGGAAAGTGTCATTTTATTCATACAACACATATCCAGGAGGATAATCCTCTATACTTTGTTTAACATGTTCCTATAATTGATGCTTCCCTGTTGGAATCAAGGGCCTTAAAGGGGTATTCCAGGAAAAAACTTTTTATATATATCAACTGGCTCCAGAAAGTTAAACAGATTTGTAAATTAATTATATTAAAAAATCTTAATCCTTTCAGTACTTATGAGCTTCTGAAGTTAAGGTTGTTCTTTTCTGTCTAAGTGCTCTCTGATGACACCTGTCTCGGGAAACGCCCAGTTTAGAAGCAAAGTCCCATAGCAAACCTCTTCTAAACTGGGCGGTTCCCGAGACACGTGTCATCAGAGATTACTTAGACAGAAAAGAACAACCTAAACTTCAGAAGCTCATAAGTACTGAAAGGATTAAGATTTTTTAATAGAAGTAATTTACAAATCTGTTTAACTTTCTGGAGCCAGTTGATATATAAAAAAAGTTTTTTCCTGGGTAACCAATTTAAAGAGGACTAAGTTAGCCCCAAAAAGCTTAGGGTGCCCTGATACAAACACCTTTTTACAGTTCATTGATACGCTTTCTGAAACATGACTGTATATAATTTGACAGTTCAGGGAACCAGTCAAATGGGTGGGAACTTTATTTTAAAATTGGGAGTTATCAGGTGATGTGTGAGGTTATACAGTCAGCGGTTGTGAATATTTTACATTAAAGGGGTACTCCGGTGTAATTTTTTTTTTAAATTAACTGGTGCCAGAAAGTTAAACAGATTTGTAAATTACTTCTATTTAAAAATCTTAATCCTTCCAGTACTTAGCTGCTGTATACTACACAGGAAGTTCTTTTCTGTCTGGCCACAGTTCTCTCTGCAGACACCTCTAAGCATGTCAGGAATTGTCCAGGAACAAATCCCCATAGCAAACCTATCCTGCTCTGGACAGTTCCTGAGGTGTCAGCAAGGAGCACAGTGATCAGACATAAAAGAACTTAGAAAAGAACTTCCTCTGTAGCATACTGCATCTGATAAGTACTGGAAGGATTAAGATTTTTAAACAGAAGTAATTTACAAATTTGCTTAATTTGCTGGCACCAGTTGATTAAAAAAATTGTTTTCCACTGGTGTAGCCCTTTAAGAAAGAGGCTTGCATGCTTTATACTCACCCCCCCCCCCCCCAAGTAAAATACACCGAAGCTTATCGGTTCAGCTCCCCCGCCAGCCCTGACTGTGACACAGATGAGACCGGACCCACGTCTCATGGGATATATGGAAGAATTAGACAAAGTCCAGCGCAGTCTCAGAGCAATGCATGTTTCTTTATTCAGCAATTAGCCAACATAGAGTACAGGTGACGCGTTTCGGCTATACTGAGCAGCCTTAGTCATACAATGAACAGACATTTGTGAATTGTATTTATAGAGGAAAAGGTGGGGTCCGGAGGATGGAAACGCCCACCTTTTCCTCTATAAATACAATTCACAAATGTCTGTTCATTGCATGACTAAGGCTACTCAGCGTACCTGAAACGCGTCACCTGTTCTCTATGTTGGCTA
This sequence comes from Hyla sarda, assembly GCF_029499605.1. Classification (NCBI taxonomy): domain Eukaryota; kingdom Metazoa; phylum Chordata; class Amphibia; order Anura; family Hylidae; genus Hyla; species Hyla sarda. Next base: position 277,979,282 of record NC_079194.1, on the reverse strand, counting down.
ATTGCTGAATAAAGAAACACGCATTGCTCTGAGACTGCGCTTAACCAAACGAGTACTAGTAGAAAATAAGGTTGTTTACCTATACAATCCTAAAGGATATGGAGACATGCGGAGAGACTGTCCTCTAGTTTGCTCCAAAGTGTATTGTGAATGATGATACAGGTAGAAACAAATAGTGTAAATATTTGAAATAGCATAAATTAAATGAAGCAAAATAGAATAAAATAAAATGTGTCTGACAATGTAGATAGGTTATGGTAATGTCTGATTGCTGTAGTATAAGTGACAACAATACAAAGAGAAACACATTGATACACAGTGTATACATAGATTAATAAAAACTATGTATACACAGATGAAATGTATCATATATTGTCTTGTACCTTATATTAATGCATGAAAAAAAACATTTAGTTATTGTGATCCCAAAAAATTGCACTTTATATAATTTTAATCCAATCCAGCTTTATACAATGTCCTCTTTAAAACAAGAGATCGTGGCAGCAATTTTTATTGAATTATTCTTAGGTTTATTATATAATTATACGTGCCTATAATAAGAAAAATGCCCTAGTATAGGAATTAGGAAAGCATAATAAACAGGTCATTTGTATCCTATGGATATCTATGAAAGTTACTTAAATCCTATCGATACATAGCTCCTGTTAGTGGGAGATCATTAGTGGTTATTGGCACTATGTGCTGACTAGTGTTGGGCGTGAATATTCGCATTTCAAATTTTTATTGCGAATATTGCAAATTCTCGAATATTGCGAATATATTCGCTATATATTCGAAATTGCGAATATATTCGCTTTTTTCCTGCATACACGCATATGCGCATATTCCTCCTTTTCACTTGTGGGCCAATTAGAATGATGCAAATACACTTGTCAGAGGTTTTCAACAACATCCCTAGCAACCAATAGTAAAGTTGCCCACCCCCTCACTGTTCTCTTCCTCCAATACACAAACATGAGAATATTAACATATGCGAATATTCGCATATGCGAATATAACGAATATGCAAAATTCGCAAATATAGGACGAATATTCGTCTATATATTCGCAAAATATCACGAATTAGAATATGGGCAATGCCGCTCATCACTAGTGCTGACTATACTGTAAGTTCTTTTGTAAATTATGAAGATATGTTGCTATGCATCCCTAGTTTGTTGAATGGTATGTCACATAGCCCACATAAATACCCTCTGTGGCTGCCAACAGAGTATGCGACCGTTGCCAGGGGCTGCCCTTACTTACGAGCCCTTACTTAAAGCTGGATTCGACTTGTTTGATATGAAGTGCAATTTTTCAGGATCACACACAAAAAAAAATAATAATAATAAAAAAAAAAATAAAATATATATATATATATATATATATATGTAAATATATACACTCTTTTCTCTTGGATACATAATTGTTATGCTTTATACCACAGCGATCGGTGATGTCCTGTATTAGCCGCGGGTCCCGGCCGTTGATAGCCGCCGGGACGACCCGATATGACGGGGGAGCGGGAGCCGGCGGAGGACGTAAATATACGTCCTGCGTCGTTAAGGGGTTAAAGGGGTACTCCGCTGCTCAGCGTTTGGAACAAACTGTTCCGAACGCTGGAGCCGGCGCTGGGAGCTCGTGATGTAATAGCTCCGCCCCCTCATGGTTTAACACCCCGCCCCCTCAATGCAAGTCTATGGGAAGGGGCGTGGGGGCTGTCACGCCCCTTCCCATAGTCTTGAATTGAGGAGGAGGGGTATGACATCATGAGAGGGCGGGGCTATGACATCACAAGCTCGCGGCACTGGCTCCAGCGTTCGGAACACTTTGTTCCAAACGCTGAGCAGCGTAGAACCCTTTAAATTGTCAGACAAAATGTAAACCCTCATATCTCAGGAACAAAAGGGCGTATTAAGAAGCTGAAAAATGGTGTGTGGTCAGGGTACCTTGAGATATTTAGTGATTGTGCAATAGGCTATCAATTGATTTGCATTTTTACTCAGTGAAATCTGTTTTTGATACATGTGATCATCAATGATTCATATGTTCATTGGCAAACTTCAGGAGGGCTTGTACATGAGCTTTCTTGAGCAGCAGGACTTTGATGGCACTGCAGGATTTCAGTCCTTCATGGCCTAGTGTCTTTTACCAATTGTTTTCTTGGTGACTATGGTCCCAGCTGCATTGAGATCATTGACAAGATCCTCCCGTGTAGTTCTGGACTGGTTCCTCATCGTTCTCATGATCATTGGAGCTCTACGAGGTGAGATCTTGCATGATGCCCTCAACCAGGGGAGATTCACACTCATTTAGCATTTTTCCCATTTGAGAATCATCACATTACCTGTTGTAAACTTCTCACAAAGCTGCTTGGTGATGGTCTTGTAGCCTATTCTAGCCTTTGGTCAACAATCTTGACCCTGAAATCCAGCTCTTTGGTTTCTGTTGGTGTCTTTCATACAAGCTGAGATTAGAAGCACTCCCTTCATGAAATCTCTTAAGCTCGTTACCTCTTTGAAATTGTTTGATTGATAGGGGATCAAATTCTTATTTCACTAACTAAAATGCTAATCAATTCATAAGTTATTTAAAGTGTTTTTTTTTCCAGATTTTTTGTTGTTGTTATTTTTCTGTTTAAATAACCCTAACATTACAACTATAGACTGATCATTTTATTGTCAGTAGGCAAAAGTACAAAATCAGCAGGGGTCAAATATATGTATATATATATATATATATATATATATATATATATATATATATATATACATATATACATATATATATATATATATATATATATATATTTTTTTTTTTACGTTAACTGTATTAGCTAGTTCTCAGTTCTAAAGGCTGTAGGTACAAAAAAAATGTTGATGCCAGAAATGTGACAGAACACTGCTCCTGTGTCAGGGATTTCACCTCCTCCCCTTCATTCTCTTAGCTTTAAAGATAGGGAGAAGGAAGAGATGGATTAAGTACTAAACCAAGTATGGATGGTGGGAAATTCCTCCAAGTTTTAAGGAAGGGCAGATCACATAGATTGTAGATGGGGAGGAAAGAACATACAAGGCAGTCTGCAGGGGACTGAGATCACCCATGATCAGACATGTTATACCCTATTGTTTGGATTGGGGATAACATGTCTAGGGGTGGAGTACAGCTGTGCTTATGCATAAAGCATCAGAGTCCTGTATACACAGATCTCCTATTCAGCATGCATTACTAATATGCTAATATGAGAACATTTTTAAACGCTTTGGAAGTTGCATATTATTACTTGAAAACGTAACTTTGCTTAGCTACTGAGTTTTTAATGAGGTTGTGTCTTTATTATTACTTTTGAATGTTTAACTTGTATTAATAGTTTAGAGGGAATGAGTTTAGTGAAGTTAGGTTTTAATTTCAAGACCCAGAAGAACAATTTTGCCTATAAAAGTATACAATAAAATTGACAAGCAGACCAAGAGTAATGGGGCCTTAGCTACACATGGGGTCCATGTCATTATTATAATATTTTTTTTTCTTTTTAAATAAGGTTTTGAAGATTTTATTTTTTTCATCTGTAGATTTATATGAATAGTTTAACACATGTTTGAGTCTAGACAGCGCCTGGGAAAAATGATTTAATCCCTACACTTGGGGATGGTTAGTCAGCATTTTTCTTTATATCAAATACAAAATTCACAGATATCACAAAAAAATGTTTAATCATTGAATATTCTACCTTCAGGAAACATCTCACAGACACATGAAAGGAAATTATATTAATTAAGGGGCAGATGTTTTTCCAGATCAAGTAAAGGATTTTTTTTGTCTTGTAATTATAATAGGGAAAAGTGACTTTACCGATCTATGGGATTTAGTTTACCAAAAAAACAACATGGCTCCAACAAGAGAGTTGTGAACTAAAACAATGCAAACTCCTTGGAGGCATAAATCCCACAGGGAGTGTGGCAAAAGATGTTGGTTGTTTCAAGTCAGCCTAAAATGAAATACAAGTGAAGCTCAAAAAAATTGAATATCGGGCAAAAGTTTTTTTATTTCAGTAATGCAACTCATCTGCGGGAGGAATCATGAAGTGCTCCAAAATCTCCTGGTAGACGGATGCGTTGACCCTGGACTTAATGAAGCACAGCGGACCAACACCAGCAGATGACCTGGCTCCCCAAATCATATATGACAAATCACAGCTTGAACTATGTTGCTTAGTATGTAATGAGTCTCTCATATATATTAGTTTCACCTTTTAAGTAGCATTTTTGAAAGAAATGAACTTTTGCACGATATTCAGATTTTTCGAGTTTTACCTGTAATGCAGGAGTGTGGAGAATGGATGGAAGTGATATTAAGGATTTATCTGCATTGGCCAAGAAGATGTAGCTAAAATTCTTCTCTATTGTTATTTTAAGAAAACACATTGGGGGAGATTTATCAAAACCTGTCCAGAGGAAAAGTTGTTGAGTTGCCCATAGCAACCAATCAGATCGCTTCTTTCATTTTTCAGAGGCCTTTTCAGAAATGAAAAAAACGATCTGATTGGTTTCTATGGGCAACTAAGCAACTTTTCTCTTGACAGGTTTTGATAAATCGCCCCCATTGTCTTGTAATTATAATAGTCAACAAATGACAGTAGGTACTTACAGACTTTACCCATCTGTGGGACTTGGTGTACAAAAAAAAAACAGCATGGCTCCAACAAGAGAATTGGGAACTGAAACAATGCAAACTCCCACAGGGAGTGTGGCAAAAAATGTTGGCTGTTTTGAGTCACCCTAAAAAGTTGGATGCTGAAGTGTGGAACATTGGATGGAAGTGATATTCAGGATTAATCTGCATTGACTAACGAGTTGTTGTAAAAATTCTTCTCTTCTTGTCTATTCATAAAGATGAAGCCCCCTGCTCTATGCGCTGCTAATAGAAATACTTTTCATTCATATGGCAGCAGGGGTATATGTATATAGAAGCACTGGGGGGGCAGACATATAGCGTTATCTGCCCGCCCCCCCCCCCCCCCCAGTGCTTCTATATACATATGCCACTGCTGCCATATGAATAAAAGGTATTTCTATTAGCAGCGCATAGATCGGGAGCCGGCACTATGCAATGCTAATAGAAATACTTTTCATTCATATGGCAGCAGGGGTATATGTATATAGAAGAGCTGTGGGGGGCAGACATATAGCATTATCTGCCAACCCACAGCTCTTCTATATACATATGCGACTACAGCGCTATGTACGAAAAGTATTTCTATCAGCAGCATCGGGCAGACGATGCTGCTGCTAGAATGCTTTTCCCATATAGCGCTGCAGTGGCATAGGTATATAGAAGTGCTGCGCTGCGAGGGCACATATAAATGCCTGCAGGGGTATATATTTAATGTGCCGGCGGGGGTCATATCTAATGCGCTGCAGGGGGGATAGATATATAGGCTATATGTCTGCCCCCCTTCAGCGCTATATATGTTGCCCCCCACAGTGCTTTTAATATAGATATGGCCCCTGCTACTCCCAATGTTCATTTTAAATCTCCCGCTGGTAGCCCTGATTAGCTCCTCAGTACCGGCCATTCAGGGCTCCCCACGGGGGATTCAAAAATGAAAGTTAAAACACACTGATACATCGCAGGGTTGCGGAGCTTGTCGGCCGCTCCCCTGCTTAATAACTTCAGATCGCATCGGGTCTCAGAAGTGAAACCCGGTGCGATCAATCCCTCAGCCCCTGTACTACAACCCCCATCATGGTACAGACTCTGTTCCATGATGGGGGTTGTAGTACAAACACTAATGTAGCCTCCCCAGCTGTCTGTAGACTCCTGCAGCCAGGGAATTACTACTCCCATCATGGAAAGAAGTCTGTTCCATGATAGGAGTAGTAGTAGTCCTGGCTGTGGGAAGTTGTAGGCAGAGGTGTTCGGCCATACATGAGGGATAACGGGTCTTAACAGATGAATATTTATTCAGCCGTTAGCACCCGTTATTTCATCCGTTATTAAACGTCCGTTTTTACACAGAAAACGAATTAATAACGGATGAATGCTAATAGTGTGAAAGCAGCCTAAGGCTGCATTCACATCACAATTTAAGGGTATGGCAGCTGGATCCGACAGGACTTCAGTCGGAAAATGTTACCAATTTTTGTTGCTGAACTGATACTGTTCAGAAATGAGCCAACCGGAGTCACTAGTCAATAGCAGTACTGTATCTGGCTCATAGAAATAAATGGGTTATGGCAGGGATACAGCTTCCAAATATGTCCAAATCATGGTGTGAATTCAGCCCTAAAGACCCAAAACCCTAAGGGGCTTATGTCCCAACGGGATTAGTTCCCAATTAAGTAGGGACCCCCTCTTATAAAAATAAATGTTATTTAATCCATTAAAATAAACCCTTTATAAGTCTCAGAATTAGTTAGTGACTAAAAACACAATGTTGGCCAAGCAGGTAGGGATCAGTATTTGTGAGGTTAACTCTCTACTGGTCAGTGTTTCCACATACCATGTTAATAGGGTAGAGTTATTCAAGATTTCATGTTGCATAATTTTTAATGACTCTTATTCACCTCCCTATCTTCTTAGTAGTGCCTTGTCCCTTGACAAAGCCGATTAACTCAGAAAAATGTCTGGGAGGGCTACAGTTGTTGATTTAATGTGCAAAGTGGCTAACAGTTAGGGGATAAAAGAGTGTAATGTGGTAGCAGTGAAATAGGGAGGTGACAAAAAAGGAAGTAGAGGTACTACAGCACTGAAATCACGAATAACTCTACCACTCTATGTACAGGAGCAGGGACTGTTGTCAAAGACAGGAGTCCCTGCTCCTGCACTCTGAATGGTAAAGGATACACTGTATGCCTCACTACCCAGTCAGCTTTTACTCTGACCATGCTGTATGCATCACCTCTTTCTTACAACATGAATGTTCACTGAGAGGCAACGCACACAATGTATACTTAACCGCTCAGTGTTCAGGAGCAGGCACTTTTTAATCAGATTCAAATCCAATTCAAATTATTATTATTATTTTTTTAAATCAAAGATTTTTATTAAGATTTTAAGTGGTTTACAGTAACAAAAAATACAAATACACACATAAACCCCCAGCCCCCAACCCCCCCCCCCACCCCACCGCGAAAAAACACTCCCTCCCGCCCTTCCCCATCCTTCACAGCAGGCTAGCGCAACATATAAGTATAATATGGGATGACACAGTGCAATATGTTCATCATTCCCCCAAAAAAGAAGGTCATGAGCAAAAAAGTTTTCTCAAAATATAAGCCACAGCAGGTCAGCGTACACAAATTCGTTAGAACACTCTGGAACAATGAAACAAGTAAGATAAGCATGCACACCTAACATGCCCACCATTAACAGAAACCTAACAGAAATTATGGGATATAAACACCAGACAAAGGACTCACACAGCACACAAACAAGTAGATAAAGAGGAGAAGAACCCTCAGCCATAGAGTATGCACTACCTATCCTCAAAATGCCCCCAACCCTCTCAAGTACGCCTCCATTGATGTCCGCTGTAGGTATGTGGAAGGTAGACTGGGAGTATCTATCCAGGGGCCCTATATGGACTTGAATTTCCCCATGACCTTCCTCTTAGTATACAACCCCTTTTCTAGACAGATGATATGATTCATTCTCAATATCACTTCAGACAGGGTAGGCAGGGAAACCCGCAACCAATGTTGCACTGTCAATTTACAGGCTTGGTATAGAATTCTACAGATCCCAACGTACAGTCCACTATTGTCATCTAATCCCTCTAGGTATCCTAGCACACATGTTGAGGAAGACACAATGGTTTGCTGAGTTGCTCATAGCAACCAATCAGATTGCTTCTTTCATTTTCCAGGGGCATTTTCAAAAATGAAAGAAGTGATCTGATTGGTTGCTATAAGCAACTCAGCAACTTTTCCTCTTGACAGGTTTTGATAAACCTGCCTAACCAATTGAACTACCTCCCTCCAGAATTGCGTAAGATGAGTACAGTCCCACATCACATGTAGCAGATAGGCATCAGGCAAAGAGCATCGAGGACAGCAGGAGTCTGGCCTAACTCCAATCCTATGGAGAAAGGTAGGTGTCCGAAATAGTTGAGAAACTCAATGCGCTTCCGACACCGCAAGGCATGGGGTCATGGCCACAACCTGTGTCCACTGTCCAAAGCAAATCCTAAAATGAACTTGAAAATGAATTTGGGAGATTTGTTCAACTCTAGTTGGAAATCGTTACTAACAATACATTGCTGTACACTGTCTGCCAATCCGTCATGTAAAGGGGTAATAATTTGGGTAAACAACAACGTTGTTGGGTAGTTATCCTCTTTGGTATGAAGCTCGAGGATATATTGGCCCACGTGAAATCTCACAGGAAGAATTCGGTCAGTCTGGTGTTTAGTTAAAAGGTGAAAACAATAAGAAAGATTAATCGGTATTCAATAGGGAGTTCACAACCTGCATCTCTATATCTACAGATAAACAAGATTATGCCAGCGCCTGGATAAAGGGAATGACTGAGCAGCTCATTCGCCCATCATCAGTCATAGACTTAATACATGATCTATCAATCAAACACACAGCTAGACTTTTATATATATTTTTTTATTTAAGACCGACAGAAATGTATTGACTATGAAGTCTTATTGTACGTCTGTCTCACAAAATTACAATTCAATAATTAGACCTGGAGAGCTAATAGCTGGAAAATAAGGAAAGAAAAGAAAAGAAAATAATAAATCATGTGAATTTACTGTAATAATATATTTGTATTTCAATTACGTTCCTGCAGCAAACAGCAAAGTGACAGTATAATATGCATTTAGATTTATTCCCTTCTATTGTTTGCCTTGCTCTGGATTAACATAGGTAAACTAAGATTTCTTTTTTTCTTCTTTATTTCCCCTTCTTTCTCTGGTTGAACTGTATGGGCTATGCATAAAAAAAAGTGAAAGGCGAAGACTGCACCCCCACGACCACGGCTCCATTCATTCAGCCACTTGGAAATAATTGGCTGTCCCATAGACAGTGAATGGAGTGGTGGCCGTACAGGTGGAATCTTCACCATTTCACCATAATTTTTTTTTTTTTTTTTAATGTATTTTAGAAATTTAACATTGTTCCTACCATACAGCACAGTATATTCTATGGGTCAGTTCCCCTGTCCCCCTACTTCAGCAATTGATAACTTATATAAGTCAGTGTTCCCCAACCCAGTCCTCAAGGATCACCAACATTTCAGTTTTTTTTTAAGTTACTCCATTGGAATAGAACAGGAAAAAATTTAAATTCTGGACTGTTGGTGGTCTTTTAGGACTTGGTGGGGGGACCTCTGCTATAAGAAACCAGATCACTGCTTTTTTGTATTAGGAAATGGGTGAAGACAATAGAACAGCATCCTTACCACGGATGAAATCATTCCTGTACAAATTTAACCAAAATAATTGGACTTTGAGGGTTATAGTCCTAATAGGAAAATATAAAACCCAGCTGCCAGACTGTTGTCATTTCAACTCAAAAAAAAAATTACATTACAGAAATTTGTATATTAGGGTGAAGGGATAGCTAAGTCAATCAGGGACATCGGGAAGGGGGAAAAGCTGCTGAGGACTGCCTCGGGACTAGGAGCTCCATTTCTGGCCAGCATGAAACTGACAGGGGTTGCCTTCATCATTTTAGGACATTGTGTTTGCCTTTGAACCACTGTTATAAATGTTTTTTCTCTATCTCTCCACCACATCATTGTTGTTTTTCATTTTTCTTTGTCTTTCTCCTATCCAGGTGAACTATATATCGGTGGCTTGCCTAGAAATATGTACGCCACTCTCCCAAAGCTGGTTGCCTCTCGAGATGGTTTCCAGGGCTGTCTTGCATCCGTGGATCTCAATGGTCGCCTTCCTGATCTCTTAACCGATGCGCTGCATCGGACAGACACTGTGGATAGAGGTTGTGATGGTAAGATTGTAAAATATTTTACGCTAAATATATTATAAAATATGTAGCTTATCACTCTTTTTATGCACTTGTGTGTTGGTGTGGCTTGTTGTACTGTGTGAGTTCTTGACATATGATGCTATCACCCATGTTGCTGTTTTAGTTTCCTTGTAATTTAAAATTTTTGGTTAAAAAAGAGTGTTTGGGTTTAGAGTTGAAAATTATACGCCAAAATAGAAAACAAGTAGGATACTAGACCTACCAACCAACACCCACAGGTGTAGTGTTACAGAATAAATGCAGCCCAAATATGAACACCAACACCAAAACATTTTTATATTAAAGTATGTAAATCTTTATTAGTCGATTACAATAATAAATGAAAACACATATAGTCAATTCATCATTTGACACATTAAAATATCAGTCACAACCGGAAATACACTACAGGCAAGAACAAGGTGACAAGAATGTACTAATACACAGACCCCAGATTATATTAAATTAAGTAGCAGCATAACAATTTCACAGAATAACAGTGTATAATCAAGTTAATTCTTAGTAAGCTGCATAGTGCATGTAAATCTGAAGCTTATAGGAATAAGGTATTAAACATAGGTCCCGAAGTTTATTGCAAGTATACAAGTCTTACCAGTATGTATACAAACCCCAACATATGAAGAAGAATTGTCCAGCACCGATTAGTATGGAATGGAACTATTTATTGCAGAATCAACTTCAGTTCAGGGACATGGTGGACACCAGTGACGCGTTTCGGCCCTACAACCGGGCCTTAGTCATACAATTAAAAAGAGCATGTACAAGCCTTAAATAGTGAGTACACCCCAAAGACCTCCCAATCTTGGAGGTCCATTTTGGGATTGCCTCCCCTCCCCCCACTGCACAGGTGTATCATAGCCTCATATAAGGGCTCAATATCTCCATGCAGTGTGGGGTAACATAGACAATAGTTCCCCTGACATCCAAATATCAAAGGATCAAAATAATTATAAAACATAAAAAATAAAAATGTGCTTCGTCATACATATATAATTAAAAACCATAGCTATATGGTATATAATGGCTTGTGAACAACCAAGAATAACATAGAGTGAGGATATGGTGCAGAATATAGTATATAGATAAAGTATATAAAATAATATTATTACCACTGTGAAATCAAGGTTGATAATAGTACTTTATATACTTTATCTATATGCTATATTCTTATGCATCATATCCTCACTCTATGTTATTCTTGGTTGTTCACAAGCCCTTATATACCATGTAGCCATGGTTTTTAATTCTACATGCATGACATAACATATGTGCCATTTTTATTCTTTATCTATAGATCAATAAAAATATGTATTCTTTTTTATATATGTTTTATAATTATTTTGATATATGGATTTCAGGTGAACTATTATCTATGTTACCCCACACTACATGGAGGTATTGAGCCCTTATATGAGGTTATGATACATTTGTGCAGTGTGAGAGGGGAGTCCATCCCAAGATGGACCTCCCAGGTTGGGAGGTCTTTGGGGTGTACGCCCTATTTAAGGCTTGTACATGTTCTTGTTAATTGTATCACTAAGGCCCAGTTATAGGGCCGAAACACGTCACTGGAGTCCACCATTTCCTTGTACTGAAGTTGATTCCGCAATAAATAGTTCCGTTCCATACTAATCGGCACTGGACTATTCTTCTTCTACTGTTCCTAAGTTACAGGCGTAGCCCAAGCCAGTCCGAGTTCTGCTGGCTAAGGGAGTGAGCTGAGGACCCATCCACGCTTTCCACAAACCCCAACATATGTTTTGCTCGGACTACGGAGCTTCCTCAGGGGGCATGGACGCCCCCTGAGGAAGCTCCATAGTCCAAGCAAAACATATGTTGGGGTTTGTATACATACTGGTAAGCTTGTATACTTTCAATAGACTCCGGGACCTATGTTTAATACCTTTTGCCTATAAGCTTCAGATTTACATGCACTATGCAGCTTACTAAGAATTAACTTGATTATACACTGTTATTCTGTGAAATTGTTATGCTGCTATTTAATATAATCTGAGGTCTGTGTATTACATTCTTGTCACCTTGTTCTTGCCTGTAGTGTATTTTCAGCTGTGCCTGATATTTTAAAGTACCAAGTGATGAATTGACTATATGTGTTTTAAATTATTATTGTAATTGACTACCGTAATAAAGATTTACATACTTTAATATAAAAACGTTTTGGTGTTAGTGTCTATATTTGGGGAACATTTAGTGTTGCAAAGTTGCAAAATTATTGTGCATCTCCCGTCCACTCATTACAAAAATAGCATTGAAAAAAAAATATTAGACATTATGTAAATGAACATAATGGCAAAGGGAAAAAATACAGGCTTAAAAAGTGGTCGAAAAAGCCAATGATAAATTCCCCCATAGTGAGGCAGTGATATAAAGATGGCTTTGATGGGTATGTGATTCCATCTTTATATGGCAGCCATTTAAAATTCACCTCCATACAGGTTCACAGATTTGTTTTATACACAAAGCCGTATTCTTGATCAGACCAGGGCGGATGTGTTCTTTACCGTTATAGAATTTCAAGCTGCTATAAATCCATCCTTTGCTCAGAAAGGTTTGCTGGCCTCCTCCATAAAATATGACATCCATAGTTCGCTGTGAATACGGATGCACTCTACAGCTGGTAGCTGGCAGAATGCAGTGATAAATCACTAAAATAACGAAATTGTCATGGAGCCAGAGGGGCCCCCTTACCTGGGCACAGAAGAAATCCACAGCGATGACCATCTTGTCTCTCGGTCACTGTCATAGCTGCCGGGGACCAGTGCACCTATATGCTCATGCCTGAGACATGGCACAGATGCCCGGACATGTGTGCACACATATGACTTACAGAAAGCAACATCTTTACCTGTATAGCATGTACCTTTAGGGTCACATCCCTTTCAGCAGACAATCCCATAGAACCGGCCACGCCTGTGTTGTCTCATCAGCTGGGGAATTCCTGGCTCCGCTTGGCCTTTAAAACCCAGCCAGTTATCTATATCAATGCTAGGTTATTATGTTTCCTATTACAAAGAGACTAAGTTGTTGTTTCCACGTTCTCTTTTCCTGCCTCCCATACCTTTCTATTAGAACTCCTGGATTGAAACTCCTGGATTGTGCTACCTGCCCTCCCCTGATTGTGCTACCTGCCCTGACCTCAGTTTTGGACTATGATAGAGAAAGAAGAGGGACCGCGCCTCGTGTATTACCCAAGACACAGGGTGGAATGAGGGTTAGGGCAGGGCACCAGCCTTATGGTTGGCCGTTCACCTTGTAATGGATAAATTGTGCTTATCGCCCCTAGATATGGGTACAGTCAGAAGCTTGGTCAGAATGAACTGAGAAGCCTATTGGGTCACAGGAATGGGGAACCCATTCCTTTTCAGTGAAGTAGATATGAAGAGCGAAATTTGACCCATACGTCAGGCGCTGTTCGGAACAGCGCCTGACGTATGGGGCGAATTTTGCTCTTCATATTTACCTCAGATTTGGACTGACCTTCATCATTCTCTGCCCTTGCAGCTACTGTGTTCTGGACTTTGTTGTTTGTTCATTTTTACTTGATATTTTTGATTTGTTCTGCAGCTAGGTTTCATACCAGAATTAGTGTTGAGCGGCATAGGCCATATTCGAATTCGCGAATATTCGCGAATATATGGACGAATATTCGTCATATATTCGCGAATATTCGCATATTCGTTATCTCCTCGTTTTATTTTCGCATATGTTCGCGTATGCGAAAATTAACATATATGTGAAAATTTGCATATTCAAAATTAACACACGCGAAAATTCGCATATGCGAAAAGTAGTATATGCTAATTTTCGCATATGCGAATTTTCGCACGCCAGTCTCACACAGTAGTATTACAGCCTTCTTTACACCACACAAGCTGGAAGCAGAGAGGGATGATCACTGTGATGTGTACTGTGAAGAAAAAAAAAAAAACACGAATATTCGTAATTACGAATATATAGCGCTATATTCACGAAATTCGCGAATTCGCGAATATGCGATATTCGCGAAAAATATTCGAATTGCGAATATTCGCGAGCAACACTAACCAGAATAAAGAGAAGACACTTCCCAGGTTGCACTAAAGCAATGCTGATGCTCCTTCATTCTGAATCAGTGGGGCTCAAAAAGACTGGGCCCCACTTTATAATGGGAATAACCCTTTATAGTATGTCTTTTTATAACATTTTTATAAACTTGCCTTTTTTTGTTAAAATAACCTTCAGAGTGGTGATAAGGGGATTTTAGAGCCCTCACTGCTGTTTATAAGTCCCCTCCATGGTGCAGAGTGATTTCTTATTCTCTGCATTTCAGGAGGCAGGACTAAAGCTGGGTCTTTTGCCAGCAGCACACACACAGATTTTCCTCCTATAGTTGCATAGCCAATCACAGAGCTTCATACTTGTCTCTGCTATGCCATGATATGCTGGAGAAAGTTCACTGAACTTAACAGGCTGCCACTGTGTTGGGGGGGGGGGGGGGATGATTTACACAGTACACTTCTGTAGATGGCATGTGGAGTGAGAAGGAATTACTGATACACTGACTGCAGCAAAGATGGTAGAGCAGAAGGGTCACAACAAGAAAGGTGGACTAAGGTCTGACTGTTGCAACTGCTAAGGGGGGGGGATTACATTGCAGTAGTGTTGACATACAGCAGTAGGTATTAACACTGGTATTTACACGAGAGACAACTGCCCTGAACTTTATGGGTTTATGGGTGGTAAGAGAAGAAAAGTTAAGCCTTGATTTACCTTTCAGGAACAGTGTGGATTAGCTTGCTGGTATCACATGGTAAACCCCATCCCCAATTTCTTAATTTTTTTTCCTGATCTAGCTGTTACTAGAGACATATTTACCCCAACATCAGGCAGTGGACAGCAGATTGCAGCAATTGCCTAGGACACCTCACAAAGAGTAGCGCATCTCCATTGAAGTTGGCAATGCCTACATCTATTACACGACTCACACTGTTCTCTGCCACAAGTGAAATTCCTATGTTGGACTTTACTAGAGAAGCTACACCTAGTAGATTTTAAAGAGGATTCCAATATCACCTTGACAACAGCGCCTTTACAGCAAATCACAGGGGGTCCTTGGTTTCAAGTATAATACATGTGCATAAAACATGTGCTTGCTCACTTAGCACCTGTCACTTTGTTTCTGTCAGTGTAGGTATAGTGTGTAATGCACCTCATTGACATACCTTCAGTTAATGTAGTCCTTGGCCTGGGGCACACTGCCTTATTGTTCATTACTTTCACTATAAAACAAGCCATGGATCATTCATGAAAAAAAAAAAAATGAAAATTGCAAATGTCAGTGCTAGAATAGAAATACTTATAGCCAACAAAAAGCTAACCAGTACTATAAAATATAATAATAAAAGTATGACATTTATATGTATAACATTTTAAATATATAATAACTTCGAAGTCATAAGGAATCTGTAATCCTGGTATCATCACCCATCTTTATGTAACCTGGTAGATGTGTCTTTAATCCATCTTAATTTCTTTTGACATTTGTTTTATGTAATTCGCACTTGTTTCCTCTGTTAGGCTAGGTTCATACCTAGTAATATTAGCCAACACAAAAGTGGAACGGACCAAAACCCTATGTATGAGAGCCTCATCCGTTGAATAGCCTCATCTGTTGAACAGCCTCATCCTTTGAACCCATTTTCAAGTTGCCTCCATCCCTCAATTGCCTTATCCTGCCTTAAAACACTTTGGCCCTACATAGAAATCTCAAGCCATTACTGGACATATGTACAACTGTTCGTAATTGTGTTTTTGGATCATTCAGCCATGAGTCTTTTCTGCACAATGTGCCAAAAAAAAAACTTTCTTTTGTAACATGTTACAATCTCCCCATCTATAGCTCCCCCAAATGGTAATAATGCTTCCTTTGTGGCCTTACAGCGGTTGGGTAGTTCCCCCCTTGTGCAAGTAGTCCCTCCCAATTAGCCAGGTATCTCTCCCCTATTAGGCAGGTATTTCTCCCCTAGTTGACCCTTAATAAGCAGGTAGTCCCCCCAGTAATAAGATAGTACTCGTAGTAGGTAGGCAGTCCCCATACCTAAACTGTCTCCACAGTAGGCAGAGAGTTACCCCCAGTAGACAGTTAGTCCACCCTACTTGCTAAAATAATAAAAAATGAAATGAAAAATCACTTCCCTCCTATTCGGCATAGAGCAAAAGCCTTCTTGCAATGGTTCTGTACTGTAAGAGCAGTGAGACTTTGGAATTCTCTCCCGGAGGAGGTGGTCATGGTGAACTCTGTAAAAGAGTTCAAAAGGGGTCTAGAGGCATTTTTGGAGAATAATAACATTACAGGTTATGTATACTAGATTTATAGGGACAGAACGTTGATCCAGAGATTTATTCTGATGCCATATTTGGAGTCGGGAAGGAATTTTTACCTCTAGTATGAGGTTTTTTTTGCCTTCCCCTGGATCAACTCAGTAGGGACTCATTAGGGATATAGGTGAAACTAGATGGACTCTGGTCTTTTTTCAACCTTACGAACTATGCTATTATGTTACTATGTAATATATACCTAGCTGCTTAGTTTAGATGAATGAGTATAAACATTGGGGCAGTGTAAACATAGACCATACTAATGTGGGGTATACAGCAAATGATAAAGATATCCACACTCACTGCAGGGTTAGCGACTCGGTGCTCCTAGTTGGAGGTGTCGGTGGATCTCGGCAGCTGACGATGAACACTATGCATCGTCAGCCGCGGTGATCCACCGACACCTCCAACTAGGAGCATCGAGTTGCTAACCCTGCGGAGAGTGCGGATATCTTTGTCATTTACTGTATACTCCACATCTGATAGCCCTTTCCATTTATCCCAGCACCACCGACGACTCCAATATTTATAGACCTCCATCCTCACATTGCTGTCTCAGCCTTATAGTCTATGGCCATTTAACCCCTACGTAGCTGTAGCAGCTGAGTGGTGCCATTCCTCATTTCTTTTTACACTTGTATAGACTATACTAAAGATGCACAAAATGGACATGCGTCTTTTTTCAACCGTACTTACTATGTAACTATGCATCAAACAGGTACTTTAATAAATCTTACACATTTATGTACTGCCTAGACTAAGGGCGATTCTTGCTCTAAATGAGCAGTGATCTTGTAGATCAGCACGCACTTAGTGATCCTATTACAAAGCTTGACTACCATGTGGGAAGGGCCACACAAACACTGATACATATACCAAATTCCACACTCTATTTCTTAGTCCTGTATATTAGGTTCTGTGATCACCCAACAAACAAGCAAATGCTCATCAGCTGATTGGTTCATTCTCAGAACAAAGTGATCAGTGTGTAATAGAGCTCTAATTTTACACCGCATATTGGTTGGCTCTCACTGCAGCAGAATCTTGGGCCACAATTTTGGCGCACTGTGCGGCATCTCAAGCCTCACTCCCTCGTCAAAGCCACACCCCTATTAAGTGATGCACGTGGAAGGTCCATGCTGTATGGACCAAAACGTGTGCATGTTTTATATTTGACATGTACAATAATTACCGTATAAACTGGTCACAAGTCATATAGAGGAAAGTACCACCAGAGTTTTTGGAATCCATGAGCGCCCAATCGGTCCCCAGATCCTTCACATGCAGAGCCTGGTTGCTTTCACCAGTGTTCTGAATGGAATTTTCTAATTGAAAGAACAGCAGATCTGCATTATGCTAATATGTAAACTTCCTTCTGTTTTGCCTTTATCCAATATTTCTCCCTCAAATGAATGGGTTCATTAAAGTATTTATTAATAATCCTTATTATCGCTTTGGGTACAACCCAGCCTTGCACAGAAAATAGAGAAATATCCTGACTGATTTCTAATGAGACGATACATGAAAGAACTGAAGGAAAACATAGTCGTTGGTTATTCCTGCAACCACTGCAGACAGTTTTAGAAAAGAAAGGATCAGATTACATCTACAAAATGAGATTGATCTCAACAGGGGACTAGTGCAGATAAAAACTTTGCAGCAGCAGATACAGTGTAATAGACAAATGCAGTGTTTTTTTTTAAGACAACTACATGAACAGATAAGGACATCTACATCGATGTAATTTAGAATATATTTCCACGTAATGACAGACATCATTGGCTTCATCTTGTAAAATACTTATATAGCGGAGGCTCTGTGGTGCAGCATGTGCCGGCACTTTTTAGCATAGGACACAAGCAATGAAAGAGAAACTACATACCTAGGTTATAATATCTATACCTTTACATAAACTTCAATGGTCACACCTCCATACCAGGCTAGTGTGGCTTTCATCCCTCTATGACACAGTCTTCACAGTCTTCAGTCCTTTTTCGAGCAATGACACCAGAGCTGTGTGTATACATACACTGATCACCCATAACATTGTGCAGGACCTCCATTAAACTATCTCTGGTCCATCAAGGCATGGACTCCATAAGATTCCTGATGGGTTCTTGTATCTGTGTTAACAAAATATGGCACTCCCTCTTAGTCGGTGCCCAAGTAGGAATCCCAATCCTCTTAAGTATAGGATAAAACTTGGTACTCAAATATAAGATGCAAAAGGATTTTTATTTTCACAGTCCATATATTATTGACGTTTCGGTCCTACCAGGACCTTCCTCAGAATTTAATAGGACTGGTGCGGAGGAGAATATAGGAAAAAACGGCCATGTGCCGTGCAAGTGGTGCAGTGTGTAGCGTGACCAAAGCCACGGAAGCGGTCACGGAATTTCCCAGCAGATAAACTTCTGCCAAGAAATTAATGTACACTAGATATGCTAATATATATGGACACAATAATCAAACAACCAATCAAAAAGTAACATGGTAATTTTGATGTCATAACTAACCCTCCTCATTTTTGTATGCAAAAAACAAATTTACTTCCTGTATTAAACAGAACTCTTTGGGGAACTGCTGAGTTTCCTTCTAAGAAAGAGTGTATACCAACATCCTCTGTGTTGTGTATATTTTCTTATGCCGACACTTAGCAAAATATATAGCAGCACAGTCAATCACATTTGAAAGCCTCCCCTCGGACGATCCTTATCAGTGCTTCAGTAGTCTCTTCTTTGGGATAAGACCAGAATGGCTAGCTTTTGCTCCCCAGGGGCATCAATGAGTATTGTGTGCTACGGACAGGGACCTGTCAAACTTCCCCTGTGCTATGTGATGTAAATGCATCAAAGTTATTGCTATGCTCAGGCACAACATGCCAAAATACAGATGCATGCCACAATATTATATCAATTAATGTTGCTAAATAAAGTAACTATATGGGGAATACTGGACCCAGACAAGATAAAAAATGGGTCACAAACTGTAGCATTGGTTTAGAATTCCCATTAGTATTAAAGGGATTATCCAGGAATAGAAAACCAGAACTAATTTCTTCCAAACACAGTCTCACACCTGACCTCTCTGTGTGGTATTACAACTTGTCTCCATTTACTTCAAAGGAACTTAGCTGCAATACCATACACAACCAGAGGACGGTGATGATGCTGTTTTTGGAAGAACTTAGCTTGAGTTTTCTTTTCCTGGCCAATCATTTTAAAGGGGTTATCCCAAGATGAAACGTAATCCCCTATCCATCAAATATGAGATAACTAGCTGATTGATTAGCTGATGGGTGGTGATCCAGCCTCTGGGCTTCTCCACCAATCAGGATAATGGACATCATTGGTAGTGATGAGCGGCATTGCCCATATTCGAATTTGTGATATTTTGCGAATATTCGTCCTATATTCGCGAATTACGCGTATTCGTTATATTCGCATATTCTCCTATTCAAGGAAGAAAACAGTGAGGGGGTGGGCAACTTTACTATTGGTTGCTAGGGATGTTGTTGATAACCTCTGACAAGTGTATTTGCATCATTCTAATTGGCCCACAAGTGAAAAGAAGCAATATGCAAATATTCACATATGCGAAAATGCACATATACGAATATTCACATATGTGAATATGCGCACATGCGAAAAAAAGTGAATATTTGTAATTTTGAATATATATCGAATATATTTGCAAAATTCGCAAATTTGCGATATTCGCAATAAAAATTCAAATGCGAATATTCGCACCCAAAACTAATCATTGGTCTGTTGAGTGAATTGAGCTGGATCATGCATGCTCAGCCGCTACTACATTTGTTGTCTAGAGGACTTCCAAACATTGAAGAGCTTGAGCACTGCCACTACTCGGGTCCCAATAGTTGAACCACCACCTATCAGCTAGTTAAGCTTACTATTGTCCTACAAGAGTTCATACATAATACATGTATTTTAAACAATATGCATTGGCAGTAAATGCCACTTGAATGAGCATAGATGATGTTCTGAATAATACAAAATGTTGTCTATTTTACTTGCAGGTCCCAGCACCACATGCTCCGAGGAATCCTGTGGTAATCTGGGTGTATGTCTACAACAATGGGATGGCTTCATATGTGACTGCACTATGACCTCCTATGGAGGACCCATTTGCAATGATCGTAAGTCTTCTAAGATCTTACATAAAATACAAACAGGCATATATATATATATATATATATATATATATATATATATTTAGATAAAATCTTACATCAGTATTTAAATGTTTAATATGTTCCAGTTTCAACCACGTACAATTTTATAGATTATCAAGCTTCTTCATTAGTTAGAGCTTCCTATATCTATATTGGCTTCAGTTCAGTTTAACTCTCCTGGATAACCATAATGACTGATAAGAATAATCAGTCTTACAAAAACTGATAATATAACTAAAACATTAGTTAGACACAACCTAAAGAAGTCCCTGTGAACAATTGTTGATGTGTCATCTATAAAGATGAAACAAATTTCCTCTGCAACAGAATTTTTTTATAAGCACGACCCCTTAGGGCCCTATTGCATGGGCCGATGTACACTATAAATGAGTGCTGCTGATCTTGTAGATCGGTATAACAAGGCTCAACTTTTTTTCCGGGAAGGGCAACACAAACGATTCCTTGTCCATTTGGCGCATTTGTCAGCCACTTAATGTCTATTACACAGAGTGACAGGACCCATCTATCAACTGAGGATTGTCCAGAAAACCCTTTTAATCCACAAACATTCCAGAATAAATTTAAAATAGGAAAACATGTATATACAACTTAAGAAAGTCAATTGCAAATATATGAAATGTAATGAGTTTGCTTTTACCAACATGCTATGCTTCATTTGTATATAGACCATGAATCAAATTATTGCAATGAATATATACATTATTATTGCAATGAATATAAATATATATATATATATATATATATATATATATATATATTGAAAATGAAAAATTGTACAAGGTTCACACTATATATGGGCACACCATTGGGTGCGACTATTTAATACATTTTTCAAGCTTATGTAACTACCCTGGCATTGGCCTATGTCTAGTGCATGTGTAGAATACCTGTTTTAAATGTTGATCCAGTCTGATCACTACTCTGGATCTGGAGGGAGAGTTTTCTCTTTCAGGGCAGATTGCTTTATATCTTAAGGATTTATTTAGATCAAAATGGGGATAAAAGAGTTTTATCTTCTTCTCCAGACCTTTGGTTAAGCTTAATGGACATGTCTTCTTTCATCCGTACTAAATATACAAATCTATGGACATGTTAAACCTATAGAATTCATGACATACTGACTGTAGCTGCCAAATGCAGTGTGAACCTTGCCTCAAATATACTTCTTTTCCCTGGCTATAGTACTATAGTAGTGTGGTATTGCTTTGTCCCATTTACCATGAAATACACTCATTGACAAAAAAGAAAAAATCAATAATAAATAAATAACACATCAAGGAGTTGTTGGAATGTTGGAATAAAATAAAAATTTTGAATGTTATGATGTTATATATAAGAGATTACAATATTAGAGCAAAGGGACAAGTTTATTTGGGAGCACTGTATAAATGAGCAGAGGCTCTAGTACCCTGTCAGGTGCCTCTAGCATGGATACAAAATGAGACACAGATGAGATACATGGAGGCTCTATTACCCTGTCAGGTGCCTCTAGCTTGGATACAAGTTGAGACAAAGATGAGATACATGGAGGCTGTAGTACCCAGTACCCTGTCAGGTGCCTCTAGCCTGGATATGAGATGAGAAACAGTTGGGTATGGAGGCATACAGGTTCCATATGGCATCCTGTTGCACATTTAAGGGGGTACATGAAAAAAGAAAGTACAGTGATGGCGCCCTGATAGGGCCGTTACCTTTATAAATCAACAAGTGATCGCAAAGAATTGGCAGAAATGCGATCACCTTTTGGAGTTGTGCAAATGTCCAGGCACAACTCTGGGATGCGCTCAAAGATGGTGTGCGGCGAGGTTCCGGGAGCCTCTGTCCGTCGGTACCGCTGGCAGCGGTCGGGGATGTAGGCTAGAAGCAGGTTGCGGGTGTCCCTGGCAGGGGATGGACCCAAAACCCTACTGGTTCTTCTGCGCTTCACCGGATGAAAGACACAAGTAGTGTGATAACCTTTTATTTCCGATGTACCAATGGTATACACAGGCAATATTAGTTACACAGTTATAGGGTGTGCAGGACAATGCATTTCCAGAGGAGATTTTTCTCTTCGTCAGGTCCGTTTAGTTAGTGTAAGGTGATAGTATTTATAAAGTGTGGGCGGTTCAGAACTTTCAAATCAGCTTGGTCAAAACAACCTAGATAGGGTGCTTCTCTCAGTCCAATGAAGTCTGTCAACTGGGCAAAATGTCGTAGAGACATGTCTAGCAGCCAATGATCTGTCTCCAAGAGGTACACTATCCAAAAGTAGCCTCTGACAGCTTTTTTTTTTTTTTATATGACAGCGGGGAAGCCTTCTTGTGGCAAAACCCAGTGTCCAATCAGACCACACCTTTGCATACATTTACATATTTGCCTGTGACCTAACTGCTTGAGTTTTCCAGCTGATATTTTCTATCATTTTTATTTATTTTTGTCAATGAGTGTACATTAAGTATCTTTATGTTTTGGGGTTTCTACAACACAAACTATTGAGATTGCACAAGACTTTTTTTATGTAAATAAAATAAATGTGTCTAATTCAATATTAACATTAAATAATATAAGTAATGGCCAATGTACGTACGGTAAGTACACCATTTTGCACTTCTTAACAATTGTATGTGAAGACATAATAATAACAATGTGAAAAGATAAAAGATAGCAAGCGGTGTTGATATGCCGCTCACCTGTAAGATGTGACTGGAGAATGTTTACATGTGGGGATTCTTTGATACGACGCAGATGATGCCATTATGACATTTAATAATGTCTGACAGTGGGAGGCCATTTGTTCCTATGTAGAAGACGTCAATGAGCCCTTCACATGCAGTGACAGGCCTATCTCCAGATTGTTGTTAGCGTGAAAAATCAATTTAAGCCATGATGGCGACAATTATCATCAATGGAATGCAGGCACTAAAGGTCATTTGATGAGAGGTCACGTACCCTACGGATAGTGGCAAGACCTTGGTAATAGGGAGTGACTCGCCTCAGTGATTATATAAGTTATTTATGGTGTTAGACCAGCCGTTGGCTGTCCGGGCATGCTGGGAGTTCTAGTTTTGCAACAGCCCGGGGTCCGCAGTCTGGAGACTACTGGTATAAACTGTATGGAGTATAGTGCAGAGATGCGAGCACTGGATAGAGCTGCTCCGCGTCTCAGAAGGATGAAGGACGACCGCAGCTGGGTGTCAGGAGTGACACCCGCTGTGATCTATCCTTAACTGCAGGAACTACTGCTCCAATCATGGAGCACACTCTGCTCCATGCTGGGAGCTGTAGTACCTGCATTAATAGATAGATCTCAGCAGGTGTCACTTCTGACACCCGCTGAGATCATCCTGTATAATTTACAGATGCGGGCGGCACGGCTGTTCTTAGATGGTCCCCTGCACTGCCGTATATCTATATACACCTATTCATATTTCCCTCAGAGAGTTGAGATTGGCTGGAACTATATGGCCAATCATAGCTCTCTGAAGGAAATATGAATAATTTGAGGGGACCATAGAAGAGCAGCCACCCACATCTATACATTATACAGGACAATCGCAGCAGGTGTCAGAAGTGACACCCAGGGCGATCTGTCTATTACTACAGGTACTATTTCCATCATGGATCAGACTAAACATAGTAGTACTACTTAAACAATTTAAAAAATAAAGAAAAAAAGTTAAAAAAGTTAAAAACACATGCACACACTTTATTCAACACATTATTAAAATACATTACTAATAAAAAGTTTTACAAAATTAATTATAAAAATATATTATTATTAAAATGTTGTTATAAAAAAGAAACATTTTGTTAAATACAATTTTTTCATCCCTACTGTATCTTTTTTTTTTTTTTTAAATAGTACCCTACAAAAATTGATTAAAAAGGGTATCTCCATCACTTTTTTTGTATCGCTAAAGTCCAAAAAAGAATAAAAACCACCTGCAAAAATGGGAGAAAAACGCCATGTATTCAGAGGAAAAAAATCCCATAGGCTCAACATGCTGCAACTTAGCAAAACTGCCAAGGAGCTGAAAAATGCCCAAAAAGAGTGAAAAAACTGAAAAACGCAAAGTGGAAAAATAATTTGGCATTTTTTCATTAATTTATAGCCAACATCTGTCAGCAGCGTTTTTTCAATAAAAAAAAATGCCATGGGGGCCATTTTGGTGTTTTTATTGTTGGCAAAATGCCCCCCCAAAAAATAAAAAAAAAGTGGAGACTTAGCCTAAGTCTTAACATGCTGCTATTTTTGGAAAACTGTCACTGAGCCCAAAGAATACCAAGGAAGAGTTTAAAAATGCCACCAAAACACCAAGTGGGTTTAAGTTTTTTTGTTCAACCTTACAAACTATGTAATTATGGAATTAGAGCCTTTTTCCAATCTCCCAATTGAATGGAGTCCTGAAAGAAAATTTCAATGGAGTCCTGAAAGGTACCGGACCCTATTGTACCACCATATTTGATTTCATGGGTGGCATAAGGAGTTTTTCTCTGTAGAAATCCAACAGACATACTTGCACTTTGCTGAAGAATTCTTTTCTAAATGCATTGGTTCTACGTGAGAATATCTCTGTAAGGTCTTGTGTACATGGTGGAATTCTGTGAAATCTGGCAGAAACATTTACGCTCAGAAACTCTGTTGCAGCAGAGTCACATTGTTTTCAGTGTGATTCTGCTGTACAGCGCAGATCTGTCACAGAAACTCTGATTCCAGCTCGGAATTCCGGAATATACTCGGAAATGCATTGCCGTCTATGGGGAGGACACATTTTCTGAGTGGTCCTAACGCCGCCATTTTCTGTGGAATATCTGCCCAGACATTCCATAATGTAAACATAGCCTTATACAGTACCAAATGGCAGCACATGAAGTGCATATGGCTCAGTATTTTGGATTGTCTATTACTACTTACAGGTCTGTGTTCTTACATGTATTTTGACTTACCGTATATACTCGAGTATAAGCTGACCCAAATATAAGCCGAGGCCTCTAATTTCACCCTAAAAACCCAAGAAAAGTTATTCACTCGACTATAAGCCTAGGGTGGAAAATACATCATCCCCCCCCCCATGTCATCATCCCCCCTGTCATCATCCAGACCCCGTCATCATTTCCCCCCGTCATTGTCACCCCCGTCATCACCCCCCCCCTCTTCATCATCACCGCCTGTCAATCTCAGAGGTCTTCAACCTGCGGACCCCCAGATGTTGCAAAACTACAACTCCCAGCATGCCCAAACAGCCATCGGCTGTTCGGGCATGCTGGGAGTTGTAGTTTTGAAACATCTGGAGGTCCGCAGGTTGAAGACCACTGCTGCCTTCGTCATCATCCAGACCCCCCCTTTAGTTTTCTACTCACCTCCCCTCGGTGGGAAGGAAGGGTGAGCTGGTCCGGGCCATCTATGGTAGTGACATTGCCTTGACGACGACGCACAGGGACGTCCCTGTGCATCGTCGTCAAGGCAACGTCACTAGGCCCGGAGCGGAGAAGAGGGGCTCCCGGGGAAAATGGACAGCCCCGAACGACTAACCCTCCCAACCGGACGGTCCCTGCAGCACAGATGGCCCGGACCAGCTCACCCTTCCTTCCCACCAAGGGGAGGTGAGTAGAAAACTAAAGGGTGGTCTGGATGATGACGAAGGCCGCATTGGTCTTCAACCTGCGGACCTCCAGATGTTTCAAAACTACAACTCCCAGCATGCCCGGACAGCCGATGGCTGTCCGGGCATGCTGGGAGTTGTAGTTTTGCAACATCTGGAGGTCCGCAGGTTGAAGACCACTGAAAAGGGATTGACAGGCGGAGAGTTCACTCGAGTATAAGCCGAGGGGGGCGTTTTCAGCACGAAAAATCGTGCTGAAAAACTCGGCTTATACTCGAGTATATACGATATCTCATATAAGGTGTTATCTCTCCTCTATATTACATGTGTTTTGATATAGATTTTTCTATACCTGCCTTTAGTTTATAGAAAATCTATTGCATTTGATATCATCGTGTGTCCATTTTATAGGTAAACTTTTTCTTTATTTAGTTAATAAATCAAAAATCTTGGTATAATACTACATAATGGATTTGTTTAAAATGCCCATGTCCTGATGACGGCTTCACACTAGTACAGTCACAGTTGTCTTTCATGTGTGATGTTCTCAGACATCTCTACTGTACATTAAACTAATTATTATCATCTCCTATGTGGGTAGGAAGTCTTTGACCGCCGTACGTTGAACATTTTAGTTTTGTCCTAATTTTGCTCTAAATATCTTAAATTTGTAGACTATTATCCGTTTCATGTCCACTCCGCAGTACAGCTAGATCTTCTTTCCTTCTATATCTTACATTTTTAGACAATAACCTGTACCGCAGTGAATGTTTAATTCATGAACTTTATTTCTAATGCATAAACAATTTATAGACTTTACACCCCCTCCTCTATCCAGAAGAAAAGTTAGGATCCAAGAAGTAACATTTTTATGCTTTATTTTTCAGAGGAAAACTTTTTTTGTAAGTTACCATGAAAGCATTTTAACAGTGCAGTGCTTATAAAATTAATAACTCTTTCTTCCACTAATATTCCAGAAAATAATTACAGCCTTTTCTATGTACCGTATTTTTCGCCCTATAGGACGCACCGGCATATAAGACGCACCCAATTTTAAAGGTGCAAAATCTTGAAAAAAGATTCTGAACCCAACAGTGATCTTCAACCTGCGATTGAAGACCACTGATATTGGAGGTTATACTCACATGACCCCGCCGCTCCGAACCCGTCACGGCTGCCCTGGATGTCGCTCAATTGCTGTCGCCGCTTCCCCGTGGTGTCTCCGACGCTCCGGACGTCTTCTTCCCCGGGATCCACGCTCTCCGTCGCCGTCATCACGTCGCTACCCATGCCACTCCTATTGGATGACGGGACGGCGTGCGCGACGACGTGATGACGTCGAAGGAGAGCGCCGGCCATGCAGGGGATCCCGGCACGGAGCAGACACCGAGGAGGCAGGTAAGGTCCCTCCCGGTGTCCTGTAAGCTGTTCGGGACGCAGCGATTTTACCGCGGCGGTCCCGAACAGCCCGACTGAGCAGCCGGGTTAGTGTTACTTTCCCTTCAGACGCAGCGGTCAGTTTGGCATCACCGCGATCGGTGATGTCCTGTATTAGCCGCGGGTCCCGGCCGTTGATGGCGATAGGTGTGTGTATTCGCCGTATAAGACGCACCAACTTCCCCCCCCCCCAGTTTAGCGGAAGAAAATGTGCGTCTTATACGGCGAAAAATACGGTTTTTG
Organism: Hyla sarda; assembly: GCF_029499605.1. NCBI lineage: Eukaryota > Metazoa > Chordata > Amphibia > Anura > Hylidae > Hyla > Hyla sarda. Next base: position 277,951,419 of record NC_079194.1, on the reverse strand, counting down.
CCACATTTTGTTTAAATTCCCTAGTGTTCGCAGAAATAACTATTATAACATTATCTGTATTAATGTATACATCTTAGGCCATGTTCTCATGGCTGTTGATGGTGCTTTGTCACTAAGTCCATTGGAAGGACAGACTTTGGGAGTGGAGAAAAAATACTGCATATCCATACTTTTTTTCACTCAACTCTACAAAAATAGCCGACCCCTGACAGACCTCATTCAATTCAGTGTGATCCGTTGAGACACGGCTCTGCCAGTTATGCGCTGACCCGTCCAGGCTCTGTTCGGTGAAAAAAAGAAAAGCTGAACAGAAACTGAATGGGTCAAAGCACAACAACAGTGTGAACCAATCCTTTACTGACTTTAAGGTCAACAATAATAATGTGGAGATTGAAGGGAATGTATCACCTAGCAGCATATGTTTGCTATGGGGATTTTCTTCTGCTCTGGACAGTTCCAAAAATGGACAGCAGAGGTCAGCAGTGAGCCCTGTGGTCGTGACATCAGAGAAATCCAAAAAGAAAACGATTTCCTCTGTAGTATACAGCCACTAATAAGTACTGGAAGGATTAATATTTTTTAATAGAAGTAATTTACAAATCTGTTTAACTTTCTGGCACCAGATGATTTAAAAAAAAAAAAAAGTTTTCCATAGGAGTACCCCTTTAAAGAAATGAAGTTCCTGCATTGCTGCTTTAGGCCAGGTTTCCATACAGGTATTTTTCTAGCATTTTTTTTGGAAAGCTGCCACTGCAGTTTTGGAGCCAAAGTCAAAGGTGAATCCAACAGGAAGGAGAAGTGTAAGTCCTTTCTTTATATTTCTCATTACTTTAAGCTTTGGCTCAAAATTTGCAGTGGTAGTTATCCAAAAAACACCAGAAAAAAAAACTGCATGGAAACCTAACCTTAGGAAGCTCCATAAATAGACAATGATCGCAGATAGAACTTCCCAAAGTATCTGTTAAAGGGGTATTCCGGTAGATGTAATACCACACACAACCTACGGACAAGTGGGGTCCTGTTTTCAATGAAATATGCTCTGTTATTCTTTTGCTGGATAACCCCTTTAAAAAGGACAATCACCCCAAGAAAAAAAACTTACTAATTTAGTGGTATGACATATTGTACTGACTTCGCCATAATTTTATGGGATTCAGCCCTGACAGCAAGTTCACTTATTTCATTGTCAGTGGGAGGTTATCGCTAGCTCCCCAGCCTCCCATCATCGTCTGCTGTCTCAGAGGGTTTGGCTGGAGCTCCAGCCTCTCACTCTAAGTGATGTCACTACCTATGGACAGCCCCTACAGCTACATCACCATCTCTGTCATATATAAATGTACATATACCGTATATCTTTATTAAAACATTTAGGGAGAGTAAGGTGTGTTTACTGTATGCTTAGCAATGTCACAGGCAGAAGACCAGACAGAGAATGAAAAGCAGGTGCTGCAACATCACTATGTTGTAGTCTACTGTGAAATAAGATGTTCTACAACAGCTCTGGGTGGGGAACTGGCAGGAGTGCTGTGGGAGAACTGTGATAAGGGGCTGAGGGAAACCATTGAATTCTGGGAACTGTAGTGCTAAAAACTACTCAACCAGAAAGTACAGGACTAAGACCCCCCTCAGATCTAGGGCAGACAAGTAAGTGCTATATACTTCTGCGGCATTTTTTATTTATTTATATATTTTTAAATCTGATGACCCCTTTAAATACCATTAAAAAAACAATTGCGGCTTCTGTCTGACAATGGAACCTATGGATATGTTTAATATTGGGATCATCTCAAACATACACGCTAAAGGTGATGTGAACACAGCCTTACATGACACTTGGCTAGGTACATTACAGGGCCTTTGTAGAGCACTAGAGGAATTGGTCCTTTAACAGCTGGATAACATGGCTGTATTAGAGGCTTAGTGCATTCAGGATGAAGTGACTCAGAGTCTGTGCTGGTCAGAGATCTAAAACATATCATCAAAGATTTTATGGTTGTTATGTCTATGGCACTTAGCGCAATAGATTCTGAACTATAGAAGTGTGCCTGAGGTAAGTTGGAAGTTACTGTTTATTACATTTTCTTGTAATATGTGGTAGCACTTACTTTACTATCGGCTGCGAAAAAGTACATGTGGAACAATGCCAAGAAACAGTGTGTCCCATATTCGATGTGAAAGACTTTTAATGGGGAAAATTCTTCATATAATGGGTAATTTCTATTCCTGTAAGCTCACTGCCCAACACATTGTACAGGGGCATTAAACTTTCTCTATGGCTCATTCTACACAATGATTATATTGCAGCCAATATTCAAGAGGTTTTCCAGACAAAATTAATTTTTTATCCTTGGGAAAGGTCAGCAATATTAGGAATCAGGGATTACTCACACCTAGCATCACTGCCGATCAGCTGTTTGGCTGCCTAGTGTGCGCAACCAGAAGATTGTTCAGTACGCTGTATGGATCATTCTGTATCCACTGAAGGATACTGAGCTGCAGTCACCCTGCCCAGCCACTAGTCCATGTATGGAGCTGTCGACTTCCAGCTCTGTTTTATTGTGTATGTTGGCGCCAAGGCTCTGACAAACAACCAATCAGAAATAGTGCAGGATGTAGGCACCAATCTGGTATTGATGATCTATCCTGATAATAGGTCATCAATAAACTTTGCCCAGAAAACCCTATTGAATGGCCACCATTGTTTTAACAAACTGTGCGTAAATCAATAGAACAAGTGAATATGATAAACTTTCTAATATATCTGATCAGAGAAAAATGCTTCTTACTACAACTTATTTCTGTCCTTTGATTTACAAGATGAACTAGCAGCTCATTAAAAGTTTATGTTACATGCTGGCCATAAAAGTCTATGGAGCCGTGGCGTTCCTAGGAGGGTGCTGGGGGTGAGGACCGGATTGGATGACACCCCTTGGTGGGTGACACCCTGACTAACTCAAGTGCTGTCCCCGCACATCCATAGCCACAGTAATTAATAATAATGCTTACATTTATACCCTACCAAAATGGACAGATGCACAGTGGGCCCCTTACACACCTTGGAACTCTCCTACCTGAAAGCTTGTATGACTAACATACAGAGCAGCAGGATAACAGCTCAACAAAGGCTTCTGGGCTTATGGACCTTCATGATCAGTCATGTGTGGGGGAGGAGACAGGCTGAGTATCCAGTGGTACTGTGTGAGAAGAGTGAGCAGCTTGTTTGAAGGGTGCAATGTTCAGATATTGACTACTGTAAATATAGAGTGCATGTAGCAGTGATGTGTGTGTGTGCTTTGCATGTAGAGAGCTGCGTGTGTACAGTGAATGTAGAGAGTTGTGTGTGTGCAGTGCATGTAGAGAGCTGCGTGTGTACAGTGAATGTAGAGAGTTGTGTGTGTGCAGTGCATGTAGAGAGCTGCGTGTGTACAGTGAATGTAGAGAGTTGTGTGTGTGCAGTGCATGTAGAGAGCTGCGTGTGTACAGTGAATGTAGAGATTTGTGTGTGTGCAGTGCATGTAGAGAGCTGTGTGTGTACAGTGAATGTAGAGAGTTGTATGTGTGCAGTGCATGATGTATAGAGCTGTATGTTTGTGCAGTGTATGTAGAGAGCTCTGTGTGTGTGCAGTGCAGGTAGAGAGCTGCGTGTGTACATTGAATGTAGAGAGTTGTGTGTGTGCAGTCCATGTAGAGAGCTGCGTGTGTACAGTGAATGTAGAGAGTTGTGTGTGTGCAGTGCATGTAGAGAGCTGCGTGTGTACAGTGAATGTAGAGAGTTGTGTGTGTGCAGTGCATGTAGAGAGCTGTGTGTGTACAGTGAATGTAGAGAGTTGTATGTGTGCAGTGCATGATGTATAGAGCTGTATGTTTGTGCAGTGTATGTAGAGAGCTCTGTGTGTGTGCAGTGCATGATGTAGAGAGTTGTGTGGGTGTGTGTGCAGTGCATGTACAGTAAGGCACAGTGAGAAGAGGGGTTGAGTGGGAGGACATGAGACATAGTAATGTGTGGGCATGGGGTGCATGAAGCACTAGTATGGAGTCTTAGACACAGTATATAATATGGAGGCACAGAATATAATATGGAATCTTAGACACAGTGTATAAAATTAAGCCTGATTTTTATGAGCTACAATATGTTTCATATTGTATTCAGAGAGTGCACTGTACACCAAGGTTAAATTCTGACGGTGCAGTATGTGGTAGTATTATTTTCAGAGGGTACAGTGTGTGGCAGTATTGTATTCAGGGTTACAGGGTGTGGCAGTTTTATATTCAGGAGCACAGAGTGTCAGTTTTATATTCAGACATTACAGTATGTGTCAGGTTTATATTTGTAGGGTACAGTTTGTGGCAGGTTTATATTCAAAGGGTACAGTGTGTGGCAGTATTATATTCAAAGGGTACAGTGTGTGGCAGTATTATATTCAGAGGGTACAGTGTGGGTCAGGTTTATATTTGGAGGGTACAGTTTGTGGCAGGTTTATTTTCAGAGGGTACAGTATGTGGCAGTATAATATTCAGAGGGTACAGTGTGTGTCAGGTTTATATTTGGAGGGTACAGTATGTGGCAGTATAATATTCAGAGGGTACAGTGTGTGGCAAGTTTATATTCTGAGAGTACAGTGTGTACATTGTAATTATTATTATATTAATTTTTGTTTTCAAATGGAGGATCAGAATCCACTGATTCAAGTTCTGCAGAGAGAAGATTTAGCTGGTACAAGTCACGGTGGAATGTACCAGCTGAATTAGACAAGGAAAGAATGTAGAGAAGATGTAACCTGTAGTCCCTGATATCATTGTGTATTCTGCCTCACTATGCTCCATCAGAGCTGTTGTCACTTGTAAGTTCAGCAGTAATGATGTGTGAAAGAACAGCTCGCAGAATACCCTTACCACTACTTAGGTCATACAGGGAGCTGTAATTTTACATGGTAAACAGATCTTTAGTGCTTTCCCCTTACTTGGCAATTGGTATATTTGATGTTCTGGCATCCGTCACAACAGGCAAAAAAAAAATTACTTTTGGGGGCATATGGGGGGTGACACCATATTTTACCGCACCAAGTGACACCAACCCTAGCAATACCATTGCTATGGAGAGCAGAGGCAGACAGAGAAATACAGAGAGACAGCAAAGAGACTACATAAGAGCTAACTGTAAGTATTAGATCTCTCCAGGGATTGATTTATAGCTTAGACTGTTCCCCACTACTCTATAATGTCCTCCATGCTGCTGTTGTTTCTTGGGGTGCATATATAGACACAGGAGAGCAGAAATTCCTCTTCTGTATGAGCAGTGTATGGGAGACATAATACAGACTAGATTTCACCCACAACCTCAGGGACAACGACAAATTAGAGGTGTTGTCCGTAGAGCAGAAGTCTGTTAAAAAAAAGGTTGCATGTTGTATAATGGCCAGAAAAAGTGCTGAAAGGCTGCCTAACAGGGCAGCTATGATTTAATGCTGCGCCCCTGTCGTATTAGTGTATACATATTTGACAAGATATAATTTGTAGGAGTGCGGCCCAGTGACTCTGTGCATATCATCATTCTGGACATACTGTAGCCTTCAAAAGCCCTGATGAGGTACAGAGTTCTTTTCATAAATGTTAAACGTACAATGGAATTATAAGACATGTGACAAGGGGTTTGGGAAATGAAAGTGGTTTCATGTTGAGTTACTATAGATTTCCCTTTTGACACAATTTCTCTGTAGTTACCTTGGTGACCTGCACTGTTACCCCATGGTATGTTGTTTTAAATCCTTTTCTTTAATATGGCCCATTCATTGATATGTAATTATTGGTATCAATGCAACACAAACATCTTTGTCAGTGTCCATTACACTTCTTATTAGAAGTAATATATATTGCATATCAACATTGGGGGTTTCATGAGCTACACTCACATTAGGTAACACTTCACTTTGTTCTTTATATAGATGCACTTTATAGTTAGTACTGATAGAAACTGCAGGGTCACAGAATGTAGTAGAGCTAAAATAGGAATCAGAGGCACAACATAGGGTGAGTACTTCCAGAACAATAAATAACACGCTAGGTAGTTAAAGGGTACCTTTCATCAAAAAAAACTTTTGATATATTATAGATTAATGTATGCAGAATAACTTTCCAATAGTATGTTATTAAAAAATATGCTTCTTTCTATTTAATTTTCCACTTTGAAAAAATGACCACTAGGGGTCTCCCTACCAGTCCTTCTTTATAGATTTCAGACTTATGCAGGAGTCCTAAATCTCAGACTGCAGCCGGAACACAAACTCAGCATTGCTCACTGCCAGGGAGCAGTGTTGAGCTTGTCTGTGTCCCGGCTGCAGTCTGAGATTTAGGACTCCAGCATGAGTCTGAAATCTATAATCTCAGACTGCAGCCGGGACACAGACAAGCTCAACACTGCTCCCTGGCAGTGAGCAATGCTGAATTTGTGTTCCGGCTGCAGTCTGAGATTTAGGACTAAAGCATGAGTCTGAAATCTATAAAGAAGGACTGGTAGGGAGACCCCTAGTGGTCATTTTTTCAAAGTGGAAAATTAAATAGAAAGAAGCATATTTTTTAATAACATACTATTGGAAAGTTATTCTGCATACATTAATCCATAATATATCAAAAGTTTTTTTTTGATGAAAGGTACCCTTTAAAAGAGGCTGACCTTAGTTGGTTGTGCTATTATGTAGGCTCAACGCTATTACAGGCTTTAAAAAAAAAAAAAGAGCTCGATTTCCGCAGGTATTCACAACGATCCTCGGTATCAGATGCCATCCCATGTCAGTAGAAAGCCAATTGGATTTTCATTGAAAATACACAGCAGCGAATGTTGGTGTGAAAGGGAAAAGACATCAAACTACAAGGAGCTCGACCATGCTTTAGATCGGTGGTCTTCAACCTGTGGACCTCCAGATGTTGCAAAACTACAACTCCCAGCATGACCGGACAGCCGTTAGCAGTTAAACAGATTTGTAAATTACTTCTATTTAAAAATCTTAATCCTTCCATTACTTATCAGCTGCTGTATACTTCGGAGGAAGTTCTTTTCTTTTTGAATTTCTTTTCTGTCTGAGCACAGTGCTCTCTGCTGACACCTCTGTCAATTTTAGGTACTGTCCAGAGTACAAGCAAATCCCCATAGCAAATCTCTTCTGCTCTGGACAGAGGTGTCAGCAGAGAGGACTGTGCTCAGACAGAAAAGAAATTCCTGTGGACCATACAGCAGCTAATAAGTACTGGAAATATTAAGATATAAGTACATTATAAATCTGTTTTAACTTTCTGGCATCAGTTGATTTAAAATATATATATTTTTTTTTACCCTTTTAAAGATTGAAGATATTATAAAGCAGATCCCACAGATGCTTAAATGAAGACCTGATGAATCAGAAGGAAAACAGCATCTTAAAGGGTTCCTCTCATCAAATAAACTATTGATATATTTTAGATTAATGAATGTTGAATAACTTTCCAATAGCATGTTAATGAAAAATATGCTTCTTTCTATTGTATTTTTCCCGATCAGTCCTGGCAGCAAGCATTTCTGACTCATGCTGGAGTCCTAAACACTCAGAGCTGCCAGCCTGCTTTGTTCACAGCCAAACAGGCTCTGAACAAAGCAGGCTGGCAGCTCTGAGTGTTCTCCTTTGTGGACAAAGCAGACTGGCAGCTCGTAGTGTTTAGGACTCCAGCATGAGTCTGAAATGCTTGCTGCCAGGACTGGTAGGGAGACCCCTAGTGGTCATTTCTTCAAAGTGGAAAATTAAATAGAAAGAAGCATATTTTTAATAACATGCAATTGTGAAGTTATTGTGCATACATTAATCTATAATATATCAAAAGTTTTTTTTGATGATAGGTACCCTTTAAACTCTTGGTCATGTTCCTTAACACGGAAAAACAAAACATTATCCTGCTGAAAATGGTCACTGTCATTTGGTAAAACCATTCGCAAGAAAGGGTGCACATGGTCTGTAGTATAAACAAATCAACGTAAACTTCACAACCTAAGGATTCCCAGCCGAGCCTTGACTTTTTCAAATATTATATCCTGGCACCATAATGAAAGGGGAAAATGATTATACGAAGACGGTGCAACATAAAATTCTCCATTAGAGAATCTTAAAATACCATGCTTAAAGCAGACACATGATATGTACCCCAAAAAACCCGACGCATTTCTAGTATCTAGCTGCACCATCAGTCATGGCTATCTACCAAAGGCTTAGCATCTAAGGGCGTGGATTTCCCCAATTTCTACTGGTATTTCCATAGTGTGAACCTACCCTTGCACTTTCAAATGCTGCTCTAAATCTGCTTTGACAAGATATTGATGAGAAATTGAGGAGGATATTTAGTGAGGAATTTTTTGGCAAGGAATTGAATTAAAGAGGATTTGATGAGGATTTTTTATAAGATTTTTTTCTCATCAATTTCAGAGTTAATTTGACTAGATTAACAAGTAAACCCTAGGGTTAGTCCACACTGCGAAAAAATAAATATGAGAAATGCCCCCATTAAATTCTGCACAGATTCTGCCTTGCATCAGACCCCCACTGATTTCAATGGTTTTTTCACAAAAAACATTTCTGGTGGAATCGGCTGATAAAATCCCATGAAGTCAATGGGACTTAAATTTTGGCTGCAAATTCTGCAGGAAATAAACACCAATTCCACATCGGTTCTGCTCCATTTTACCATGAAGCACATGTAGTGTGAACGTGCAACAAGCTTGTTGATTGTTTCCCATGACATCCAGCAGAATGATGAATGGAGCTCTGATCTTTTTGCATATTTGTAAATATATCCCTATAAGATACATTGAAGTAAAGCATTGTATTCACAAAGCAGCTCACACTTATTTTTTTTACACTGATTTACGGTAACATGGGATTTATAATGTCAAGGTAAAATCCATGATAAAATATGATACTACAAAATGTAGCTTTGCTGTGGATTTGAAACCCAACCCTTCTCTTGTGTTCTACTACAGTTTGCTGCAGATCTTTGGTGCCGGGTTCACATAGTAAATCCTCCCCATGTGTTATTAGCTGGAGTGGTTGCTTATTTGAGTGAGAGGAAGATGAAAGATATAGACAGGAAGGGACTGTATATATCTGAATGACCCTGACCTGTCCTCAGCAGTCACTGCACATATATGTCTGTGTCTAACAGGGACCACTCCATCATATCCATAGCATTACATAGATACTAATGCTTCAAGGCTAAAAACAGCCGTGCTAGTCATTGCTTATAAGGCTAGGGTTATGCTCTTGGGGGGAAATTTTACAACTGGGCACAGTGTGTTTTTATTTTGCCCATTGTCTTGCACCATAAATATCATCTGTGCTTGGTCTTTCATGGAGTGTGGTTAGCAGATGCACTGGTCGGTACATTTTTGCAATTTTTTTTGGCTGAGCCCCTGAGCAATTTCACCAATCTCCCCATCCCCCGTGTCACTTCATCACCCACAGAGTCATTTCACCCCTCTTAATCATCCCCTTTGCCACTTTATTTCTCCCCCTTGATTCCTTTCTGCACCAATTCACCCCCCCTTAATCACCCCTTGTGCCATTTTATCCCCCCCTCTTGATCCCCCACTGTGCCACTTCATCTCTCCACCTTGACCACCCCCTGTGCCTTTCCATTCTCCTTTGATCCCTTCCATGCCACATCATCCCTTACCCTTGCCCCTCCCCCTCTTTGTTTCAATTTATTCCCCCAACCTTGATCACCCCCTGTGCCATTTAAGCCTTTCCTTGGTCACCCCCTGTGCCATTTAATCCTTTCCTTGGTGTCCCAATTACACCCTATCGGTCCAGCTAAGACGCTAGAGAGAGTGTGATGGTGCAAGGGTTAAAGCCGCCAGACCTCTGGGTATCCACTACAAGTCCCAGCAAGTCACCAAATTAACCCTTAGATAAACGTGTTTTACCAGAGCCTCCTTCAGAAAGGTGAGCTCATATATTTAGAGATCAAAGACCAGAGCTGATAAATTAAACATTTAATCTGATAAAAGGTATCACAGTGCTATATATATATATATATATATATATATTTATATATATATATATATGTATATATATATATATATATATATATATATATATATATATATATATAAATACAGAAACAAATGACATACAGGTACAAAAATATATAAAAGAGTTTGGCAAGGCAAGTTCAGAAAACAAAAGATGAAGTTCTTACAGCATGATGGTATAGCAGTTCCAAGAGAGTGAGTTTCAGCTGTTCTTAGGATGGTCTTGTCAGCTTGTTGCCCAGCATTAAAAAACACTTTTAGTCTAGCATTGTTTAAATATCATATCTGCTCTCTTGGGAGGGAGACTCCATTCCCCACTCCCCTCTGATCCCACCAGGGGGTCTTCTCTCTTCCTGACCCCTTATCTCTTTGATTATATGATGAGACCAGGGTGCATGACTTCAAAGGAGATACAAACAAACAGTCAAACCCCCCAATAAAATGCAATACACAAAACACAGTCTAAATGACCCCTCACCCATGTCTTAGTTTATACACAGATATAATTTATAATACACATATAGGATTTTAATAAGCAGGCCTTGGGCATGACACTTGGTCACCCCCTGTGCCATTTAATCCTTTCCTTGGTCACCCCCTGTGCCATTTAATCCCCCCCTTGGTCCCCCCCCCCCCTGTGCCACTTTATTCTCCCTCTTTATTAACCCATGTCACTTCATTCCCCCTTGTGCTACTTCATTTTCCCCTTGATCCCATGCTGTGTCACTTCATCTCCCCATGTGCTTTGTCATTCCCACCTGGTTTAAAGGAGTACTCCGCCAAAAAACATCTTATCCCCTATCAAAAGGTGCTGTCTCTGGCGCAGCACCCCAGTTATCTGTGTTACAGCCACCACACCCCAACCATTCATGTCTATGGGAGGAGGCATGACGGCTACGTACTAGCCGTCATGCCCCCTCCTTTAGACATGAAAGGAGGGGGTGGCTTGACATCACGAACACAGAAGCTCCAAGCCAGCTGGGAGATCGCGGGGGTCCCCAAGGATAGGGGATTAGAGGTTTTTTTTGCAGAGTACCCCTTTAAGCCCCGTTTCATGGCAGGTACAGAAGTCCCGGTTGCCACCGCAGCTCACTGATTTATAGTGGCTGTAACACCGGCTACCAGTTCCTTACAACAGTACGTGACAGGGGCATTTATGAACAGTGTCTAGGGGCTGCTACTGCGGGACGTTCCCACAACACCCCATGTGTTGTGGCATCCAATTTAAAAGCAATGCCTTATAGCCATGCCGTGGTCTATGCAGCTCGGTCAGCAATTCTTTACTGCTGTACTTGTATATATTAGTGGTCACCAAACTGTGGGACCCCAGATGTAGCAAAACTACAACTCCCAGCCTGCCCGTACAGCGAACGGCTGTCCGGGCATGCTGGGGGTTGTAGTTTTACAGCATCTGGAGGCCCGCAGATTGGAGACCACTTGAATGTATGAATGTGGTTATTCCTCACAGTCTTGTAAAAGATCACATCATGGCATGAAACAGACATAATAAAACTAAGTAAATATTCTTCTTTTTATTAATATACTATGCAGTAGAATCTACGTATTCTATTACCCATAAAAAACCCTTCGCAGTGCCGAAACTGCAGTTCACTGTCTTCCGCCTCTGTGACTTCCCCACACATAATATACCAGGGAATCACCTGTCTGAACACATTCCATGTAATCCAGCGACTAAGCCCCTTTCTATTCCTCCAGAAATTCAAGCTCAATTCTCCAAAGTAGTTTTAGGTGAAGTGCATAAAAATGAGCTCTCTGGAGACATCTGCTGGAGGAACGCAGCCACTTCGACGCTGACAGTGGAAGAACACCGGAGAGCTCGCAGAGCGTTTCTCTCAGGACTCTCCTCCTGTTTATCCGGCTCTTATGTTGTACTATTTATAAGACAAATGTTCATAGCTATAAAAAGCAAATATTTGAAAAGCCTTACATACCCAAAAGGGCTATTCTTTACGTGGTACAACCGGAGATTTTATTAGGCCATACAGTAAGCCTTATGGCAGCGTGCACATTTGTAAGCGTCGCAAAAAAAGAAGAAGAAAAAAAAAAAAAGCAACAAATTTTTGAAAAATTATGAAATGATATTAAAGCAGAACTCCGGCAAAAGTTAACTTATCCCCTATCCACAGGATAGGGGATAAGTAGCTGATCATGGGGGGAATAAGTTATTTTTTGTGGAAGTTCTCCTTTAAAGAGTTAACCCAAGATTAATAGTTATTTGATAAGTGGGGGGCCGTACCCTGGGGCCACCACTGATCATGAGATTGGAGGTCAATTTTCCCCCATTTGTTTTTTTCCACCAAAGTGGCCTCTATGAGGGACATTTATCATTGTTTGCTTATGTATTCCTTTTTTTTTAGTACTTTTTTCTTTACTTTTTTTTTTTTTTGCTTATGTGTGACTTATTTATCACCTGGTTTCAGCCTGTTGATCATTTTCTTTCACGTAAGCATTTTTTTCTTTTTTTACTTTGGTAGTAGCTTTTTCTGCTCCATGTTTGAGCTGGAGTAAATTTAGTCAATTTCTAACCTTGTTGCGACTTTTTTTTTTTGCGCAGTTGCGACTGTCACAGTTAATAAATACCAGACTACCCGTAGTCCATTTTAAAATTATTACTTCGTAGTTATAGAAAGCATGCTTTTCTCGCTTTCCAGTCAAAATATCGCACGAAAAATCGCGTAGTCGCAGGTGCGACATTTTTGCGCCATTTTTAGTAAAAAAAATTTACTAAATCGCTTGATAAATGCCTGTCTATGTGTTTAAATGGGCACTGTCAGAATCAAAAACATTGTATATGTTGTATATCAAAGTCCAGTAATTGAGGGTGGGACTAGCACTCCTCTGTACTCACTCCTGTCCTGTCTATCAGACTCCTGTCTGAAAACAGAGAGAAGGGGGTTAACTCTTATACGTGACCACATAACTCTTACGTGACCACAGAACTCTTATACATAACCACATAACTTTTATACATTACCGAATAACTCTTAAACGTGGCCACATAATTTATACATGACCACATGACTCTTATACGTGACCACATGAATCTTACACGTGACTGCATAACTCTTGTATGTGACCACATAACGCTTGTACCTGACCACATAACTTTTATACGTGACCGAATAACTCTTATACGTGGCCACATAACTTATACGTGACCACATGACTCTTATACCTGACCACATAACTTTTATACATGACCGATTAACTCTAAAACGTGGCCACATAACTGTTATCACTTAATCACATATAGGTCATCCATGAAGAAAGCCCAGGAAACCCCTTTTAAAGGGGTACTACGGTGGAAAACAAATGTTTTCAGATCAACTGGTGCCAGAAAATTATACAGATTTGTAATTTTTTTTTCTATTTAAAAATCTTAAGTATTCCAGTACTTACCAGTTGCTGTATACTACAGAGGAAGTTGTATAGTTCTTTCCAGTCTGACCACAGTGCTCTCTGCTGACACCTTTGTCTTTGTGGAACTGTCTGGAGCTGGAGAGGATTTGCTTTTGCTCTGAACAAATCTGTTTAACTTTTTGGCACCAGTTTATTTGAAAAAAAAAAAATGTTTTCCACCGGACTATCCCTTTGATACTACGGCACTTAAAACCTGCTGGCTCCTCATCAAGCTTGTGTTGGCAGGACCGGACCATGTGTTATCACATGCTAAGGTTGAACCGTGTAAAAGGGGCGCAATGAGCCCTCTACTGTGCACCCTCCACATGGTTCACGTACAGCATGCACATCTTGCTAACACCAGCTTTCTACCGTATATACTCGAGTATAAGCCGAGTTTTTCAGCACGATTTTTTGTGCTGAAAACACCCCCCTCAGCTTATATTCGGCTTATACTCCGCCTGTCAATCCTTTTCAGTGGTCTTCAACTTGCGGACCTCCAGATGTTGCAAAACTACAACTCCCAGCATGCCCGGACAGCCATCGGCTGTCTGGGCATGCTGGGAGTTGTAGTTTTGAAACATCTGGAGGTCCGCAGGTTGAAGACCACTGCGGCCTTTGTCATCATCCAGACCCCCCCCCCCTCCCCTTTAGTTTTCAACTCCCCTCCCCTCGATGCGAAGGAAGGGGGAGCTGGTCCTGGCCATCTATGCTGCAGGGACTGTCCGGTGGGGAGTGGTAGTTGTTACAGGCTGTCCATCTTCACCGGGAGGCCCTCTTCTCCGCTCTGGGCTGGCCCCGGACTAGTGACGTTGCCTTGACAATAACGCACAGGGACGTCTCTGAGCGTGAACGTCCCTGTGCGTCGTTGTCAAGGCAATGTCACTAGTCCAGGGCCGGCCAGGAGTGGAGAAGAGGGCCTCCCGGTGAAGATGGACAGCCCCGAATGACTAGCCCTCCCCACCAGACGGTCCCTGCAGCATAGATGGCCCGGACCAGCTCACCCTTCCTCTGGATGATGACAAAGGCCCGGTAGTGGTCTTCAACCTGCGGACCTCCAGATGTTTCAAAACTACAACTCCCAGCATGCCTGTACAGCCGATTGCTGTCTGGGCATGCTGGGAGTTGTAGTTTTACAACATCTGGAGGTCTGCAGGTTGAAGACCACTTATTGAAGGGATTGACAGGCGGTGATGATGACGAGGGGGATGATGACAGGGTGATGATGACGGGGTGTTAATGATGGGAGTCTGGTGAGGACATGGGGGGATGATGTATTTCGGCTTATAGTCGAGTCAATAACTTTTCCGGGGTTTTTGGGGTGAAATTAGGGGCCTCGGCTTATATTCGGGACGGCTTATACTCGAGTACATACGGTATTCACATTCAGTATAAACCTTGTTTCATGCGTGCAGTGTGTACCGCTGCCTACCAGTACCAAGCTGTTTGCGCAGCTACCCCCACTTCACATTCTTATTTTCTGCACTGTGGCATACTGTGGCAGTTTCTTAAAGAGTTAGTGCACACTCCTTAATCCCTTCTCCCTCCTCCAATCCTTGCCAGGCACCACCTAAATAACTCTACTCTGGTGCCTGAACAATATGTAGTTTCTACAAGCAAAGGTGCCGCACCTACATTCTGTTCCTGACCTGTGCCTGTTATCTTGACTCTTTCTGATCCCTCTGTACTTTGCTGCCTCTCCAGCGTATGACCTGGAGTGATGACCACGCCTCTGCTTTCACCAAGCCTGCCCCACCTGGCTGCATCTGAACTTCTCAGCTTTGTTGCTCTACGAACTCAGTTTTGCTATAACACCAACTCAGTTGTTCTACATTGAACTCTGCTTTGCTATGCTACAACCACCTACAGCATCAGCTTGCCACTCCTTGCTGTATTTCTGATGTTTGACACTGGGGCGTTCTGGCCTGCCACCTAACTGGGACCATTCTAGCGGTATCTATCTAGTATATCTCCTGCAGAAAAGTTCAACTTCCATATCTTGGAGTAGATATATAGGGTAAAAACTAGGGAAATACTTAGACTCTACTCCCGAGTTTGGCCCAAAGTCAAACCGGTAGGTAGCAAAACAGGTTTACAGCTTTTGGGACGTTACAACTCTTTAACTCTCTAGTTATCTGAATGTTCACAAACTAAACAGATTTTATACATGTTTTTTTTTCATGACTTGTGCTTGCCTATGCTAGTCCAAACCCTCCGCTACTCATTTAATTAAAATCCACTTCTACGGTCCAGCTAGAAGACACTGTGTACCCTCTTATTGTATTTTCCTGCAGGGTAGCAGTGGTCCTGGGTGCTTAGACTTTATTTATACAGCTAAATAAACCTAAATACCTTTATACTTAAAAAGAATAAGCAGTAAAACCTTGTGACTGCAAGAAAGCGATATGTGGACGACACAGTGTGATGCCCGGTAAACCGCCACTCCTGCATAATTCTCTAAGAATGTAGAAATCAATTTTGGAAGCCTGCTGGGTGTCAGAAGTTTGCCGATAAAGGCACGCCTGTGATTTCTGAGAGAGGCCATACAACATCACAGAGCCCCGTGTCAACTTCACATACAGTATACAGCTAATACCATTCAAAGTGTCTGGCTTTGAGACTATTGATAGACCGGCAATGGCTAACGAAATAGTAAGCTAAGGGCGGTCTCTGAAAATAATTTCGAGAGCGTGGTGCAGGGTACATAAATCCAGACTGATTCTCATTCTATTAGAGTAGGTTTCTCTCTGGACATCATTATGTGTGAATATATACTGCTTAAATATTCAGAACAGGCAATAAATGATCAGCAATTGATGCAGAACATTTGTGATAGGAGAGACAGAGACCGGAGCAACCAGTAGCTGACTGTGCATTGGCACTTAGTAGGAACTACCATTACTCACCAAGATTTATATATGATGGCCTATGATGTGACGGTGAGATGTACGGTTCTCTAAAATAGATAATAGTCCTATTCTCCTGCTTATACCCAATTTGCTTGTTACAATAACGGCTATATTTACCTTGTCACATGATCACCCACTGCAATCTTTATATGGTTTATTCTTCTATATCTCCAATCCAAGACTCTGCTGTTAATTGTTGATTCTTCTTACAGTAGTTGGGTTGTGTTCTCCACGGTAACATTATGCCTGCTCACCAACCATAGTGTTTACTCAGTGGGTTACCAAACAATTAATTTTATGTAAGCTCTACGGGAGCTCCGAGTCCCTGTTCTCGTGGAGAACCTGCCGCGCATTTGTGATCATTCTCCATTAGAAGGAGATACGAAAATTATGGCCTAGCACTCTCCCTTGGCTGTCACCCATACTCTTTAATGAAGAATTACCATGACTGCACAGCCAAATCTGTCGCAGGAACGCTGTACCATTCTGTGCATGTTCATTAGGGTCCCTTGTCAGAGAACTCTTTTACAATTTTTTACCAGTTTTTGCCATATTAAGCCTCCATATTATAAGCAATACTTAGATTACTTATACTGATCAACCTAATACTATTGCATTGATTAATTTCATTGGTGATCTGCTAGTCCAGGAGCAGATCAGTCATAGTAGCCTTGGAAGCCTCACGCTGCAATAGCAATTAATAAGTGTTTGGAGAGTTGAACCATACCACTTACAATGCATGTTGCATTGACAGCAGTATTTTAACAGTTAAAATAGCCAGCAAAAGAGATAATTCCATGCCGGCTATTAGCAACAACTGACAACTGCTGAATGCAGCCAGCGGCCATCTGGTATGGAGAGGGCTGGGCTCCCAAGACCTCTCCATAAACCTTACATAATTGTCAGGTTAAATGGCCACTCTCATTAAAACAAATTTTTGCTATTGCTTTCCTTGAGGTAACTAAAAAAAAATTCTCATGTACTTTGTTTAAAAAAAAAAAAAAGAAGCTTTCTTTGTTTTATTTGTGTTTAAAAAAAGCTGCCACTAGGTGTCTCCCTACTTGTCCCGAGCACATTCCCCCCATCTCTTGCACAGACTTTGGACGCCTGTTGGCCTAGCAGAAGTCCAAAATCAGGAAATGCAGCCTGGAGTGCTGAGGGGGGGATGCTGCAGCCTTAGCCAATCATAGCTCATCTCACACACTGAACTGCTCTGGGCTGTGTGTAGAAGAGTGAGGGAGGAAGTTCTCCCCTGTATGGTTTCAGATGATGTCACGCCTGCTGGGGAATGCCCCTTCCCAGTCTGTTGAGCTGACTGAAACTGAGCAGAAAATACAGAGAAATATCAAGGTAGAAAACTAAAATAATTATAAAAATTAAGGCAGGGTGTGGTTTATCATGATGGGGGGCAGTGAACTGGGAGGATTATAAAATTTAAAGGGGTATTCCAGGGGGGGAAAAATAGTTTATATATCAATTGGCTCCACAAAGTTAAACAGATTTGTAAATTACTTCTATTAAATTTTTTTATTTTTTCTAATAATTATCAGCTGCTGAAGCTGAGTTGTTCTTTTCTGTCTGATGACAGTGCTCTCTGCTGACACCTCTGTCTGTCTAGGAAACTGCACAGAGCAGAATAGGTATGCTATGGGGATTTGCTTCTACTCTGGACAGTTCCCCAGACAGGTGTCATCAGAGAGCACTTAGACAGAAAAGAACAACTCAACTTCCGCAACTCGTAAATACTGAAAGGATTAAGATTTTTAAATAGAAGTAATTTACAAATCTAGTGATAAGGCGAGAAAGGAGAGGGCACACCAGAGGTAATATCACCTTAATACTGCAGCACGGTATCGGCTACCTGGGTACAAGTCTCCTGCGGGGTTCATATACAAAGGGTGATGTATCCAAATAATACAATGAAGAAAGTGTGTATGCACTCACCACTCAACGGAAACAGGTCTGTGTAACGGGTAGCAGGTCCACAGCATCAGCGCAGGTGTAATGGCGCTCAGAGGCTACTCCGGCAGTTTCACACATGAATGCGTGCTGTATGCGTTTCACGTGTGAAACTGCCGACGTAGCCTCTGAGCGCCATTACACCTCCGCTGATGCTATGATCCAGCTACCTGTTTACCGGACCTTTACACTAACTTGTCTCCGTTGAGTCGTGAGTGCATACACACTTTCTTCATTGTATTAATTTACAAATCTGTTTAAAGGGGCATTTCAGGCCAAAACTTTTTTTTTATATATCAACTGGCTCCGGAAAGTTAAACAGATTTGTAAATTACTTCTATTAAAAAATCTTAATCCTTCCAATAGTTATTATCTTCTGAAGTTGAGTTGTTGTTTTCTGTCTTACTGCTCTCTGATGACTCACGTCCTGGGAGCTGGGCAGTTCCTATGGGTATATTCTCCCATTATGCACAGCTCTCGGGATGTGACATCATCATTGAGCAGTTAGACAGAAAACTTCAGAAGCTAATAACTATCGGAAGGATTAAGATTTTTTAATAGAAGTAATTTACAAATCTGTTTAACTTTCCGGAGCCAGTTGATATATATAAAAAAAGGTTTTGCCTGGAATACCCCTTTAACTTTCCGGAGCCAGTTGATATATATAAAAAAGTTTTTTTTCTTGATAACCCCTTTATCAAGATCATGAGAGGTACTCTTTAACACTTATTTGACTGACAGCTATTCTTCCTAATCTCCTTCCCCATACATGTGCATGCTTAGCTCAGTTGAGTGTGCACACATTACTGAACGGGAGAGGGGAGTTAGACTCCTCCTGTCAGTGTTTGTTTCTCTAGTGAGAACATTACTTACGTTTTGGGGTACATGCACCTGTACATGTAAGAATGTTGGCCAGTTCTGCGAAGTTGTATTGTAATAATGCAAAATAAATAACCTTAGTTACGAAAAAAATAATAATAATAACAATAATTTTAAAAATACATAGAATTTGCTGGGGGTTATTTTCGAACTTTTATTGATTTGGTGCAGCATGTTTTAGCTTTTTGCATTTTTATTAGCAATTGTTGCAGAAATGGCGACAAGGAAAAACTATTTTGTTCTGTTTCCTGAAGATAAATGCAGCAAATTAATAAAAAACAATTAAAACATGCACACATAACCAAACTTAAAAATGCATAGACTCCAAGTCCTAGGAGTCCATTCAATAAGGCACGATGTCTAAACCACCTGGGTAATGTAAAAATATGTAAAATAAAGCAAGCAAGTAGGAATGTATTATTTATCATTGTTTTGCAGACAAAAAGTTCTCTGTAAGGATACAGATAAATGAACATCGGTTAAAATAACTTAGCCTATGTCCACATCTGCGTTCGAGGCTGTGTTCAGGAATTCGTTTCAATGACTAGACAAAAACATAGCAAATAGTATTTTTTGTCAATTTTTTTCCATTAAACGACGAACATGGGCCATTGGGCGCCATTGGTGTCCATCATGCAGCCGGCTCTATTTCTGGCCCTGAGTTGAATCTGTATGGACCTTGGTTTAAATGGTCACTGCTATTTCAAAAACTTTTTTAGCCACAGTGTTTCACTTCCCAGCAAACAGCTATCCACTGGCAGAGGCAGTAGAGAGACAAGGACAGAACAAAGGAAGTAAGGGTAGGGCTTAGCTTGTGCTATGTGCAAGAGAGAGCCTGGACTGTGTCAATGCAATCTAAGATCTACTTCCTCCAGAGGGTGAACACAGTGCCTGAAAGGTAAATCAAGTCATCCTTCTTATCTCTGATCAACCAAAAAGATCTGAGCAGCAGTAGGGCTTTGATCATGTAGCTTTTTTTCTTTCGCACTCACATAGCTTCTCGCAAAGTCACTGCATCAATAACACTCCTCCTTCCCTTGACCAGCATGTAATTTACAGTACTGTAAATCATCTCCAAGCATAGTGCCAGCCTGTGTGGTTCAAGACACCTTTCCCAGCTCTAGGTCATAGCTTAGCAGTCAGAAATAATTGCTCTTCTATGATTAGTCAGAGAAGTAAAAGAAAGGAAGTCCAGGTGTGAGTACTTCTGAAAAACAGCTCATCAGGGTAAGCACTAGAACCACTTTAACTAGAACCACAATCTGTCAAAATTATGCATGTTTTTAAAATTAGCAAATGAAAAGTATGCATTAAAGAAGTATTCCAGGATAGTTTTTTTTTAACACACATCTTCTTACCGACCGTACCACGAATGCCTTCACTGTCCCACTGTGGAGCCTGTTGCGCTCCTCTTCTGGGTTCTCTTTGGTTAATATGTCACACTGGAGCTCAGCAAAACATTAGCCACAGAAATATCCTGCCGTGGCCAGTGAAGAAAACTGGGTCAAGGTTCAGTACGCCACATTGCTGCTAAGGCAATCACTGATTGATGCAATACATCACTATGGTCAGGAAGAGGATGGCATGGGGCACCACAGCAGGACAATGGAGGCATTGGGGGAGCGATAGGAGGTATGCAATGTTTTTTGGGGAATGTTGGTAAAAATTAAACTTTATCCCGTAATACTCCTTTAACTACTGGTCATTCACCAGATGTAAGCAGTTAATGATAGAAAGCTTTAAATGAATAAACCCCGATCACAATTATATACTGTCATGTCCATGATAAGATAACAGCACAGGGGAATAGAACGGCACTCCAGTAGTTCAATTGCATTGCAAAGATTTTATTTAGTGAGTCACATCAAATGTACAAAGTACCACTTATAATTGACAGTGCATACATTTGTGAAACAAACAAACTAACAGAGATACTAAATGAATAACATAAATGGTAGAGCATGAATAAGCTGACACATAGAAGCACAATACATGTAAAAGCAGTATGAAAGAAAGACAATGACTGTCTGTACATATAATGGGAAACTGATCCTCATGCAGTTTGTGAAACAGATACAATAGTCAAGCGCAGAATGCATGGTGATAGCACGACCATACACATAGAAGTGACGCAGTTCATAATAAAAGAGACATAATTTTAAATGCTAATATAAAAATAGGCCTTCTACATACTTCAAATTGGTAAGTGATACACAAAGGGTATGTCCATATTAGTCTCTAAAAGACAAGGAAGTGCATAGTGTGGTATAATAAAAGGAAAGAACTCAAATGTGTAAATAGTTCTTCCATCATTGTAAT
Source organism: Hyla sarda (assembly GCF_029499605.1). Taxonomy (NCBI): domain Eukaryota; kingdom Metazoa; phylum Chordata; class Amphibia; order Anura; family Hylidae; genus Hyla; species Hyla sarda. Next base: position 277,929,885 of record NC_079194.1, on the reverse strand, counting down.
TGTTAGTTAATATGTTAAATATGATTCCATAAATAATTTAGGAATAGTGCATCATAAGCAAAAGATTACTGCTGAGAAAGGAGTTAAGTAAGACTCCGAAATGGGCTTAGTAATAGCTAGGTATGTACGAATGGAACCTGACAAATCCAAATTAGTTACGAATGTTAGAAAAAAATTTGATTCACAATGAATGCAAATATCGCTGCGATTCAATCGCGCAAATCTCTTCATTTAACCCCCTTTAGTGTGGTCGAGGCTCCAGGGCATCTAAAATGGCGGATCCACATGTAAGGACATGTGGTAAGGAATCCTGGGAAGGCAGGAACAAGGGTTCGGCGGGATGACCCTGAATCACATGCAGCACGCAGCCTATCAGCAGCCAGCCACCCCTGTGATGTCACAGCCCTAAATAATTGGCAGCCATCTTGCGACTACTCTCATCAGTGTTCTATTGCTGAGAGAGAGGGACAGAGAGCAGTGTGTTGCACAGAAAAGCTTTTTTTCAGCAGGCCCAAATCCAGCCTGGAAGCACTGATAGGGAAGGGAATGAGATTGAGAGAGAAAGTGCAATTGTGGGTGTATTACATCAGTGGTTCACCTCAAGCCCAAATCCAGCCCAAAAGCACTGACAGGGAAGGAGTGAGATTGAGAGAGAGAGAGTGCAATTTTTGGTGTAGTATACAGCGACTGTGCGCTGCAGCACTGGTGTGTACTAACAACTGAAAAGCTAATGGTAACCTGTGCGTACATCTAAGTGGTGTACCATTTTGTTCCTGTTAAAGTCTCAAGGGCCTAGTTACTGTGAAAGGCCAGGCAAAAGTACACACCTGCTGGTGTTGTAGACAAATACTGTTTTAAGCGTACTGGAGCGCATTACACTCCCCTCATAAGTGCATACTACATACGTACATCTAAGTGGTGTACCATTTTGTTCCTGTTAAAGTCTTAAAGGGGTACTCCCACCTTAGAATCCTTATCCCCTATCCAAAGGATAGGGGATAAGATGTCTGATCGTGGGGGTCCCGCCACTGGAGACCCCCGCATTTTTGCATGCGGCACCCACCTGTGTTCTCACCGGAACCGCTGGAGGGTCTGAGTCGCGACTCCACCCCCGTGTGATGTCACGCCCGTCCCCTCAATGCAAGTCTATGGGAGGGGGCGGTCGTCGGAGTCCTGACGTCCGTTCCCGGAGTCGCGACTCAGACCCTCCAGCAGTTCTGGTGAGAACACAGGTGGGTGCCGCATGCAATAATGCGGGGGTCCCCGGCGGCGGGACCTCCGCGATCAGACATCTTATCCCCTATCCTTTGAGGGCCTAGTTACTGTGAAAGGCCAGGCAAAAGTACACACCTGCTGGTGTTGAAAACAAATACTGTTTTAAGCATAGTGGAGCGTATTGTTCTCCCCTTAAATATTTTAGGCAGAGAAGTGCCAGGGCGTCCAAAGAGGAGTGGCAGAGACCTAAATACATCAGGTAGAGGTCACAGTAGACTAGGGGCGAGTGGCAGCAGGAGTCACAGCGAGAGGCCTGAGCTCCTGGTATCAGCTAGAGGTTGTGTCTTGACCAGCAACTCATCTGCCATTATCGATTAGTTAACACGGTCATCCACTTCAACACAAGTGACATCTGACACCCCCAGTCAACAGTCGGTGGGTTCTTTTAGACACAACCCTCAGTTGGCATGGCCCGGGAGCAGTCCTCCCATTGCCTCTGTTCTCTGCTGTTCCCTCCCCCCACAGAAGTATCTTATGCTGTGGGTTCAGCTCCACTATTTAGTAAGGATGATCTAATAGAGGACAGTCAGCAGCTACTGCCCAGCCAAGAAGTGGAGGAGACATCCACCGCTTCCTCTGCTAGGAGGGCAAGTAGTGATGAGGAGAGTGGTGCGGGAGGTGGTGTTTTAAGTGTTCAGCCTCCTGAAGCAGACACTGCTGAGGAACCTGCAGAGGACATCATTGACGAGCAAACATAAAACTCGATGATGATGAAGCCGATCACACTTGGGAGCCGGGTGCAAAAGGGGCTTCATCATCATCAGGAGAAGAGGGTTGCAGGTTGCTCGTGAGGCAGCAGCTGAGCCAGCAAGGTGGTAGCATGGCTGGCAGTCAGCATGTGGCAGAAGTGGAAAGTCTGGAGCCAAACGTGCCCGGGGTAAACCATCTGCTTCGCGGCAACTTACCTTCCCGGGAGGTAGTGGAACAGGGGTACCTGGAGACGGCGGCAGTAGCAGTCAATTAATGCCGACTGTTGGTTGCAAAATCAGCTACTTGGCGGTGTTGCAGTTTTTCATTAAGCATCTGGAGGAGGTTAACATGGCTACATGCAAGATGTGTCGGCAGAAGGTGAAGCGTGGCCAGGGTCCCAATGTTGGCACCACGGTCCTGCGTCAACATATGCAGCATCACCATAAAGTTGCCTGGGAGAACCGTGGCTCCGATGTGGTGGTCCAACGGCACAGAAGCTGAATGTGCTCCTGTCCAAGTTGCTGGTGTTGCAGTCCCTCCCTTTTTAAGTGGTGGACTCTGCACCTTTCAGAGAACTGATGGCTTATGCCAAGCCAAGGTGGAGAGTCCCAAGCCATCATTTCTTTGCGAAGAAGGCAGTACCAGCCCTGAACAATTTTGTGGAAGAGAAGGTGGGCCAGTCCTTGAGCCTGTCGGTGTGTACCAAAGTGCATAGTAGCGTCTATGTGTGGAGCTGTAACTACAGTCAGGGACAATACATGTCCTTTACGGCCCACTGGGTGAGTGTGGTTCCTGCACAGCCACAACACCAACTTGGACAGGTCACGCCACTTCCTCCTCCACACTCTCAGGCCGTTGGTCCTGTGACAGTGTGAAACTCCACCTCCTCATCCTCCACCGTGTCCTCATCCTCCACTGCACGGACAAGTCACAGTGCCCCTCCACCATACCATGTGTACAGGGCACGGCGGTTTCACTCTGTTCTTCACATGGTTTGCCTTGGCGAACAGAGTCACACTGGGGAGGAACTGCTAAAAGTCATTCATTAAGAAATCGGATCATGGCTTACTCCACGAAAACTGGAAATGGAAACCATGGTCACTGACAACGGGAAGAACAACTTGTCTGCGCTGCGAAAAGGAAGCCTGAGCCATGTGCCCTGCATGGCACACTTGTTCAATCTGGTTGTCAAGCGGTTCTTGAAGTGTTCCCCCATCTGAAAGACATTCCAACAAGGGGAAGGTAACTGTGCATGCACTTCAGCCACTCGTACACCGCAAAACACACCCTCCATGAGCTGCAGCGTCAGAACTGTATCCCACAATATATTCGGATTTGCAACGTTTCCACATGTTGGAATTCCACTCTCCATATGTTGGACCGACTATACGAACAGAGAAAAGCCATCACTGATTTCTTGATTATCCAAGTGGATAGGTGGATTCCCCTGTGTAACTTCAATGTCAACCAGTGGCAGCTCATACGTGACACCTGCCATTTGCTCAGGCCCTTTGAGGAAGCCACATTATTAGTCAGTCGCCAAGATTATGGGATGAAGAACGTCATTCAATTGCTACATCTACTACAACACATGTTGGAAACAATGGGTGGTAAGGGCACTGGAGACGTGCGCCTACATCTCACGGCCACATGAGCCCTGTGGGGTCTGAACTGGAGGAGGAGGTGGGGGAGAGGCACAGTGGAGCACAGTTTAGGTTACTTGAAATGGGTGGTTTTTCTAGTCATTCTGAATTCATATTTTATCCTAATTATATTATTGTGATATCTGAATAAACAAGGTTATTCTATTTTGTTATATGAAATAATGTGTACTTTAGATAGCTTGGAGAACTTGCTCCCTTTCTTTCCAAATTTCATATTTTGCATAATATTAAATTATACTAGGCCAAGAAGCTCTCTAGCGGAGGTGAGCCACCATTCTAAAAGATTTCCAAACATGCAGTACTTCATGAAATAAATTTCGAAAAAAAAAGTTAAAATTCATAGCGACAGGGACCATTAAATAGAGAATTTCACAAAGGCAAATACTTAAAACACTAATGCATGACTTCAGATTGGCAAATAATTCAATATAAGGCTAGGTTAATATCACGGTTTGTGCCTCCGAGGCATGGATTCGTCAGGAAACTGTCAAAGTGTCATGCTGACGTATCCATGCTCAGACAAGCACAGGCCCCGTGCATTTCAAAGGCTTGAGTGTAGTTGGCAAGTGACTATGTTTGGGTCATTTTCTGAAAGTATCTGAGCTTTGTTTCACACTGAAAATTGCCATAAGGCACACTTTTCTGTCCATGAGGCTTGGAAAATGTCCAAAATGCAGTTCCAAGCTTGGGCCATAATAATGAATGGGGCCTATGTCTGTCTTAGCATGGATACCCTGATGTGTCCATTCCACGGAGGCTCAAATCGTGATATGAACCTAGACTAATAAAAATCACTGATGTGACAAACAGGATGGGGAACTAATGAGGAAGAAAAGACTAGGGTTGGGGAGTGGGAAGCACCCAAAAAATATATGTACAATACTGTATGAATGGGTATTGCTTAATAGTATTAGGAAATCTGCTTATTTATAATGTGATACTTTACATATTTATAAGTTGGCATCAGACAGAGGATAAAGCATTGAAAGCCCAGAAGATTATAATAATTAGATCATTAGGGAAAGGGGGGAGGCAGACAGAGATACTGAGGAGACTGATGGAAAACCTTATAAATAGACAGCACAAGCCGCCATATGTGTATAGCAATCGGTAAGAAAGTTAGTGACAGTGTACCTAGAAGGAACATAACATACCCGATTTTAGGCCAGGATGAAGTAGGCAGTAGTAATGAGGTCATGTGAGATTGAATGTAGGAAAATAATAATGATCACATGATATTTTAATACATGTTTGGAGATGTCATGAAGTCATATGGGACATGTAGAGGGCAGCCACATAATGTAATGGCAGATGGGCCACCAACTGTGTCAGTTCAAAGAATGCCCAATGGGAGGGGAATGGAGAGGGCATACTCCTAAGCATGTACAGGGGAGAGAAGGCTGTACATGCATAGGAGCACTGTCGGGGCTATATTGTGATTAATGAATCGTGCGCCTCACTGCACGGAGAATGTTATTTAAGGCTTCTTTCACACTATAAAATGTATCTGTTTTAAAGAAATGTTCAATGTTCCGTTATAAAAAACCTGAAAATCGGCCGCTAAACGGCAGTTACAAAATCCCATACGGCCGTTAGTAAATCCCATTATAGTCTATGGGATTTTTACATTATCCGTTTTAACCCGTTATAGCCTGTTATTAATAACTGACGTTATTTTGTAACGGGTGAATGAACGGAAGAAATAGTGCATGCACTATTTCTATTGTTACTCTCTTCCGTCATAAAATAACATCTGTTTTTCAGGTTTTTTATAACGGAACATTGAACGGATCTTTAAAACGGATACATTTTATAGTGTGAAAGCAGCCAAACATGTAGGGTTACACAGGTTATATGCATGTTAACCACTGAGAAGAATCAGGAATGAGGAACGGTGAAAACTACACAAGAACTTTGGAAATACAGTGAAACCCTTTTTAAGAAGACCACCCAAATTTGCATCAAATAGAGGGTCTTCTATGGGGGTGGTCCTCTCAAAAAGCTCAGTGAACTAAAAATCTATTACACAAAATCTGGTGGGGATAAGAGGATGGGGTCTTCTGAATGAGGCTTCACTGTATGCAAAGAAAAAAAAACATAACGAATCATGTAATAACAATACATCTCACCCATGACCCAGATGACCCAGTCCCCATCAAGGATAGTGTCTGTGATATTCCTTAAAGGAGATATACCATGTGCAAAATGTATCCCCTATCCACAGGGAGTTTAAGATCGCAGGGAGTCCAACCTCTGGGGCCCCCGCGCAATCTCCTGTACAGGGCCCTGTCTCTCTCCGGGAATGGGGTGTGTCGACCCCCGCACGAAGCGGCGGCTGACACTCCCCCTCCATATATCTCTCTGGGAGAGCCGTTTGGCTATCTGCGGATAGGGGATATGTTTCCATTGTATGACATGGTACTTAGTGGATTTCATTGTCGCACTCACTGATTTTTGGTGGGATTGGGAGGTCTTGTCTCTTGCTGTGAATGGTGGGCCTATGTTTTGATAAAAGCCACTTTTGCATTGTTTCCCTTACTATCCCAGATCACAGGGACATTTGGCCAGATAATCCACAACATCACAAGTGTAATGACCATTAATTTTAAGTTCTTTTAACTCCTTAAGGACCAAGCCCATTTTGGCCTTAAGGACTAGGTAAATTTTAGTTTTTTCTTCCTCCCCTTCTTAAAATCATAACGCTTTCAATTTTGCACCTACAGACCCATATAAGGGCTTGTTTTTTTTTGCGTCACCAATTGTACTTTGTAATGACATCAATTATTTTATATGAAAATCTGTGGCAAAACAAAAAAATATATTTTTTGGGCTTCTATTTCCACGCATTTTTGGGAAAAGTGACACTTTATCTTTATATAGGTTTTATGTTTTTTTACAATTACATTTTTTTTTTAAAATACATGCACTAAAATTAGTTTCCTGAAAATTGTCATCTTCTGGCCACTATAACTTTGTATTTTTCTGCATACAGGGCTATATGAGGGCTCATTTTTTGTGTCATGATCTGTAGTTTTTATCAGTTCCATATTTCTTTTGATGGGACTTTTTCGTTTTTTTATAATTTTTTATATGGTATATGAAGTGACCAAATGTGCAATTTTGGACTTTTGGTACTTTTTGTCTTTTTTTACATGTATTTTTGTGACTGCATAACCAGTTCACTGCTGAGCTTTGGCTCAGCATTGATCAGTGTTATCAGTGCTCTGCTGCTCTAGCCTCCCATGGCTGGCTGGGGACATCAGAGCACCAATTGAAAAGCAAGGAGGCAGGTAAGGGCCCTCCCGTTGGCCACTCAGCTGATCGGGACCTGCGATTTTGTCCAAGATGTGCCGATCAGCTCCGCTGAGCTACCGGCAATGTTAGATCCTGCGTTTAGACGCTGCGATCAATGTTGATTGTGGCATCTAAAGGGTTAATGCCGGGCATCGGCCCAATCTACATGTTTTTTTCCAAAAACATTAAGTGCCCAGGCAGATCCCTGTCCATTGCCTACAAGAGGACATGTGGGCCTGGCCTAATGAATCATACTTTCTTAAACATGAAGTGAATGGCTATAAACATGTGCCTCACTCACCTGGGGAATGACACCAGGAGATATTTTTGAAAAAGATACAATGGTGAAGGTAATGAGGCAATGTGATACTCTGGGCAATGCTCTACTGAGAAACATTTTGTCCTGGCATCCATGTGGATGCTAGTTTGACCAGCACCACTTACCCCTAAACATTGTTGTAGACCAAGTACACCCTAATGGCAATGGCTGCTTTCAGCAGGATAACAACATGACAAAGAGATCAGGGCATTGAGCTGGCCTCCAAATTCCCTATACTGGAGGTCCACCATTCAATGTATTGAACTGGTAGGATCTGCTGCCAACATGTTGTTGTCATATATCTCAAGACACCTTCATTGGTCTTGTGGTGTCCATGTCTTGATGGATCAGTCTTAAATAGTCTTTTTTTTTTGTATTTCTATAAGTCATAATATGCCCTTATCCCTGTGTTAAAAAAAATAATTGCGTTTCTCAGGTATTATAATCAGGTGTTGCTGTAACACTGATCTTGTGATGTGATGAAGAATCCAAGGTGTTAGATCACATCAGAAGTTAGCTGATTCTTCCCAACATATGGACACAGATTAACACCAATGAATATTCATAGCTACACAGCAGATGTGAGGATAAGAGACAGTACAAAGTAGAGGAGACAGGGAACGTGGAAAAGGTTTATCACTGTTTGTTGCACACCTGTTTAACATGCAGCTGTGTACTGAGGCTTTTCCACTTTAAATTTAGAAGACATTTATTTAGCGTGGGATAGCGTTTTTCTAGCAGAAGGCCACTGGGGATTCACTTTGCCTCTAATTTATTCATGGGCTACTGGGAGATCTGTTTCACCAACACGATAAGCAGATCTTCTACAGATTCTTTATGACCTATCTATAGTGGATTTTAGCGGTTTATGGTCCCAGGCAGCTAGATGTTTTGTTTTCTGGCTTGGGTGGTGGGGGTATAATAATGTTTAGTTATTCCCTTAAAGTTATTACAATGTTTTCACTTTTACAATCTTAAGTAGAAGATGAAAGAGCATATTTGTGCTGGCACAATAAAGGCACAATATAAATTTTTGCCCGTAATGCTTGTTCTAAAATATTGTATGGCAGGTCCAACTTAAAGGGGTACTCCATTGCCCCTGCGTTCGGAGAACGTTCGTGACATCAAGGCCACACCCCTCTTGCCCCCTTAATGCAAGTCTATAAGAAGGTTCTTATAAACTTTCATAAAGGGGGCATGGCCATAGACCTGCATTTAGATGGCGTGGCGTGACATCACAAGGGGCATGGCCGTGACATTAGGTCCGAACGCTGGGGCACTGGAGTACCCCTTTAACATGGATTCCATGTTCTGAGGTATATTTTGCTCAAATTTGGTCACAATCAAAAAGATAAAACTGTTGTAAATCAGGAAAATGTTCAGTAGATATGGCATAAAAAAACTGAAAAAGAAGCGCAACTATGTGCCGTTAATCCTCTCTGTGGGTGTATTCTGTAGTGCAACAGAGTTTGCTCACCTTTATGCGATGTACTATGAGCACAACACCATCATGCAATTGTAGCCAACATCCTGGCTAGTAGGTATGGAGTGCAATCCCGTTGTCATCACTGTCATCATCACTATCTCTGTTATCCAATCAGTGAACCTGAGGAAGAGGCAGTCCCGCCCCTCAAAACACGTTGTCCATTTGTATACTAATAAATCTTTTTTTTTATTTTACTGGTCCTTTTTGGTTCTATTTATTTAACCCCCTTTGGAGAGCGCCTGAAAACATCATCTTACAGCTGTGCCCACAGAATCCTTGGATCTACAGGAAAATGTTCAGAGAATAGTGGCCAGGTGCTTTATGGAAATGGCGCTTATAGTTTCTTGTTAGGCTAGCACTGTATACTGTGAACTACTGGTATATTAGGATTAGATAAATTGGGCTAAAATGAAAATAAATTAAATGGAAAGGTCATATTTTCTGAAATACCACATAGACATGAGAATACTATTGATGGTGGTCTTTGTTTTCAAAACTGTGCTCTCTGGGGTAGTAACATTTTACACTCCAGGCAGGAAATGCAGTGTCGTAAACTCACCAATTTGCAGGCGTAGAATAATGTATTGGCGCAACTCCATAAGGCTACATTCACATATGTGTTATTTTTTCCCCTCTCATTCAGGACAATGCTTGGCACCAATGGCATTGATCAAAGTCAATGGAGTTCATTAGGTTTTCCACATGATGCTTGCCATTTTATTGTACATCAAACTATTTTTAGGGCATTTTCCATAGAATATGCTATAGATGATTATAAACCTTCCATGCAGGTTTGAATTTAGCCTAAACCAAGAAGCGCAAGTAGCTGCTGCACCGAATGGAGCAACTCAGTTTCTAGCATTGTCTCTAAAGATTAAATTCAGAATAAGGTTAACTTCACATGTGTTTTCTTTTTTTTTTTTTTTTTTTGGGCCAAAACCAAAAGTGTAACAGACACAAAAAAAAGTGGAAAGATTTTCACCTAATTCTTTGTTGTGGACCCAAGCCTCTTTTTGGCTAAAGCTACTGACCAAATACTGACTAAAATACACTAAAAATACAGGGAACATTAAGAGAACACATCCTAGATCTGAATGAATGAACTAATCGTATGAAATACTTTTGTCTTTACATAGTTGAATGTGCTGACAACAAAATCACAAAAAAATGATCACTGGAAATCAAATGTATCAACCCATGGAGGTCTGGATATGGAGTCACACTCAAAATCAAAGTGGAAAATCGCAGTACAGGCTGATCCAACTTTGATGTAATGTCCTTAAAACAAGTCAAAATGAGGCTCAGTAGTGTGTGTGGCCTCCACGTGGCCGTATGACCTCCCTGCAACGCCTGGGCATGCTCCTGATGAGGTGGCGGATGGTCCCCTGAAGGATGTCCTCCCAGACCTGGACTAAAGCATCCACCAACACCTGGACAGTCTGTGGTGCAACGTGGTGTTGGTGGATGGAGCGAGACATGATGTCCCAGATGGGCTCAATAGGCTTTAGGTCTGGGGAATGGGCGGCCAGTCCATAGCATCAATGCCTTCCTCTTGCAGGAACTGCTGACACACTCTAGCCACATGAGCTCTGGCATTAGGAGAAACCCAGGGCCATCTGCACCAGCATATGGTCTCACAAGGGGTCTGAGGATCTCATATTGGTACCTAATGGCAGTCAGGCTACCTCTGGCATGCACATGGAGGGCTATGTGGCCCCCAAAGAAATGCCACCCCACCGTCAAAGTGGTCATGCTTGAGGATGTTGCAGGCAGCAGAACATTCTCCACTGTGTCTCCAGACTTTGTCGCGTCTGTCACATGTGCTCAGTGTGAACCTGCTTTCATCTGTGAAGAGCACAGGGTGCCAGTGACGAATTTGCCAGTCTTGGTGTTCTCTGGCAAATGCCAAACGTCCTGCAAGGTGTTGGGCTGTAAGCACAACCCCCACCTGTGAACGTCAGGCCCTCATACCACCCTCATGTAGTCAGTTTCTGACTGTTTGAGTGGACACATGCACATTTGTGGCCTGATGGAGGTAACTTTTTGCAAGGTTCTGGCAGTGCTCTTCCTGCTCTTCCTTGCACAAAGGCAGAAGTAGTGGTCCTGCTGCTGGGTTGTTGCCCTCCTACGGCGTCCTCAACATCTCCTGATGTACTGGCCTGTCTCCTGGTAGCGCCTCCATGCTCTGGACACTACGCTGACAGACACAGCAAACCTTCTTGCCACAGCTCGCATTGATGTGCCATCCCTGATGAGCTGCACTACCTGAGCCACTTGTGTGGGTTGTAGACTCCGTATCATGCTACCACTAGAGTGAAAGCACCGCCAGCATTCAAAAGTGACCAAAACATCAGCCAGGAAGCATAGGAACTGAGAAGTGGTCTGTGGTCACCACCTGCAGAACTACTTTTTTATTGGGGGTGTCTTGCTAATTGCCTATAATTTCCACCTGTTATCTATTCTATTTGCACAACAACATGTGAAATTGATTGTCAATCAGTGTTGCTTCCTGAGTGGACAGTGTGATTTCACAGAAGTGTCATTGATTTGGAGTTACATTGTGTTTAAGTGTTCCCTTTATTTTTTTGAGCAGTGTACTATGTGTGAACCTAGCGCTCCTGGATGATGCTGGGTGCAAGTTTCATGCATCTGTTACAAACACTTTTGTTAGATGTAGAAATAAAAGAAAGCATATGCTCCAGACATCAGCCAGGTGCAATCGTTTAGTCCTTATGCTTTTCCCAAATGAATAAAGTGCATTGTTGGATTCATACACAATGGCCCTGATTTGTCAATCTGTCCCAGACAAAAACTAAAGAGATATGCCCTCAGCAACCAAACACGGCTCAGCTTTCATCTTACCAGAGCCATCTAAGAGATGAAAACTAAGCTGTGGGTGCTTTAGGCAAATATCTTAAGTTTTTGTCTCAAACAGATTGACAAATCTGTGCAGCTGTGTTTAAAGGGGTTATCCAGGAATAGAAAAACAGAGCTATTTTCTTTCAAAAACCGCTCCCCGTCTGTCTCCAGGTTGGGTGTGGTTCTGCAGCTCAGCTCAAGTGAATGGAGTCAAGTTGTAATACCACAAACAACCTGGGGACAGACGGGGAGCTGTTTTAAAATAAATTAGCTTTGTTTTTCTATTCCTGGATAACCCTTTTAAGTTTTATGATATTTTTGTGGTACCTTAGCAATCAGAGGGGGGGTATGTGGGATTATGTTTGATTCAAGATGAGTGGCAAATTCCATAAGGCAATGGGGTGAGATCTAATACTCACTGTATACTTTTGTAATCTATTTCCAGTCTCAGCTTCTGATTCTCCACTCATTTCTTGTCCCATCTCCCTTCTCCTCACACCTCTCTATATATAGACATTTAAAGGGCATCACATAACCCAATCCCTCGGTAAGCAGCAAGACCAAGTTTAAATGTTTTTCAAAGTGAAAGTTTCTGGAGAGGGGCAGAAAAGGATGGAAAGGAAATATTAGTTTTTTTTGTTTTGTTTTACATTTGCTTTCACTATTGATTAATGCAAAGTTTGTTAAGAAGACAATGTTTTTTAGGTGGATTTTTTTTTTTCTTACAGAAATTGCTAAATTGGCAAAAATTCTCCAGGGAGAGGGGTTATTTTGGTGTTTTTTTCTGTCTGTATTAGATTTAAAATGGATCTGGATCCTATGAGAGCTGGAAGACAACCCTTCGGAAGCTTGAATGATGACCACTGGTTGTTACTCAGCTAATAGAATAAGGTTTATAGGGGTACTCCGGTGGAAAAACTATTTTTTTTTCTTTTTTAAATAAACTGGTGCCAGAAAGTTAAACATATTTGTAAATTACTTCTATTAAAAAAAATCTTAATCCTTCCTGTATTTATTAGCTGCTGAATACTACAGAGGAAATTATTTTCTTTTTGGAATGCTCTCTGATGACATCACGAACACACTGCTCTCTGCTGACGTTATAATAATAATAATAATAAGTCTTTATTTATTGTTGTCCTTAGTGGGATTTGAATCCAAGGCCCCAGCACTGCAAGGCAGCAGTGCTAACCACTAAGCAACCATGCTGCCCTTAGCATACATCTGCTATGCACGGTTGCTAAAATGGACAGAGATGTCAGCAGAGAGCACTGTGGTCGTGATGTCATCAGTGTTCCAAAAAGAAAGGAATTTCCTCTGTAGCATTCAGCAGCTAATTAGTACTGGAAGGATTAAGATTTTTTAATAGAAGTAATTTACAAATATGTTTAACTTTCTGGCACCAGTTGATTTAAAAAAGAAAAAAAAATGTTTTTCCACCGGAGTACCCCTTTAAGGTTTCTATTCCTTTTTTAGGAGGATAGAAACTCACCAATTAGCTAAATAAACATGTCTTCAGTGCAGAAGATTGGAAATAAAGGTTGCAAAGCAACTCATCTGAAAACAGAGAGGAACAGCAATTTGATTCTTATTTTTGGTATAGGGAATAAGCAAATCCATACTAACTAATCATCTGTGTCGGCGTTCATAGCGATCCGGGCCGGTAATTAATTAGCCGTCTGCTGGTAAATCATGTCCAGCAAGGTGAAGCTGTGGCTTCTGCGAGGTGCAGGCATCTAATTAGATTCTATAGATTTTCCTTTAATTCACAGAGATACGCTGCGGTATGCCCTGTGAACCATTTCCATCTTCCGTGTATAATAATATATACCAGACATCCAGATATATATATAGTAGCAACATCTTAAATTTAAGGTGAAATGAATCACTATGGATAATAATAACCAGAAAGCACTGGCCAATTCCTGAAGATTCCTTGTACTCAAGAAGCCGTTGTAACAAGGCACTTAGCCCAGAAAATAATTGGCGCGCAAGGTAATTTTCTACGTGGTTTGTGCAACATACTGTATTACATTTCTATTGATTAATGCAGCTGTTTGGAAATTGCTTAGATGTGTTCTGCTTTACTAACTTCTATGGCTATGGCCGGCTCTCCATATACCGTATTTTTCACCGTATAAGACGCACTTTTTCTTCCCATAAACTGGGGGGAAAAAGTCGGTGCGTCTTATACGGAGAATACACCCCTATCGCGGCGGTCCCTGCGGCCATCAATGGCCGGGACCCACGGCTAATACAGGACATCACCGATCGCGGTGATGCCCTGTATTAACCCTTCAGAAGCTGACCACCGTGTCTGAAGGGAAAGTGACACTAACCCGGCTGTTCAGTCGGGCTGTTCGGGACCGCCACGATCTCACCGCGGTGGTCCCGAACAGCCCGACTGAATAGGCGGGTTAGTGCTTACAGGACACCGGGGGGGGACCTTACCTGCCTCCTCTGTGTCTTCTCCGTTCAGGGATCCCCTGTATGCCGGCGCTCTCCTTCCTCGTCATCACGTCGTCACGTACGTGCGTCGGCGTGCGTAACGACGTGATGGTGGCGACGGAGAGCGAGGATACCCGGCCGGCAGCAGAGACGTTCCAGAGCGACGGGGACGCGGCGACAGCGATGGAGCGACATCCAGGGCAGCGGAGACGGGTCCGGAGCTGCGGGGACACGTGAGTATTACCTCCTCCTGCAGTGGTCTTCAATCTGCGGACCTCCAGATGTTGCAAAACTACAACTCCCAGCATGCCCGGACAGCCGTTGGCTGTCCGGGCATGCTGGGAGTTATAGTTTTGCAACATCTGGAGGTCCGCAGGTTGAAGACCACTATTGGGTTCAAAATCTTTATTTTTTTAGATTTTGCCCCTAAAAATTGGGTGTGTCTTATACGCCGGTGCGTCCTATAGGACGAAAAATGCGGTATGTCACAGGCCCGTGCCTTGTGTTGGTGCACTGTGTCTATCGTTTCCTCTCTCGTCTGTGAACAACTGAACATATTTAATATTTTAATATCAGAGTAATACCGTAAAAGGCATTTTCAGGTTTTCTTTTAATATTCAACTTGTTAGAAGAGTTAACCCTTAACCCCATGAGGATGTAGAATTTAATAATTTTGCGCCTTCTCTTTTTTTCCTCCTCACCTAATAATCATAACGCTTTCATAACGCTCTGCCTACAGTCCCATATGAGGGCTTTTTTTTCACCACCATTTGTACTTTGTAATCAAATCATTCATTTCACCACAAAATCTACAGCGAAACAAAAAAATATATATTCATGGGGCAAAATTGAAAAGAAAACTTCATTTTGTAACTTTTAGGGGCTTCCGCTTCTACCCAATGCACTTTTCTGTAAAAAGTGCATTCATTAGGTCAATATGTACATTCATTAGGTCAATATGATTATATGATTATAACAATACCCAATGTTTATAGTTTTATTTTTTTAATTACTACTGAAAAAAAATTCACTTTTTGCACGAAAATGAGTATGCTTAAAATTGTCCTTTTCTGACCCGTACAACTTTTTTTCCCCCATATACAGGGATGTGTGAGGGCTCATTTTTGTTGTGATTAGACTTTTTGATAGCTTTTTATAAATTTTTTATGGTGTGTGAAGTAACCAAAAATATGCAATTCTGGACTTTGGTATTTTTTAACATATTTTAACATATATGCTATTGACCGTGAGGTTTAATTAACATAATATTTTATTAGCCTGGACATTTACACACGCTGATATTAAAAAATAAATAATGAGGGGGGGGGGTTATTTTTTAACCTTTTTGCACCTTCTTTTTCTTTTTTAGTCCCTATAGGGAACAGTTACATGCAATCTTTAAATTGCATACACTGTTCAATGCTTTGCTATAGCACAGCATTAATCAGTGTTATCAGTGCTCCATTGCTCCAGGCTGCCATGGCTTGGTGCGATATTGGAGCACAAATCGGATAGCGATGAGGCAGGTAAGGGCCCTCTTGCAATCCTCTTAGCTGACCAGTATCTCGCGATTTCACCACAGGTGTCCTGATCAGCTCCACTTAGCTTCTGGATCATGTTTTTTTTTTATAGATATTTTAGTTGCGGCATCTATCAAGTTAATGGTGAACATCATCTGGATTGTTGATATTCAATCATTAAACAAAACAAAAACAAAAAATAACACAAGCTTTTCACTTTTCAAGAAATTTAAATCATGCTTGTCATTTCAGGTAACTGTTTAGCATTAGGTGTTGTGAGAGTACATTAGGATTATCCCTATTGCGGCAACTTTAAAGTTATTCCTGAGCTAGTGGGTGGAGACTTTCTGTGATTAATCCATACCCTACACATACACAGCAGCATGGAGGACATTATAGAGCAGTACTGAACAGTCTAAGCTGTGAATCAAGCACTGAAGCATCTGTAGTTTCTCTATTTTTTTTTTCTCTTGCTTTCTCTTTCTTCTGGTTCTCTTCAGCTACTCTTTTCTCCTCTCTCCTTTCTCCTAAGCTCTCTTCATAGACTTCTCTGAGCAGTATGTTACCTTAGTGAGATAGTCCATCTCTTATCCCAAAAAAGACTTGAACAGTTTTTCAGAGTGAATGTTGCATTAGGGGAACAATTTTGGGGCCGCTATATTTTTAATTTGGAAATAAGCACAGTTTCCCTTAGTTTAGCCCTAGGCTATGTAAAGGAGCTTCAAGGGTTTCCCTCCCTTCTTGCTATTTGGAAAGCTTCCACCCTTCTCTCCTTTTTTCCTATTTTGATTTCTCTGTCACAGAAGACGGTGTCTCCTTGTAGGGTTTGCTTTAAGTTATCACATGCTGACCCTTGTAGGTGTTTTTTTGGCATTATGGTAAAGGTTTGCACACTTTTTAGATAAAGGTATTTATTAGGACTTTATGGTTGTACAAAGATGTGTGTATATAAATATCTCCCTGATCTGAGTCTTTATCGGTTAATAAATGTTGTGGACATCTCCTAGTATCATTTTAACCTGATTGTTTGGTGTCAACTCCGGCAGGGGTTGTGTAGCCATTCTATCTATATCATTTTAGCTTACTGGTTTATATATTAAACTAAAAGAATAAAGTCAACTGTGTGCAGTCTTGAAAACCATGTGCAATGGCACAAGATTCATTTTAAGTCCTTGTTCCTCTAAGAAACTCCTCTTTCCTTCTAAGCTACACCTTTTGTCTAGTAAAGTGCAAAAAGTGTCTAAAACAAATAATAAATGTGTCACTTGCATTAGTTTTTTTTGCCACAAACAAAGTCCGAATTTTGGTGTATTTAACTTAGTAAATCTGCCCCACTGTGTAAAGAAGGCCTACTGTAGTAGTAGTAGTAGTAGTAGTAGTAGTAGTAGTAGTAGTAGTAGTAGTAGTAGTAGTACAATACTGACCATTCGAAAAAACTCGAGTCAAAGCGCAGAAGCTTATTACTCCAGAGTGGACGATTCATACAGAAACTATTCAGGTCCACACAATAAGAATGAATGCCCTGAGCTGCATAACCTTTGAATCATTCTTTGTTTGTTTTTGTTATAGAACTAATTTGTCTTTTGTAAAAGGAGCCACTTGCTATTGTCATTGGTCTTGTAGAAATGGCATTTCATGCTAGCAACATACCTCTTCTATCTTGGAGTATAAAAAGACAATTGCATTCTAAAAGAATAATCGAATATCCCTTTTAAAGTTATATACATATATATTTTTTTATTTTTATTTTTTTAAATCTTTGATACATATAATTTTAGTTCTGACCAGTGGAAATAACACTTTATTAAAAGGGTATTGTGATTTTAGAAAATTGTACTTAAGTAAGACAGTCACAACAAGGTATATAACTTACTAATATAGTGTTATCACAAATTGTAGGGGCTTCAGCATGTTTTTGCGTGATTCATCCCTGACAGGAAGTTGTATAGGTCTTTCAATGTCAGTGTGGTGTTGTCTCAGCAGCTTCCCAACTCTTACCTTTCTTCCTCTACTGTGTACTACTGTCATATACACAAATATATCTTTATTAGAACATTTAGAGAGAATGAGGTGTGTTTAAAACAAACTGTGGGGAAATGGCAGGAGTGCTGTGCGAGGTAGGTAGGCAGGGTGGGAGGTCTGATGAAGAGCTAAGGGATAGCAATGCATTCTGGGAATTGTAGTACTGAGCAACTGCTCGACCAGAATGTACAGGACTAAGACCTCCAAAACAAGTGGGTTTTTGATGGTTTCAGAACTAGTGCAGATAGGAAAGAAATGTTTCATGCTTTGGCAGTTTTTTTTTATTTCTTTCACCTGATGTTGGAGTACTCCTTTAATGACAAAAATTGTGGAATCTCAAAATAGCTCTACTGTTCCTAAAGGAAAATTTCAGCACTATTTAGGTCAGTACAGTGAAAGCATAAACTTTAATGTACATATGGAATTATATTACAGTAGGATATTACCTCTTTTATGAGAAAGAGCTAGGCTCGTAATAGACATTAGAAGGGGAGGATATAATATTTAGCATATTGCTGTTTTCTTAATGCCCTCAACAGACTACAGTCAATCTTTATGTGTTCTATTAAAACAGCACTTTGGAAAAGAGTCATTAAAAATCTTTGGGCCCAATTCACATTGAACTTTTATTTTCACACCAGATTAATCCATTATTTATTTATTGTTGTCCCTTTAGCAGCAGCTTTTGGCCTTGAGAGCACATCCAATTTAAATTTTAGCATTTATATTATTTTTCTTTCACCCCTTCTAAGAGCCTTTTATTTCTTCATCCACAGAGCCATGTGAGGGCTTAATATTTGGTGACCAACTGTACTTTGTAATAACACATTTAATTTTACCATAAAATGTACAGCAATACAAGGAAACAAACTTTAGGGGAGATTTTTTTATATTGTATATTGTTTTAAATATTTATTTACACATTTTAAGTCCCCATAGGGGATTTTACAGACAATCATTAGATTGCTGACTCTGCTATAACATAGCATTACTCAGTGTTATCGGCAATCTACTAATAAAGTCTGCCTAGGGCAGGGTCTATCAGTGGATCACCCTGAAACCCACACGGAGCAGGTGCAGGAACTTTCTGTGGGAATGTAAACTGATCAGGATATATGTTACTGGGGTGCTGATGAGGCAGAGGGACAGTCGTTTAGGTTCTTTAGGGCAGTGATCCCTATTGATCATGGCATTGATCAATATCAATTACAGTATTTCCAATGTCTGTGATTGTTTGAGTACACAGCTGCTAATAGCAACCGTCACTCACAGTCTATTAAGTGGGCACAGCTCCTGCGCTCGCTTAATAGACAGAAAGCCGCTCAAGAAGTAAATGTGCATCCTGGTGCTAGGTACCAGGGCACAAGGACATACATTTATGTAAAACATCCTTAAAGGGTTAAAACACGATTGGCATCAGGTCCCCAATACTCACTGCTGCTTCCTTGTTCCTCTAATGTGTTAATCCTTTAGAAAATGTCGCTTCAGCCCCTTTATTGGTTGGAGCGTTCACTGCTGGGATTGGCTAAGCGGGCATAGCAGGCATCTCCTGCCGGGTGGACACATGAGAGGAATCAGTGAACAGCGATGAGCAGTGAGGACCCAACACCGTCAGAATGGCAGTGGCTGGGAATCGATGGTGATTCCACATGTAAATGCAAAAAATTTAGCTCCAGATTCTGCAAATCCCATTCATAAAAAAAAAATTTATAAAAAAGGAAAAAAAAAACATCTGCAGCATCCACATTATGCTCTATCCTCGTACTTCAGATGACACTCATTGCAGCCCAGGAGAATTGTGGGCTGCCTTTGTTACCTCATTTACTCTACCGTAGAAATGGAAGTGTGGGTATGATTTTTGTACACAATGACAGACCTTTCTCCTGTGAATTGCTTGTTGTGATGGCTTCTTTAAGGCATCTTCATGAAGCTGTGTGACAGAAGCATCAGAGGAATCAAATAATGCAAAGTACTTTTGCTTTTGTTTTGCAGACGTTACAAACCAATGCTAATTACAGGCGTGCCATTGTAATTCCCCTCACTGTTATTAGATTGAGGAATATAAAAAAAAATTGCAAGTCGTGGTTATATTTTTGCTGTATAAGGCTATGTTTGGGGGGGGGGAGAGGGGGTGTGATTTGGAGTTGGGTACGTTGCACGTCAGTTAAAAAATCTGCATCTGCTATGCTGTAGTGCTCTTCACGCCACCCTCACTGGGGTATAGACAGCGCCAGTTGTATGCATACAATATTGGCCCACACATTTATCTAGCG
This sequence comes from Hyla sarda, assembly GCF_029499605.1. Classification (NCBI taxonomy): domain Eukaryota; kingdom Metazoa; phylum Chordata; class Amphibia; order Anura; family Hylidae; genus Hyla; species Hyla sarda. The sequence continues at coordinate 277,910,035 of NC_079194.1, read as the reverse complement.
TAGGCAGCGAGCATTATTTTTCTCTTCACTAAGGTGCTAGATTAAAAAGTACTAACTTAACTCCCCTATTATAAGGTACAATCACCACAGGATGGGTGCCTTAAGACCCCTGCTGGAGTCATACATACTGCCTGGACTCTACATCACACCTTCCTGGTGTCAAGTACCTGCTCTAGAGAGTGTTTTGCTGCCATAATGAACAAGTTAAGGGGGGGGGGGGCTGATAGATCTGTACATAAGAAAGAGTCTAGTATATAAGAAAGGTTCTACTTTTAAGTCCACTCCCAGTTTTGGCTTCAAAATCTGCATTAAAAAACTGCATACTTCAATTTCCCAGACAGGATAACTCACTGGCAATCATTTATCAAAATGTGTGAGGTAAAAACTGGAGAAATTGTATCCATAGCGACCAATCACAACACAGCTCAGCTTTCACTTTACCAGAGCTCTATAATGTAGTAAAGCTGAGATGTAATTGGTCGCTATGGGTACAATCTTTCCAGTTTATACCTCATACATTTTCATAAATCAGGGCCGTAGCCCAAATACAAAACTGGGCCTGTTCATATACCTACTGGGCCTTGATAGAGGACTATATCTATGAGCATTGTAGTGTGAGAGTCCCTGTTTTACCCAGTGCTTTTTCTTAAAACTTAGACCACATGGGGGGGACCACCACAGATTGTTAATTTGGTCTAACTTGTAGCACTACTCTGCCTCTTTGCACAGTGGCTCTTATCCATCGGATTTGCCTATGGTCATTTCCCAATTGCAGTTGTTCCTACTTGTGGATAGGGTTGATGTGGAAAGACACAAACTGATTGGCACAAGAAGTTTAAAAAAAAAAAAATTGTTTTATTGTAATGCACAGGGAATAGCCTATATAGTCCGTCCTCCAACACACCGAACGGTATAACCTGGTGGCCATTCAGGGTAGGCTGGGGTCCTTAGGTTTACCTTGACTTAATAAAGAGGTATTGTTTGCTTCTTTGGTTCTTGGGTTTGCTCCTTCTGAGCATTACAGACCGCTCCAGAAATATCTCCATTCCCCTCCTTTCAACCCCATATGCTCTTTGCTCACCCCGTTCTTTTTGTGTTCTCCCACTTTTGCCAGTGCCTTGGATACCGCTCACTCAACGCTGAGGAGGTATTGTTAAAGACATTACTGTCCTTTCTCCTTTTTGAACCACTGTTTTGCTTTTTTTGATCATATTGTATTTTACACTTTTGTTATTTAAAACTTTGAAAAAAAAAAAATATATATATATATATATATGAATATATATATATATATATATATATATATATATATATATATATATAGTAAATTTGAGTAGCCATATTAGTCCAGTGATGCAAATCATAAAATGTTGCAGTATCTTGTAATACCTTTTTATTGGACTTGATAAAGGGAGGAATCCCGAAAGCTTGTCTCTACAAAATTCTGGTAGTCCAATAAAAAAGGTATTACAAGATACTGCAACATTTTATGATATATATATATATATATATATATATATATATATATATATATATATATATATAATATATAAAAGGCATCAAAAACCACCCTTTTTAAGAGGTAATGAATAAAATAGTTGAAGAAAAATTAAATATTAGAGATGGTAGACTCGATAAGCCAGGTTTCAGGTCTGCAGTGATGTGCATTTCCGAAGGATCAACAGAGAAGAATGTGATGAAATATTCACTCTTATACTGAAGATGTCAGATACTTTCAACATGTCAAGTCACTTCATGAAAGTTTTGCCCCACTACAGCTGCCTATGTCAATTGTAAGTGGTGTAACTGTGAAATGAAAATGCCTTGGAGTAATAATAGCTCAGCTGTAGGCCGCACAATGTCACAGAAAGGGACTGCCAGGCGATGAATCTCTTAGAACGCAAAAATCATCTGTCCTCAGTTGCCAGGTTCTTTGGAGTGATGAAAAATGATTAAACATGGCAGTCTGAAGGACAAATCTGGGCTCAGCAGATGGAAGGAGAACACTTTCTGCTTCAGTGTGGAGAACTGGCTTTGAAGTTTCGGGAGGAAAGTTGGGTTCTTGGTTTCATTGAAGTCAATTGGTTGCTTTCAGATACCAATTGAATAGATGCATTTCCTTTTTTAGGCAATGTTCACACGGCGTAAAATGTGCAGAATATCTGCCCGTGAAAACATCGATGGACATTCCGCACAACTGACTAATCCGGCTATCTCATAGATATGGCATTTCCACAGAAAGAATAAACATGTCTATTCTATCTGCGGATGCTGGAATTGGGAACTTCTGCCATGGAAATTCCACCATGTGCACAGAGCAACAAAATCCCAGTGAAATCGATGGGATTCTAGTGCAGTGAAATGTTCGTGCAGAATATTCTGGCAGAATTCCGCACGGACATTCTGCCATGTGAACCAAGAGCAAGAGAGCTCCACACAAAATGTTTTACCAATTTTTTTGTAAAATTTTAATTTCTGAGCTTTTCCACCAAATACCATTGAAATGACTGTTTGAGATCGGAACCGCATGTAAATAACTATAACAAGAGCTCATCTGTAATTCATCATCTGTACAGAAATCTGCTTTAAGGGCACTTGCTTATTCCAAAATTGTGTCTGTTGTAAAAAAAAAGCCCTCACAGATTCTTAGCTGAACTATGCTGATCCTTTGAGGATTTAGCAGTACTTTACACTTACAGAATTTGACCTTAATGCCAATATAGCACATAGAGAAGAGAAACCTATGCAGAAAGAGAAAAAACGAAGAGACTTGGGGGACAGTGCCTCGGGTATTACACCTGGCATTCAGTGACCCTATTTGGGGTCCACACAGATTACTTGCAAGATAGCAACTCACTTTATATAGGGAGAAAAAATGCCCACCTCCCCTGGTAACCCGGTATGATGTGTTGCGGAAGAAGCTGCTCAGTCCAGGAGCTCACAGGATGGGGGTAACCCATCCTGTCGCAATGCAGTAGACAGTGGAAAAAAAGGATGACCCCTTGTCAGCCAGGCACTGCTTGATCCAAAAATAAGACTTTGCAGTTCAGAGATATTGTTCAAATGCTGGATTCACTTGTTTATTAAATAGTTATATAAAATCTACCCATCTGAGGAAGGGGGATTAAGCCCTCAAAACACGTCATTGTATTTTATTTTCTTATGCAACTATTTCATAAACAAGTGCCTGGCTGACAAGGGGTCATCCTTTTCTTCCAACCTCTACTCCATAGAGAAGAGTGACTGTAATTATCCTTTTAGTCTTTATTGGACTTAATTGCACAATTTACACTGAGTTTTCAGATTTGGGCGTGGGTGGTACATCGGAGGAGCACTAGCCTGAGGTATAGTCTTGAAATGCATGGTAAATTGTGCAATTGGTACAATAAAGTAGAATAAAGTAGAATAAAGGACAATTACAGTCTCCACTTTTTATGAGCTGAGCTGGCATAGCTGGCTAGCATCTTGCTAGCACAGAGTACTCCCCAAAAGGAAAGCACCAAACAACAAAATCTATAAAATTCTGAATCAAGCTTTATTAAATGCCAAAAACTTACATAAAAATGCTTAAAAAAAGCATGTAAAAGGTTAAAAAAAAATACATGATTAACTTATGATGAAAATGCAGAGGGGCAGAAAAATAAACATTTGTAGGAACAAAAGAGCTAAAAAGGCCCAGGCATGGTTAAAGGATCTAATACTAATGCTAGCAGACTAAAAATACTGTCGAAATATGAATAAAGATACACTAAGATGCTCACTAAAATAACAGCTTGAGTGAGTTTACCTGCCAATAAGTACTGTCAGTATCTTGTTTAGTCAGAGGTCAAAACACCATGACCTATAGTCACAAAAAATGTTAAATATGTGACCTTATGAATAGATCAAAAATATAAACAATGCAACTCGTATCTCTGGTTCAGACTATTTATTTACTAAGAATTATCTATCAAGCTTCTTGATTGGCGCTAGGCAGTACATTTTTCAGTATGATAAAATAATATGCAGGTATTATAAAATATGCAAATGTATTGGTTCTGAAGGATAAACATAAACAACTATAAACACAATGACTATGCATAAATCATCAATCAAATTTAAACACATAGAATATTAATGAAACATAATAAGCTTATGTTAGTAACTACATACAGTAGAACTGCAAGGGTTAGTTCGATATCATATACATGCTACTACTCAAAAAGAGAATATCACATCAAACCATATAAAGAATTAGAAAATACCTAATCTCTAGTTTTATAAAATGGAATAGACTTGTAAAAAACACTCTGCCCACTTCTAACTAACCAGACATATCTGGTAGGTACATTTTTAGGTAAAGTGTAAGATCTATAATCTATGGGACTCTAAGTTTGGAGCAATACTTAAAATAAGTTTCCTTGTGGGAAAATTATATCAATTAGCTTGCAAAAGATAAAACATAGACTATGCTATATGCATTATGTTGATGCACTGCTTTGCAAAAAACATGCCTAATTCTCTGCAGAAGTTATTTATATGCTAAGCATTTCATCCCAACTTGGAAATTAAAGAAAAGATTTATTCACCATAACTGGTATAATTTCCTCCACATTTTAAAAAGATCTTAATCAAATAAGAACCATTTCTACGTTATTATATACATGTGAAATATAACTTTTGTACATAGGAAGAAGGGGCTATCATAGAAAGCCATTGTCTTGTTGCTGTGCAGTTACATAGCTGCATTTAAAAGGACCCCTTCTTGGGGATACTATTATGGCCATGGGCCTATTTGTCAAATACGATATGACACTTACAACCAATAGGAAGACAGACAACTCCCTCCCCCGGGAAAGTACCTACCAGCTACTTTAGGTGGCACTCTTGATCAAGGAATCATTTAAAGGTGCTTCCAAGACCTAAAGAGTTACAACTTGTAATACCAAAAATGAATGGAAAAATAAGGAGGAATGTGACCTCCACTGAAAGCTGTCAACACATTTTGTTTATAGCTAATGTCTGTTTATGAAGGACGTTTGTAGCTAGGACCCATTAAATAAGACAAACATAGTGATATCATGTACCAATTCTTACACAAAAACAACAACTGGTAACTCGCTATCATTACCTTGTTGTGAAGCTATGAATGTTTATGACCAATATGTTATTGTGTTAGTTGCATTCAACCAACTAAGTATGAGAAAATGTTTGAGAAGATCTACTCAAAATTGATGTTTTTATGCTATAACAATAAAGAATTAAGAATATACAATGCTTGGCCCTAATATGTATGGTGTGATTTCCTGAAAAAAATACAAGGAATATTAATGAGAAAATAGAATAAATGTTAGCAGAATGTCTTATCATAATGTCTTATCATGAGGTTAATGGCTGGTACTGCATGTAACTAATTATAGACAGCGAGTGAATATAAAATATATGTACATATGTGATGCTACTACAATTCACATGTGTTTGTATAGACTATTTGATTTTTTTATATAACTGTTTATTTATAAGATTTTTAAAATTTTTCAATAAAGACTATTTTATTTTTAATGAAATAATATTTATTATGTCAGGATTTAGAGTTGAATTTTGCATGAACCTGCTTAAACCACATCTAAAGATGACCCCCGAAATGTCTCAGGTTCATTTTGACCTAGACAAAACCCCTGAAAGTTAGACCACCACCATATACATAACCCAACATATGTTTTGCTTTTCTCCCCTTTATCACTCTGCTAGCATTAGTATTAGTTCTTTTAACCACGTCTGGGTCTTTTTTTTTTTACTTTTTTGTTTCTACCAATGTTTATTTATCCCTTAAAATATTTTCAACTTTGCTGTGTACTTCACTGCTGTGTACTTCTTTCCTTATTACTGAAAGCAAAAAGGTGCCCATTGTATTTATGAAGAAAAGGATACATGTGAGACACAAACATTTTAATTCCAAAAACAAAGTTCATAAACATTATTATTTAATTGTAATTACATGTTTGTCTCATATATCCTTTCCTTTGTAAATACAGTGGGCTCATTGTTGCTTTAGATCATTTTTAGCTGGATGATATCCAATCTTTGTGCATTGCCTATACATTGAGATTTTCCAGTAGGTGTAATGACAGTCTTTTTTTGCTAATGTCAGTCATGCATCAGGAAATTGTAGGGGAAAGACAAATGAGACAAAAATCGAGTGAAGAAGAGAGTACAGCATATGGCGGGAGAGGGATGTGATGATGTAGAGTTAAGAGAGAGAATCGGTGAAACAAGACAAGTGATACTGGCACCATAGATTAAGCTTTGATCTGTTGGATCTCAGTGTTGAGATCTCCATTCATTTCTAGACATATGTGCACTTCACTTCCCAGATCAATGCTCAATCCAACTCATTGCAAGAGACAGGCTCATTAGACTTACAATGGAGCCCATTTAGGACTGAGTCAGATTGCATGGTGAGCCAGGAAGTGACTTGTACAGCCACACTCTTCTCTCAGCTATAGCTAGAGATTACAAAGGGTCTCAGCACTGAGACCTGCCTGATCAAAGGTCTCGACATGTCTTTGTGACATGTAAATTATTTTTTTTAGAAATGACAGGGACACTGTAAAGGAAATCTGTCATCAGTGTCACCTGCACTAACCTGATGGTACAGACAGGTAGTGCAGGTGACACTAATGACAACGATACTTACCTGATCTTGTTTGGTGCTCCAGTTCTCCCGATATCTTCTTCTGTATCTTCTGTTCCAGGACAGACTTGGAGTGTGGGCGGAGCTTTGTGACATCACCGATGCTGTTGGACTCAGCAGAGAAGCAGGAGTGGTGATGTCAGGAAGCTCTACCCATACTCCAAGTCATCCCCGGAACAGAAAATGCAGAAGTACATGCAGAATGCAGAAACTGGAGCACAGAACAGAATCAGGTAAGTATGGCTGTCATCGGTGTCACCAGCTTTACCTGTCTGTACCAAGAGGTAGTGCTGGTGACACTGATGACAGATTTCCTTTAAGACATCATAGGGTGTATTACACCAAGCGCAACACATAAAGTGCATTTTTTTTCAATTCTATACCTAATAACAACGAAATCATGCACATGGACACGTTCCTTGCTACTTTATTGAGAAGATTTAGATACACTGTTGCCATGATGCTGGAAGATATGATACAACTGAGCACAAAAAGTTATTAAAGTTTCAGCAAGTTTAGAGTTCTGAGTATGGCCGGCCTGCTTGTGATCTTCTAATGTGCAATTCCCCAATATAACGCTATTCTTTTTATTTACAAGCCGGTGCTGTGTGAACGCCATTTCAGCCTTCAGTTCTCTGAATACACAGGTGGGATCTCTGCAGGACTTCACAAAAGCTTTTTATGAGAACTTTACCTGTTGTCTCCCGAAAGATCATGCGCTGGAAGTGAGCAGAATTTTAAAAAATTGGGAATTGCTCCCAACAGTCTTGTTTTTTTTTTTTGCAGTACTTCCCAACTTCAAAAGGCAATTTATGGAAACATTCCTAGATGGAACAGGGGAGAAGCTTAACATAACCTAAATGTTGGGGATATGATCCTATATGGCATATCGCAAAAAATATTATATGGTATAAAAATGTTTATTAAATTAGATTTTTTTTCTAAATTCCTTCACAAGTGCAGTGGGCTTCTTGTTGCCTTAGAGTGTTATTAGCTGGATGGTGTACAATGTGTACATGTAAATATATACTGTTGTTTATACATTGACATTTTCCGGTAGGTGTGATGATGACAGTTTTAGCTGCTAATGTAAGTCATGCGTCAGGAAATTGGAGGGGAAAGACAAAAGAGACGAAAATAGAGTGGATAAGGGAGGACAGCATATGGCAGGAGAGGGATGTGATGATGGGGGAGTCAAGAGAGAGAAACGGTGAGACAACACAAGTGATACTGGCACTAGGGGTAAAGTGATGCCCTGTATGTCTTGTCTTAAATAGGGGAGCAGCTGAGCTATACACTGTACTGTAGAATAGTGATTATTCTGTTCCCAGAGGAAGGATTATGTGACTTACTGTACAGTATGAAAATGAATGTAACTTATATGTTACAGAGCTCCTCGCAGCAGTAGTGGCAAGCAGTGATGTTGTACATGACAGAAATAATGTGATCGACAAGTAAAAAAAAAAAAATACTGTTCTGGGAATTGGCCCAAATGGCATAGGTCACACTTTTAAGGGTTAAACAATACTTTGAAAGGACATACAGCAGCAATTCTCCAAGAGGCCTGGCAGGCAGACAGTGGAACTAAGTCATTATTTGAATGGCTTTTGAGACATAGCGGTTTTGTTTAGCTTCACAAGGATCTGTCGGCTTAGGGGTTTAGTGATGATCTGTGTGGCTCTTCTTCTGGAAGATTGATAAAGTAAGAACAGAGATTTGCGCCTTTCTATGAAAATATAATATTGAGCAGAATTGTACATCAGTGGCTGCGTATCATTTTACGCCCAATAATGCTGCTAGTCTAGAAAATATCTAGGACCACCAACCACCATGAACCCGTCTTTTTCTTTCTAACATGGATTTGTGGTATGTATATATATATATATATATATATATATATATATATATATATATATATATGATAAAACAGCTCCCACCTATTACAACAAAGGGCCCTTCTGGGATTAACACATCCTAATAAATGCGCTGTTACAGGTTTACCAATACCAACCTATCACTGCCGATAAAGACCTGGCTCACTGGCCGGTGGAATTTTTAGCCAACTGGAACTATTCTTGAATAACAAAACTGTATTAAACATTAAGATAACATTTGTAATGATGATTTTGACATTTTTTTGTATTAACTTTACTTTAAGGTATCTGAACATGTTGATTATACAATGATGAGCTCCATTACATAGACAAGGGTTTCCTAATATTACATGAGGTTTCCTCATCTTTTTGGCACTGGGGAATCTCTGGAAGAAAATTTTGAGGAACCCCACTTTTTTTTCCCCAAAAGAAAGAAGAAAGGATACATTCAATTAAAACACAAGACACGGGCAAAATAAATTAAAATGAAAGATGTCAGACCCCAATATTTATCCAGACCCCAGATGTCAGAACCCAATGTTCTGTTGTGAGTAGAACTCAATTTAGACCCTAGATTATTGGAGAACTCCATACACTGAAATTAACTCAGACCCCAAAAGTCAGACCCCAAAATTAATCTAGACCCAAAGCCCTATAATGAATTCAGAAACTGGACCAGAAAATGAATTCAGATGTTGATCCCCAGGGGTTGTAAAGCACTCAGGTATCTTCGCCCCTCATATAGAAATGAATAGATGATGTGATGTCTGCATCCCTAGGACACCAGAATAATCAGGGCCCCATTCTGGAGATCAAGCAGGGTCTCAGTAGCCAGACCCCTATGATCAGACACTTATCCCCTATGCTGTGGATAAGTTGCTTTTGGAACCATCAGGTATCTTTAGAACAAGAATCTCCAGCATTATCTGCCTGATTGTGAAAGCCATTTTTTTTGTTCAGAAAGCCGAAAAAAAAGTGCCAAACAGGCAGCTGTACAATAAAGTGAGGTTCATTAGTGTCATGTTGGGGGCCCTATTTTTAATCTGACTGAATATGTGACATAAGGGTAAAATTGTGTTATCCTTTGGTAAATGATGAAACAATCCAGGCCACCATGGCAGCCTGAGGAGATACTTTTTCTAGTGATTCCATAATTTTACCTCTAGTTGATCTGAAATAACTAGTGACTAGGGTGCAGAAATGACAAGTATCAGTAGTGTAACAATAAATTTGGGCCCCTCTATAAGACCTACGTAGGGGACCCCTATGCTTCCCCCTCTACAAGGTAGGCCCCGACTGCAGCAAAATACCTTTCCTATACCGAATTGCTTTATCAATAATGACATGCCCCCATAGATATTCTCTATGTCCACGGTTTGAGACCACTGCATTAGGTAGATATGGAAGTGCAGTGTGGTTTCTAAAGCCATGATGTACAGTATGTCTAAACAAAACCCTACCTATTCACATCTGTAGACCACCAGAGATGTGACCACCAGAGAGAGCATCAGCTGCCCTGTGATTTAATATGAACCCCAAGCTCCTCCAGTAGAGAACTGCCTTCTAAGTGTTTTCTCCTATCCTGGTACCAAAAATGGGGTTTCTATGATGAGCATAAACCCCTACTTTTGTACCTTTTCCTATGGTTGAACAGCAGAGATTATGTAGTGTGCCTGCACGGTCCTGTCATTCAGAGGCCTGTCAGTCTGTCCCATAAAGAACAATTAAAAATTAAAATGAGTATATATGAAATGTCATTATGTCTATTCACTGTAACAACCGAAAATATAATCCCCCAGTTCTTAGACAATAAGAATAGAACAAAAAAAGGGGGGAAGTAACCATGTAAATGGCATTTTTATCTCATCTACAAAGCTATTAAAGATGTAGCAAGACCAGACGCAAGCTAGGGAGAAAGAAATTGTCTAAGGCTCAGGAGAATTGGAGGTAAATGGAGTGCTCGGCAAGTAAAAGCTGATTATGCCGGCTGCCCATAATAGTGCGCGCCTGTGCCAGGTTTTCCTGCATTTCTAGTAAAAGGATGGATGTTTACATACATTAGCCTTCTACCAATAGACTTTAGCTACCTTCGTCTTCCAACTGTGTTGCATTGTATGTAGACCTATTCTTGTATTCACACCTGACACTGCTGCGTAAACAGTTCCGGTCCCCAAGAGCGTCTTCCATAAGCTGACTTTTGACATAAAATTTGAGCATTATAGCCACTCAGGATGTGTAAAGCATTTCAGACAGAGCATTGCCTAAAAATGAGGAGCCTGGAGAATGAAGAAGATATCAGATGATTCCCTATGGAAAAGGTTTTATGGCGCACAACATTGTAAGGAATTTACAAAGACCGGTGGTTCATAAATTGGTATTAATGTAAAGATGCGCTAAAGTTAGATGTAGCAAATTTGTTAGAAGGTGCAGGTCTCTTAAAGGGGTACTCCAGCGTTTGATAGTTTATCCCCTATCCATAGAATAGGGGATAAGTGTCTGATCAAGGAGGGTCTGACCTCTGGACGACCCCCCTGAACTCCTGGATGGCACCTGAATCTCCCCATCCATGAATTTTCTATGGGTGGGAGCACCGGAGAAGGTGCTTGTGCATCTCATAGAGAATGCATGGATGGGCCATGTCAACCCTGCTTCATGCACAAGGAGATTTGCATGCTGTTCTGAAGATCACAGGGGGTCCAAGTGGTCAGACCCCCTTCACACACACACACACACACACCTCAGACACACATGCCCTATCCTGTAGATAGGGGTTGAATTATTAAACTCTGGAGTAACCAGTAAACCAGTAAACATTGCTAGTGCCTCAGGATGCAAAGTCTGTCACAATTTAAAAAAGATTTAAAAAAATTTAAGCAATTGATATTGCATGTGGAGGTCAACAAAAATGAAATAATTAGTCATTTCACAATTTGTAGGCTGGGATTACATTAGGCTGGTCTTGCCAATTTTGTCATATTTTTTGGGTTAAGAACGCTGCTGTTAGCTGGGAGTCAATAGGGAAATATATGGAACACCATACCCAAATTGTGTTTTTTTGAGGGGATAAGTGTGTTATTCACCCTTTTGTGGCATTTTTAGGCTCAGGGGTAGTATTTCAAAATTGCAGCACGCTGGAGGTTATGTTATTTTATTTTTTTTATAAATTGATATTGATGTTTTTATGCTCCCCCCCCCTACACACACACACAATTTTTCACTAGAAATCCTTGTGAAAGAATCACACGCCTATACTAATACACACTATTTTTTAGGGGGAAAGGGGGGAGCGGCACAAAAACTGCAGCTTATGGCTTTATTTTTTCTAGCCAAAAACAGTCAGTCAGCTCATCAAAAGTGTTGTTGGAGATGCCTGTGAGGTTCACAGGGGCAGTGATAAATGTAGGAAATGACAAGAACTTCCAGCGCTTCAGAGATTTCATAAAAATAGATTTTCACTTTATTGGAACACTTATAAAAGCAGGACTCTACACACATCTCAGTAAGGCAGGTAAAAGCTTGATGCGTTTCTAGGGGTCACCGCTTAGTCATCAGCATGCTTATGACTAAGGGGCAACCTCTCAAAACTTGTTACATTTTACCTGCCTTCCCTAGATGAATGTACAGCCCTGCTTTAATAGGGGTTCCAATTAGGTGAAAAACTGTTGTTGTTTTTTTTTTTTTATAAAAGTTGTGTATGATCCTAGCCTAAAATGGGCACTTTTTTGTATTTATATTACAGTATGTCTGCATGTCCCTGCACTACGGCAGGATACTGACGAGAATTGACAATTTCATATTATAAGTACACATACATGAATTGCTTCCATAATACATACATGTGAACCTGGCCTTACAAGAGTCTAGACCTTTTTGTAGTTTTATAGGGAATACTTCTGATCATGGATATGTACTTGGAAACCGCTGCAGATAAAGTCTCCTAATACACCAGTGCAAGTTCACCAAAGGTAAACCTATACTTTAGACTTAGCTTTGCCCTTGTTACAGTAAATTACTTGCTGACAGGATCGCTTTTGCTGATCCTTTATCTGTGTCCAGGGCAAGCAAATATTATTTATTGCCGCACAGAAAAATTGAAGTGCTGTTTCCAATGATTTCTCCGAAGGTAACTAAGTGATTGGTTATCACCTGATGCAGTCGCTGCAGCTGTGCTTACAAAGTGGATTGGTGAGCCTCTTAAACCTGTCTATACGGATGAAAAGCTATTTTGTTGGCTTCCTAGCTAGCTTGTAAGATTAAAGTTTTCTACAGTTAAAACTGTTCATGCTTGGTTGCGATTTATTGTATATATTTATATCTTGCAGTAAATACATTTCGTACCAGGTTTTGAGCTATACGAGCTATTTTTGTGTGTCTCCCATTTTTCCATTATCTTTATGTTATGAAAATATGGAACATTGAGTGTTAAGCTTATGTATGGTGACTTCTATGACAGAACAGACCATTGAAATATGAAAATGTTGTAATTGTAAAAAGGAGCAGAGTGTGCTGCACTGGGTTAGGAAAGCTTAGTATGGGCACAGGTCTACTCTGTGCAATTTGGCTAATACAAGCAATTTTGGTACTTTATATCTAAACTCAACATACTGTTTCTCGAGATATATGGTAGTGAAGAGGCAAGACAGCACCGAAAACCATCCGCTATACAGGTGACCATCTAGACAGACTTCAGTGCAAAATATGTCCAAGGACAAAGCACACCAGAAGGCTCAAACTAATGGTCAAGCTATGCTCTTTATTTGTTTCCCCTTTAGGGTATGTTCACACTGCATAATTCCGAGAGCGGAATTAAGTGCAGTGAACATTAACATCAGTGTGAATGGGTCTTCCAGGGAATAGTCTGTTGCTGAAATTGATCTGTGCAAAGAAAGGACATGTTCATTCCTACCACTGAAGTATGGAATCGAAGTGAAAGTTCAGTTTAAAATCCTCAGTGTGAACATACCCTTACATGTAATGTTTTGGAAACTTTTGCAGAAATATCTCATGTATTTGAGAATGAATACAGAACACAGCTGGACCACTACTTTAAGCCTCCTAGCATAATGTGACCTTGAAGCCCGCTCCATACCCGGTTGCACCCAGCTGATTCCTGTAGCATAGGGCTGCCGTTAATAGCTGACATACGGAGATCTCCACAGGCGGCTATTAACCCTTTAGATCGCCACTGTCAAATCTGACAACGCCATCTAAAGGGACCGTTATACAGTCCCTGGTGGTCCAGTGAAGTGGATCGCCCCTCCGCAGCACAATCGCGGGGGAGCGATCCACAGCTGAGGTAGCTGGAGGACTTACCTCTCCTTCTGTGATGGCTGTGGCTCTGAGAATGATAAAGCCTGGCTGGACCTGGCTTTATCAATCAAACACAAAGCACACAGAACAATTAAGTTCTGTGGAACTACATTGACCTGTATGAGGAATCTAATGATTCCTCCTAAAAGTCCCCTAAGGGACTAATAAAGTGTAAAAAAAATAAAATAAAATAAAAGTTAAAAAAATGAACCCCTTCTATATTAAAAGTTTAAATCACCCCCCTTTTCCCAAATTCCATATAAAATATATGTAAACATAATAAAAATAAACATGTTTGGTATTGCAGCGTGTGGAATTGTCAGAACTGTCAAAATAAAACATTATTTATTTTGTACGGTGAACGGTGTAAAATACCAAGAACCAGAATTGTATGTTTTTTTTTATCACATCATAACCCAGAAAAAATTAAGTAAAAAGCGATCAAACAGTGATGTGCAGACACAACTCGATGATGAAGCCAATCGCACTTGTGAGCTGGGTGCAGATGGGGCTTCATCATAATCAGAAGAGGGTTGCAGGTTGCCCGTGAGGCAGCAGCTGAGCCAGCAAGGTGGTAGAATGGTTGGCAGTCAGCATGATGGCAGAAGTGGAAAATCTGAGGCCAAATATCCCGGGGTAGACCACCTGTTTTGTGGCAGCCTACCTTCCCGGGAGGTATTGGAACAGGGGCTACTGGAGTCAGCGGCAGTAGCAGTCAATCGGTGCGGACTGTTGGTGGGAAAATCAGCTACTCGGCGGTGTGGCAGTTTTTCATCAAACATCCAGAGGATGCTAACCTGGCCACATGCAAGATGTGTCGGCAGAAGGGGAAGCGTGGCCAGGGTCCCAATGTTGGCACCACGGCCCTAAGTCAACATGTGCAGCGTCACCATAAAGCAGCCTGAGAGATCCGTGGCTCCAATATGGTAGTCCAGCCTTCTGCATTACCGAGTGGCACGCCGCTCCCTGTTTCAGCCATCGAAGGCTCCACCACCTCAGCCGAAGGGAGCTGTGTGTCATTCTCATCTTCTGTCACTCCAGATGGTCCTGCTCCTCCTACTTCGAGTCAGTCATTCCGCCAGCAATCCATCGGCGAAGCCATGTCCAAGAGACAACAGTATGCGCCCACTCATCCAACGGTGCAGAAGCTGATGTGCTCCTGTCCAAGTTGCTGGTGCTGCAGTCCCTCCCTTTTCAAGTGGTGGACTCGGCACCTTTCAGAGAACTGAAGGCTTGTGCCGAGCCGAGGTAGAGAGTCCCAAGCAGTCATCTTGTTGCGAAAAAGGCAGTACCAGCCCTGCACAATTTTGGGAAAGGTGGGCCAGTCCTTGAGCCTGATGGTGTGTACGAAAGTGCACGGCAGCACCGACGTGTGGAACTGTGAGTATGGTCAGGGACAATAAATATCCTTTACGGCTCACTGGGTAAATGTGGTTCCTACACAGCCACAACAGCAACTTGGATAGGTCACGCCGCTTCCGCCTCCACACTCTCAGGCCGTTGGTCCCGTGATAGTGTGCAATTCCACCTCCTCATCCTCCACCGTGTCCTCATGTCTCAGTGCCCCTCCAGCATACCATGTGTGCAGGGCACGGTGGTATCACGTTGTTCTTTACATGGTTTGCCTTGACAAACGGAGTCACACAGGGAAGGAACTGCTAAAAATCATTCATCAAGAAATTGAATCATGGCTTACTCCACAAAAACTGGAAATGGGAACCATGGTGACTGACAACGGAAAGAACATCTTGTCTGCGCTTCGACAAGGAAGCCTGAGCCATGCGCGCTGCATGGCTGTTTATTCAATCTGGTTGTCAAGCGGTTCCTGAAGTGTTTACACCATCTGCAAGATATCCTAACAATGGGAAGGAAACTTTACATGCACTTCAGCCACTCGTACACCACTCCCTCCTTTAGATGCAGCATCAGAACGACATCCCCCAACATAGTCTGATTTGCAACATTTCCACACATTGGAATTCTACCGTCCATATGTTGGACCGACTATATGAACAGAGAAAAGCCATCACCGATTTCTTGATGATCCAAGCGGATAGGGGGACTCCCCTGTGTAACTTCAATGTCAACCAGTGGCAGCTCATACGTGACACCTGCCGTTTGCTCAGACCCTTTGAGGAAACCACATAATTAGTCAGTTGCCAGGACTGCGGGATGAACAACGTCATTCCACTGCTTCATCTACTACAACACGTTCTGGAAACGATGGCTAGTAAGGGCACTGGAGACGTGGCGCCTACATCTCACGGCCACATGAGCCCTGTGGGGGCTGAACTGGAGGGGCACAGTGGAGCACAGTTTAGGTTTTGCGAGACGGGCGGTTTTTCTAGTCATCTGACAGGACAGGAGGAGCAGGAGCAGCTAGAGGAGCTAGAGTGTTATGAGGAAGGCAAGACAGAGGGCCCAGACACACCGTGGCAGTATGCAATGGAGATGGAAGCAGGGAGTCTCTCCGAGTCACTTACAAAAATGACACGATGTGTGCTCACTTGCTTGCGTAGTGACCACTGAATTGTCACCACCTGGCAGCGGGATGACTTCTGGTTCTCCACCTTATTGCACTGTCACTACCAGCACAAAACGGGGCCTTTTTTACATCCACTGAGAGGGAGGACAAACTGACCTACTACAGAGACATCCTACCTAGTCAATTGGCCAATGACTATCTGCGCCATCGTCCATCCTCTAGCAGGTCTGGCTCGGGGGGGCCCTCTGCGCTCACCTTCCACTGCCGTGGCTGCTGGGGAGGGGTGGGGTGGCAGGAGCAGTACCAACTTGATCAGCAGCAGCCTGAGTCTACAGTCGCCGATGAGTAGTTTTTTTTACCCGCATAGTGAAGCTACTCATGAGCAGCAGGTAGACCTGTAGCAGGACCTGAACCAGCAGATGGTGGCATACCTTGAAATGACCATGCCAACACTTCTGGGAAGCGAAACTTGATTTGTGGCCACAGCTAGCAGAGTTTGCCCTGGAAAAACTGTCCTGCCCGGCCAGTAGTGTGCCATCAGAGAAGGTTTTATTGCAGCGGGGGCTATAGTAACCCCAAGGAGAACTTGTCTGTCCACGAAAAATGTGGATAGACTGACCTTTGTAAAGATGAATCAGGCATGGATCAGCCAGGATTTCCACCCACCAATGGAAGAGTAGATTGACCATGGTGCCACACTTCACAAATATGGATAGTGGTAAACACATTCAAGGTGCTTGACATTCCTCGGCATCAGACCACAAGTAAGTATTGGGGATATGCATTAGCTAAAATGTAACTTTTCTTAGAATATAATATATGTAGCGAAATTTTTTTTGAAATCAAACAAAAGGAAAGGTGTGCAAGAAACACCATGTGCCACCTACACCATCAAGTGTTGATGTGATGCAAAGCCCTCTAAGAGGTGGAAGGGAACAATGTATGGTCCATTGTAACCGGTGGGTATAAACACTTCCCCTGTAAGGCCCTACTCTAGCATTATCAATTCTCTTCTTGGCAAGTTTTACTCATTCTAAAAAGGTCGGCCCCACACAGGAACCTCTCCCTATTTCCCCCAAGGGTTTTTAGGTGAAATAGAGAGAGTTTCTTGTGTGGTGCCTCCCTTTTTAGGGTGAGTAACACTTGCCAAGAAGGGAATTAATTGGGCAAGAGTAGGGCCTTACAGGGGAAGTTTTTAACCCCACCTGCTACAATGGGCAATATGTTGTTCCCTTCCACCTTTTCAAGGAAAGTTTTATTCGTCTTAAAAAGGGCAGTCCCACAAAGGAACCAATACCTATTTCCAACTGAAACCCCTGGGAAATTGCAGTGTTTGTAGGCAAAACTAGGAAGAGGTTCTTGTGCGGGGCCGCCCTTTTTAGGGCTCATTAACACTTGCCAGGAAAGGAATTAATAATGCGAGAGTAGGGTCTTACATAGTTAGTACGGTTGAAAAAGACATACGTCCATCAAGTTCAACCAGGGAATTGAAGGGTAGGGGTGTGTTTTTACCCCCACTGCTTACAATGGACCATACTTTATTCCCTTCCACCTTTTAGAGGTCTTTGCATCACATCAATAATTGGTGGTGTAGGTGGCACGTTGTGTTTTTTGCACACCTTTCCTTTTGTTTGATTTTTTTTTAAATTGTGTCCATATATTTTTTCCTAAGCATATTATTAAAATTTGAGTTTTATGTAATGCATATCCTCAATACTTACTTGTGCACTGTCACGATTCGGCTTGCGGGTTGTGGATCCGCTGTGTCAGCGAGGGATTGGCGTGGACCGTGCTAGTGGATCGGTTCTAAGAGGCTACTGGTTTTCACCAGAGCCCGCCGCAAAGCGGGATGGTCTTGCTGCGGCAGTAGCAACCAGGTCGTATCCACTAGCAACGGCTCAACCTCGCTGACTGCTGAGAAGGCGTGGGACAGAAGGACTAGGCAGAGGCAAGGTCAGACGTAGCAGAAGGTCGGGGGCAGGCGGCAAGGTTCGTAGTCAGGATGGATGGCAGAAGTTCAGGTACACAGGCTTTGGACACACTAAACGCTTTCACTGGCACAAGGCAACAAGATCCGGCAAGGGAGTGCAAGGGAGGAGATCAGATATAGCCAGGGAGCAGATGGAAGCCAATTAAGCTAATTGGGCCAGGCACCAATCATTGGTGCACTGGCCCTTTAAGTCTCAGAGAGCTGGCGCGCGCGCCCTAGAGAGCGGAGCCGCGCGCGCCAGCACAAGACAGCAGGGGACCGGGACGGGTAAGTGACCTGGGATGCGATTCGCGAGCGGGCGCGTCCCGCTGTGCGAATCGCATCCCCGACGGCCATGACAGTGCAGCGCTCCCGGTCAGCGGGACCGACCGGGGCGCTGCAGGGAGAAAGACGCCGTGAGCGCTCCGGGGAGGAGCGGGGACCCGGAGCGCTAGGCGTAACAGTACCCCCCCCTTAGGTCTCCCCTTTTTTTTGTCCGGTAACTGCCTCCCCTGGGATGAGGACACCGGGAAAGAATGGAGGGTTTCCTCAACGGCAGGCAGTGCCGCAGGAGTAGGAATGGGGAGGGAGGGCAGAGGGTGAAGCTTGGCACGGGGCAGGGTGACACAAGGACGGGAGCCATGAGGAGGCACAGAGGGTTGCCTGACGGGACTGGGAGGGGGGGAGAGGCACTTCCTAAGGCAGGCAGAGTCCCAGTTCTTGATCTCCCCGGTGGTCCAATCAAGGGTGGGGGAATGAAGCCGGAGCCATGGCAGACCGAGGAGGACCTCAGAGGTACAGTTGGGTAGGACGAAGAGCTCAATCACTTCGCGATGGGGTCCGATACACATCAGGAGGGGTTCTGTGCGGTAACGCACGGTGCAATCCAGTCTGACTCCATTCACCGCGGAAATGTAGAGCGGCTTGACGAGACGGGTCACCGGGATGCGGAATTTATTCACAAAAGACTCCAAAATAAAATTCCCGGAGGCACCAGAGTCCAAGCAGGCCACGGCTGAGAGGGAGGAGTTGGCTGAAGGAGAAATCCGCACGGGCACCGTGAGACGTGAAGAAGCAAACTTAGAACCAAGAGACGCCACACCCACGTGAGCTGGGTGCGTGCGTGCGTTTCCCAGACGTGGAGGACGGATAGGGCAATCCACCAAGAAATGCTCGGTACTGGCACAGTAAAGACAGAGATTTTCTTCCCTACGGCGATTCCTCTCTTCCTGGGTCAGGCGAGACCGATCCACTTGCATGGCCTCCTCGGCGGGAGGCCCAGGCGTAGACTGCAAAGGATGCTGTGGGAGAGGTGCCCAGAGATCTAAGTCTTTTTCCTGGCGGAGCTCTTGGTGTCGCTCAGAAAAACGCATGTCAATGCGGGTAGCCAAATGGATGAGTTCTTGGAGGTTGGCAGGAATCTCTCGTGCGGCCAGCACATCCTTGATGCGACTGGATAGGCCTTTTTTAAAGGTCGCGCAGAGAGCCTCGTTATTCCATGATAACTCGGAAGCAAGAGTACGAAATTGGATGGCGTACTCGCCCACTGAAGAATTACCCTGGACCAGGTTCAACAGGGCAGTCTCGGCAGAAGAAGCTCGGGCTGGCTCCTCGAAGACACTCCGGACTTCAGCGAAGAAGGCCTGGACTGAGGCTGTGGCAGGATCATTGCGGTCCCAGAGCGGTGTGGCCCAAGACAAGGCCTTTCCTGAAAGAAGGCTTACTACGAACGCCACCTTAGACCGTTCTGTAGGAAACAAGTCCGACAACATCTCCATATGCAGGGAACACTGAGACAAAAATCCACGGCAGAGTTTAGAGTCCCCATCAAATTTGTCCGGCAGGGACAAGCGGAGGCTAGGAGCGGCCACTCGCTGCGGAGGAGGTGCAGGAGCTGGCGGAGGAGATGGTTGCTGCTGTAGCAGAGGCAGAAGTTGCTGTAACATGGCGGTCAACTGCGACAGCTGCTGTCCTTGTTGGGCAATCTGCTGCGATTGCTGAGCGACCACCGTGGGAAGATCAGCGAGACTTGGCAGCGGCACCTCAGCGGGATCCATGGCCGGATCTACTGTCACGATTCGGCTTGCGGGTTGTGGATCCGCTGTGTCAGCGAGGGATTGGCGTGGACCGTGCTAGTGGACCGGTTCTAAGAGGCTACTGGTTTTCACCAGAGCCCGCCGCAAAGCGGGATGGTCTTGCTGCGGCAGTAGCAACCAGGTCGTATCCACTAGCAACGGCTCAACCTCGCTGACTGCTGAGAAGGCGTGGGACAGAAGGACTAGGCAGAGGCAAGGTCAGACGTAGCAGAAGGTCGGGGGCAGGCGGCAAGGTTCGTAGTCAGGATGGATGGCAGAAGTTCAGGTACACAGGCTTTGGACACACTAAACGCTTTCACTGGCACAAGGCAACAAGATCCGGCAAGGGAGTGCAAGGGAGGAGATCAGATATAGCCAGGGAGCAGATGGAAGCCAATTAAGCTAATTGGGCCAGGCACCAATCATTGGTGCACTGGCCCTTTAAGTCTCAGAGAGCTGGCGCGCGCGCGCCCTAGAGAGCGGAGCCGCGCGCGCCAGCACAAGACAGCAGGGGACCGGGACGGGTAAGTGACCTGGGATGCGATTCGCGAGCGGGCGCGTCCCGCTGTGCGAATCGCATCCCTGACGGCCATGACAGTGCAGCGCTCCCGGTCAGCGGGACCGACCGGGGCGCTGCAGGGAGAAAGACACCGTGAGCGCTCCGGGGAGGAGCGGGGACCCGGAGCGCTAGGCGTAACATGCACACTAACACTTTTACAAAAGAGACCATTTTTTCCTCTGCCTACCTGCCTCAGCTACTATTCTGATCCTGCTACCCACCTGATGCCACACATCTGATGCTAAGTTCTCCTTTTTTCACCCACCTTCATCACCGGATACTGGTATTGCCACCCACCGCATCATTCTGTCACCGGGTAACTTTCAGGACTCCTGATGCTGCTGCTGCCACCTCCAGGCTATCTCATTCTGCCACCATATGTTCTCATCGTGCTGGTGCCACCTCCTGGCTGTCTCATTCTGCCACCATATGTTCTTCTCATGCTGATGCCAGCTCCGGGCTGTCTCATTCTGTCACCATATGTTCTCCTCATGTTGATGCCAGCTCCAAGCTGTCTCATACTGCCACCATATGTTCTCCTCATGCTGCTGCCACCTCCAGGCTGTTTCATTCAGCCACTATATGTTCTCCTCCTGCTTCCGCCAACTCCACGCTGTGTCATTCAGCCACTATATGGTTTCCTCATGCTTCTGCCACCTCCAGGCTGTGTCATTCAGCCACGATATTTTCTCCTCATGCTGTCACCACCTCCACACTGTTTCATTCAGCCACTATATGGTCTCCTCATGCTGCCGCCACCTGCACATTGTGTCATTCAGCCACTATATGGTCTTCTCATGCTGATGCTACCTCCATACTCTGTTACTGTGCTGCTCTGTGACAGGGATTCTAATGGTGATGCCTCTGATCTGCATGTCATATTGAATAACAGTATGTTTTCACTAACCCAGCACATACTCTATGCGTGTTACAGCAAGGTAAAGTGTTCTACACTCCTATTGAGGCTTTCTGTAGGCCAAAAATAGCCGTTTTAGAAAATTCGGCAAATCGGCCAAATACATTTTTCGAAAATGTGCTCATCTCTAGCACCAACCTAGAGATGTATCAAGATTACCTGTTAGTTTGACCGTCTGGTGAATGGTGTAAAGAAAAAAATAATAATTAGCTAAATTACTTTTTTTCAAATTATTTATTTTTTTTGTTCAATTTCACCTCACAAATATTTTTTTTCCATTTTGGAGCATATGTTGTGAAACAATGAACAAAGACATAAGCTCTTATATGGGTGTGTAGATGAAAAAATGGCTATTAAAGTTTTATGGCTATTAAAGTGCGAGGAGGAAAAAATTAGAGTGCAACAAAGAAAATTGGCCTGGTCCTTAATGGGTTAAAAAAAATGAAGTAAACTTGTGTATTTATTTTCATATTCAAATGGTTTTCTTTATAAGTGAAAAATGAATTGGTCACTGTAAGGCTACTTTCGCACAACCCTTTTGCTCCGTTACAATAACGGACATTAATGGCAGGCAAAATAGAAAGAAAAAAAAGAGCCATTAATGTCCGTTTGTAAGGGAACCTCTTCACTAGTGTGAAAGAAGCCTAAGCGAAAAGTTAGTTATACAAGAAATATTCTGAACATATAGGCCGGCATTTATCATGGTAGGTGTAAGTGAAGCATTTATCATGGTAGGTGTAAGTGAAGCATTTTTCTACACCTTTTTTGTGTGTGCTGGTAATGTGTAGGAGCACCACATTTATTGAATGCAGGTCACATTTTCTGAAATATCTCTATTCACATACACCAAAAAGCTAAGCTAAGACTGGGCTGGTATAGTTTTAGATACTTTTCAGTGGTTTTGCACCTTTTTTGCGCCTTTTTAAAAAAAAAATAAAAAAATTAAAATTAAAGAAGTGATCTGATTGGTTGCTATGGGCAACTGGTCAACTTTTCATCTGCACAGGGTTTGATAACTCTACCCAAGGATTTAGAGGGAAAGCATCCAAGTTTTCAAAGAGGACAGATCACCCAGACTAGCCCTCTTAAAAACAGGACAACAAACAAGACTTAAAGTCAGAGCCCAGATTAGGTCAAGCATTTAGTGCTGTTAGAATATTTTTAAAATTTCCTGACAATCCCTTTAATTTTGTTTTTAGGTAGCAAAGTAATGGTAATATAAATACATAAACATACCTGTTCATTATCTAACAACTAAACTATGCTGAAACCACAATTCCTCTTTTATTAACTATTTTATTAACTGCATTACTTGTGCTCTCTGCTGACACCTCTGTCTATGTCAGGAACTGTCCAGAGCAGGAGAGGATTTCTATGGGGATTTGTTCCTGCTCTGAACAGTTCCTGATATGAACAGAGGTGTCAACAGAGAGCATTGTGGTCAGATTGGAAAGAACTTTCCCTTATCCCCTTACACCCTTCCCTTCAATTCCCTGGTTGGACTGGATGGACGTATGTCTTTTTTCAACCATACTAACTATGTAACTACACAACTTCCTCCAGAGCATACAGCATCTGATACGTACTGATACGTACGGTGGTGGCGACTGGAGCAGCAGGATCGGTGGCATCAGCAGCAGCGGTTCCGGCAGCAGGATACAGCAGGAGGTGAGGCCTGTTCACCTCCTGCTGTTGCTTAGCAACAACTTGCAGCATGCAAAGCCAAAGGGAATGATGGGAGTTGTAGTTTTGCAACAGCTGGAGTTCTAACTACAACTCCCAGCATTTCCTTTGGTAGTCTGTGCATGTTAGGGGTTGTAGTTATGCAACAGCGGCACATTTTTTATATGAAAAAGTGTGCATCCAGCTGTTGCATAACTACAACTCCCAACATGCACAGACTACCAAAGGGCATGCTGGGAGTTGTAGCAGTGTGCCTCCAGCCATTGCAAAACTACAACTCTCAGCATGCCCTTCGACTGTCAATGCATGGTGATTGTTGCAGTTTTGCAACAGCTGGAGACACATTGGTTGTGAAACCAAGTTTGTTACCTAACTCAGTGTTTCGCAACCAGTGTGCCTCCAGCTGTTGTAAAAATACAACTCCCAACAGGCACTGAGAGACTGTAAATACTGGGAGTTGTAGTTTTGCAACAGCTGGAGGCACACTGGTTGCAAAACACTGAGTTAAGTAACAAACTCTCAGTGTTTCGCAACCAATGTGCCTCCAGCTGTTGCATAACTACAACTCCCAGTATGTATGTCTGTCAGCACATGCTGGGAGTTGTAGTTTTGCAACAGCAGGAGGTTTGCCCCCCCCCCCTATGTGAATGTACAGGGTACATTCACATGGGCGGGTCTACAGCGAGTTTTCTGCTGCAAGTTTGAGATGCGGCAAATTTGCCGCCACAGCTCAAACTCCCAGCGAGAAACTCGCTGTAAACCCGCCCGTGTGAATGTACCGTAAAAACATTACACTACACCTACACAAAATAAAAAGTAAAACACTACATATACACATACCCCTACACAGTCCCCCCCCCATAACCCCATTCAGGAAACACTGCCGTAGGGTATTTTTGTGGCGGATTCAAATCCCCAATTTAGGCCTCAAATGGGCATGGCGCTCTCTCTTGCTTTGCAGCCCTGTCGTATTTCAAAGAAACAGTTTATGGCCACATATGGGGTATCTCCGTACTCGTGAGAAATTGCTTTACAAATTTTGGGGGGGCTCTTTCTCCTTTTACCCCTTATGAAAAGGTAAAGTTTGGGTCTACACCAGCATGTTAGTGTAAAAACTACTACCCCATATGTGGGTGTAAAGTGCTCTGAGGGCGCACAACATGGCTCAGAAGTGAGAGCGTGCCAGGTACATTTGAGGTCTAAATTGGTGATTTGCACAGGGGTGGCTGATTTTACAGCAGTTCTGACATAAACGCAAAAAGTACCCAGATGTAACACCATTTTGGAAACTACACCCCTCATGGAATTTAACAAGGGGTATAGTGAGCCTTAACACCCCACAGGTTTCTGACAGGTTTCTGAAATTTTTCATTTGCACAGCCCGCAGTTCCAAAGATCTATCAAATGACAGTGGGGTGTAAATGTTCACTGCACCCCTTATTAAATTCAAAGAGGGGTGTAGTTTCCAAAATGGAGTCACATGTGTGTGTGTTTGGGGGGGGGTCCACTGTTCTGGCACCACAGGGGGCTTTGTAAACGCACATGGCCTCCCACTTCTATTCCAACCAAATTCTCTCACAAAAAGCTCAATGGCGCTCCTTCTCTTCTGAGCATTGTAGTTTGCCTGCAGAGCACTTAACATCCACATATAGGGTATTTCCATACTCATAAGAAGTGGGGTTACACATTTTGGGAGGCTTTTTCTCCAATTACCCCATGTGAAAATGAAAACTTTGGGGTACCACCAGCATTTTTTTTCACTTTCAATTTTAGCGGAAATTTGTCAAGCACCTATGGCGTGTTAAGGCTCACTGTACCCCTTGTTACGTTCCTTGAGGGGTGTCGTTTCCAAAATAGTATGCCATGTGTGTCTTTTTTTTTTGCTGTAAGTAAGCATCCATTGAAGTAATTGGTTACTGTTTTTGGAAACCCTTTTAGCTTGACTGAATCATGAGATCTGTCCCAAGTAGGACCTTCTGCTGTCTTGCACTGCCGTTATAAGAAGGATCCTTAACATCAGGACTATTAAAGGGAATTTTTGGTTCTTTGAATGTAAGACAGGGGAACTAAAGTTAGTCTAGTTACTAATATACTTTGCTTACCTATGTTTGGTGGCTGGTATCGAATTTCTTTGTCTTTCTTTTTCCGGAAGTTCATTTTTTGCAGTCTACAAACATAGAGTTGTCTCGGACCTTTCCCAGCTTGCTTCACAAGTCAGCTTACTTTAGGTGTACTTAAGTCCTGTGCTAAAAGGGGGCTTGGCTGCTTTTTATTGTGTGTGAAGCCAGCCCCCTGATGACGTTACCGGTGCACATGTGCATGCATTCATCATCACACATATCCACAGCTTGGTTGTCAGGTTGTCCTGTGCTGCAATGGGTGGGGCTACCAATGTGTGGGAGGGAAATAAGTCCCAACTTGAAAGGAAGGATCCTGGATATTGTAGTCTGAGGGAGGCAACAGAAACAGGAAGTAGCTAGTTCCCAAAAACAAGCCAGCAACGTGATTTGGGACACAGGACATGGCCACTTACCACCAACACAAGCACAGATCCTTGATAAGCATGTCCATTAGTATATAACATTAAGCTACTAAAATCACCTTATGTTAGTTAACCACTTTAAAGCTACCAGGGGAGATAAGTTTTGAATGCCAAAAGGGCCTGAAGACAGATAACATAGAATAAAAAAGAGGGGGCACTCATTTAGTACTTATCTTACTGCATCCCCAGTTATCTACCACCTTGGTTAGTGGTTCAAATGGGTACGACTTGAAGAACGGTAATAATAGTAGAATTATGGTAGAGGAGCTGCAGCCTTCCTTATCTCAGGATGGTTACATTGGAACTGGAACAGGCAATAAGTATCGGTAGAGAAGATAAAAACAGAAGTGCTGAATCGAAGTTGATATGATGAAAATGAAGCTAAACAGCAACGCATTTCGAGACTGAACAAGGCCCCTTGCCAGGAAACTGGTAAATGACTGATGAAGAGACTTGTTAAGACTTAAAATGCATTGCTGTTTGCACAGGCTGTTTGTTCATATCCACTGTGCTCAAGCATTTGGTATTCCTATATTTTCTTCTATCTTGTCTACTGAGTAGTTGTTTATAGCTCAGCAAAGTGCTTGTCACAATCCAATCCATTTTCGCCATGGGCCTTTAAACCAAATGACAGCATTCTACCGTAACTGCATTATTATTGTACTACTCTGTATAGACAATATGATCTTGAACATGTCGGGGAATTTTCATGGCTGAATGTAATTGTACTTTAATTAGTTGTTAAACAATACAGTGGCCTAGATTATTCTTTTAATGTGACGAATAGTCTAAGTTCTTTTAACAAGCCGCAGAGTATAGTCACATGTTTCACTGTCCTTTTCATATCACATAAGCATATATCTCATTTTATGTCCATGCTATAGAAAGCATTTTCATTGCAATAAGGTAAAACTGCAAGTAAAGTAATAAGGTAAAGTAAGTCGATTGTGGAGAGAGTCAAGGAGAAGCATAATGGAGAGTAATGGGGAAGTTAATGAGAGAGTAGCTACTGCGAGCGGGTAGGTATAGAACTATAGACAACAGGTAAAAGGTTATACTCATTAAAGGTTCACTATGCCGCACAAGGCAACAACACGTGTCATCCTGTTCAGCGTGTTTTTGAAGAAGCATTACACTTGAGATATGAGTTTATTACATAAAGACAAAAATTAGATTTACCGTTAGAGGAGGTTTTGATGATTTCTTATAATACCAACCATGAAAATGGATTCAACAGTCTCCACAAAGTGAAAATATCTGATGGCTGTCAGAAGGTGGCTGTTCATTAGAATATACACTACATAGTTCTTAAAGGGGTACTCTGGCCCTAAGACATCTTATCCCCTATCCAAACGAAAGGGGATAAGATGTCTGATTGTGGGGGTCCCGCCTCTGGGGACCACTGCAATCTCTCATGCAGCCTCCACCTGTCTCAGCTGCACGCAGCGATGGAGGCTCTGTGTCTAAAGCCTCACGACCACCAGGCCGGAGTATCGTAACGTCACGCCCCGCCCCCTTGTGACGTCACGCCCCGTCCCCTATGGGAGGGGGCATGCCAACGATGACTCCTTAGATAGTCTAAATACCGTATTTTTTGCCGTATAAAACGCACTTTTTCTTCCCCAAAACTGTGGGGGGGAAGTTGGTGCGTCTTATACGGCAAATACACATTAAAACCTGTCCTATCTCGGCGGTCCCTGCGGCCATCAACGGCCGGGACCGCGGCTAATACAGGACATCACCGATCGCGGTGATGCTCTGTATTAACCCTTCAGATACAGCGATCAAAGTTGACCGCCGTGTCTGAAGCAAAAGTGACACTAACCCGGCTGCTCAGTTGGGCTCTTCAGGACCGCCACGGTGAAATCGCGGCATCCCGAACAGCTTACAGGACACCGGGAGGGACCTTACCTGCCTCCTCAGTGTCTGCTCCGTGCCGGGATCCCCTGCATAGCCGGCGCTCTCCTTCGTCGTCATCACATCGTTGCGCACGCCGTCCCGTCATCCCATAGGAGCGGCGTGCGTAGCGGCATATCATGGGATTTTTGGCATCTTGTATTATTTCCCTTTCTGTCCTGAATATGGAAGAAGCTGGACATGTCAAGTGGTCTCCATAGACTGTCAATCAGTAATTCAAAATTTATTTTCAAAATGTCAGCAACCAACTTGTAAAAGGAACCCAAGATATACAGAAAGAGAAGAGGGGCACTCTCTAAGGCAGGCAACGTGCAAGTAAGGTGGTGCACCCACAAATGTTATAAGTATCAGATTCGCCAGTGTGTAGAATGGATTCATTGTTGCAGCCAGCACCTGGCATAGATCCAAGGAGGGATATGGAGAAGCAGCCAATATTCAGAGACTAACTGC
The DNA here is from genome assembly GCF_029499605.1 of Hyla sarda. NCBI lineage: Eukaryota > Metazoa > Chordata > Amphibia > Anura > Hylidae > Hyla > Hyla sarda. The sequence goes on along the minus strand of NC_079194.1, from coordinate 277,881,582 downwards.
GGGTTGCAGGGGGATAACAAGGCATACTTGTAGGCTCTGACTGGGAATAGTAAATTCCAACAGCCATCATAGGCATATAACATAATAAAATATTTATTGGGAACAGATACAGAAGGAAAAAATGTTTCGAGGAAGAGTTGTCCTCTTCATAAGGGACATCTCTAAAGTAAGAGCCCACAATACTGCAGAGATTTAAAGGGTATCTGTCATAGCACAGACAAAAAATTCTTATACATGTTACTCACTAGGTCATGCAGATGCTTTACATTTTTTATATGTCTAGCTTCTGTATTTGGCTCACAAATCCCTCCGTTCTGCCACTCACTCATTCTGACATTCAGTGCTCAGGAAGGGAGGTGTCCGAAGCAAGCAGTGAGCCCGACCTTACTCACCTCGCATTCACTTCCTCCCTGAGCCTGCTGTGCTGCGTCTCTTCATCCAATCACTGCAGGCTGCCCTGTAACCCCCTTTTTATGCTGTAGTCTGACAGGACAGGAATGAGCACAGAGGTGTGCAAGGCCAGCCCTCTCTTCCTGGACTTCGTCTCAGCCTGTGCTTCAGTTGAGACAAAGATCATACTGCAGCTGGACAGGATTATGCCCTGGATGGTATGGGGACCCCTAGTGGTCTTTTTGTAAGCCATGATTTCTATTAAAAGGAGACAAACATTTTTTTATTAAGTATGTTAGAAAGGTTAATGTTTTACCAAGATGTACAACATGTAAAAATAGGTTTAAATCTGACAGTGCCCATTAAAAGCAAAACAAAAAGGGTAAAAACACACATAAAAAGTATTTTATTGATATACAATTTAGAAGATGACAAGTTATTATTAATATTAGCAAAATAATTCAGAATTAAACTGCCCATATTCCTATGCAGGGATGTAACTCTAGGGAGTGCAGAGGTAGAATTCGCACCAGGTCCCTGGTGCCCAAAGGGCCCCCAAGGCACATCTGCCCCATACAAGACCAGTATTATAAATGACACAATAGATATAGGTCCCTGTTGCAGAGTTTCCTATAAGTTACACCCCTATTCCTACATGTCTACCTTATTCAGTGCTTGGGCCCAAAATTGTACTCTACCTTGAAGCAATGGATTTATCAGCCATTTGCAGTGTAGCAAAATCACTGTATCAGTATTCAGAGCATGCATGTCCTTTATGTGCAACCCAACTACAAGATAAAAAAAAAAACACTACAAATAGATAATGAAACACTACGTTGCGAAGGCAAATTTGGCCTTATCGTCCCCACAATATCATTGGTTTAAAAGGCTTAGAGGTTCGCTGCAGCAGCAGCATCGAGAAGGAACAAAATTAAGCCGTAGACTTTCACATCTATATTTATTTATTTTATTGTCGTTTTATTTGTAATCAAGTTACGTGTTGCTCGAAAAGAGAGAGAAAGAGGATCTGAATAAACACTGGCACAATATTTAGCGCTAGATTAGACGGTACAGACTGCCGTGATTTTAGGATATTCCTCTGTTTTCATAAAAGCACTGCTTGTGGAAAGCACAAAGACATTGATTGCATATGCGGCTTCATGGCATGAATCATAAGGCAGACAATTCTATTGGTCTGATTATACAGTATTACTAACACTTCGCTGATCAATGTCTGCTTTAACCCTTTCAATGTCCTCTAGTGGAATCTGATCTGGCATTTAATAAAGAAAGTGAGTGTCTTTTTTAGGCATAGTATTAAAATATTCAGGATTCAGCATCAGTGTTTCCCAACCAGGGTGCCTCCAGCTGTTGCAAAACTATAACTCCCAGCATGCCTGAACAGATGTCAACAGTTGGAGACATAACATCAGCAACAGCTGTAGACTCAACATCAGCAAAGCTGGAGACTCAACATCAGCAACAGCTGGGGACTCAACATCAGCAACCGCTGGAGACAGCTGTCGCAAAATTACAACTCCCAGCATGCCTCAGGGTGAAGGTTTTATAATGTTGAGAAGTGTTTCCCAACCAGTGTGCCTCCAATTGTTGCAAAAATATAACTCCAAGCATGTCCTAACAGCCGTCTACAGCTGGAGACTCAACATAAGCAACAGCTGAAGACTAAACATTAGCAACAGCTGGAGATTCATCATCCAGCTATCACAAAACTACAACTCCCAGTATGCATCAGAGTGAAGGTTTTATAATGTTGAGAAGTGGTTCCGAACCAGTGTTCCTCCAGCTGTCGCAAAACTACAACTCCCAGCATGCCCGAACAGCCTTTGGCTGTCCAGGCATGCTGGGAGTTGTAGTTTTGCAACAGCTGGATCTTGAGTCTCACGCTGTTGCGGAAGTTGAGTCTCCAACTGTTGACGGCTGTTTGGGCATGCTGAGAGTTGTAGTTTTGCAACAGCTGGATGTTGAGTCTCCAGCTGTTGCTGATATTGAGTCTCCAGCTGTTTACAGCTGTTCGGACATGCTGGAATAGTTTTGCAACAGCTGGATGTTGAGTCTCCAGCTGTTGCTGATGTTGATACTCCACCTGTTGACAGCTGTCCAGGCATGCTGGGAGTTGTAGTTTTGTGACAGCTGAAGGCCCCCTGTTGGGAAACACCCCTCAACATCATAAAACCTTCTTTAAAAGGCTATGTTCATGCAGCAGGATTTCTGCTATTCTGTTCAAATTCCGCTGAGATTTCGCTGTTTTGCTAAATTTCAGCCGAAATCAAATGGAATTTCTGTGCTTTCAAAAAACTGATTCTGCCTGAATTCAGAGTCCCATTTACTTCAGTGGGGCTCTGAATGGAATTCCGCAAAATTTAAAGACACGTCTTACAATGTTTGCGGAATCCCGAAGGTGAATGTTTCGCTGTGTGAATGGGACAGTGGAATCCCCATTGAAGATAATTCTGCAGAATATTCCACTGGGAGATTCTGCAAATCTTAGTGCACATTACCTCCAATGGGGATTCCACTGTCCCATTCACACAGCGGAATTTGCCTTGTGAACATAGCAGGAAGGTGAAATATGGATAGTTTGCTTTTTTTTTTAGCAATACCTGTGCTTTTTAGTAATTTGAAGAGATCAAGGTGCCACTACTGTGTAAAGAAGCTTAACAAGGCCAAAACAGAGTAAATTGCTTTAAAAAACAGCACCACGCCTGTCTTCAGGTTGTGTGTGGTATTACAACTTGGCTTCATTCAGTTCAGTAGCACTGAGCTGCAATACCACACACAACCTGAGGACCTGAGGACAGGTGTGGCGCTGTTCTTTGAAGTAATTCGCTTTTTTGTAAAATAATAATAATTATTATTATTATCATTATTAATAATAATAATCATTTTATCAATTTAATTTTGTATATTGGGATTGACCACAATCCAACCTGAGTTATTTTTTTTATGGGGAGTTAGTGGAGATTTCCACTGGCTGTATATATATTTTTTTATTACAAGAAAATTCCTTTTTTTTATCTTATTTAAATGGGCACTGTCATCAACTTTATTTTTTGATATGTTGTAGTACTTATGTACTACAACATATCTCTAATATACTTTTATTATTATTTTTTCATTAAAATGGTTTAATTTACATTTAAAAACCGGCCACTAGGGGTCACCCTCCTAGTGGCCGGCTGCAGCCTGGCATGACGTCACGCCTGAAAAAGGACTGATTTTGGCCTGACAATCAGTCCTTTTTCAGTTAGGCTGCACTCGCTCGGGAGGCCACTCCTCCTGCACATCGCCGCTGCTGTCCCTGCACGCCCACTACCGGACTCTGCAGTAACTGTAAGTGTAATGAGGGAACGGGGTATGCAGGAGGGGGGTTTGTAATGGAGGGAACGGGGTATGTGGGGGGGGGGGATTTGATGGAGGGAACTGGGTATACGGGGGGGGGGGTTGTGATGGAGGGAACGGGGTATGGTGCGGGGGGGGGGGGGATTTGACGGAGGGAACGGGCTAGCGCAGCAGCGCCGCTTGTAACTAACTAATGGTTTATCTACACAGGGTGCCTCCAGCTGTTTCAATACTACAACTCCCAGCATGCCCTGACAGCCAATAGATGTTAGGGCAAGCTGGGAGTTGCAGTGATGAAACAGCTGGAGGCACCCTGTGTAGATGAACTAAGGGCGGAAGTCCACCCCAGCAGGCATCAGTGACGTGGTGCCTGCTGGGGAAATCTGCCTGGTAGTGAGCACACAACAGGCAGAAAAAAAGTTATTTTTAATATAGTAAAAATAAAAATAAAAAATAGGGAGGGGGTTACAGATAGATTGGCAATAGGCAGGGACAGAAAAAAAAATAGGATGGTGGGAGCTACCCTTTAAGTTTTGGAACAAAATCCAAAAACAATGTAGACAACTTTGTATCAAGCACATACCGTATATACTCGAGTATAAGCCGAGTTTTTCAGCATGATTTTTCGTGCTGAAAACACCCCCCTCGGCTTATACTCGAGTGAACTCTCCACCCGCAGTGGTCTTCAACCTGCGGACCTCCAGATGTTTCAAAACTACAACTCCCAGCAAGCCCGGGCAGCCATCGGCTGTCCGGGCTTGCTGGGAGTTGTAGTTTTGAAACCTCCGGAGGTCCCCAGGTTGAAGACCACTGCGGCCTTCAACATCATCCAACCCCCTCTCACCCCCTTTAGTTCTGTACAGTACTCACCTCCGCTCAGCGCTGGTCCGGTGCTGCAGGACTGTCCGGAGAGGAGGTCGTCCGGTGGGATAGTGGTTCCGGGCTGCTATCTTCACCGGGGAGGCCTCTTCTAAGCACTTCGGGCCCGACCCCAGAATAGTCACTTTGCCTTGACAACGACGCAGAGGTACGTTCATTACCAACGTACTTCTGCGTCATTGTCAAGGCAACGCCTCTATTCCGGGCCGGAAGCGCGGAGAAGAGGCGCCCCGGTGAAGATAGCAGCCCGGAACCACTATCCCACCGGACGACCTCCTCTCCGAACAGTCCTGCAGCATCGGACCAGCGCCGAGCGGAGGTGAGTACTGTACAGAACTAAAGGGGGGTGAGAGGGGGCTGGATGATGTCGAAGGCCGCAGTGGTCTTCAACCTGCGGACCTCCGGAGGTTTCAAAGCTACAACTCCCAGCAAGCCCGGACAGCCGATGGCTGCCCGGGCTTGCTGGGAGTTGTAGTTTTGAAACCTCTGGAGTTCCGCAGGTTGAAGACCACTGAGGGCGGATGATGAGAAGAGGATGATGAAGGGGGGGTGTGGGATGATGACAAGAGGATGATGAAGGGGGGTGGGGATGATGACAAGGGGATGATGAAGGGGGGGTGTGGGATGATTACAAGGGGATGATGAAGGGGGGTGGGGATGATGACAAGGGGATGATGAAGGGGGGTGGGGATGATGACAAGGGGATGATGAAGGGGGGTGGGGATGATGACAAGGGGATGATGAAGGGGGGATGTGTGGGATGATGACAAGGGGATGATGACAGGTGATGATGATGAGGGTCTGGATGATGACAGGCGGTGATGATGATGAGGATGTTAATGACGGGTCTGGATGATGACAGGGGGGTATGATGTATTTCCCACCCTAGGCTTATACTCGAGTCGATAACTTTTCCTGGGATTTTGGGTTGAAATTAGGGGTCTCGGCTTATACTCGGGTCGGCTTATACTCGAGTATATACGGTACATATTATCCACTTGTACAGTATGACACAATAGTGTAATTAATGCCTAGAACATGGAATAAACACATAGGGGGAGAGTTATCAAAACCTGTACAGAGAAAATTTGCCCAGTTGCCAATAGCAACCAATCAGATTGCTTTTTTCATGTTTCAGATGCCTTTATAAAAATTAAACAGGCAATTTGATTGGTTGCTATGGGCAGCTCGGCAACTTTTCCTCTGCACAGGTTTCTGATAAATTCCCCTCATGTCCTTTAGTAAAAAGATTGTTTGGAAAGATGGCATAATAAAAGAGGGAGTAAACAATGAACAAATCGGGCTGCATGATTTTAATCCTATTTATTTAATAATAAAATAGTTTATTGAAAATAATACTGCATTGAAATTTCTTCATAATGACCGATTTTGTATGCACATTTGCTGTGAAAGTAAAAATTAAAGTAGCACTCCTTTTGTATTTGTTTTTGTCCATATCATGCACACTCATTATCATTAGTCGTACAGTGCTATGTGTTTTATAACTGCACAGCTGCATCCATACGTTTTATCACAGTGACTTGGTCATGTGATCATCAGTTTGACACTTAAAAAGTTACTGTGCTTAATATGTGGGACAGCATGTCAGGCCTGGTTTCAGACTTACAATGGCCTGATGGATAACATTATTACCTACCAGATCCCCTCCTACTAGGTCCTAGACCCCTCCCCTCCCATCTCCATCTGCAATCTCCATAGAATTAGGATATATAGTAGTTATACACTTCCCCTCCAGCTCTATCTGTATACTACTGCTTGAAAAAGACCAGGAGAGCTGGTTGAAACGTTGTTCTCTACACTCATGTTTTTCTGATGGAATAAATCACTGTTTGATTTTTTCACCAATACGTGTGTGCTGCGGATATTTCTTCTATGTATACTACTGCTGCTATCTCTATGGGATCAGGAAATATAGTAGTTATTCACCTCCCCTCCAGCTCTATCTGTATACTGCTGCTATCTCTATGGGATCGGTATATATTGTAGTTATGCACCTCCCCTCCAGCTCTATCTGTATACTGCTGCTTTCTCTATGGGATCAGGATATATAGTAGTTATACACTTCCCCTCCAGCTCTATCTTTAGACTGCTGCTATCTCTGTGGGATCAGGATATATTGTAGTTATATACCTCCCCTCAGGCTGTGTTCACACATTGCATTTCTTGCAGTTTTTTTCTATTTTTGCTGTGATTTTCCCCAAATCATGGCAGAAATAGAGATTTTGTACCATAATTGTGTTAAATACAGTTAAAAAAAAGTGTATTTTTCCACAATTTTGGAAAATAGATGCAAAATCCAGTGAAAATGTGTGAAAAATGCAAATGTATGAGAATTAAACTTGTGAAACCAGCCTAAAGATGTCAGATCTTCAAAATACACCTCAACTGTCATTATAGATCAAATCACTTTCGCCTCTTGGCAATATTTCTCTAAAAATGCACTTTGAGTAAGAAAATGCATGAAAACTGCACGAATTATGAACTGAGACCAACCCATTTATGAGTCTAAAGAGTTTACCTGGGTGATCGCTAGCACTAGCAGCCTGAGGGGGTGACCAGGTGACGTGATTGAATGTCCTAGCCAAAACCAGAGGAATTATGGGAAATGTAGGCAGTATTGCAAAGTCATTTCAGAGATTCTGTGTGCGTCCAACATGGAGCCTATCCCATGCCTACCACATCAGCTAACACAGGTAAGGAAAAGACATGTACATTATTCTTAAAAATAAAGCCTATGCTGCACTATATAAGCAAATAAAAAAAATAATCCTGAAATGCTTCTATAGTGTTGTGCCACAGAGGTGCAAGGAATACCTGATCACTTTGAGACGCCAGGGTACCGTTAGCCTATACACTGTCCGAGGTTGGAGATAGCTTCTTCTGGGCCAGACACAGGGAGTAAAGAAATACACCGATGTCGGGTTATGGCTAACTGCCTTTTACTGAGCAGGGTGCAGATGTTATTATACACCCACAGTATGGTGCAGAGTGGAGATGATACAGCGTAACCCCTTGGGAGCTCTGTTGCCTTGCTGGGACCTATGGTGCTTTTCACCCACTGAATTAATACTGACTTGATATGAGACTGAAGATTTTTCAGGCCGCTAGGGTTCTGACAAGGTCCTTTGACTTTCTCCATCAGGGCTTGAATTTCCACTGTCTGGGGGATCCCTTGCAGAATGATTGGATAGCATCTGAGAAGAGATTTGTTCTGGACTCCCTCAGAGCTTCTCCACACACCTCACTCCTTTACCACACTTGTGCCCTGCTTAGACCAGTGACTAGCACTGAACTGGGGCAACTCCTCCCCCTCTACACTATATAGTTAAGAATTTAGGGGTTCCCATTGGGCAGGCAGGGTCACATGGGTTTACACTGCTCTCTGCTTTAAAGGTACAACACACATATACACAACATACAACATAGTGCTTATAAAAAAATATAATAAGCATTTGATAAAGTGCTTTGAACAATTGAAACACATTAGTCACTAAGGGGTCCATGCCGCAGGTCTGCCCGAGGAAGTACGCAGTCCACAGGACAGCCATTGTTGCTGGTACACCACAATAGGGTTTTACTTTGACTTTTCAATGAATAGTTAGGTGGGAAATATTGGGAAATACCCCCTTAGTCTAGCATTCACACACCATTTTATAATAACATTTTCGTCCTTCTAACTATTCGGTAAAAAGTACATTGTTAAAGTAAAATCCTCCATATCTTTAGAACAGAAAGGGCATTAGCCAAGTTGTAATACCGCATACACCCTGAGTGGCGCCGTTGTCGAGAAAGCAGCTATGTCTTTCTAATCCCGCATAGCCCTTTAGCAGCTCAGTCTTGAAACACTGAGCTGTGGCACTGGGGAGGTGTCTGGAAGGCGGTCTTCCTGCTCGGCTCTGCTTCAATGACAAGTCTCTTCCTACACACAAAACCAGGCATTGTCTTGGCATTATCTTGGCATTATCTTGGCATTATCTTACACCATATTAACAGAAATGAACTGCTGCCAGTATATCACAATCCCCTTCTGTTCGCTCATGAAACATTTACAGTTATTTTTGTGATCTTTAAATCTTCTCTTTATGGTGTTTAGGGTAGGTAAACTTCACTACTATATTTGTCGTCTTGCGATAAGCGGAACTAATGCTTCACATTTCATTTTCTTTGATTCTTTGTGACAATATGCCCCTTACCGATTGCAAAGCTCTGTTCAGCTGAATCAATTTGTTGTATTCCCTGAACCATGCAAATATAATGCAAGACTAATTTAAACATTGAATAATAATAAATCTTATCTTTCTATCTATCCATCTATTTACATAGGGGATCAGGTATTTATTTTACTTTTATTTTCCATGTGCTTACACAGCGCCAATATATTCTATGCCGAGATTGTCACTGTTCACATCAATCCTTTTCTCCAGTGGGGCTCGTAGTCTTCTTATTTTACATACACAAAGGCTAAATTGATAATTTTGGGGGTACTACATCCTGGTACCATAATTTGCCAACATGCTGAAGCTCTTGGTACCTGCCTAGAGCCTCTCCGTGCCATATGGCTGGATCGCTGGCGTTTCGTCCATATAGGCTGACCACACAACTGCTATGGGGTCTTTGGGACGGGTGTCCTCCACTACAGTTTAGTGATCTGCCTGCATGGGCCCCCACACCACGGATGGCAATCCTCCCCTATTCTCCCACCTCCTGAACTATGCTGTCGGTGCGCAGAACACACTATGAAGCTGCCAGACTGAGGCACTCCTTCACTGCTCCAGCAATCCCCTGCGAATCACTAGAATCAAAGCTCACTCAGGGACTTTGGGTGCACGGCAGGGGATTGCAGGAGTCTTGGAAGATTGAGCTCCAGTTTGGCCACTTCATTGTGTGTTCTGCATAGTTTTGGAGGTGGGGGAATGGGGAAGGTTTGTGATCGGTGGTGTGGGGGCCCATACAGACAGATCACAAAAGTGCAGTCAGGCCCACCCTGTCCCACAGGCCCCATAGCAGTTGTATGGTCTGCCTAAATGGACGCTACGTCATTGATCACAGCCATATGGGAGGTCTAATAGTTCAGGGGGTGGGGGAATTAGTGGGACCCCATAACAAACTGGGGTGAAGCCCGATCCTAATTTTTGTTCTGGGGACCTATGAATTCTATTTACACCCATGACTGGGATGCAGACAAATGTGTACTGTATCTGAGTGGCTCTGTATACAATGTATATATCACTGCTCCCTACTGTCCATTCAAATGGCTGGAAGCTCTTAAACCTAGCATGGCAAGTGAGAAGAATGTGATATGAGTTATTGTGAAGAGTGTGATATGAGTGATTGTGCAGAGTATGATATGAGTGATTGTGCAGAGTGTGATATGAGTGATTGTGCAGAGTGTGATATGAGTGATTGTGCAGAGTGTGATATGAGTGACTGTGAAAATTGTGATATGAGTGAGCATACAGAGTGTGTTGAGTGAGTGTGCAGAGTGTGATATGAGTGATGGTGAATAGTGTGATATGAGTGAGAGTGCAGAGTATGGTATGAGTGATTGTGAAGAGTGTGATATGAGTGAGCGTGAATAGTGTGATATGAGTGATTGTGAAGAGTGTGATATGAGTGAGCTTGCAGAGTGTGATATGGGTGATTGTGAAGAGTGTGATATAAGTGATTGTGCAGAGTGTGATATGAATGATTGTGAAGAGTGTGATATAAGTTATTGTGCAAAGTGTGATATGAATGATTGTGAAGAGTGTGATATAAGTGATTGTGCAGAGTGTGATATGAGTGATTGTGAAGAGTGTGATATGAGTGATTGTGAAAATTGTGATATGAGTGAGCATACAGAGTGTGTTGAGTGAGTGTGCAGAGTGTGATATGAGCGATTGTGAATAGTGTGATATGAGTGAGAGTGCAGAGTATGGTATGATTGATTGTGAAGAGTGTGATATAAGGTATTGTGAAGAGTGTGATATAAGGTATTGAGAGTGTGATATGAGTGATTGTGAAGAGTGGGATATGAGTGATTGTAAAGTGTGATATGAGTGAGCATGAAGAGTGTGATATGAGTGATTGTGAAGAGTGTGATATGAGTGAGCGTGAAGAGTGTGATATTAGTGATTGTGAAGAGTGTGATATGAGTGAGCGTGAAGAGTGTGATATGAGTGATTGTGAAGAGTGTGATATGAGTGATTGTGTAAAGTGTGATATACTGTAAGTTATTGTGAAGGGTGTGATATGAGTGATTGTGAAGAGTGTGATATAAGGTATTGTGAAGAGTGTGATATGAGTGAGCATGCAGAGTGTGATGAGTGAGCATGCGGAGTGTGATATGAGTGAGCATGCAGTGTCATATGATTGAGCGTGCAGAGTGTGATGAGTGAGCATGCGGAGTGTGATATGAGTGAGCATGCAGAGTGTGATGAGTGAGCATGCAGAGTGTGATATGATTGAGCATGCAGTGTCATATGATTGAGCGTGCAGAGTGTGATATGAGTGATTGTGAATAGTGTGATATGAGTGATTGTGAAGAGTGTGATATGAGTGATTGTGAATAGTGTGATATGAGTGATTGTGAATAGTGTGATATGAGTGATTGTGAAGAGTGTGATATGAGTGAGCATACAGATTGTGATATGAGTGATTGTGAAGAGTGTGAAAGAAGAAGGAAGTCCTTTAGTAGGCTCCTTTACCTACATCATTTAGCATGCTTTACCAATAGCCTAGCCCGCCACACAAACAGAGTAGTGTGCCACAAATAATGTTGACGGCCGCTACATCTATATGTTTATGAAATGTGGGAGAACTGATGAAAATAATAGCGCTCCAATTCCCAATGTTCCATGATAAACTATAGCAAAGATTAAAATCAATCCATTTTTATTTTGTATTTCTTTAAAAAAACATGGGGGTAATTTATCAATTGGCCTGCACGTGCAGAAAAATTGCGCGGAAAGTGGGTTTTTATTTTACACATTAATTTGATGCACTGGTTTTCTTCGCAAACATACTCCAGTGACCGGCTGGGCATAGGAATGTTGAGCTTTTCACCCTTTTTTTTACCCTATCCCGGGACTTCCTGTCATTTGCGCAAAAAATTACGAAGTGACATTCGCCACATGATAAATTGGGGAAACCACACTTGTGCGGCAGATTCCACATGATGCTAAATTCTGCCCTTATGATTAATTCCCCCTCCCCCTCCAAAAATGTGTATGTTTTTTCATAATGATTTTTTTATTTTTTTCATCGGAATACTAGATTTGTTTGCTTTAGATTTTGCCAAGAACCTTTCTGTCCGTCTCAATGGAGATTTTTTTTGTAAATATTCACTCATCAATATTAGATGGTAGCATTGATCTGCGGGGCTTTAAGATGCGCCATGAATCCGGCTCGGTTGCCTCCCTGAATATATATTAACAAAATAAAAAAAAGAGTATTTTTTTAAGATTTGTTATACTTCAGTTTTACATAATATCGATATCGGGGACGTGTTTGCCCCAAATTCTGGGATAGCGTCTTGACACAGAGCTGGTTGTAATAAATAGAGCGATGATCATAATAGAATAAGGCATTTGTTATTTGTTGGGTTCATTTTATGTTCCATTCATGATAGAAATGACTATTTTTTATTTGATTTTTTTAATGTTTTATTTATGTTTTAGGATTAAAGGAGTACACCGGTGCACACTTTTTTCTTGTTATCCCGTCCGGGCTGCAAAATAAAAGAAAACACACTTTATCTTACCTGCCAACGAGCCCCCGGAGCTCCGGTACACTCCGGTACAGATGTTCGGTCCCCGGGCTGTATTCTTCTTACTTCCTGTTAGCCCGGCACGTCACACGGAGCTTCAGCCTATCACTGGCCGAGGCGGGACATCGCTGCGGCCAGTGATAGGCTGAAGCTCCGTGTGACGTGCTGGGCTAACCGGAAGTAAGAAGAATACAGCCCGGGGACCGAACACCTGTACGAGAGCTCCGGGGGCTCGTTGGCAGGTAAGATAAAGTGTGTTTTCTTTTATTTTGCAGCCCGAACGGGATAACATGAGAAAAGTGTGCACCGGACTACTCCTTTAAGGGATGTTCTCTACACATCAAATAGATTGTGACTTTTTCTCATCTGTTTGCTTATAGCAGTGGTCTGCAAAGTGTGGGTCTATAGATGTTGCAAAACTACAACTCTCAGCACTCTCGGACAGCCAACGGCTGTCCGAGCGTGCTGAGAGTTGTAGTTTTGCAACATTTGGAGGGCTACACATTGGAGACCACTATAGTATTGATTTTTTTCCACAAATCCCTTGCCTCTGACATCATTCCGTGCTACCCCCTCTTACATCCTCTTCATAATTCATTCACTAGACTTTTCCATTTCATGCCTTTTAACTGTACGCCAGCACTGACCTAATTCTTCCTTGTTCGGTTTTGCCTAATAAACTCCAATGTGAATGGTGTCCTGGTGTCCTATTCTTATAGGTAACTTCCCCCCCCCCCCTCCTTTCGACATACCTCTTTTCTTACCTCTGACCAGTATGCATTTTCCAAGCATCCTACTCTCCTCCTCCCTCCTCCTTTTTTCCCTATAATCCTAAAAGAGGTTGTATCTATAGAATGACTGCGTAGGTGGAAACTATTTCTTGGTGCTGATGGAGGAGGGTATTGGTGTTAAGGATCACAGGGTGACAACCTTCCTCCCTCCCTTTTCTTTCTCCTAAAATATATCCCACTGCATTATTTAGTATCTCCCAGGTGAGAGGAGGAGGAGTATTGAGAATATACATCTTTCCCACTTATATCACCTTTTCTACCATTTGTTTATTGTTGCCTATGGTTGTTTGTAACATTTTCTCAAATATTTACAGTCATTAAACCTAAACAACTCTTGTCCTTCACCGGCTTCTTCTTCTCGATTATTTCTCATCCTATTCTCTCCATATTTGGTAAATTCTCTGCTCCTACCATTATCTTCTTAGCTTGCGCGGTCGCACAGTGCTCCTTCTCACCTTGCTGTCATCTGGAATCCTTGGCCCATTATTCTGCTCTACATGGCAGTGTTATACAGTGTATAGACCTTCGTCATTTCCCTGTTCTTGCTTGTCTTCCTCTGTGCTGCATCCTCCGCCGTGTTCGTCCCCATCTCAACGCCTTGTTCCCTGTTCTCCCCATTCAGCTCTACATTCCCACTCTCGGCTTCCCACTCTGTTTGGGTTGGTGTCATTGTCTGCCCTATGACTTCCCTTTTTTTCTCTGTCGCCTACGTTTCCCTGTGCACCTTTCTCAGGCTCTTTCTGCTCAGTGACCCCCTGCATGCACATGTCTCTGGCCCTGTCTCATTGCATGCTATGTGTGCTCCTTTCTCATACCTCTGTATCTCTCTCTCGTTCTATCTCCCTCTCTCTTGCGCTCCCCCACCTTCTCTCTCTTCTCATCTCTCTCACCCCTCCCCCTCTTCCCTCCCTCCCTCCTTCCTCTTTCTCTCTGCAGCACACACAGGCAGATCTCTCTCTCTCTCTCTCTTTCCTCTGCTGTTGATTATTCTTATCTCGTTTTTTCTTTTTTTTCTTTTTTTAATAATCCTTCTTTGTTTTTTTTATATTTTTGTTGACTGAAGCAAGGCATATAGGGTTCGTATAGTGTGCATTCTCCGGCTGAGGGTGAGAAATTCTAGAATACAGCTCGAAAAAAAAAACAGGAGCATCTGAAACGGAATATTTGTGTGGTGAATCTGTTTTTCTCTATGCCACAATCCTCCTTTCCTCCTCCATTTCTCTCTTTTGCTCTCCATGATGTTGAATTCTCTACAGCTTTCCCGGATGAGATTTATCCACACTGAGGGCTTTCTGAAATAAACCAGGGCACTTATCTATTCCTCTGCTTTATCATTTTTTTTTCTGGAATTCTACTAACACACGAAGGAGGACTGATTTTTTGGGAGCCTTGGGGGGGAGATCCCCCCCAAAATATTAAGGATTTTTATCATTTGTGTTCCTTTTTTGGGATTTTTCTTTTTTTTTTTCCTTGTGCATCATTTTAGTCTGGATATTGTAGGGAATCAATGGATGCTGGAGGAGGCTAAAGCCCACCGGTGTAATAACCCTCATTTTCTTCCCAGACAGAAGAATTCTACCTCCTCATTTGGGCATCAGAGGGGGAGATAGTTTGAGACAGGCAATGGGGGTCAGCATGACATGCTGATTTGGGAAAGGAAAGGCTTGTGCTTGCCCTTTCCCCTGGCCCCCAGAGGAGCATCGGACAGCCCCCTGGGGGTCATGGCCAGTTTCGGCCACTGGGTTCGGACCCTTTTGCCCCTTGGCCTTCTGACACTGGCCAGGGTCTCGGACACAGCACGGGTATCATCCAGCCTCAGTACCACTCACCATGTGCACCATTTCCATAACAAGCATGGAACAGTCCCTATCGCCATTAACAGGACCCCATTTTTAACAAGAGGGGGACATGGTGAGTATAATCTGTGAGCAATCTATTATGTCTAAAACCACAAGCTTGGTCTTGATGGTGTAGCTCTGCTTTCCCTTTTTACAATGGTGAGAACATGGAGATTGTTTTAGGGGCCACTGAACATTAGAGTGGGAGAATTGTTTGAGCAATGTTAACATCAGTCCTATTTGGATAAATCCTATAAGGTTTTTTTCAGTATTAATAATGATGATTTTTAAATCAGGATGTTCTGCATTTTAGAAAGAATCATGCCCAGATCACAGCTGATACATCTCCTCTTTGGATAGAGATTTTGTAACGGATATGTAGCTTCGATGTAATTGTGTTCTTATCCTTTTACAGGTTATTTTGATGATGTATTCTTTGCATTGAATTTGTATTAACCTGTTAGTGCTTAGTATAAATGGTTCTATAGGTGTAAAGTTTATTAAAGATGGATACATGTTTCTTGGTGTCCATTTTAAAAAGGATACAGTCTCTTCTGAATCTTAAATTAAATATTTCTATTATGTATTATTGAGGATTTATACATTGTCTGCCTTGAGAAGGAGATTCCTGGTGTTTATGGAGATTAAGATTTCTGTGAGCAAATTGGTAACTAATGTATCGGGAGTGAGGTGCTGATCCTAATAAACTCCTTTTGATCTCTGTCCTTCTCCAATCCATCCTATGGAGATGACGGTGAAATGATGTCTGGCACATGATGTGTGGACACAAAACTCTTGGTGTGTATCTAGGTTCTTTAATAAAAAAATAAACCCCATTCTATTCTGAACATGCAGATGCCTGATATACATCTACCTTACAATTAAAGAAGATTCACAGTATTACACATTCCGGGGAATGTTCTGCTGCCTGTATGGTGGCCATGTTGACTAGAATGGTTATTGATTTGACAGAAGGACTAGGAGCATGCTCAGCCTAGGCTGGTTATAAAGCATATTTATTTGTTGCTAGAACAGCATCATGATATTTTGTTACTTAGTACCTCGTCTTACCAAAAGAGCTACAGGAATGTAATAAGTGCCTCGCTGCAGTAATGATAGAAGACCTACCACCACATTTGTAGTTGACACATCTCAATGATCAAGAATGAAGCTGTGTATGAGACAAGTGAAGGATGACCAATGTTTGAAGGATCATTGAACTGTAAAATATTTATATATCTGGTGATATCGAAAGCTTTTTCTTTGCTGTTATGTTATCTTTAGTTTGTTTGTTTGGATTTTTTGGCTTTCAGAATTGCAGTCCCAAATGGCAGGCACTGTTCACACTAATGTGGTGGCTTCTGTTTTCAGATACATGTAGGTGAACCTTGATGGACGTCAATGACTTAAATGGGAGTTCATCAACATTCTGGTGTTAGTAAACATAACACTGCAGACTGTAGACTGCAGACTATCAAAAATGTTTGGAAAATCAGTCAGCCCCCATTCATACGTGCAAACTGAGCCTTTTTGATTTTTTAGTATGTGTTTTTTCTCAGTTACAATTTAGCAAATTTTCAAAGTTTGCAAATTTTTTTGCTTTAGAACTAAGATATTTCACTGGAACATAATGTATTCATAGTGCATACCAGTAAAAGAACAAACACACACATGTACCAACATGGGCCCTGATCTGATGCCCAAAGTCATCTATTCCTGTATTCTTGCTTTTGTATGTGGAGTGTAGATATGGCTCCTGGCGTTCTAATGGTGAAAAAGATTAGTACAATTAGTAATAGTTTATACATACAGAATGTATAGTCAGCATTCCTGGTGCCCTTTTGCTCCTGTGTCTTGTCCCATCCCCAGCCCCCCAGTCCAGTCCATGTATGTAAAATAGCTGTTGGATTTTCCGATCATCCTATGAACAACTTGACTCAGTAGACTGAAATACTCCATCTTGACATCGAATGGACCAACAGTGACCTCAGCAGGGTAGGTCTTTCAGGGTTCCCAGACTACTAAACAACACTATAATTAGGATAGTCTGGGAATCCTACATCCATTTTACCCACATGGAATGGGGGCTTAGAAAGTACCTCACAGTGAACCAGGGGATCACTTTAACTTTCCTCTGGAAGCCAGGAAACAGACACCATATTCTCGGGATTAAGGGAGTTTCAGTGGTCAGACTGAACAATTAGGTCTTTATAGCATATCCTACCTTTTAATGTTAAAGTATCAACAGAATATTGTGCTGCTACATAATGTGTATTAAATGTAACTCCATTGGTGGTACATTTCTGAGGAAGATGCAAAATAATGTATGGAGCAGGCTCAGCAGCTGAGCCTGCTGCTAATCCAAAAATGATCAGTTGAAACTGTGCTGCAAAAGACAAGTTTGGCTATAACCCTAAACCAGCTGTTTAACCATGTTATGCCACATTCAATGGAGACTGCAGCATCTGAGTCTTTTTCTCCTGCTACTCCTGTCCTGTTGTGCCCCATCCAGATAACGGACATTAAAGGCACAAAAAATACCTAACAGACCTTTTCTGACGGGGCACAACGGCAGTGGGAAAGAGACCTAATAGCTGTTCTGTGGATGGATCCTCCCACCTCAGCTGTTGATCTTTGCAGCTCCTCATGGGCCTCTTGGTCGTGTCTCTGATTCATTTTCTCTTTGCCTGGCTTGTCAGTTTTGCTGAAAAGCCTTGTCTTGGTAGGTTTGTGATTGTGCCATATTCTTTACAATTCTGTTGATGGATTTAATGATACACCATGAGATGTTCAAAGCTTGGGATATTTTTTATAACCTAACCCTACTTTGCATTTATCATAACTTCATCCCTGACCAATTTGGTGAGCATCTTGATCATCATGCTGCTGTTTGTTCAGTAATGATCTCTAACAAACTGTAAGGGCCTTCATAGAACAGGTGTATTTGTACTGAGATAAGATTTTGGACAAGACCCTATTTACTAATTATGTGACTTGCAAATGTGTGTAAGGGCAATAGGTTGTATCAGATCTTTGTTAGGGGTTTCACAGTAAAGTGAATGAATACATAAGCACACAACACTTTTCAGATTTAAATTTGTTCATCATTTTGTAGTCCATGTAATATTTCTCCCACTTCCAAATTATGAATACAGACTATTTTGTGTGTCATTACATAAAATCGCAATTAAATACATTTGAATCTGTGGTTAGGCCACAAATTTATTTAGAACAATAATGTAGAAAAGTCCAAGTGGGGTGAATATGTATTCAAGGCATTGTATGTAACACATTTGATAATGCATTCTTCAATTGAAAATAACTTCTGGGTGAAGAAAAAAGGAAAAAAGAAAAAATGCAAAAAAGAAAAAAAAAAGATGAAAAAAACATTTAAAAAAAAGAAACATTCCATAAAATTTTTTTTTTAACGTTAGTGGCAATATAGTAAAAAAGGATTATTTCCAGTGGTATTTATTTACCTATAAATCAACTAAGGTTTACAAGGTCTTTCTTTTTAAATATGTAAATTAATTGAGTTCTTATGCCCTTATGTCACATAAGAAGACATCAGAATTGTAAATGGCATTAGATAGTTTAACACAAAACCAAGGACCTCCAGGAGAAAGTGGATAACTTTGGGCGCTGAGAGACCACAATGCCAAGTAGATGTGAACACGGTTTATTCCCAACATGAAACGTGTTTTGCGCCTTAGCGCTTCATCAGGCATATGGACAGGGAATTAAGGAAGATACAGTGGGGCAAAAAAGTATTTAGTCAGCCACTTATTGTGCAAGTTCTTCCACTTAAAAAGATGAGAAAGGCCTGTAATTTGCATCATAGGTATACCTCAACTATGAGAGACATAATGAGAAAAAAAAATCCATAAAGTCACATTGTCTGATTTTTAAATAATTTATTTGCAAATTATGGTGGAAAGTAAGTATTTGGTCACCTACAAACAAGCAAAATTTCTGGCTCTCACAGACCTGTAACTTCTTCTTTAAGAGTCTCCTCTGTCCCCCACTTGTTACCTGCATTAATGGCACCTGTTTGAACTTGTTATCAGTATAAAAGAGACCTGTCCGCAACCTTAAACAGTCACACTCCAAACTCCACTATGGCCAAGAGCTGTCGAAGGACACCAGAAACAAAATTGTAGACCTGCACCAGGCTGGGAAGACTGAATCTGCATTAGGCAAGCAGCTTGGTGTAAAGAAATCAACTGTTGGAACAACTATTAGAAAATGGAAGACATACAAGAGCACTGACAATCTTACTTGGTCTGGGGCTCCACACAAGATCTCACCCCATGGTGTGAAAATGATCACAAGAATGGTGAGCAAAAAAGGCAGAACCACATGGAAGGACCTAGTGAATGACCTGCAGAGGCTGGGACCAAAGTAACTAAGGCTACCATTAGTAATACACTATGCTACCAGGGACTCAAATCATGCAGTGCCAGACGTGTACCCCTGCTTAAGCCAGTACATGTCCGGGCCCGTCTGAAGTTTTCTAGAGAGCATTTGGATGATCCAGAAGAGTATTGGGAGAATGTCATATGGTCAGATAAAACCAAAGTAGGTAGAACTTTTTGGTAAAAACTCAACGTGTTTGCAGGAGAATGAATGCTGAGTTGCATCCAAAGGACACCACACCTACTGTGAAGCAGTGGAAACATCATGCTTGGGGGCTGATTTTCAGCAAAGGGACCAGGTCGACTGATCCATGTAAAGGAAAGAATGAATGGGGCCATGTGTTGTGAGATTTTGAGTGAAAACCTCCTTCCATCAGCAAGGGCATTGAAGATAAAATGTGGCTGGGTCTTTCAGCATGACAATTATCCCAAACACACTGCCCAGGCAACAAAGGAGTGGCTTCGTAGGAAGCATTTTAAGGTCCTGTAGTGGTCTAGCCGGTCTCCAGATCTGAACCCCATAGAAAACCTTTGGAGGGAGTTGAAAGCCCAGCGACAGCCCCAAAACATCACTGCTCTAGAGGAGATCTGCATGGAGGAATGGGCCAAAATACAATGTACAAAATACAAAAAACAGTGTGTGAAAACCTTGTGAAGACTTACAGAAAGCGTTTGACCTCTGTCATTGCCAACAAAGGGTATATAATAAAAGTATTGAGATGAACTTTTGTTATTGACCAAATACTTATTTTCTACCATAATTTGCAAATAAATTCTTTAAAATGTGATTTGTTAAAGGTCTGTGAGAGCCAGAAATCTTGCTTGTTTCTAGGTGACCAAATACATATTTACCACCATAATTTGCAAATAAATTCTTTAAAAATCAGACAGTGTGATTTTATGGATACTTTTTTTTCATTATGTCTCTCATAGTTGAGGTATACCTATGATGAAAATTACAGGTCTCTCTCATCTTTTTAAGTGTTTTTAACTTGCACAATTTGTTGCTGACAAAATAAATTTTTTACCCACTCTATATATAGCAACTATATAGCAACTAACATTAACCCTTTAATGTAAAGGGTTAATGTTGGATACTATATATTTTTTCCTTGATTCCCTGTCCATATGCCTGCTTAGAAGAGGTGAAAAACACAGGGGGCGCTCCCTGATGAGGTATATCCGCTGGTGTGTACCCTACACCACACCCAGGTGATATACCAACCTTAAAGGTAGCTGCGCTGGACTGTGCCGCACTTAAGAGGGTGGAGATAATTGAGGTTGCTGGCTGCCGCACTCTTACCAGTTCGGCGAGGCGCTGCTCATTATTCGGTTGGAAAAGAAGGACTCGAGTAGCACAGGACAATAAAAACTTTATTGGTGTAGCAGGGAGAACGCATTTCGGCATCCACTGATGCCTTCCTCAGGTTCACTCACAGTTCTAAAAGAATATAAACATATGAGCACATATAGAAGGTGTGTTTCTTCTGGAAGGATAGAGAGGGAGTAATTATATATATATATATATATATATATATATATATATATATACCAAAAAACAAAGAGAGCGGCACTCCAAGTACGTGTAACCCTGTGCGGGTGTATTTATTCACACATCTGTAGAAAAGCGCAACGTTTCGGCTCCTCAATAGAGCCTTTCTCACATCTGTAGAAAGGCTCTATTGAGGAGCCGAAACGTTGCGCTTTTCTACAGATGTGTGAATAAATACACCCGCACGGGGTTACACGTACTTGGAGTGCCGCTCTCTTTGTTTTTTGGTGAATTACTTGGGGCCTGAGTCGGACCCTGGAGCTGAGCACCCAACAGGATCTGGAATCCTTGGCAACAGCCACACATGGTGCTTCTTCATTTGGATTGTTTCTTCTATATATATATATATATATATATATATATATATATATATATATATATATTTGTGTGTGTATATATATATGAAATAAAAGTAACCACATGGTAAGTTTAAAAGGAAAACGGAACCGCTGCTGGAGTAGCAGAACGCTGGGTAAGTGGTAGTGTGTTCGTGGCATGGATGCGCCGGAAAAAACAGTGCCATGAATTTTCGAACAGGATTAATGGGTAAATATGCCCAAGTAAAATTCAGTGTTGTGGAGGAGGATGAGAATAGCCTGCATGAAATGAGGCACGGCACAAACATATACCCTGCCCCATTTGTGCACAAAGTCATAATAAAAAATCACTTGCTGACACTATGCAAAAGCAACTTTACAAAATGTATTACATAGTGTCAGCAAGTGATTTTTATTATGACTTTGTGCACAAATGGGGCAGGGTATATGTTTGTGCCGTGCCTCATTTCATGTAGGCTATTCTCATCCTCCTCCGCACAACACTGCATTTTACTTGGGCATACTATCCATTAAACGTATGGGTATATATATATATATATATATATATATATATATATTTATGCATATGCATTTTACTTGGGCATACTACCCATACTACCCATTGGGCATACTACATTTCCGGCACATCCATGCCTTTTTAAAGTAATCATTTTCCACTTAAAAGTTACACGAACACATTACCACCTACCCAGCGCCCTGCAACTCCAGCAGCGGATCTGTTTTGCTTTTAAACTTTTTAAACCCTGTTGTTACTTTTATTTTATACCTGTTTTAATATATATATATATATATATATATATATATATATATATATAGATAGATAGATAGATAGATAGATAGATAGATATATATATATATATATATATATATATATATATATATACATATGTATTAAATTACTTGCTCTCTATCCTTCCAGAAGAAGCACACCTTCCATATGTGTTTATATGTATCTATTCTTTTAGAACTGTGAATGGACCTAGGGAAGGCATCAGTGGATGCCGAAACGCGTTGTCCCTGCTACATCATTAAAGTTTTTATTCTCCTGTGCTACTCGAGTCCTTCTTTTGTGACCGAATACTGAACCGTTTTTTTATTTATTATTACCTTCGTATGCCTGATGAAGCGCTAAGGTGCAAAACGCATTGCATGTTGGGAATAAACCGTGTTCACCTCTACTTGGAATTGTGGTCTCTCAGCACCTGAAGTTATCCACTTTTTCCTGGAGATCCTTGGTTTTGTCTTGTTCCATTGTGGAAAGGAGACAGTGAGACCATTCATTTATGCTTTTATCCTCTGTTGCGCCCATTCACATGAAGCGGTTTGAGTGACACACGCAGTTTTACACTATGGAGTGCTCTTTCTTGCTATTTTAATTAGATAGTTTAGTGGCTGTTATAATCACCTCTGTATGATATTGATCTAGAGGAGGTCTAGACGAGTTGGATATGTTTAGCTAAATTTCTTTTTTAACAATTAAATGTTCAAATGTATGTTCCCTACTACTCATACATTGCCCAACATTGGGTAAAAAACATAGAAGCAAGTTTATCAAAAGTTTTGTGCCAATATTTTGGTGTTAGTCATAGATTTGGGCACACACCATATTTGTGTTAAAATGCATACCCGCCACTGATTTGATAAGTAAATGTGGTTGGAGCTATGCTGTTGGGCAGGGCTAAATAGTTTCTGAGAGATTTTGTTTTAACTACAGACATAAAAATTACACAAATTTTAGCACAAAATCTACACTTTCAGGATTCATTTTCCATCTTCGGAACAGTCCACGTGTACCATAAGAAGTGTGTGCATTTTCCCCCAACAAGCTTTTGTCCAAGGCTGTGTTCACACATTGCAGTTGCATTGCAGTACTGCAGCATTTTTACTGTGAGTACCCAGTACTGCAGTGAGAAAGAAATTCAACTGCAACGTGTGAACACAGCCGTAGATTGGCATTTGAGACACCAATCTTTATAAATCTCATCCATAGTCTTCTAGTTCTTGTGATATGAAGGGGTATTAAATTCCTTTTTGGGCCTAAGTGACCATTTTCATTGGAATAAGCTGGTTTTACAGCTATGATTTTTTTATTTATTTATTTTTGTTCAGTTATATGCCTGCAATTAAAACTCTTTTGCTTTTGTGTTTTTTAAGCTGATATCTAGTATTCTGTATTTAATTTTTATAAACTTTATTATTATTACTATTTATACTATTGTTATATTATTTATTTTTATACTTTTGTTTAGCATTTTTGGGGGGGCCTGGGGAAAAAAAACTCATGAAAACCTCCTTATTTTTCTTTTCCATGATGCCGTTTTTATTGTTTGTTTTATTTGGCAAAAATTGTGTTAGTTTACCATTTCTGTTTTCTCTTATAGGCGTTTTGCATTTGGTGTTTGGTGTAACTTACAAAACAATAACGTTGCAGCAAAAAATATGCACATAATTAACAATCTATTGAAAATATTAGATAAACTATAGAGAAAAAATACAATTGAAGATATCAGCAACAGAAGAATGAACGTGCTTGGGCGCCAAGGGTGGGAAGTTTAAAACAGTATATATATATATATATATATATATATATATATATATATATATATATATATATCTGACATAGATATGAAAAGACTATACATATGTATGAAAGGTAACGGGGAACTGACTAAGCCCTAAAGATAAAGTGCAAGTGCAAATAAACATCAAAGGACACAACGTACAACAGCAAGCAATACTTACAGAAATGTTTTTTCATCTATAGAGCATGCCATAATTTATATTTAAAAAAATATATATAAAAAAAAAGCAAAAAAACCTGCAACTGAAAACCTAAAAATGCCAAAATGAGTGGAAAAAAATGTAAAAATAACAAACAAACGCTATTCCCTATTGACACCCAGCTGGCCCCAGTGTTTTGTGACCCCAAAAAAACACCATGCAGAGTGCCGGTTTTTAATCTCAGGGCTGTTCTGGATCTAGTCAGCATGGTCATGGGATCACATGATCTCTGTGACCTATAAAGTCAGTACCTGTCATATCACAGAAAAAAATAATGCTTATATTTTTTACTCATTAGATTATACAGATGCTTAACATTTTTATGTGTCTTGCTTCTGTATTTGGCTCACAAATCCCTCTGTTCTCCTGCTCACTCATTCTGAGATGCACTGCTCAGGAAAAGGGTGAGTCCAAGACAAGCACTGAGCCCGCCCTCACTCACCATGCATTCACTACCTACCTGAGTCTGCTGTACAGTGTGAAAGAGCAGAAGTGAGCACACCCTCACTTCTTGAACTTTGTCCCAGCCTGTGGTTCATCTGGGATATAGATGATGCTGCAGCCAGACAGGATTATGTTCTGAATGGTATAGTTTCCATTATAAGCCATGATTTGTATAAAGAAGAGATATCATTTTTTTTCTATGAAGTATATTAAAAAGGTTAATGTTTTGCCAAGATGTACAATATATAAAAAGCTTGTTATTCTGCTCATTTAAATGATTGTTTTATAGACAGAATATACATAAATTGTTGTTTATAAATATAATTTATTACATTTTTATTCTATTGTTAATTGGGAAAACTGCCCCCAATTTGATAGGGCACCTTAGCGCAATGTGCGATTCGTCTAAGCGAGCTGATATAATATACCTTTCTCTGTTACTATATGGCCAGGATCTTTATAGTTAACCACCATACAAGTGCACCGAGCCAGTCTCCGAAGCATAGGTTCAAGATCTTTATTGAAACTGTCTACAGAGGGTTGTCATGTTTGCCTTTCACAAGGCCATTATGACAGCTCCCAGCAAGATACATCGAACGCGAACTGCAGCGGACTGATGTTGTTTGCAGACACTAAATTATGATGCCTACATTATGTTTTCCTGCCCAGTTTAGGAGCAGCTAGGCCCAGCAAGGGGTTAGGTTACATTTTGTTTTAATGCTGATTTTCTACGTTTTGGCATACAAATTTGCTCCACCTTTTGGTTCCTTATTACATATTCCCTGAACAATATATTTTAATATTATTTTGTCATGAAAATTGCACTATATTTCCATACTTTTTTGTGCTCAACTACTGGGTTGCATTTTTTTATTTTTTTATTTTATTTGTATTTTTTTTTTGGCCCCCAATGCCTCTCTTCATGCATTATTAGCAGAAAATACTCAATGGGCAGGCAAGCAGGCAAGGCCGGTCGGCTGTAGATTTGGCTAGTGGAAGTAATGATAACATTATATCAGATAATTGCTATTTAAGCACCCAGTACGGGTGAAAACACATGAACCGGTTGCGTTGCATCATGGCGCGGGTGCCAGTTTTAGCAATTATACCCTATTTGCTAAGAGTTTAAACAACCGTAAGTTAACAGTAGTTCAAGTGTGTATTGCAAAAGGACACAACCAGATGGTGTGATTTCATCTTTTTCAACCAGCATGCCTCCACCTGTTGCAAAACTACAACTTCCCTCTTGCTGGGAGTTGTAGTTTTAGAACAGCTAGAGGCACACTGATTTGGAAACATGACAAGTACATGACAATTCACAGCAAGTTTCCTTCTTCTGGATCAACAACGTGGGAAAATCCATTATGTTGCACTTTTGTGTTCAGTATAAAACAATCTAAGGCTAGGTTCACATTGGCGCCGATGATGCCAAGTGCTGTACTCAGGTCACTTCTGCTCTCTCATAGAAATGAATGGAGTGTGAGCTGTCTACCGCAAGCACTCCTCACTGAGAGCCGTGTCCCATTCCGGAGATCGCAGAGGGTCCCAGCGGTTGAACCCCCCCTGCAATAAGCTACTTATCCCCTATCCTGCGGATAGGAGATACATTAATATTGGCTTGAGTTTTCCTTTAAGTTTTATAGTAGGGACTGTTAGAAAGGGTATTAGAGATCCCTGGTTAGGTGTCTATTGGTGTTGTATGGACCCCCACCGATTAGATATTAAAGACCTATCCTGAGAATAGGGCATCAATGAAAAAGTCAATGACAACCCCTTTAATGGTGTATAGTAACCCAACATATAGTTAAAGCAGCTTGCAAGTAGTGTATTGCAGAACACAGTATTGTTAAGGGGAATAAACTATGATAGTTCTAAATGATCAGCGATCCTTAGCAAATTTGTAGAGATGCCACTTCAGAGACAAGTTACCTGATTTGTGTCCACTTGTGTTCCTCTTAGAGCTAGTGTAGTATCCCAATGAAAGCACTTTCTAACAACAATTATTCAGAATTTTGATGAAAACTCAAAAAACTAAAAACAAAAAAAAAAAGCAAGGATTCTGTAATGGCACTGAAGGATAAAGTGGTCTATCCTAGTAAATCAGCTTGGGCCTGCTGAGAATGTGACACATCTAACTAGGTGCACTGCTTTTAGTATGAACATCGCCCTTGGGAAGGTGAGCAGACCTCTTTTTCAATGCACGATGCTTATGAAAAATTTATTCTGCAGGGCTGAACTGCAAACAATGCATCCCAGCAGTCTGCATTTTTCGATGTGTCCCGCATTATAAAGCCATCTGCTCTGTTTAGTTATAACTGGAAATACAAGTCCAACAGAGGGGATTTTTACTGGCTTAAAAGAGAAAAAAAATTTAAAACCACTCATGACTCTTTAATAACCTACCTTACTGCTTGAGAACCAATTTCTGTTTCTGTAAATCAAGCAACATTGTTATTTATTTGTATTATTATATGTTATGCTTCATACATAACTAATACAGTAATAATACAATAGTATTAGAGATGAATTTTAGAAAAATGCGATTCGGCCGCTATTAAAAATGCCTATTTCTGGCCTACAGAGAGCCTCAATAGGGGTGTAGAACACTTTGCCTTGCTGTAACACAGATAGGGTGTGTGCAGGGTATGACATGTAAATCAGAGGTGTCACTATGAGAATCACTGTCGCAGAGTGGCACAATGACAGAGCCTGGGGGTGGCATCAGCATGAGGAGACCATATAGTGACTGAATGACACATCGTGGAGGTGGCGGCAGCATGAGGAGACCATATAGTGGCTAAATGACACAGCTTGGAGGTGGCGGCAGCATGAGGAGACCATATAGTGGCTGAATGACATAGCCTGGAGTTGGCGGCAGCATGAAGAGACCATATAGTGGCTCAATGACACAGTGTGGAGGTGGTGGCAGCATGAGGAAACCATATAGTGGTTGAATGACACAGCCTGGAGTTGGCGGCAGCATGAGGAGACCATATAGTGGCTGAATGACCCAGCGTGGAGGTGGCGGCAGCATGAGGAGACCATATAGTGGCTGAATGACACAGCCTGGAGTTGGCGGCAGCATGAGTGGACTATATAGTGGCTGAATGACCCAGCATAGAGGTGGCGGAAGCATGAGGAGACCACATAGTGCCTGAATTGGCGACAGGAGGTGGCAGCAGCATGAGGAGACCATATAGTGGCTGAATGACCCAGCGTGGAGGTGGCGGCAGCATGAGGAGAATATATGGTGGCAGAATGAGACAGCCTGGAGGTTGCAGCAGCAGCATCAATAGTCCTGAAAGGGACCCAGTGACAGAGTGGTGCAGTGGGTGGCAATACCAGTACTCTGTGACGAAGGTGGGTGAAAAAAGGAGAACTTGGCATCAGATGTTTGGCATCAGGAGGGTGGCAGGATCAGAATAGCAGCTGAGGCAGGTAGGCAGAAGAAAACGGTCTCTTTTGTAAAATTGTTAGTGTGCACAAGTATTGAGGATATGCATTGCATAAAACTTAACTTTTAGTAATATGCTTAGGATAAAATATATGGGCACAATTATTATTTTTTTAAATCAAACAAAAGGAAAGGTGTGCAAAAAACACCATGTGCCACCTGCACCACCAAGTATTGATGTGATGCAAATACCTCTAAAAGGTGGAAGGGAACAAGGTATTGGTCCATTGTAACCGGTGGGGGTAAACACTTTCCCTGTAAAGCCCTACTCTCACATTATTAATTCCCTTCTTGGCAAGTGTTACTTGCCCTAAAAAGGGTGGCCCCACACAGGAACCTCTCTCTATTTCCACCTACAAACACTGCCATTTTCCAGGGTTTTTAGGTGGAAAAAGGGATTGGTTCCTGTGTGGGGCCGCCCTTTTTATGACGAGTAACACTTTCCTCAAAAAGGTGGAAGGGAACAACGTATTGTCCATTGTAGCAGGTGGGGGTAAAACTTCCCCTGTAAGGCCCTACTCTCACCCTATTAATTTCCTCCTTGGCAAGTGTTACTCACCCTAAAAAGGCCGGCCCCACACAGGAAACCCTCCCTATTTCCACCTAAAAAGCCTGGGAAATGGCAGTGTTTGTAGAGGGAAATAGGGAGAGATTCCTGTGTGGGGCCGCCCTTTTTAGGGCGAGTAACACTTTCCAGGAATGGAATTAATAATGCGAGAGTAGGGCCTTACAGGGGAAGTTTTTACCCCCACCGGTTACAATGGACCATATGTTGTTCCCTTCCAACTTTTAGAGATCTTTGCATCACATCAATACTTGGTGGTGTAGGGGGCACATGGTGTTTTTTGCACACCTTTCCTTGTGTTTGATTTAAAAAAAATTGGGTACATATATTTTATCCTAAGAATATTATAAAAGTTAAGTTTTAGCTAATGCATATCTTCAATACTTACTTGTGGTCTGATGGCGAGGAATGTCTGTAACTGGGGAGCAGCGCCT
This sequence comes from Hyla sarda, assembly GCF_029499605.1. NCBI lineage: Eukaryota > Metazoa > Chordata > Amphibia > Anura > Hylidae > Hyla > Hyla sarda. The sequence continues at coordinate 277,852,573 of NC_079194.1, read as the reverse complement.
TAAATATGTTTAGCACTATCCACAAATGTGAAGTGTTAGTGTGACACCATGGTCAATCTACTCTCATGCATCAGGCATTAGTGGTTGGAAATCCTGGCTGATCCATGCCTGATTCATCTTCACAAAGGTTAGTCTCCACATTTTCCGTGGACAGGCAAGTTCTCCTTGGGGTTAATATTGCCCCCCGCCGCACTAATCACCTGCTCTGATGGCACACTACTGGCCAGGCAGGACAGCTTTTCCAGGGCAAACTCTGCTAGTTGCGGCCATAAATCAAGTTTGGCTGCCCAGAAGTCCAGCAGATCTTCAAGGTGTGTTGGCATAGAAATGTCAAGGTATGCCACCACCTGCTGGTTCGGGTCCTGCGCCAGGTCTACCTGCTGCTTATGAGTTGCTTCACTATGCGGGTGAAGAAAGCTACTCATCAGTAACCGTAGACTCAGACTGCTGCTGATGGAGCTGGTACTGCTCCTGCCACGCCGCCCCTCCCCAGCAGCCATGGCAGTGGAAGGGAAGTGCAGAGGGCCCTCCCGAGTCAGACCTGATGGTCGATGGACGATGGCGCATATAGATATCGGCCAACTGACTACGTAGGATGTCTCTGTAGTAGGTTAGTCCTCCCTCTCAGTGGGTGTAAAAAAGGCTCCCATTTTGTGCCGGTAGCAAGGGTCCAGTAAGGTGGAGAGACAGAAGTCATCCCGCTGCAGAATGGCGACAATTCAGCAGTTACTATGCAAGCAAGTGAGCATGTATCCTGCCATTTGTGCAAGTCACTTGGAGGGACTCCCTGCCTCCATCTCCACTGCACACTGCCAAGGTGTGTCTGGGTCCTCTCTAGCCTTCCTCTTAACCCTCTAACTCCTCAGCTGCTCCTGCTCCTCCTCTCATGTCAGATGACTGGAAAAACTGCCCATATCGCAAAACCTAAACTGTGCTCCACTGTGCCCCTCCCCCTCCTCCTCCAGTTCAGCCCCCGCAGGGCTCAAGTGGCCATTAAATGTAGGCACCACATCTCTAGTGCCCTGACCAGCTATTGTGGCTTCCTCAAAGGGCCTGAGCAAACAGTAGGTGTCACGTATGAACTGCCACTAGTTGACATTGAAGCTACACAGGGGAGATACCCTATCCACTTGGATCATCAAGAAATTGTTGATGGCTTTTCTCTGTTCGTACAGTTGGTCCAACATATCCGAGTACGTCGCAAATCAGACTATGTTGGGGGATACCGTTCTGATGCTGCAGCTCAAGGAGGGTGTGCTATGGGGTGTACAAGTGGCTGAAGTGCATACAAAGTTTCCTTCCCATTGTTACGATGTCTTGCAGAGGGGGGAACACTTTAGGAACCGCTTGACATGTCTCAGGCTTCCTTGTTGCAGCGCAGACAAGATATTCTTCCCGCTGTCAGTCACCATGGTTCCCATTTCCAGTATTCGTGGAGTAAGCCATGACTTGATTTCTTGATGAATGACTTTTAGGATTTCCTCCCCTGTATTACTCCGTTCACCAAGGCAAACCATGTGAAGAACAGCATGACACCACTGTGCCCTGCACACATGGTATGCTGGAGGGGCACTGAGACTTGTCCGTGCAGTGGAGGCTGAGGACATGGTGGAGGATGGGGAGGTGGAGTCGCACACTGTCACAGGACCAATGGCCTGAGAGCGTGGAGGCGGAAGCTGCGTGACCTGTCCAAGTTGCAGTGGCTGTGCAGGAACCACATTTACCCAGTGGGTCGTAAAGGACATGTATTGCTGCCGTGCACTTTGGTACACACCGACAGGCTTAAGGACTGGCCCACCTACTTTTCCACAAAATTGTGCAGGGCTGGTACTACCTTCTGCGCCGTTGGATGGGCGCATACTGTTGTCTCTTGGACATGGCTTTGCCGATAGATTGTTGGCGGAATGACTGACTCAAAGTAGGAGGAGCAGGTGCATCTGGAGCGACAGAAGATGGGTATGATGCACAGATCACTTCTGCTGAGGTGGTGGAGCCTTGGCTGGCTGAAACAGGGAGCGGCGTGCCGCTGGGTGATGCAGCAGTCTGGACCACCACATCTGAGCCACGGTTCTCCCAGGCCGCTTTATGGTGACTCTGCATATTGTGACGCATGGCCTATGTGCCAACATTGGGACCCTGGCCACGCTTCACCTTCTGCCGACACATCTTGCATGTGGCCAGGATAACATCCTTCAGATGCTTGATAAAAAACTGTCGCACTGCTGAGTAGCTGATTTTCCCACTAACAGTCCGCACTTATTGACTGCTACTGCCGCCGACTCCAGCAACCCTTGTTTTACTACCTGCCGGGAAGATAGGCTGCCGCAAAGCAGGTGGTCTACTACGGGCACGTTTGGCTCCAGATTTTCCACTTCTGCCACCATGCTGACTGCCAACCATGCTACCACCTTGCTGGCTGAGATGCTACCTCACGGGCAACCTGCAACCCTCTTCTCCTGATGATGAAGCCCATTCTGCACCCGGCTCCCAAGTGCAATCGGCTTCATCATCATTGAGTTGTGTCTGCACGTCACTGATGTCTTCCTCAGGTTCCTCAACAGTGTCTGCTTCAGGAGCCTGAACACTCGTAACACCCCCTCCCACGCTACTCTCCTCATCACCACTTGCCTGCCTTGCGTAGGAAGCGGCGGATGTCTCCTCCACTTCTTGTCTGGGCAGTAGCTGCTGACTGTCCTCTAGTATATCGTCCTCACTAAATCGTGAAGCTGAACCCACAGCATAAGATACTTCTGTGGGGGAGGGAACAGCATAGGGAAGAGGCAATGGGAGGACAGGGACTGATCCAGGGCCATACCAACTGAAGGTTGTGTCTGAGGAACCCACCGACTGTTGACTTGGGGTGTCAGATATCACTTGTAATGAAGTGGATGACCGTGTTAACCAATCGATAATGGCAGATGGGTTGCTGGTCGAGACACGACCGCTAGCTGATACCGGGAGCTCAGGCCTCTTGCTGTAACTCCTGCTGCCACTGACCCCTAGTCTGCTGCAACCTCTATCTGATGAATTTAGGACTCCGCCACTCCTCTGTGCATGTCCTGGCACTTCTCTGCCTGACATACTTAGTGCGTATATGAGGGGAGTACAATACGCTCCTCTACACTTAAAACAGTATTTGTCTACAATACCAGCCGGTGTGTACTTTTGGCCAGCCTTTCACAGTATCTAGGCCCTTAAGACTTTAAAAGGAACAAAATGGTACACCTCTTAGATGTATGCACAGGTTACACTTAATAGAGGACAATATCCTTTTAGTGCTCTGCTCACCCTAACTGGCTGGCTACTATTAGCTTTTCAGTTGTTGTACACACCAGTGCTGCAGCACACAGTCACTGTGTACTACACCTCTCTCTCTAAATCTCTCTCCCTTCCCTATCAGTGCTTCTAGGCTGGATTTGGGCTTGAGGTAAATTGCTGCTGTTGAAAATCTTTTCTGTGCAACAGACTGCTCTCTGTCCCTCTCTGCAATAGAACGCTGATGTGACTGTGAGGTGAATTGCTGCTGTTAAAATGCTTTTCAGTGCAATGCACACTGCTGTCTGTCCCTCTCTATACCTCTCTCTGCAATTAAAGGCTGAAGTGACTGGCCGCAAGATGGCTGCCGATTATATAGGGCTGTGACATCACAGGGGTGACTGGTTGCTGATTGCATGTGATTCAGGGTCATCCCGCCGAGCCTTGTACCAGCCTTCCCATGATTAATTGCCCAATGTCCTCACATGTGTATCTGCCATTTTAGATGCCCTGGAGCCTGGACCACACTAAATGGGGTTTAATGAAGTGATTCACACGATCCAATAGCGGCCATATTCTAATTAGTTGCAAATCAAATTTTTCCTGAAATTCGTAATGAATTCGGATTTGTCAGATTCGATTCGCTCAACCCTAAATAGTATAAAAATTTACTGTTACAATTTTACAATATAATTAAGCAAATAGCGAAAAAGTGGAATTAAAGCAAGAGCATCAGAGAATGGAATTGGCTTTCAGATCTTCTACTATTCCATAACATATTCAGGCCTCATGCTCACAACAAAGCTGTTTGCAGGAGGCTGTAAGTAACCAGACTGGGGCCCTATATTTGTGTAGTATGTCGCAGATTTGTTCCTTGTGTGTGGTCCCATATTAGAGAGTTATTCTATCCTTGGAACAATGTTTCAAAGGGAATAAAAAATCACTCATAATAGAAAATCCAATGGAGAATGCCATAAGTGTTTTTGTCTGATTTGTACTGAAAGGAGATAAGGGAATATTCCCAAATTCATCAACTAGAATAAGCAGTCAGTTTCGATTTGGTTTAAATCAAAAGTGTCTCAACTGATTTGAAAAGTTATGTATAGCACTTTGAGGTCTCCTAGTGTGCAGAGTAGAGTTACCAAAAGCAGTAGTATAGCATGGAACATAACAGACAAGGTAGGAACAATGTGTAGGACTAGTAGTAGTAGTAGCAGCAGCAGTACCGTATGAAACATGATGGGCAAGTAAGGAGATGTGCGGCTGTGTAGGGCTAGTAGTAGTAGTAGAGGCAGCAGCAGTATAGTACACAACATAATGGACAAGGCAGGAGATGTGTGACTGTGTAGGGCTGGTAGTAGTAGTAGTGTCAAGGAGAACAGTACAGTATGGAAAATACATAGGAGATGTGCAGCTGTGTAGGGTTGGTAGTAGTAGAAGTAGTAGTAGCAGCAGTACATTAGGTAACATAATTGAAAAGGCAGGAGATATGTGGCTGTGTAGGGTTGTAGTAGTAGTAGTAGTAGCAACAGTACATTAGGTAACATAATTGAAAAGGAAGGAGATATGCGGCTGTCTAGGGTTGGTTGTAGTAGTAGTAGCAGTAGCAGCAGTACAGCATAGAACATGATAAACAAGACAGTAGATGTACACAGGTGTCAGGTCTTGGGGGAAAAAAGCGTGGGAACTCAAGATTTCTGCTTACAGGCTGTACTCCTGCTAATGAGAATGGTGTTCCCACGCGTTCCTGCAGGACTTGAGCCCTAGATGTACAGCTATGTAGGGCTAGGATTTCTGCCTCCAGGTTTAGGTTCATTCAAAACAAATCTCAAAAGTTTTGGGTTCACCAATAAAATCGAAGAAATTGATTTGTGCTGAATTGATTTGTTCATCTTATCTAATACTGATTCATACAGGCATAACAGAAAAAACTTGAGAAATGTGAATATCTATGAATATAAAAATCTACGCAATACAGAAGTGCAGTAGGGTCCTAAATATGTCTCTGTACAGACCTGTAGAAATCCCTAATAGACCTGTGATCCCTAATAGAAGGTTAAAACAAGAAACAAAATAATGCTACCTAATAGGATAGGCTAAATCAGTGTCTTGTCTGCGTAGCTCCATTTTATATAATTTTTTTACATTGAACATTTTCCCAGTTTCTTCTTAGCAGCCACTAGTCTCCAGTCAGTTGCTACGAGGTAGTTGACGTTTTAGAAACTAAACAAAGCGGTAAATCTTAGGCTGTGTGATGCAGGGGAACAAAGAAAGGCTTTATTTGGGAACTTCAGTCTATGAGTTTGGAATATTGCTCTGTAGGAGTCATCAGCTAAAGTAAAAAAGGCAATCATCAGGGTAATTGTGGAAGAATGAGTTCAATAGGAATAAAGTTCATATATAAGTCTGAGCTGTCTGACCAGGCAATGATACAAATAAAAGGTAATGCTAACATAAAGCTGGGGATATGAAAGATCTGGAGATGATCTGAATATCATCCACTGTATTTATATATCAGCCGAGCAGATTAATGTTCCTCACTTATTTCCAAGAATGCAGAGACTTTCACCTTTAACCACCTAATACCGTATGAAGCAGATCATTGCGGATTATTTTCTGTCTAGATTCTTGGCCAATTACTGTCTTATTACTTTATTTGTAAAATACAGGATACATTCTTCTTCACCAGCCTAAATAGGCGCACTTCCATATTAGTTCGATCGCTTTCTCCGAGAATGGAGCAGATAACAGGGCTTGCTTGATATTCCATTCAGCACTTCAGCAAGCTCAATAATTTCTGTTTTCTTTTTGCAGCTACCCATTGTCTATCCACAGACCTGGGTCTTTAATGTTTGTATTAATAAGCCATTCTTTCATTTTCCTGTTTGGCAGTAGCCATTTGAAAAGGCTGGATTTTCAATAAAAAAAAAGTGACCATTCCATATCTGGCGCTCTGTATTTCATACCACGCCATTATAGATCAGCGAAGTGCAATCTCAGAATTTATTTATGCCTAATATGGGTTATAGCTAGGAGTGTTTCAAGAGCAACCCTCTTCATAAGGTGCAAACAAGGTGATAACAGGCATTGGTATCAGTGCAATTTATACAAAATCATACGTTTTCTCCGGGCTTCGAGTAGACCAATCTTCTCAGCATATTGCTAGAAGATTAAGCACCATGGACAGCAATACAGCAAACAAATAAGAGCAGGTCCCCTGGGTACTGATCAGCTCATTCCTTTGTTACGTTGTGCAATGCCATAAACCTGTTCATTATAATCAACATTAACAAAATTCATTTCATACAGTCTTCTGTCCTCGCGTCTTCACGCTGCGTGAACTCTTCACCTAGATGGTTACTCTGTAAGGATAGCAGAACTGTGCACCGAGGAGAACATATTAGAGGAGGCTTTGTAGACAAATATACAAATGACACATTGAATCAACCAGACGGTTTACACAGACCACAGCCTTATTAGTAAATAAGAACATCATTTTCTTTTAATGAATGGATATGTACATATCTGTGGAGGGGGCTGAATTGTATTTTGTTATGGAATAGTCCTTGCACTAGTACATACTATTCGGATTAAATGGAAGAATGGAAGAGGACAATATTCATATTTTCCTCTTCTATTTATAAGAAGAAAAACTACCACAAGAGGACATAGTTTTAGATTAGAGGGGCAAAGGTTTAAAAGTAATATCAGGAAGTATTACTTTAGTAGTGGATGCATGGAATAGCCTTCCTGCAGAAGTGGTCACTGCAAATACAGTGAAGGAGTTTAAACATGTATGGGATAAGCATAAGGCTATCCTTCATATAAGATAGAGATAGGCATAAGGCTATTCTTCATAGAAGATAGAGATAGGCATAAGGCCATCCTTCATATAAGATAGAGATAGGCATAAGGCTATCCTTCATATAAGATAGAGATAGGCATAAGGCTATCCTTCATATAAGATAGAGATAGGCATAAGGCCATCCTTCATATAAGATAGAGATAGGCATAAGGCCATCCTTCATATAAGATAGAGATAGGCATAAGGCTATTCTTCATAGAAGATAGAGATAGGCATAAGGCCATCCTTCATATAAGATAGAGATAGGCATAAGGCTATCCTTCATATAAGATAGAGATAGGCATAAGGCTATCCTTCATATAAGATAGAGATGGGCATAAGGCCATCCTTCATATAAGATAGAGATAAGCATAAGGCCATCCTTCATATAAGATAGAGATAGGCATAAGGCTATCCTTCATATAAGATAGAGATAGGCATAAGGCTATCCTTCATATAAGATAGAGATAGGCATAAGGCCATCCTTCATATAAGATAGAGATAGGCATAAGGCTATCCTTCATATAAGATAGAGATAGGCATAAGGCTATCCTTCATATAAGATAGAGATAGGCATATGGCTATCCTTCATATAAGATAGGGCCAGGGACTATTGATAGGATTCAGATTATTGGGCAGACTAGATGGGCCAAATGGTTCTTATCTGCAGACACATTCTATGTTTCTATGTAAGCCTGCCTCATAAGCGAATGTGGTTTTTGCTGTCACTATTAAAAACATTCCATGTGCCACTGGCCACTTATTTCACCTGATAAAAAGTGCCACATATTCAGGAATTACTTGACTATGATGAACAGAACATTCTTAATTTTAGACAAATTTCGTAAAACAGCCACTGCTGCTTGCCTTACACAGTCGCACTACTACTGCTACCACTACTACTGCTATTAGTACTACTACTACCACTACAACTACTACTACTACTACCACTACCCACTACTACTACCACTAACCACTACTACTACTACTGCTATTAGTACTACTACTACTACTACCACTACCCACTACTACTACTACCACTACTACTGCTATTAGTACTACTACTACTACTACTACTACTTGCCCTACAAAGCTGCACATCTCCTGCCCTGTCCATTATGTTCCATACTGCTACAGTTACTTCTAATATTATAGCCCTACACAGACACATATCCTCTGCGTTTTACATCATGTTCCATACTGTACTGCTGCTGCTACAACTACTACTACTACTACCACCACTACTACTACTATACTACTAGTACTACTACTATTACTGCAACCCAAACTAGCCCTACACAGCTGCACATCTCCTGACTTGTTTATCATGTTACATACTGTACTGCTACTACTACTATGAGTCCTACACAGCTGAACATCTCCTACCTAGTCCATCATGTTCTACACTGTACTGCTACTACTACTACCACTACTACTAGCCCTACACAGACACATATCTTCTGCATTGTACATTACGTCCCATACTGTACTGCTGCTACTACTACTATTGATATTTATACTAGCCTCCACAGCTGCACATCTCCTTCCTTGTCCATCATGTTTCATACTGTACTGCTGCTGCTACCAACCCTACACAGCCACACATCACCTACCTTGACCCTCATTTTCCACACTGTAATGCTGATAATGATGATGCAACAGGGTGCAATTCTATAGGGTGTAAAGTATTGTTATTGCCTGATCAAAGAAAAATATATAGGTTTTAAAATTGTATTTTTGACCTCTATTGTCTATAGCAGCTAATATTCCACGTTGGGGAACATTTTCTAAACACAGCCCAATTTTTACAGTGTTTTCAGAAAATAGCTGTAAAATTGCAGGGTAATAAGTGACAGTACCAATAATTAAATGCCCTGTGTAAAAACACAGCCCAATAGGGGGTTAAAAAGAGGATTTGTCAGTATTTTCATTGGTAACAGGGATTGGTAACACGTTCTCACTGGTTGGAGCCATTGGTGCTGTAGTGGTTTCCACATTTGACCCTGCGGCTTCAACGCCATCTCCAGTTTTCGAAGCCTCCTTCCCATAGTCACTTTCTATAAAACAAACAAATGATCTGGCTAATTGTTGTGGCATGTTTTTCACGCCATGACTCAGGACTTAGATTCGGGGCCTGTCCCCTAGTTAAAATGTTTACTGAAGTGAACCTGGAGTGAGCATGGGGCATAACACAGTACTTCCCTCTCTCCATGATTTACTGGTGTTCCAATCTGCTTTCCAACACATGGGTGGGTATAATATTTGGTGCAATTTCAAAAATGACTGCCATATATGTGAATTTACCGACAGAGCTCTTTCAGAGGTGATTCCTTGTGTTAAACTTAATTGTACCACATATCCAGACTTTTCAACAAGTCCATCCTAACCATATTGAAAAATGTTTCCAAATTTTAAATAATAATAAAAAAAAAAGTTATTATTTTTTTAGTTACCGTATATTTTTTGAGCCATTTTTTATGGAGGTGATTTGCGCCTTGTTAAAGGGTTTGCGCCAAATGTTGTGCCTTTTTAAAAAGTCGCATTTTCATAAATTTCTGACCACTGCAAAAACCAGACTGAAAATACACATACTGCCGCCAAGGAAAGGAATGTGCGTAAATGAAAAGGCGCAACCAAAGGTGCAAAAAATGCACTGCACCAAATTTTTCCACCAAATTAACCTCAGAAAACAAGGGTAAAGTGCTTCATAAATACCCTCCTTAGTCTTTATGCATTGACTTGTGATCGTCTTCTGTATAGTGCTTTGATCAGTCAGTATAACCATGCTTTAGCTATGACCTATACAGTATTTAGTACTGCAGTTTGATGGTTATGCTTTCAGTAAAAGAAAGGTTTGCCTTCCAGTAGGACATATTTAGAATCCATTAAAACGGTGACTGTATAAAATGGAGTTTTTATAGAACATTGTGCATTGCAGGAGGGTTATTTTTTTCTTAATTATTTGTGCCTCTAAAAGAGCATGATTTCTTAGCTGAAGCCATAGAGCTATAAATCGCATATTCTTCTAACTGGCTATGGAATAGATTGCCTGGCAGGACTATTGAGCTACTCATACCGCGATAGTGGCCAAGCTGATTTTTTCACATGATGGGTATAAAGAGTAAAAATGTTTTAATGCACTAATAAAAGATGCCAATTAATAGAAACAGGAATACTGGCTTAGCGTATTGGTTGACAACCAATTCCAGATACATGTACCAGACACCAATTCAACAGTCCTGCCATGTACAGAACATATAGCATAACTGTGTGAACACAATGATTAATGGCCTACAGAGCTTAAATTAAATAATAAGCTGCACTATCTGTCACCAACCTGACATGTTGGAGTGTATAGGGAATTCTTTATTCTGTATCTGAAAAGAAATGAAGATTCGGCTTCACTTAAGTATAGTGTCTCGACAGCCATCTAATGAGAATAAATATCAACCATTGTTTCCTTTGCCCCTTGAGTCAAGTCCATGGTACCATATTGACTTAGAAATACGAAAGGTAGTGAGAACAGAATACAAAGAGGAACTCAGAGCTCAGAAACCGCTAAACCTGGAACTAAGCCCTCATTTTCATGTCATAGTTATAATGGGGATCTCCTTATGACAAAATATTGAGGAACATCCTATAATTTCCTTAGACCAAACACAAAAATGGTGTGTGTAAATATCAGCAGATTGATGTATTGTTTTGTAGGAGAAGTTCCAGGATAACGCTTTCACTTATTTATGTAAACCTCTGCTCATTCTGTGTTGAGTAGTCAAGGGAGTGGTCCCATTCTGTCCCTGTAACCGAGTAGGACCATGTACATGCAGGGTTGGCCCAAGACATTGTGCTGCCAAAAAAATTCCTCAGTTAGGCACCCCCCAATGAGTTGGTACTTTCTCAGGAAGGTAGATCCCTTAGTAAGCAGGTACAGCTTTAGGCATACCCTCAGTAGTGGGGTTGATAATCCCCTTTGGTAGGCAGATATGTCCTTAGGTAGTTAGCTTCCCTCCCCCTTCAAGTAAGTAGGTAATCCCCCACCTCCCTATACGCAGGTATGTACTCGGGGAGGTGTTCCCTCCCAGTAGGTAGTTAGGCCCTTAACTAGGTAGTCCCCCCCCAAAAAAAAAAAAATAGGCTGGTATATCCCTAGCTAGGAAGTATGCTGGTACGTCCTTGGGTAGATGGTTCGCCCCCAGGAGGCAGGTAAAGCCTTAGTTCAGTAGTCATTCCTCACCCCGCGTAGTTCGATACATCCTTAGGTAGGCCGTTTTCCCCAATGCAGTACAGCCCTGTGCAATGCATTTGCTTTCTTGCCTGGTGTAAGTGTCCTACATTCCCTGTTAGTAGTGAAAGTGGATTATAATGGGGGCAGTATTCAAGAGGGACCTCATTATAATCTGCCTGTGCAGTAAGACCCATGGTGGGATGGCCCCGCCTACATGACTTCTTAGATCAGAAAGAGCAGATGTTTACATGAATAAATGATAATTTATCCTGGAAGTTTCTGTGCAAAACTATATATCAATCTGCTCAGCTCCTTCTGCTCCATAACGCGAAGCCTGCAGACTGGATTACATTTTTTAATGTGACAAGTTCCCTTTAAAAAAAAAAAAAAAAAAAAAAACTATTTATATTATAGCTTACATGAGGAAAATGACAGTAAATTTTTGTTATATGAAGCCTGTGAAGAAGGTCCTCAGATAAAACCATCTATCAGCCATGACAAGAAAGAGATGAAAAGGTATGTGCTATTAGAAATGAAACAAATGCAAAATAAACAAGTTAAACATCTCGCTCTCTTTTTTTTCTTTTATATAAAAAGGCCACGTATTGTACATTTTACAGATAATTCATATGAGTACATTGATTGTCTCCACTTGCACATCCTCTGCTCTCAGACCATCAAAACATGTGTATTATCGATCGCCTGGAAGGTATTGTTAGACGTTCTGGGCACATCTGTGTGAGCCCAGGGAGGTTGTATGACTTATGAGAACACAAAAAGCATATTACATTAGTTCCAAATGGAGACTGAATTTCATAAAACCCTCTGAGATGCATTTTCGTAAACATTGCACTTTTCTTTAGATGTCTTTTTTTACTGTGGTCTAGTGAAACATTGAGATTTTTATCTCCATTTAGAATGTTATATATTTGACTGCACTTTTAATGTGGCAACACTGAAGAAATTTAGCAATGTAGCAGTATAACAGTGTTTAATGTTGTGTCCCCTCAAAATAACTCAACACACAGACATTATTGTCTAAACCTAAGCAACAAAGGTGAGTATACCCCTTAGTGGAGATGTCCAAATTGGGCCTAAAGTGTAGTTATTTTCCAGCACTACCTTAAAGGGGTACTCCGCTCCTAGACATCTTATCCCCTATACAAAGGATAGGTGATAAGATGTCTGATCGCGGGGCTCCTACTACACCCGGCATTCGTTTAGAGTGTCAGGTGCAGCGCCGGAGCTCGTGACATCATGGCCGCACCCCGCTCATGACGTCATGACCACACCTCCTCATTGCAAGTCTATGGGAGGGGGCGTGGTGAGCATCACACACCCCCATAGACTGGCATTGAGGGGGCATGGCCGTGATGTCACGAGCGGGGCATGACTGAGATGTCATGAGCCTCCTTCAGTATGTCTCAGTACTCTCAGTACAATATGTCTTCAGGCTCTGCTTCAGTGTGTCTCAGTACATGTTGGCATTCATGGTTCCCTCAATGAACTGCAGCTCCCTAGTGCCAGCAGCCCTCATGCAGCCCGAAACCATGAAATTCCCACCACCATGCCTGACTGTAGGCAAGATACATTTGTCATTGTACTCCTCACCTGGTTTCTGGTCACCTATTTTCCAAAGACAAGCTCTGAATATAATGCTGAGAACATACACTCAACCTTTTTTGTCAATCATGGCGAGGCCTGTTCTGAGTGGAATCTGTCCAGTGAAACTACTGCATGGCTTTGCCCACTGTGCTACAGCTCATTTTTGGGGTCTTGGTAATCTTCTTATAGCCTAGACCCTGTTTAAGTAGAGCAACAATTCTTTTTTTTAACCCCTTAGAGACTCAGCCTATTTTCACCTTAAGGACTCAGCAAATTTAAGTTTTTGGCATTTTTCGCTTTTTCCTCCTTCCTTTCTAAAAATCATAACACTTTCAATTTTGCACCTACAGACCCATATAAGGGCTTGTTTTTTGTGTCACCAATTTTAATTTGCAATGACATCCCTTAATTTAACCTGCGGTGAAACTAAAAAAAACAATTATTTGTGGGGTGAAATAAAAAAAAAAAAAAACGCCATTCTGTCAATTTTGGGGGCTCTCGTTTCTACACAGTGCAATATTTGGTAAAAACGACACCTTGTCTCTATTCTGTAGGTCTATACGGTTACAAAGATACCCAATTCATGTAGGTTTTATTTTATTTTAATACTTAAAACAATTATTAACTGCATGCACCAAAATGAGTTTGTTTAAAATTGGCATTTTCTGACCCCTATAACTTTTTTCATTTTTCTGTGTACGAGGCGGTATGAGGGCTCATTTTTTGTGCCGTCATCTGAAGTTTTTATAGGTACCCTTTTTTTATGGGACTCTTTGATTGCTTTTATTAATATTTTTATAGTATATGAAGGGACCAAAAAAATGCACAATTTTGGACTTTGGTATTTTTTTACGTGTACGCCATCGACTGTGCGGTTTAACTAACCTAATATTTTAATAGTTCGGACATTTACACACGCGGCTGTACCACATATGATTATTTTTATTCTTTATTACATTATTTTATTTAAAAAAATGGGAAAAGGGGGGTGATTTAAACTTTTAATAGGGAAGGAGTTAATGAACTTTTCTTTAAAGGAGTACTCTAGTGCAGAGTATTCCTGCTCCGTCCTGCCCGGGCTGCAAAATAAATGAAAATAAACCATCTCTCACCTCCCTGGGTTCCCGCGGAGCGCCACTACAGCTGATCGGTCCTCCGGTCCATCCTCTTCATACTTCCGGGTGTAACGAAGCGTCACATGGTGTTCATCCTATTATGGGCCGAGGCAGAACATTGCGGCGGCCGGCGATAGGCTGAGCACTATGTGACGCTTCGTTACACCCGGAAGTATGAAGAGGATGGACCGGAGGACCGATCAGCTGTAGTGGCGCTCCGCAGGAACCCAGGGAGGTGAGAGATGGTTTATTTTCATTTATTTTGCAGCCCGGGCAGGACAGAGCAGGAATATTCTGCACCAGAGTAGTCCATTAATTTTTTTTACACTTTATTTTTATTTTTTTTAGGGGGCTAAAACATGCAATCTTCTGATTGCATATACTGATCAGTGCTCTGCCATTGCCAAGCACTGATCAGAGTAACCGGCGATCTGCTGCTCTAGCCTGATGCGCAGGCATGTAGCAGTAGATCGCCGATCGGACAACAGAGAGGTAGGTGAGGACCCTCCCGTCGTCCGGTAAGCTGATCGGGACATTGTGATTTTGTCGCGATAGTCCCAATCAGCTCCGCTGATCTGCCGTAATTCTTTTACTTTCGTTTTAGATGTCCCGATCAACTTTGATTGCGGCGTCTTAAGGGTTACTGCCATGCCCGGCATTAGTGGTGGGTCCTGGCTGCCCGTAGCAACCGGGACCCACCAGGTTTAACCCGTTCTCTGCTGGTGAGAACGGTTTAAACCCGGTAAATGGGACCAGGGCATACAGGTACGCCCTGAGTCCTTAAAGATCGGGGATGCAGGACATATGCATATGCCCTGCGTCCCCAAGAGGTTAAGATCTTCAGAGAGTTCTCTGCCATGAGATGCTATGTTGAACTTCCACTGACCAGTATTAGAGAGTGTGAGAGTAATAACACCAATTTTAATTTGAAAAATTCCACTTATGGGTGTACTCACTTTTATTGCCAAGGTTTAGACATTAATGGCTGCATGTTGAGTTATTTTGACGGGACACAACATTAAACATGGTTAGGCTGCATTCACATAACGTTTCTTACAAACTGTGACCGGATCTGGCTGGGGGATGGTAAAACCAGGTGCTCCCGTACCCCAGCCGGACCCAGCTCCCATCTCATTCATCTGAATGAGCCGAATGGAGTCAGATAGTGACTCCGGTTGGCTAATTTTTGCCCTGTATCCGGTTTTGTGACCGTGGACCCATCTCCCAGCTTGATCCAGTCCCTGTATGTAAGAAATGTTGTTTGAATGCAGCCTTAGGCTAAGTTTCCACTTGGCTTTTTTTCTGGCAGATTTTGTAAAACTGCCACTGCAGTTTTGGATCCAAAGTCTGAAGTGGAACCATAAGGGAGGAAAAGTTTAATTCCTTCCTTTATAATTCTTATTTCTTATGAATACACTTCTGGCTTTGGCTCAAAAACTGCAAAAAATAAAAATAAACTAGTGGAAACTTAGCCTTACACAGGCTGTACATACACTTACTACTTTACATTGTAGCAAAGTGTCATTTCTTTAGTGTAGTCACATGAAAATATTGAATAAGATATTCACAATAATGTGAGGGGTGTGCTCACTCATGGGAGATACTGTGTATTTGTAAGTAGTTACAGCATATTTATTTCAGGAAATTCCAAATAGGAATACCATGAGATCTCCTTCCAGGGTGTTGAGAGCTGTTTATTTAGGCCAAGCTTCCCCCAGGCTTGCCAACTGATGACTATTACAAACCACATTAACACTGGCACTGAATGTCTCTAGTAAGCGATGTAGATTTCGCTTTCTGCATTGAATGTGCTTCAATAGAACATTATAAATATCTTTATGTGTATATCACCCTCCATTCATTTGTTCAAATAAGCAGTTCTTTTACAACGTTTGCTGTAATGTAATGCCTGTATATATTCCTTCTCAGACACGTCCATGTACAGGCAGACTGGCCTTCAGTAGTAGAAGCTCCAAATGTCCTTTCTTTTATTGTTTTTGAGACTAGCAAGACTCATAATTCATTCCTAAGTGTCTCTTTACAAGCTAGCCTGACCTGGAGAGCAGATTAATGGGGTAGAAACCATACACATGACAGCTCCAAGTGCTTCACATTGAAGTCTCAAGAATCCCATTCATCCCCTTTTTTTTTCTGCCTTGTTTCTGTAGATTAGGTCCATGCGATATTGGTAGAAGCCAATTTACTTTTTACAGGAAATAATAATATTGCTTTTGCAATACTATCAATTTAGTCACATGACAATGTATTCTAAATTTCTAATTCATGTCTACAAATTAAACATATATAGTAATTATTTAGAGGAAATTAGCTCACAAGGTTGATGTCTCCTGGGGTAGATAGGCTGTGTGGGATAGAAGTACACCAATAATTTCAGCCCAAAGCAAACTGATCTCATCCAGTTTTCTCATAAAGGCAAAACAATTCAAATGAACAGTACAATAAAATCCTAGTCACTAACTATACATCATCCCCCCGGAATCAGGTGTAGTCCTACCTCCCAACACCTCAAATAATGCACATTTTACCCATACTATTTTTCATGGCTTGCACTACCATATTCATCCCCAAGCGTGGTGTTCTAACCTCCCAATGGTGCTCAAAGGATAGCTTAACCCTGAATTGTAATGGAAATGGAATGAGGCATCCTGTGCTGCCTCCCCAAGAAACTAAAGTGCCTCTATACATTAGATTAAACTTAATGAAAATGGACGATTTCAACTGAAAAGAGGTCGGCTGTGTTTGAAATTTTATACCAATAGATGGGCAAAAAGTATTTCAGAAAAGACCATTAGTCCACAAATAAATATTTCCAGAATGTTACCTTAAAGATTGTTCATCCTTCACCCAGTGTCATTGATCGTGTATGGCCAGTTTTCATCAACTGTGACCAATATGGACTAAAATTCATTAGACAGTTGTTCAATCATCATCCTACTTCAACCTGTGGCCACCTTAAATGGGCGCTTTCTGATCCAAAAATGTTTTATATGTTGTTACTGATGAAAATTAAAGACCTTTTGTTATATGGTTGTTAATATTTTTTGCATATTTAATAGAAAAAAACGGCTACTGAAAATCCCGCCACTAGGTGTCCCTATACCTACTGGGACACTAACCAGTCCTTCAGCACCAGAGATGACTCATGGACAAGACTGTATGAGCAGACAAACTAATCACCTCCCACCACCACAAGGGAGAAACACCCCCTTTCTCTGAGAGGATTTCTAACACTGTGAGTTAATAAGAAGAGGGATTTTTATAATAAATATAGATGATAGAGGCATGAAAATTACATTTTTTTTTTTTTGAGGGATCTGACAGGTACACTTTAAGTAATTTTTCCAAGGAGAAGAAAGGTCATTGCCACCAAATTTCACCCTGATTATTATTGTTTATTGACAGCTACCTTCTTCTAGCTCCACTGCTTTCCACTTACTCCTTCCCATAAAGGCTGTGGATCTGATCACTTTTATCCAACCCCCAAGGTTGAAGTTCCTACATCGGGTCACATCCTCACTGAAAGCACAACATACACCATCCGCAACATCAATGACCTTGAAACCATCTCCTTCATGTTTGTGAAAATCTCTTTCACCACCTCAAAATCGTGCCTTCTAGGTTAATTCAACAGGACAGATGTCCTTCACCTTGTTCACATTTGTCTCCTCTTTTATGTGCTAAACTCTGTGGTATTATCATTGATCTGAGCATACACTATCAACTATTATGGTAGACCAATTGGGCTTCTGACCCTTCAGACCCTTGTTTTTCTCCCTTTTGTTTCTTCCATTAATTATCCGCACCCTCGGGTACGCGGATAGGGTCCTCAAGCTGCATACACAATGAAACACTTGGGTTTGTACCCATATGAATTGTCCAACCCCCAAGGTCAGTATTGCACCAGTGTTGTGGTAGAAGATCAAGTGAACTTGACAGTAGTACACCAGGGAAAGCCCCAGCATTTTTTTTCTTTCTCTCTTCTCTCTCATACTATCACACATGCCATCTTCTCTGACCATCTCCTCAGCATAAGGTAGCTGTTCTTTCTCTGCAGGGTGGTCCATAATTTAGTTCCAAACTGTAATGACCAGAAATTAAAAAAAAGGCCCTACAAGGAAAGAACAAAAAGAAAAACAGAAAAACAAAAGAGTAAATGTCAGAAAGGACAAAAAGTCCAAATATTATTGAACCAAACAAATTGAGAGAAATAGCCACTTCCCCTTGGTTAAAAAGATGTTTCCTTAGTTAAAGGAAAAAAGTTAAAGAAATCTCCTCTATGGAATCATTTACATCTTAAAAACAAATTTAATTCCAATAGTACCCAGGAAACATTCATTCTAAAAACATCCCTCACTTCTAAATCTGACTATGTAGTCTATCTAGAAAATTGTGGGCTGCACCTGCCAGACCCTGAGGGACCGAATGAACAGCCACAGACACAAGACCAAGATTGTTTTTTCAAAGCCAATTCTGTCAAGACATTTTTATCGAAAACTTGACATTTGTGCATTGGAGACCATGACAGTGACGCCCATTGAAGGAATTCACCCTAATACACACATCCGACAGAGTGCAATGGACAAAAGAGACTCTTATCAGATGTTTAGACTCCAGCATCTCTATCGTGATAAGCCCAATGATGCCATTAAACCAGTGCATTTCAATTTGCATTTGCTGAGATATAAAGCTAATCCATTTATGATGTAAATTAGAGAGTACTCGTTTTTTCACTTTTAGGAACTGGTTGAAATACTGTTTTCAGCCTTTTCTATTTTCTATATGGCATCTGATATGTAAATATTGATTTTCGAATAGACATAATAATCACTATATTTCCCCTTTATAATAATTGTGGCACGGCTATTATATCTTGATATCCTAATCTTCAGTTTTGAGATACTGTACTAAATATTAACTAATTTAATGAACTGAACACTAAGGATAATGTGTACTTCTGACGATTGTGTATGTTTTGTTTAGCTGTTGGTCCATGACAGTGTCAGTGACTATGCAAAAAAAATTCCCACCATGCCGATGAGGCCTATCCGCCAATCACAATAGGTCAGCCGTGATTGATGGGGTTTGGCCACGATTGTCTTCTTCATCTAGACTGGCCATAAATGAACCAATCAAAGAATAGCATTTCCCATTGGCTCAACGATGGGGCTGAATTTATCAACATGTGATGCCTTGAGCCTTAGTCCCACCCAGGGAAGGGATTTCCTCTAGTGACGTCACCCCTTATGGTAATTGTGGGTTACATCCTGTGGTATAGGAGTTGTGGAGTGAAACTAGGCGTCAGTAACTGGGGCTGTGCCACACCTCCTATCAATACAGAAATGGTGTCACACTAGCTAGTGACACATTGCAAAACACCAAATAAAGGGAATAGATGATCATAATGGGGGAAATGAGAACATCTAGTATGCTAGTAATAATTATTTGGGATTTTAATGGCAGTTATTTTTATTTATTTTTTTAAATAGAAATCAGCCTAAAAGTAGGAGTGATCTACAATCTTTAGGGCTTTTTAAGGGTGGTGGGTTTGTCTGTGGGCATTATTGACCAAAACTTGCTGCTTATTTTACTGCTATGCTATAATTTGGATGGAGAAATGTAATGGCCTTGGACCCTGCAGTGGTTTGAATTTTTTTTATATATCAGTTTTTCCCTGTCAGCAGGAACACAGGGGTGTGAATAAGCCTATGGCTAGATAAAGCTGGCTGATCATCACAAATCTGCATATACCTAATTTTTATATTTAAGCGTATCTGTCATTTCAGGTGACTTTTCAGAATAAGCTGCCCAGTGCGTTCATGAGGAGCAGCACTTTTTCTGGCCGTTATATAACTTGCATATGGTATTATCTAGCAGATTTCTGCTCTGCAGGCTTCATCTATAATTTGCAGTTCTCTCAGAGCTGGTGGGCGGAGCTTCCTCCTCCCCCCTCCATAGACTTGTATTGTCTTGTCTTGCAAACACAAGATAAAGCTGAGCTGATTTTCAGAAGGGAATACAGCCTCACAGGAGAGGGACGAGGGAGGGAAGAAGCTTGAAAACAGGAGAAAGAAGCATTTTTGTCTAATAAGGTATATTACAAAGTTTTTTATATTCACTTATACTATTGATCTATGCAAAGTTTGTCCAAATGACAGTGCCTATTTAAAACTCCTTTCCAGGGCCAAGATAGGCTTTTGTTATTATGCAAATGAGGCTCAAAAGTCAGGGGAGGTCTTCAGCATGACAAAGAGCCCAGGTAAGTTCAGCCTATGTCCTCTTTATCTAGTTGCCGTCGATCAAACATGGCAGATGGATGCAAGGGAGCCAGTGGGTAGATAAAAAGAGCACATAGGCTGGACTTATCTAGGTGTTTTCCATGCTGGAGAACACTGCTGGGCTTTTGAGCTTCAATTGCATATTTATAAAACACATATTTATAAAACAAAAGCTTATATCTCGACACTGGAAAGGACAATGGAGAGAAAAAGGTTTATCCAGTTTTCTGATGACCATGGGCAATGGATTATTTACACCCTATGTTCCTGCTGACAGGACTGCTTTAAGTTATATGAAGATGCTATTTATTTATACTTGAACTGTTTGTATTTGTACTATTATTTTTGTTGCACTATTTCTTCCCTAGCCTTTTTGTCTTTTATACAATAGTTTGAGCTGTACTTTCCGATTTCTATTTTTCAACCCAAAGGGTTTTTATAAGAGCAGATATCTCTCCACATCCTATATTATTTAGGTTTAATGTGGCTTCTGTAGTGGCAAGGGCATCTTAGCACCAGACAACACTAATAAATCACCCTGCCCCCATATGAGCACCGATACCATTAAACCTCACAAGTAATCATGTGAGTCATAGAAAACCTGGCCCTCAGAGTCCTCCATAGCTCGGATGTTGCTTATACTATTGCAACTAGTGACGCCAGCTAATGCCAAATAGCCAAAGACATATTGCGGTTATCAATTTCAAACAACTCTTTTTTTTAAAATTATGTTGCATGTATGTAATCCATCTTCTATATACAACATATTATATATGGCATGGGAGTTGTATGAATCCTTAAATATAAGCTGCTTCTTCAGTACTAAGAGAAACCATATTATTGGTTCTTGTAGGTCATTATGCATTTTGCAGCTATTTACCATTTTTTGGGGGATAATAGTAACTGGAGTATTTTCCCAAGGGGCTTCAAAATCAGCAAAGCCGAGTAGAGCTGGTGGCACTAGCACCTCAACGTTAAGGGAGGTTCCAACATTTTTTATATATACAGTATATGTTTAACCTTTATTTAAACTATATAATAAGGAATATTGCATTTTTGCACTTTAGAAAATGGCTAGCTGATGAAGCATGAACCATGTTATTTAAAAAAAAAATACTCTTTAGGAACATGGAAATATTATTGATGTATGTGACCGGCATTGCTTGATATGTCTGGAATCTAGTGGGAGTGGTAGCAGGCAACCATTTACATACCTTAGGACTATACCCAAGGTTTGCTCAAGGTGGCTGATTTCCAAGTACATTGATTTATTGTATAGCCCTACTCATTAACCGCCCTTCTCTCTTTTTTCATTTGTCAATTAGATTTTTTTCCATTTATTTGCATGAAGTTTACATATTTCTTTAGTTTTGAGCAAGTATACTGTAAACTGTGCTCGTATTTTAGAAATGCAAGGTGTCATACCAGTGGCAGCAGATAATAGTTTAAAGGGTAGCTCCCACCATCCTATATTTTTTTTTTGCTAGCCCGTTCCCCCCCCCGTTACGGCACTAGCCCCCCCCCCCCCCCCCCCCCCGCATACCCCGTTCCCTCATTACACATGCAGTTACTGCACAGTCCTTTTTCAGTGGCCGGTTTTTAAATGTAAATTAAACATTTTTAATGAAAAAAATAATAATAATAAAAGTATATTAGAGATATGTTGTAGTACATAAGTACTACAACATATCAAAAAATAAAGTTGGTGACAGTGCCCATTTAACTATTTATTTGCAAGACTTGCCATGACTAACTTCACCTGATGAAGATCCCATTCTGGGGTTGACATGAGTAGCATTGTTTACAAATCAAGGAATTTGTTTTCATTATAACTATTTTAGATATGTCACTGTTTCCATTACAACTATTATAGAGATATGACTTAATGTTCGGGGGAACGGGAACAACTCTATTAGTTATTGTCACAGTTTTCATCCCAAGCGCAGGACCAGCAAGGAACATTCTTTAGGGCTAACCTCTTGAGGCTTATATTCCCCCATGGTTTCGGTCTATCAGACTGAGATGTGATAATTGGAGTTGTGCCCACAGTTTCCTCATCTCTTTCAAGTGTTTGTTCATACAGTAGCTACTGCACAGAAGCATTTCATAACCAAAGCTTTTATTGATCGGTACAGACTAAAAGAGAAAATGCCATCAAACAGGAAACACAACTCAGGTCTCCTTGGTTGTCCAAGGTAATGGGACCATTACATCTGGTTAGGTAGGTGCTAGAAAATGCATGTGATCAAATGCATCAAATGGCAGAAAGAAGACACAGTTATCCGTAATCGATAGAAATATTCATGGCTTAAAACCAATGCCAATATCGGGAGAACAGGCCAACATCACTTTGTGTAACTTGTAGCTTCTGGACCCTGATGCAAAATCTGCAACAGGGCCCCATGTGGCAAATATAATACTGGTCTCTTATGGGCCAGATGTGCTTTGGGGCCCCCTTAAGCACCAGAGCCCCAGTGACACTCCATCTTCTGTACCCCTATAGGTACGCCCCTGCCTGTGTAATAGGGCAAGCGATCAGCCATCAAACAGACAAATACTCATTCGGCAGTTGAGGGGGTCATTTTGACATAAAAAAAATCTCTGCACATCTCCCTGTGGATGCAGCAAAGCATACAATATAGCAATCTTTCATGTTGCCTTTCCCACACTTTGCTCAAGCCTTGTAATAGACCCTGTAAACAAGCTCCTGCAATCTATGGAATTGGTACCGCGCAACAGGCCATTAAATAGGTCTCTATGAGATAATTACACCAATAAAACCAAAACAAATAAATAAATCAAAAAGGGAAGATGCAAACCCCAATGTGATGCTTTAACTGTACATTGCATGGATACACAATGCTTGGTCGAGAATGCTTAGAAGGATCGGGTGTGTCCTTGGCAGAAACACTTGTAGGGCAGATGGGTGCTATTTCTATTGCATAGCCTATTAAAGGGGTTCTCCGACCCTAAGACATCTTATCCCCTATCCAAAGGATAGGGAATAAGATGCCTGATCAAGGAGGGTCCCGCCACTGGGGACCCCCACAATCTTTCATTCAGCACCCCGCTATTATCGGCCTCCGAAGCGAACATCGCTCAAGGTATGATAAATCACGAATCGTGATGTAATCGCAAGCCTATGGGAGTGGGCATGGTGGCTGTCACGCCCGCCCCCCCATAGGCTTGCATTGAGGGGGCGGAGCGTAATGTTCCACGGGGGCTGAGCCGTTACGTCGCTGGGGACCCCTGCAATCTTTCATGCAGCACCCCACTATCATCAGCCTCTGATGAATCACGATCACGGGGCCGGAGTATCGTTATTCATCAGACCCAGAGCAATGTTTGCTCCGGAGGCTGATGATAGTGGGGTGCTGCATGAAAGATTGCAGGGGTCCCCAGCGGCGGAACCCCCTCGATCAGGCATCTTATCCCCTATCCTTTGGATAGGGGATAAGATGTCTTAGGGCCAGAGTACCCCTTTAACTCACAATGACAAATAAAGCCCTTAACAACTCAAGCTGAGAACAAGCATTTCAGTAAACACAAAAAGACTCATTGACATTTATGGACTGTGTCTAATGTGTTTTCGGAAATGTGTATAGTCTTTGTTAATTATAAGGTAATCCTGTGGTTTTTGTGGGGTAATTTCCTCATGTGTAGGAAACCTCTATGGTCCTGTTGTCTGGTCTGCTTGAGGAGATAACAGATTTGTCACGTCAAGAATTGTAGGATTTATAGACATTCTTCTCTGTGAATTCTCATTCTGTCCTGGGATAATAAGTGATTAAGAGCTGATTTATCCGCTGTCAATGCCGCGAGACTCCATGTTCGTATATCAGACATACAGTAGTAGTTGTCCTCACCCGTACTTAGCCTGATAACATTTGTCTATTTCTCTGAACTCTTTTGGTTTTCTACTTTTCCCAAACTCTGCAGTTTTCAGGAGACCTAAAGACTTAGGTTGTACTTCTACCAGTTGTTTTGTTGTTGCAGATATTTTAAAATGGAAACTGCACACGCAGCAAAGAATCTCAGAACAGGAAAATGATTTGTGATATATGACGTTAGATATATCTGTTACTATGGTAATAGGTAATGATGATGGAATATGGTGAATGGCTGAGCTTCAATTCGTACTTCATCCTGTGTATGTAACACTTCATTAATTCCCATTCCTAACATGTACAAGGAACATAAAGTTCATCTTTAGTATTCTTGGTCTCTCTAATTTCCCAGTTTCTCTTTGCAAATATTCATTAATACAACCATGCTTCTCTGAAATATCAGATACACATCAGTGACTTTGCTGTTTTACGTAGCCTGTAGAAAATAAGCTGACTGAATGGGGTTTTTCAGCCCCTTTCAAAACAAGGCCAACTAACAGGAAAGTGGAGAACAAATGTATATTCACCCCTCATGTCTCTCCTGGTCCTCAACAACTAGGTCAGAGTGCCAGGCAGAAATGTACTGTGATATCACTGTACACAGGCTGCTGCAGCCAATCAGAGATTTGCTGCAGCATCCCGTGCATAGTAAATGAAAACACTTCCATTGGGCAGTGCAATGCATTGACAGTGTGGGACTGTGATGGACAGGAAGGGTAAGTATGTTCTTTTTATTGTCCTCACCTTCCTTACTAGCTAGCTTTTTTTAAAAGTAGAACGTAAACATATAATATTGCACTAAAAGCACAACACGTAGAATCAGAAGATGTGGGTCAGTTGCCTCCTCCCTTTGCCCGAATAATGCTCCGGAGCAACGGGGTAGTTTAGATGCAGTGGTTACTCAGAAAACATGGTGTCTTTGCTCCTGCTTCTTTAAGAGAACATAAGTATTTACAAATAAGTAATCCTTTTAACTCACATATCGAGCAACACGTTTTGAACCTGGACATAGTTCTTCATCAGGCACCTGATGCAATTTTTTTTCTGATTAACCATTGTATCTAAAAACAAATATATTTGACACACTTAGTGTCTTGCATGAACTTAACATGCACTGAGCTCTTGGAGTGTCTATCCTACCTTAAAGTGGCATAATATATTATATTTCAATTATTGCGACTAGGTTATCTAGGTTATTAGCTACATGTTCACGAAGGCCTATGTCAATCCCTGGAGGACTGTTGTGTTACACACAGTGTGAGATGGATCCTGTAATTCTGCAACAGCAGCAAAATATGAGAGCGAGGGGGGGGGGGTTGAGAAATATTTACAAAAAAAAAACGTAAGAAAATGAAAATTGTAACATATTAGAATAGTGGTGAAGGGTTACAATGAATTTAATATTAAGACAAAAAACTGTATAAAAATAATGATAGAAGAAGAGCCTGATAGACACAGTGTATATAATGGCAGAATGTTTGAGAAACAGTCTAATGGTGAAAGAAGGAGAAAGTACATGGGGGTAAAGCAAGAGGGAGGGGAGTGACAGATAGCAAGGAAGATTTAGCCCCAGAGGGAGAGTCATAAAGGTCAGCTGAAAAGTGCACTAAGTGAGGAATATTGGATAACTGTAAATATTTCCTGATCTTATTGCTTCTACTCTTTCTACATGGGCTTTTATTGACGTATAATTCTTACCACAACCCTTTATTTAGAATATACAGAGTCTGCAACTACCCAAGAAGTAGAAGTTTTGTAACTTTTGCTTGTTACATTCTCCTTTGCTTCAGATATGTCAGCCTATAGATGTAGTTATCATCAAACACATCACGGTGGCACAACATCATGGCACCACAGTGTTCCAACGCTGGCATCCTCTCTGACACCTCTTAATACCAGGGGGATGCAATGCTGACAAGCCTTTCAGTAGAAGTGGTAGCTGCAAATAAAGCAGTTTAAGCATGCATGGGATGTGCACAAAGTTATACTTCATATAAGATAGGGCCAGGGTCTATTGTTTCAGAATATGGGCAGACTAAATGGGCCACTTCCTACAATATAATTGTTAAGCCAGGAGCTCTTCCACCCAACCTGCAGAATGTACAGTGAGAGGCAAGGCACATAGAACTGTGTGCATCACTGCTACTTACAATCTTCAGGCCAATTGGAAAATCCTCTGATACAGCAAATGTATTGTAGATAGTGGTGATACAAACAGTACTATGTGCCTCACCACTCCCTATAGTACTGTGACTAGAAGACAGTCGGACAATAGATTGGAGACTCTGCTCCTGTATGTACTTCTATTTGGCACGCTATGCCAATAGTGTGTGTGTGTGTTGGGGGCTACATCTGTACATAAGTCTTCCTTTTCAAACAATCTGAGAAAATAATTCTGAGGAAACATAAGGTCATGCTACCCCCTCCTCTCGAAGAAGAGCAATTTATGGTGTTAAATTATATAATCCCCACAGAGTTATGTTATGATACGTAGGCTTATAATACTGTATGTCCTATAACAGCAAAACTGGGTAAATTATTTTATAATGTATGATCCAATACCCGTAGAGTAACAAATGATTTTAGAACACATCTTCCAGCAATCCTACTTGAATAAATGCCCTAATAATGTACCTTCCGGATAATCTACGGTCTTATTCTTTACACTACAATGCTCCTATTGTAAAATATGGTCTTATAAAGTATGGTTGGCAGTGCTAGTGTAATATATGGTCTTATGATATACCAACGCTGTTAAAATATTGAAATCTATCAGCGGCAAATACATCCAGTGGCGAACGTGCAGATATCTTCCTCCTCCTCCCTCTCTCTGTGGTGCATTGTCTTCCCTCTTCTCTCTCCCTGGGTTTTTTTTGTCTCTGTTGCTGCTGATAAAATTAGTACAGACACATTTCCAGCTTCCCACGCTGATAAAACCAGGACAGAGAAAGGGAGAAAGAGAAAACGAAGGCTCGGAAAAATGACATGGAGTGCCTGAGCTGTAACATGGAATTCATAGAAAAATAGCAGCGATAGGTTCAGAGACGGAATGGAGGCTCATTGGCAACAAAAATCTCAATGGATTTTTATTCTTCGTGACTAATGGAATGGATGGGTTAATGGAGGTCCTTGTATGAAAGGGGGAGAACAAAGCTTGTTTAACCCAGGTTTGACATTAGACAATGGAAGTGGTTTCAAAGCATTGTGATATTTATCATGGGCCCTTGATTCCCAACTATCTAGTTCTTCCATCCAATAAAAAGAGTTCATCTTATCAGTCCTCATCAGTGGTCCTCCATAGTAATAGTCAGCACACTATTACATGGGCTAGTGCGATGTATAAATTAGCATCAAATTTGTAGATCGACGCTCATTTACAGATCATATTACAAAGCTTGACAATAGTGCCAAGAGGGTTGTTTAAATGGCCATTGGATCGTTTTTGTGGCTCTTCATTGGCCTCACATCCCGTATTGCACAAGGAAATTATGCCTTACTATCTAGTCTTGGAAGCTGGATTAAGTTTTGCTTAGTTGGATTCCATCTCAGAGGAGGATTTGTTTCTGTGAGGAGATTCCATATACCGCCTTTTCAGGTCTTGGTTTTGAACGGGTGTGGAAATAGGTTAAGTGGCAAAAAGTTCTTGGGTTGGACAGGTCTTTGAGGTCATTGTGGAAAGCTAGAAGAACCTTGTCAGGTGAGTTTGAGTTACCTAATGCACTTGTGGAGGGGGGAATGGTCCGTCTAGGTACTGATATGTTGATGGTTGCTCAGACACTATTTATATCATTGCTCTATAAATAACCAAAGGCATTAACCTAAGTAAAAGATTCTAATAGTTCTACCCTTAAAAGCATTAGTTAGAGTAGTAGGAATTTTGTGGCTCTTATGACACATTAATAAAGGTAAAAATAAGGAAAATGGCAATGATTCCAAAAAGTAGTATAAGGGAAGATGACTTGAATCTCTGTTTAAAATCCTAAATTGGTACGCCTGTAAAAAAAAGGAGAATAAATCCAACAATGATTGTCATAACAATTTCCACACAAAACATGAACACCTTTTGTAATAAGTTCTATTACTTGATATCTCCGCTTACTGCTTACTTTATGTAGCAAAAAAGCTATTTTTGCCTGCTGCTGTCGATACGTGACATACAGATATTTTGAATATCTTATCTGTGAAGTATATAGAGCAGTGAGATGATCATTGACATTGACCTCTGCTGCGACACAGTCAGAACCGATTTCAGTTTCACCGGCTGTATATCTGCATTTATCTTTTCCTTGAGGAGACAGTAGAAAAGGTAGGAGAAAGGGGCAATACAGATTTTCTTGACCTGAAAAAGACAGACACGCATGAAAAACATATTTTGTGCAGACAGTAAATAGTATAAACTACCGTATTTTTCGCCCTATAGGACGCACCGGCATATAAGACGCACCCAATTTTAAAGGTGCAAAATCTAGAAAAAAAAGATTCTGAACCCAACAGTGATCTTCAACCTGCGGACTCCAGATATTGCAAAACTACAACTCCCAGCATGCACGGACAGCCGTTGGCTGTCCGGGCATGCTGGGAGTTGTAGTTTTGCAACATCTGGAGGTCAGCAGGTTGAAGACCACTGGTATAGGAGGTAATACTCACGTGTCCCCGCCGCTCCAGACCCGTCACCGCTCGTCACCCCTGCCCTGGATGTCGCTCCATCGCTGTCGCCGCGTCCCCATGGTGTCCCGATGCTCAGGACGTCTTCTTCCCCGGGATCCATGCTCTCCGTCGCCGTCATCACGTCGCTACGCACGCCGCTCCTATTGGATGACAGGACGGCGTGCACGACGACGTGATGACGTCGAAGGAGAGCGCCGGCCACGCAGGGGATCCCGGCACAGAGCAGACACCAAGGAGGCAGATAAGGTCCCTCCCGGTGTCCTGTAAGCTGTTCTAGGACGCCGCAGTTTCACCGCGGCGGTCCCGAACAGCCCGACTGAGCAGCCAGGTTAGTTTCACTTTCCCTTCAGATGCGGCAGTCAGCTTTGATCGCCGTGTCTGAAGGGTTAATACAGGGCATCACCGCGATTAGTGATGTCCTGTATTAGCCGTGGGTCCCGGCCGTTGATGGCCACAGGGACCGCCGCCATAGGTGTGTATTCGCTCTATAAGATGCACCAACTTTTCCCCCCCAGTTTTGGGGAAGAAAAAGTGCGTCTTATACGGCAAAAAATACGGTATATACAATGCTATATACACTTTTATAGGCACATTCTATCCTTTCTCTTACCACAACCAGAAGGAGTGCTAGTATATTAATATTTATATAAATTCTTACTATATACAATGCATTTGGAAAGTCTTCTGACCCTATCACTTCTCTCACATTTTGTTATGTTGAGGCCTTGGGCTAAAAAAAAAAAAAAAAATCAAGTTTTCCCCTCGTCAATCTGCACTCAATACCCCATAATGGCAATGTGGAAACAGAATATTAGATATGCTTGCAAGTGTATTAAAAAAGAAACAGTGAAAAAATTTCAGACCCTTTGCTATGACGCTTGAGTCCTCTGGCTCCTCCCATTTCTCTTGATCGCCTCTGAGATCTTTCTACACCTTGTTTGGAGTCACCTGTGGTCAATTCAGCTAATTGGACATGAATTTGAAATACACAGCTGACACAATGCATATCATGATAGCCAGGCCATGAGGGGAAAATAATTGCTTGTAGAACTCAGAGACGCGATTGTATAGAGGCAAAGATCTGGAGAAGAATACAAAAAGTTTGCTGCACAGAAAGTTCGGAAGAGCGCCTCAGCCTTCATAGTTCTTACATGGAAATTTTGGAACAACCAGAAGGCTAGGTTTCCACTTGGGTTTTTTCTGGCAGTTTTTGAAAAACTGCCACTGCAGTTTTTGAGCCAAAGTCAGAAGTGGATCCATAACGGAGGAGAAGTATAAATCCTTTCTTTATATGTTCTATTCCTTTTGAATACACTTCTGGCTTTGGCTCAAGAACTGCAGTGGCAGTTTTCCAAAAACTGCCAGAAAAAAAAACAAGTGGAAACCTAGCCGAACTCTTCCTTGAGCTGGCCATCTTACTGGCCATTGGCCACCCAACTAAGTAATAAGAAGAGAGGGGTCTTGGTAAGATAAGTGACCAAGAATCCAATGGTCACTCTGGCTGAGCTAGACTTATCCTGCATAAATGAGTTCAGCTTTCAGGTGCTCCCGTGGGCTGGAAAAGGTGGATACAGTTCTAGGAGACTCTTTCCTAGGACTGTATCCACCTTTTCCAGCCCACCGGAGCACCTGAAAGCTGAACTAATTTATGCAGGATAAGTCATCAACTGCCGAGCCGAGAAGTTCGTGACGAATCGAATTTACTGTAAGTTCGCTCATCTCTAATCCTGTTTGCAGATGGGTGAAACTTCCAGAAAAATTTGTTTCTTTTTTTACTTTGTAATTATGGGGTATTGCATGCAGATTGATGGGGGAGATGGGATTTTATTCATTTTAGCACAACACTGCACCGCAACAAAATGTGAAAGTGTAAGAGTCTGAACGCTTTCCGAATACATTGTAAGTCAAAGCAATAATGAATTCAATAGCCTCTATGTGTTGTTTAGTAGAATTTATATGAAGAACACATACAAACAAAATTTCCATCTTAGATGTTACTTAATGTAGGTTTTCAGGAGTCATTTTTGTCAGATACCGTACATCCCAGCCTTGTGATAGAGCAGTTATCTAGTGGGGGTCACATCATTATAACCACTTAGATGTCAAAGCTACCTGCAAAACAGGAAATCTGAATTACCATGATGGGGGTATTCATGTGCATTTTGTGTAGCGAGGAAGATTCTATAATTGGCCAATTAACCTATATTTTAATATATAAGATGTAGAACATAGACATATATGGGAACAGTAGGAGAAGATACAGCTTGACTGCACATCCCCTTATCTTTACCTCCATCTTATTTTGGCACGTTCAGCCTTATATTATCATCTTACAGTAAAAAATTCTTCCTACATTTTCCTCTATACACCTCCGCACACCATCCTTTCAGTTTTTGTCCTTTTCACCTCTCTTTCTGCTCTAATAATGTCATATAAAGGTAATCAGCCATTGACAAATGAACAGTAATACATAGAAAAATGTCCCTTCCTGCTACTGTGTGTTTTGTGAAGCACCTGCAGCTATATAATTTCATACTGAATAGATAAATACATCTATCTATCTATCATCTATCTGTTGCTATATGTAAGGTACATGGATGATGGAAATATGATCAAGAAAATAATTCTGGTTATTGAGCTATATAGAGACTTAAAGACTCTGAAGGGAACCAAATACAGATTTTAGTCAACCAGCTGTAATCTATGATAGAATGTGGCATCAAGAGTTTTATGTTCTTGCAGTGACATTACAAGGAAAGTGAAGCAATACATGGTTCCCCATTGAAATAATTTGGCTGTCCATGTACAAAATGGATGTGCCCAAGGTCTCGTCTAGATGGGGGTCACCTGATGCCTCAGATATATCTTTATCAGATTAAAAAACAAACAAAAAAATAAAAATAATTCTGCCCACATGTACACCTGGTCCTGGTTTCTGCTTTAGTACTGTGGTGGCTGACAACCAGAGACGGCTCTTCCGTTAGGCCGGTTAGGCAGCCTTGTGCCAGGAGGGGACCTCTCTCCAGGCCTGTCCCCCCTCCCAAGTAAAATCAGGCATCTTCTGCCACATCAAGTGACTGCTGGTAGCAGATATGCCGACGCCATGAACAGTCATTCTGATTCTTCTGTAGACTCAAGTAACTAAATGCATTTGCCCACCATACCTAGATTGGTGTACCACTGCTCTGCCACCGCTAGGTAATGGAGAAGAACATATTGGATATATACCCAGCGTGCCCAAGCAAATGACCCACCCCTATATATAGGAATTCAGGTCATAAAGCAGGTGCCCACCAACACCCCCCCCCCCCCACACACACACACACATACATACATACACACACACACACACACATTTCCTCATTACTAAGCTTCTCTTTCACACCTGGTGCAGCTCAGGCGGTGTGTATGTGATGGGGGGCACCTGCCCATCACCCCCATTATCATCCAGGAGGACAATATTAACCTTTTGCTGCCTCCTGTGTTACTAGTTTGGGGGGGGGGGTCACCTTTCAATATTCCTAGATGGACCTCCCAGTACCTGTAACTCAGGGGCCTACATTTTCTAAATCCGGCTTGGATGTGCCAAGCCAAAAGTAGTCTTTTTCCACCAATCTCTGCCCATCATTTTTTTTTTTTTTATAGATAGCCTTAAACTAAAGACTTGTTGCTATTAATTCATAATGCCCTAATGAGGTTACTAGAAAAAGCTTTCATAAACCAAATAATCTTTATTAGTCTTTTGACTTCAAAATTAATTATCCAAGTATACAACCAAGAGACTATTGTATAACCATTGCATTGACCATTGTATAACTGTATTAATTCTATGGATTGTGTCTTCATATTATGCCGTGACTACATGCATGTATAAATACATTGTATAATATGCAAACCTTTAAAATATCATGCAGACCATTGAAAAACTACGATACGAATGCAAATTGGTCTTCGTCGACTTTGACCTCCATCCACTCACTCTTGTGCCTTTGTCTCTAGAGGACTTTAGAATCCATACAAAGGACCCATTACAGGGGAAAAATGAGTTTGTCTATAGATCTGAACCAAATGACTCTGAAATAAATGCGCCAGGAGGACTGCACACGCTTCTGTCTTTATTGTGCCAGTAACAAAGTAAGGTGTCCATTGATTTCTTCAAGTTCAATGGCGTGATGCACAATTCTCCATGCAGATTACAGATAATAAGGAAGATTTATTATAAAGTAAAGTATGCGGACCTAATAGACTTGGAGTTTTGCACGCCTGTCATGTCTGCCATCATTAATAGGTTTCCTAGTGTATCGGTGGTGCAGTAAATAGGATGTATATTTAGCTTACAATACATATGAGAATTGTCACTGGAATGGCTTTGTAGGCTTGAGTGCTTCCATGGTTTTTGCTTAACATATTTGGTAAACTGTGTATTAGATATAGACTGGTACAGTAGTATTAGTACGCCGTCAGCAGTCCGGGCATGCTGGGTGTTGTAGTGTTGCAACATCTAGAGGTCCACAGTTTGGAGACTAATGGAGGAGTATAATATGTAATAAACCATTGTAACAGTTAATGGAAGACAACTATTAGGGCACGTGTAGCAATAAGCAGCATTTTAAGGCACTGTCATATGCAAAAACATTTGGTATTATGTAGATAATTACATGTATATAATAAATGCTGTCTTGTCCCTGCAGCAATGGCCTGTCTTGGCTAAGACCAAATACAGAAAGAGAGGGTGGGACAAACAGGGCTCTCTACAGGCTTCTGGCATGTCAATCCTCCTGCTGTGTGAGCCTGGGGTGTGTGTCACAGAGCCTCAGTGCACAGAGCCCTGCTTGTCCTCAGTGTACAGAGCCCTGCTTGTCCTCAGTGTACAGAGCCCTGCTTGTCCTCAGTGCATAGAGCCCTGCTTGTCCTCAGTGTACAGAGCCCTGCTTGTCCTCAGTGTATAGAGCCCTGCTTGTCCTCAGTGTACAGACCCCTGCTTGTCCTCAGTGTACAGAGCCCTGCTTGTCCTCAGTGTACAGAGCCCTGCTTGTCCTCAGTGTATAGAGCCCTGCTTGTCCTCAGTGTACAGAGCCCTGCTTGTCCTCAGTGTACAGAGCCCTGCTTGTCCTCAGTGTATAGAGCCCTGCTTGTTCTCAGTGCATAGAGCCCTGCTTGTCCTCAGTGTACAGAGCCCTGCTTGTCCTCAGTGTACAGAGCCCTGCTGGTCCTCAGTGTACAGAGTCCTGCACGTCCTCGGTGCACAGAGCCCTGCTTGTCCTCGGTGTACAGAGCCATGCTTGTCCTCAGTGTACAGAGTCCTGCTTGTCCTCAGTGTACAGAGCCCTGCTTGTCCTCAGTGTACAGAGCCCTGCTTGTCCTCAGTGTATAGAGTCCTGCTTGTTCTCAGTGCACAGAGCCCTGCTTGTCCTCAGTGTACAGAGCCCTGCTTGTCCTCAGTGTACAGAGTCCTGCTCGTCCTCGGTGCACAGAGCCCTGCTTGTCCTCGGTGTACAGAGCCATGCTTGTCCTCAGTGCACAGAGCCCTGCTTTTCCTCAGTGTACAGAGCCCTGCTTGTCCTCAGTGTACAGAGTCCTGCTTGTTCTCAGTGTACAGTGCCCTGCTTGTCCTCAGTGTACAGAGCCCTGCTTGTCCTCAGTCTACAGAGCCTTGCTTGTCCTCAGTGTACAGAGCCCTGCTTGTCCTCAGTGTACAGAGTCCTGCTTGTCCTCGGTGTACAGAGCCCTGCTTGTCCTCAGTGTATAGAGTCCTGCTTGTCCTCAGTGCACAGAGCCCTGCCTGTCCTCAGTGTACAGAGCCCTGCTTGTCCTCAGTGTACAGAGCCTTGCATGTCCTCAGTGTACAGAGCCTTGCTTGTCCTCAGTGTACAGAGCCTTGCTTGTCCTTGTATTAAGTCTTATCCAAGACACACAGACAATAGCTGCAGGGACAAGACAGCTTTTTTTCATAAAAAAATACATTTGGTAACCAATGTATATCACAAATATACAAATGTTACTATCTAGATTTTATAAAAAGGTTTCGCATATGACAGGGCCCATTTAAAGCAATTGTGTGACAAAATGAATCTCAGTCCTTGTGTCCTTGTAAGGATTATGGACTTCATATAGGGGAATCCCCTGAGCCAGAACTAAGAACCCCTTCAACAGCTCAAAAGATGTTTACTAGAAATGTGAGCAACCAAGTCCACTCTGGTATGGCAGTGTGTGGGGTACAGGGCAGATGTTGTTACCCAAGGGGCAGATGGTATTAACCCCCTGTATTTGTGATGCCAGGACATGGTTTAGCATATAACCACCCAAAAGTATACAGTTGGATCCTGGGCTAGGCACGGAGGCAATAAAGACTCTGACGCCAAGTTACGGACAAAGGTAGCTATACTGAGGGTAGACAGTTGGTAAAGTCTATACAGTTCAGCCAGGGCCCAAGGAGGTGACCAGTGACTCAGAGACCTTGTAGGCTCGCTGGGACTTGTAGTAGGACTGGGTATTTTAGTGCTGGCCACGTTGACTAGACAGATGACTTGACTTGACTGGTGACTGACAATTATTGCAGGTTTGGTTTACTTGCACTTGACTGTTGCTGCACACTGGGCTTGAGGTTCCCAATGCTCTGGACACACACACTGAGACAACTTGACTGCACTGGAACTCAGTAAAAAAAAGAGAGAAGCTAGCTCCACCCAGGGCTTATATGGGGGAGACCAGCAGGGAGCCCATAGGTCACCCTTGGGGTGAGCGCGTCACGCTCCTGGGTAACAATCACATGGTACATTTTATTAAAGGTATAACACATCTTTTAATACAAAACGTATGTACAAATGGGGAAACAACGACAGGGGGCCCTGGTGACACTAAGGGACACTGCCGGACAGGGCAGGAAAGGTACGGAGCCACATCATCCCGTACTGGACCACCACACCACAATGATCAGCTGATCGACAAGGTACCCTTAATCTGAAATCCATAGAATTATGTTCCTAAATTAAAACTCATCAATTTACTTTATATATTAGAGATGTGAACTTACAAAAGAAAATCTCCCCCTATAAAAATATAGCCAAACTCCAAAAGGCACCACACAAAGCACATAAACATTCACTAGTCTTTGGCAATAATAGAAAAACACAAAAAAAAATCTAAATATATCTGTAATAGCACAGAAAAATATAATACTTATATTGGTTACTCATTAGGTCATACAAATTCTTTACATGTCTTTGTATGTGTCTAGCTTCTGTATTTGTCTCACAAATCCCTCTGTTCTGCTGCTCACTCATTCTGACATCCACTGCTCTCGAAGGGGGTGTGTCCAAGGTAAGCACTGAGCCCGCCCTCACTCACCATGCATTCACTTCCTCCCTGAGCCTGCTGTGCTTTTCAGGGTCTCTCCATCCAATCACTGTTTTTAATGCTGACAGTGCCCATTGAATTCATACATTTGTACACAAATGACAATATTACAAAGAAACACCAGCGTTGGAGAATTGGGGGGAAATCATAGTAATGAATCGACACCTGATCAATAAGTATAGAAGTATAATAAAAAATTATGCAGGTAAGAAACAAAAATACATACAATAAAAAATAGTAAGTAATGAAACTGTTAGGTAAGAAATAAGGAAATCTATAAATATGCCATAAATACACAAGTTACATAAATGACAGAATTACCCAATACACAAAAATGCTTTACCAGGTGTTATGTAAAATGCCCATGTGTGCAAGGGAAGAGGCTTGTATATGCAGTTCAATAACTGAATGACCAATATTGAAACCAAGGCATGATGCCTAACTTACCAAGCCCTTGAATACGCGCACCATGCTCCATACACTGCCGGAAACACGTAACATCCACATATACAAGGGCATTGCCACTTACTTCAGTGCCATTCAGTGTACGAGCAAGGATGAAATTAATTCAGATATTTTTTTTATTTTTTATTTCAACCGAGTCCAAATTTGTGTCAAACCGATTTGCTTATCACTGTGATAGCTTATGGAGTGTTTAAAACCAACCTTAAAGAAAGCATAAAAGACCACAAGAATTGAACATATAAAAAAAAATGGCTACTAAAAGCATAAATACAGTCGTAGCCCTGACGGTAAAACCAACTGGATTCAATTATTAATACATCCTATGGGCAATGCATCCAATTCTCCAACAATGACAACATCAACCCTCGCAGCAGACTTCTCCGGAAGGAATCCTTTAAATGATGAAGGTCATTCCTGACAATGACAGGTTTCTGAAACAAATCTCCATAAGAGACCTTGAATATATTTCTATATAATGATGAAGCCAATTACAAAAAAAAAAAAAAGGAAAAAAGGGAAAAAAATTGTTCTAATTGCATTATGGGAAATTAGTCCTAATGCATTAAACAGAAAATGTCCTACAAGTACAGAAAATATATTAAATCTGAATTCACCGACACAGACATAAGCCACTATGAATATATGGTGAGCTGCCCCTTGGGCCTAATAAGAAAGGTAGAGAAATGCAGAAGTGAAAGGATGTGGTCGGTCCCTGGATAAGCACTGGGGGCGCCTGGGAAGCGGTTTGAAGAGATGCTTCTCTTTCTCCTTTAAAACTACTTCCGAACGATCAATATCAGATTTCTTGATCAATGATTTTTGTGCAGATAGCTTGTCCTATTTCTCATACCATTCCATCTGCAATATTATGACAAAGTAAGCAGATTAAATGGACTTGTGTTAAATACATGGCGGCTTATACTTCCATGCGAACATCACAATGACAAAGTACAGTAAAAGGATCCATTTAATTTGTGTGCAAAAGTGATGTGTGCTTCCTGTTGTTTTACATATTTATTTATTTATTTTACAAGTTGCTGAAGAAATGTGCTACATGAGCAGCCATTCAAATGAATGTTGTCCGTGTGGATGGACTGGGGATGCTAGAGCTAATGCTGCTGCCTATTGGACGATCTCTGTCTAGGCATGGAAAGTGATTGTCAAGATTAGAGAAAAAGTTTTATTCAACGGTTTATATATATTTTTCGACTATATTTGTAGAACTCTACCGCCACTATAGTCCTATAATGTGTGTTAAATGGGCACTGTCAGATTAAAATTTTTTTTATATGTTGGACATCTTGGCAAAACAATAACCTTTCTAATATACTTCATAAGAACATTTTATTTCCTTTTTAAAGAAATCATGGCTTATAAAATCATGGCTTAGTCTAAGCTGGAGCACATGAGGGTGGGCTAGCACTCCTCTGTGCTCTCTCCTGTCTGATAGCACTCCTCTGTGCTCTCTCTTGTCTCGTAGCACTCCTTTGTGCTCTCTCCTGTCTTATAGCACTCCTCTGTGCTCTCTCCTGTCTGATAGGACTCCTCTGGGCTCTCTCCTATCGGATAGTACTCCTCTGTGCTCTCTCCTGTCTGATAGTACTCCTCTGTGCTCTCTCCTGTCTGATAGGACCCCCTGTGCTCTCTCCTGTCTGATAGGACTCCTCTGTGCTCTCTCCTGTCTGATAGGACTTCTCTGTGCTCTCTCCTGTCTGATAGGACTCCTCTCTGCTCTCTTCTGTCTGATAGCACTCCTCTGTGCTCTCTCTGGTCTGATAGCAGTCCTCTGTGCTCTCTCCTGTCTGACAGTACTCCTCTGTGCTATCTCCTGTCTGATAGTACTCCTCTGTGCTCTCTCCTGTCTGGTAGCACTCCTCTGTGCTCTCTCCTGTCTGATAGCACTCCTCTGTGCTCTCTCTGGTCTGATAGCAGTCTTCTGTGCTCTCTCCTGTCTGATAGTACTCCTCTGTGGTATCTCCTGTCTGATAGTACTCCTCTGTGCTCTCTCCTGTCTGGTAGCACTCCTCTGTGCTCTCTCCTGTCTGATAGCACTCCTCTGTGCTCTCTCTGGTCTGATAGCAGTCTTCTGTGCTCTCTCCTGTCTGATAGTACTCCTCTGTGGTATCTCCTGTCTGATAGTACTCCTCTGTGCTCTCTCCTGTCTGATAGGACTCCTCTGTGCTCTCTCCTGTCTAATAGCACTCCTCTGTGCTCTCTCTTGTCTGATAGGACTCCTCTGTGCTCTCTCCTGTTTGATAGGACTTCTCTGTACTCTCTCCTGTCTTATAGGACTCCTCTATGCTCTCTCCTGTCTTATAGCACTCCTCTGTGCTCTTTCCTGTCTGATAGGAATCCTCTGTGCTCTCTCCTGTCTGATAGCACTCCTCTGTGCTCTTTTCTGTCTGATAGGAATCCTCTGTGCTGTCTCCTGTCTGATAGTACTTCTTTGTGCTCTCTCCAGTCTGATAGTACTCCTCTGTGCTCTCTCCTGTCTGATAGGAACCCTCTGTGCTCTCTCCTGTCCTATCAGAGGAGTAAAGTAAAATAAGTAACAATTTCTTATGAAGTATATTAGAAAAGTTAATGTTTTGCCACGATGTACAACATATAAAGAGTTTTTGTATCCGACAGTGCCCATTAAAGTATTACAGGGAAAGCAGATGAATCCAGAAGGTGCGGTTATAAAACTTCAAACTTTGTTACAAGCCTTTAAAATAACATATTGCTGGATAACCTTGTGTGTTTCTAGCGCCTTGGCAACCTCAATCATGGTAGGTTCATACAGCGTCATATGTACTGATGAGTTTATTTTGCACGCTAATTTTTGTCCATAATTGACAAAACATGGCCATAAAATGCAGTACCTTTTTACAATGTATAAACTTAACTTGAGAGTTCCCGTTGATAGCATGTGTGGAATTTTTGAACAACAACAGGTTTAGAAGATGTGGGGAGGATGAATAACACTGCCTGCACCAAAAATCTGGAGCAATTTGCATAAAAAATGCGCATACAGGACTGACATTTTCCATGTGCTTTAGACATTTTCACACCCCTCTAAATAATGGTGTATATATTACTAATAAGAAGATGTAGCTTCAGTGAAAATGAGACGGCTTAAATGCACCAAAAATGCATAAACTTTTGGCACAAACTAAAGTAAATTAATAGATGGGGCCAATTTAGACTATATAGCCTAAAGGTGTGCCATATTTTTAAACAGCCTGAACCACTATTATAAATCTGGCGCATCTGTCCAATCTAAGTTTACACTGTCTAAGAATAAGGCTATATTCACATGAGCAAAAACCATGTCAATGTGTCGGCAAAGAAGTATTTACCATAGTGGCAGACCATGTGAGTGTTGTGGGGCCTTAGAGATAGAGTGTTTATTCTGGTTGGTCCTGTTCATTTTTTTATTGGTAAAAAACAGAGCAGAACTCCTCTGTCCATTGAACTGCATTATCCACAAGTTAATGGGGGACAGGGGGGGTTGGTTTGATCTATAGGGCATGGAAAGAAAGGGAATATAAACACTGGGCCCGTCTGTCCTGGAGGACAAAATGATAGCCATAATAGGAGGTGCATTTTTATATTTGCTATAGGGCCCCCTTCCTTCTACATAAGCCCCTGTACCTACTGTACATAACCGCAAAATATGACTTCATACAGGGGAACCTAAATATATTCTTAGAAATACATAAACACTGATATATCACTTTGTTCGGCAAGCTATGCCATCTATATTAGGTGCAATCTCGGATTAGCGATGGCAATCTTATCAGCCTAGAGATATTCTGAACTTTTTTCTTGGCTTTTTCTTTTTTCAACAGTTAGACTTCCAGCTCAGTTTCCATTGTGGACACCATTGCACTCTGTAGCCTGAAGGGATGCTGCAAGCAATGACATGTAGAATGGATGCAGCTCTACAGAGACACCGACCCACTCTTGTTTACTTGTATTTAGTGCTGAGCTGAGGATTCTCTCTCTAGCTCTGCTCAACCTTCTGCCTGCTGATCCTTACTGCTCTTTATGGCTGGGAACATTGACAGGAAGGAGTGGGAGCGATGTTGGAAAGTACAGCCCAGTTAAAAAATCAACATTAAAAACCCTTATTTTCCAACTTTGTCTTGAACATACAGGAGCAGAAGGCAGGCAATGGTCCCTAAGAAAGACTGCTCATGTAATACTTTATAAATTGTAGGATTGTGCGATTGTCAGGCTGGGTTACCTATTGTTGAGTGTACTGCATGCCACAATGGAAATGAGTGGTTAGTGAATGTAAAATATTACTAAAATATAAATATTAACTAAAGTAGTCAGTGAAAGTGTACTACAGTGTTCTCACCTACTGGGGAAAGTGTATGTTCACTGCTTGTTGTTCTACAATATGAACATCTAGAGATTTAAGGGATACTTTACATTAAGAGAGCAAAGTTAACTCCAAATGGTAAACTATAAGTTATAGAAAGCTGGTCATACCACACTCATATACATGACCATGGCTAGCTAATATCTACTGTGCCCATGGCCCCCTTGGAATATGGTCATA
The DNA here is from genome assembly GCF_029499605.1 of Hyla sarda. NCBI lineage: Eukaryota > Metazoa > Chordata > Amphibia > Anura > Hylidae > Hyla > Hyla sarda. The sequence goes on along the minus strand of NC_079194.1, from coordinate 277,811,305 downwards.
TTGAGTTGACACCACACGTGTCTAAGTACTTAGCTTCTGTTAAGTAGCATATGTATACTTTGTACTGAGGGCAAAGTACAGTGTTGGTTCCATGACATCTATACAGATTCATCATACATTCATCTATACAGATACAGGTCATGCCATATGACATTGGTCATAGAGTTAAATCAACCTTTACCGTTATTCTCAAATGGACATTTGTACAATATAGTTATCCCCATAGGATAGGGGAAGACTAGGTGATCTGTGGGAAATCTGACCACTGAAACCCTCGCCAATTACCAACATGGGAAAGAAATGTGAAGTACATGCACCAACCATCAGTCCATTCATTGTCGAACATTGATGTTCATTCTTACAGTGAAATTCCAAGCAGACTGCATTGTGATCAATGGTGACAGTATGTCTGCGTTGTCCTAGCGCCGATGGATTTCATTGGCAGCTGCTGCAGATAAAATTTCTGCCCAGAATATCTCCAGGTTGCAGATTCTGTAGTGTGGACATACCTTCAGAGGCACAGACACACACAAATTTTGTAGGAAGCCCATTAAGGGCATTATCCAAAGTTATAAAATTGAAGGCCTAAACTCAGGTTTGGCAGTCAATATTAGATCGGCAGCAGTCCAACTGTTTGTACCTCCACCCATCAACTATTTGTACCTCCACCCATCAACTGTTTGTACCTCCACCCATCAACTATTTGTACCTCCACCAACTAACTGTCTGTACCTCCACCCATCAAATGTTTGAAGGACTGTAGTGCTCATGCAAGTGTTGTAGCCTCTTCAATACTTACCAGCATGTGTGCCTGCATCGCTATATTTTTAGTTGTGCTGGTGCAAAGTACTGCAGAGTTGCTTCCCGTGAATGGCAAAAACCTGTACCTTTCTACCAGTAAGTTGTAGTAATGTGGTGGGACACTAGATGAAACCCATAGAATCTCGGAGAGTTCATGAAAACATCACTAATATATTGGCTCTGATTTACTAAGCTCTTGCAGACAGTTTTGGGGGTATTTTATAGCAACATGTCTGTACAGGGCAGCAGCATGCGCCAGTATGCAACATGATGCACCAGAAAAATCCACAAAACCATCCAAATTCAAATAAAAACTCCACAAAAAGTTTGTTGCGACAAATTTGCATGAAAAACCAACATATTTATTCAGGCTTCCTACTAACAAAAGAGGATTCTGTCAGGAAAATTGCTGACCATAAAATCGATGGTCTGAAAATAACTTTACAACACCTTGTTTGAACAATTTTGCTTGCCACTAGGTTCCCTAGATATAACATGTGCGCAATCATTAATTTTTCCCGCATGCACTTAAAAATTCAACATGCGCTGAAATTGCGACAAAAAACCCACACAAATGCACGTATTTAATGAGGATAAAAACAAGCAGGGCTCTGTACACTGAGGACAAGCAGTGCTTTGTACACTGAGGACAAGCAGGGCTCTGTGCAGTGAGGACAAGCAGGGCTCTGTGCAGTGAGGACAAACAGGGCTCTGTACACTGAGGACAAGCAGGGCTCTGTACACTGAGGACAAGCAGGGCTCTGTACACTGTGGACAAGCAGGGCTCTGTTCACTGAGAACAAGCAGGGCTCTGTTCACTGAAGACAAGTAGGGCTCTGTACACTGAGGACAAGCAGGGCTCTGTACACTGAGGATAAGCAGGGCTCTGTACACTGTGGACAAGCAGAGCTCTGTACACTGAGGACAAGCAGGGCTCTGTACACTGAGGACAAGCAGGGCTCTGTACACTGAGGACAAGCAGGGATCTGTACACTGTGGACAAGCAGGGCTCTGTTCACTGAGGACAAGCAGGGCTCTGTACACTGAAGACAAGTAGGGCTCTGTACACTGAGGACAAGCAGGGCTCTGTACACTGAGGACAAGCAGGACTCTGCACTGTGGACAAGCAGGGCTCTGTGCAGTGAGGACAAGCAGGGCTCTGTACACTGAGGACAAGCAGGGGTCTGTACACTGAGGACAAGCAGGGATCTGTACACTGAGGACAAGCAGGGCTCTGTACACTGAGGACAAGGAGAGCTCTGTACATTGAGGACAAGCAGGGCTCTGTACACTGAGGACAAGCAGGGCTCTGTACACTGAGGACAAGCAGGGCTCTGTACACTGAGGACAAGCAGGGCTCTGTGCAGTGAGGACAAGTAGGGCTCTGTACACTGAGGACAAGCAGGGCTCTGTACACTGAGGACAAGCAGGGCTCTGTATACTGTGGACTAGCAGGGCTCTGTACACTGAGGACAAGCAGGGCTCTGTACACTGAGGACAAGCAGGGCTCTGTACACTGAGGACAAGCAGAGATCTGTACACTGAGGACAATCAGGGCTCTGTACACTGAGGACAAGCAAGGGCTCTGTGCACTGAGGACAAGCAGGGCTCTGTACGCTGAGAACAAGCAGGACTCTGTACACGGAGGACAGGCAGGGCTCTGTACACTGAGGACAAGCAGTGCTCTGTACACTGAGGACAATCAGGTCTCTGTACACTGAGGACAAGCAGGGCTCTGTGCAGTGAGGACAAGCAGGGCTCTATACACTGAGCACAAGCAGGGCTCTGTGCTCTGAGGACAAGCAGGGGTCTGTGCACTGAGGTTCTATGACATGCCCCCGGCTAACACAGCAAAATGATTAATAAGCCAGGAGCCTGCACAGAGCCCTGCTTGTCCCACCCACGCTTCCTGTATTTGGTCTCCTCACAGAGACACACAGTTAATAGCTGCAGGGACAGCATTTTTTTCACCCAATAATATACACATTTTTAAACTAATGTATATGGCAAATATACATATAATGGTGTTATGTGCATTATATTAAGTTTATTTGTTAACAACAGGTACACTTTATCCTGTGGCTCTCCAGCTGTTGTACACTTACAACTCCCATCAGGCCCTGACAACCTTCGGTTGTCAGGGACTGATGGGAGTTGTAAGTTTGCAACAGCTGGAGAGCCACAGGTTTGTGAATCTTATAATAATGTACCTTTCCCTTTCCCACAGTACCGTATTTACATATTTTCTTAATTTTCACTTACACGACTTTCTGCCAGCAAACCGCCTCAGCCCATGTATCAATTAAACGCCCACGTTTCGAAGCCCCCACCCTTCTTTCCTGCTAATAACTCAAGTGCAGGTGTCCTAATTGCTACCTTTGATGACAGAGGCAGAAAATGTACAGCACGCTTACACAAAAGAAGACTTCTAAAACTGCAACGCATCAATTCACGGCAGCCCGCTTTAAGTCTTGAAGGAGCTTTAAATCATTTGCTAAGATCTTGTAGTGTACGGTTAACTTTATAGAACCTATCAGTAATTATTGAACGTAGCAGAAGATATATATATATATATATATATATATATATTTATCCAAATTACCAGAAAGTGATTGCATCACAACATGGAGATCTCCCAGGACATTCAATGCCCCAGGCGCTTTCCTGCTCAGTTCCAGATTGAGGGTCATCATTTATGGGGCCTCAAAACTAATACGGGACCTTCTTCCACACGCACTTCTATTGCCTAGTTGACAGGTTCAATCTCTTCTTCTAATGATTGGCCTTTTCCTTGACCTTTCCAGGCAAGGAACATTGACATAGTAAAAAAAAGTTCAAATTGTATTGTAAGGTATATATAGTTAGGACTGCTAGCAGAGGTGCTCTCTTTTCTCTAGTATTTTGAGTGGTACAATCCTATCACCACATTTATGTTGTCTACTAACCTTAAAAAGCTGTGCTAGGGAATAGGCACAACTCTATGGAAAATAATGAACTTATAAACAGATTTGTAAATTACTTCTATTCAATAATCTTAATCCTTCCAGTACTTATTAGCTGCTGAATACTACAGAGGAAATTATATTCTTTTTGGATTTCTTTTCTGTCTGTCCAGAGTGCTCTCTGCTGACACCTCTGTCCATGTCAGGAATTGTCCAGAGCAGGAAAAGACCCCATAGCAAACATATGCTGCTCTGGACCATTCCTATAATGGACAGAGGTGTCAGCAAAGAGCACTGTGGACAGACAGAAAAGAAATCCAAAAATAAAATAATTTTTGTCTTATGCAGTAGCTAATAAGTACTGGAAGGATTAAGATTTTTTAATAGAATTTACAAATCTGTTTAACTTTTTGACAACAGTTGATTTAAAAAAAATGTTTTCCACCGGAGTACCCCTTTAAAGGAGAACTGCAGCTATATCCCATAGGGGGACCCAGCACTGCTAATGCTCGTGTCATCGACCTCACTGAGATGGATAGACACGCCCCCCTCCATTCAGGCCGGGATCTCCCATAGAGATACATGGAGGGGGAATGTGGAATGTGTGCTGACAGGCTGCGGAAGAGCCAGGGCCCCATACAGGAGATCGCCGGGAGTCCCAGTGCTCAGACCCCCCCCCCCCCCACAATTAGACACTTATCCCCTATAGCTGTAGTACTCCTTTAACATTAAAGGGGTATTTTGTTCTGAACATTTATGGCAATTTATGGAACATCCACAGGATAGGCCGCAAATGTCTGATAGATTCAGGTTCCAGCTGTAGGAGCTACTCTTGTCTTGAGATAGGGTACCCTCAAGGCCCCCTCTAGCCTGGTTGAGGCCACTCAAGGTCATCATAAACTCAAAAGCAGCCAAGCCTGCCAATAACTGCCATTGACTAATATGGGAGTTGTGTAAATAGTGTAACTTACAGAGCTACATTGTTTACTTCCCTACCATAATTGTTAATAAGAGTTAAACACAGCCGGCTCAGCTGTTTTCAGCAACCTGATCACCTCTGGTGGCCACAAGCAGGTCCTCAATTTCAAGAGAGGTACTGTATTGTATAAGTCTCCTCAATTTAAAAGAGTATAAAACACATGCTGCTGCCTCCAACATATATCCCAAAAGGTATCCTAAGTGCTCTACAGACTAAACTTATGCCATTGTCCCTTTGACCTATGTGTGGAACTCACGTACATGCAACTTGATGATACACAGTGGTATGTATTGAAATATGCATATTGCATATGCTTCTTAATTCTCCACTGTTTCCATGCTTCCAGCCTTCTGGGTCCCCTGTTGTTTATAATCTAGGATGGTCCATAAGGGCAAACATATGCATAATACAATATCATTATGAAGAATACACCTCCAGACTGTAAATACCAGACTGAATGTGCTGAGGTTATGACTATAAAAACATTTAGTTATTCTTGCATTTTAATTATTTTATCTTACTTAAAAAGAAAAGATGAGATTAAATAATTTTTATATTTATTTTAATTGTTTTTATAATAAACTAGCTGAGTACCCGGCGTTGCCTGGTTTTTCCTTCCTAATCCTTGTTGGGGAGGAAAATCTACAAAGGAGAAGCTTTTCACTTCATATCCCGTCCTCATATATTGTTGTCATCTCCCAACCCCATATCCCGTCCCAATAACCCTTCCTCATATCTCGACCTCCTATGCCGACCTCCTATCCCGACCTCCTATCTCGACCTCCTATCACGTCCTCATATCCCGTCCGCATATCCCAACCTCTTATCCCATCCTCCTATCTTGACCTCATAGCTTGTCCTCATATCCCGTCTTCATATCCTGTCCTCATATCCTGTCCTCATATCCCGACCTCATATCCCGACCTCATATCCCGACCTCATGGCCTGTCCTCATATCCAGGCCTCATATTCCATCCTCATATCCCATCCTCATATCCCATCCTCATATCCCATCCTCATATCACGACCTCATATCCCGACCTCATAACCTGTCCTCATATGTTGTCCTCATATCCTGTTCTCATATCCCGACCTCATATGCTGTCCTCATATCCCGTCCTTATGTCCCATCCTCATATCCTGTCCTCAGGTGGGACTGATTTGTGTAAGCTGAAAATAAAAGGGGACGTGGCTTTGTAAGACTGGGCGTGATTTGCATGCCAGACTGACGCACAAAAAGGGTACATAAGTCGGACTGACACATTCACCAGGAGATGCAGAGCGGAGCTTGTGGAGTAAGGTACTGGAAGTCCTATATACTTGCATGGGACTTGAAACAAAAACTCATCTTTTATATAAGGGTGTATGTAAGGGTTAATTTAACTATCTTATCTTTTTATTTGACATATGCGTAATATGTATACCAGGCATTATTGAAATATCTCCAGCCGTACAGAAGTTATATGGGAACATGCATTTCCCATTGATTTGCATGGGACTTTAAACAAAAACCCTGACCCTCACAAATGGGTGTAGTTAAGAGTTAAATTAACTATCCTATATTTTAAGTGGACATATAAGTAACATGTGACCAAGCATTATCGAAATATCTCCAACCATTTGGAAGTTATGCAGAAACATATATTTCCCATTGACTTGTATGGGATTTTAAACAAAAACCCCGCCCCTGGCAAATGGGGGTGAGTAAGGGTTAAGTTTCCTATCCTATGTTTGTTGCTGACATATAAGTAACATGTGTGCCAAGTTTCATGTTAATATCTTTAGCTGTTTGGATGTAATGCTAGAACATACATACACACACATATACACATACACACACATATACACATACACACACACACACACACATATACACATACACACACACATCCACACACACATATACACATACACATATACATACATACACACACACACATATACACATACACACATCCACACACACTTATACACATACACACACATACATACATACATACACACACACACACACACATATACACATACACACACACATATATACACACACACACACATTGAGTTTTATGTATATAGATAAATCAAGTGACTCAGGTTGGGCCAGCAGAAAGAGTTTGGCCAATGGTCCAATAGCGGCTCTGCCTTGTAGAAGACCTGATAACCTGTGTAATCCTAATAGTGCTCAGGGCACGCCAGACTGCTGCTCTCCATGGAAGAGATGTCACGCAGTGCAGCCAGCAGTTCTTCTGTTCTATAAAAAAAGAAGAGCTTAAAACCAGTGTTCTATCTGGATTTCATAGTGTAAGTTATTAGATGTTCTATAGAGATGGGCAGCTGCTGACCATGCTATTTATGATGACCCTTCTACAGTGAGTGACAGTCTGGTATATAATGCAGGCCTCCTGCCCCAGCCTACCCCATTGCTGCCATGTTTTTGAGCTATTATTCTTTGTCTATAAATCATTAATAGGCTCAACGTTTGGGAGCCTCCTGAGCTGTGATTATCTGGGTCCCAAAGCTGGAACTCCTACAGTTTAATTGTTATCCTAGCCCTGTGCCGGGTACCCATTCTAAGGCTAATGTGGGGACTGAAGGCATATTTTTTTATTAGTAGATTAAAGTAAATAGCTGACATTATCCCAGATTTACTATTGTAAATGATTCAGTCACAGCTGATTCTGTCAACTCTAGACACTTTGCCTTTTACCACACTCTTCTCTACATACTCTACTATGTCCTTTGACCAGGCCATTGGGCACCCAGTCTTCACTACGAACCATCTACAGATATGGTTCTCAGCCCTCAGCAATTTAGCTTCCTGTTCCACATTACAATATATTTTTCAGACTTAAAGGGGTTCTCCACCATAAGGTAATTTTAGTACACACCTGGCAGGCAGTAATGGACATGCTTGAGAAGGATCTGCACTTGTCTTGGGGCTAAATGGCTATGTTGTGAGATTACCATAACACTGTGGCTAGCTTTTTGTAAACAGGTATTTCCTGTTTGACTTTTCTTTTTTTGACTACAAATCCCATAATTCCATTTTCCTTCCTCCCACACATCAGCCACCCCACCCATTGAAACATAAATGAGCTGCATCCATTCAAAAGACCTGTGGTTTTCAATCAGGGTGCCTACAGCTGTTACATTAGTTGCAGATTGATCTCTCTCCCACCAAGCGATCGCTCCACCCATTAAAGGATACAGGGAAACCTGGGAAAAATCTGAGACAACAGTCATTTTGTGTGCTGTTTAAAATAAATATTGGCGTGAAAATCACAGAAGAATTGTGAGAAAACCGTCACACACAGGTACAGACACTATATTGTGAACTACACTAACTTTACAGCCCCTGTAGCATAGTCAAAAAAAAAATCCTGGAATACCCCTTTAAAGATGTACTCCAGGGCAAAACAAATGTTTTCATATCAACTGGTGCCAGAAAGTTAAACAGATTAGTAAATTACTTCTATTTAATAATCTTAACCCTTCCAGTACTTATCATCTGCTGTATGTTCCAGAGGAAGTTGTGAAGTTCTTTCCAGTCTGACCACAGTGCTCTCTGCTGACACCTCTGTCTGTGTCAGGAACTGTCCAGAGCAAAAGAGGTTTACTCTGGGGATTTGCTTCTACTATGCACAGTTCCTGACCCAGACAGAGGTGGCAGCAGAGAGCACTGTGAACAGACTGAAAAGAACCTTACAACTTCCTCTGGGGCATACAGCAGCTGTACACATGGCCTTAGTATGGCTACTTTTCTAGATCTAGACTGCTTACAGTGTTCTCAAACTTTGTCTTTTCAGCCTATCAACATGCTCCTCAGTAGCTGGCTCAGACTAAGACCTCTGCACACCTCTAATCTGTGCACTTTTCCTGACCAGTGAGCAAACAACGTAATATAACAGAAAGTATTAATAAGCATTACTTTGCAGTGTAAGTGTAAATGTAAAGTTAGGCATCTGGGTACAAATAACCTGCATGCATCATATGTCCTACATGGAGTAAAACTGGCAGAGTCAATTGTAGAGAATGATCTGGGTGTACTTGTAGATCATAGACTACAGAACAGCATGCATTTTCAAGCATGGATTCGTGAGACAGGCACCTAATATCACCTCCTTATAAAGCATTGGTGCAGCCTCACCTGGAATATGCTGTTGAGTTTTGGTCACCAATCCATAAAAGGGAAGTCTTTGAGCTGGAAAGGGTTCAGAGATGTACAACTAAACTAATAAAGGGCATGGAATATCTTAGTTATGGGGAAAGATTTAAATAAATACATTTGTTTAGTCTTGAGAAGAGATGTTTAAAGGGTAATTAAAGGGTGTTCGACTTATTTAAGTAAATAAATGGCCCATACAAAAAAATATGGGAAAAATCTGTTACAGGTAAAAACCCCTAAAAAGACAAGAGGTGACAAAAAAACTAAAGTGAAGTCAAAATCAACACAAAAGGATACAGCTGGCACTACCACCTCTGCTCTCTTACTGATGCACTACAAAATCCCCCGTCGTTGCACTGCTACCACTATTCTTCTGCAGCCTATAAAGCGGTGCTCAGTCCCATAGAGAGTGGATAAATAATCGGCAAACTGTAGAAATAACACGGATGGCAACTCACTCTAATCCACGGCTTCTTTATTAGCAGAGACAGGTTCAGTGACAAACAGGCACAATCCAACAGAGCAACGTTTCGCGTTACACGCATCTTCCAGCTCACCAAGGGTGAGCTGAAAGTTAAGTCTCCAGGGGAGACAAGCCTTTTTTACCATAAGAATTGTGAATTTATAGAACAGTCTACCTTAGGAATTGGTCAATGCAGAAATAATTGATGACTTTAAAACAGGGTTAGATACAGTGGGGATCAAAAGTTTGGGCACCCCAGGTAAAAATGTTTATTAATGTGCATAAAGAAGCCAAGGAAAGATGGAAAAATCTCCAAAAGGCATCAAATTACAGATTATATTATAATATGTCAACCAAAGTTAGATTTTATTTCCATCATTTACACTTTCAAAATAGAGAAAACAAAAAAATGGCGTACAAATATGGTCTTCATGGAAGAGTCATCAGAAAACTTCTTCTACGTCCTCACCACAAAAATCAGCATTTGAACTTTGCAAATGAACATATAGACAAGCCTGATGCCTTTTGGAAACAAGTTCTGTGGACCGATGAGGTTAAAAATTGAACTTTTTGGCCGGAATGAGCAAAGATACGTTTGGAGAAGAAGGGGAACAGAATTTAATGAAAAGAACCTCTGTCCAACTGTTAAGCATGGGGATGGATCAATCATGCTTTGGGGTTGTATTGCAGCAAGTGGCACAGGTAACATCTCACGAGTAGAAGGAAAAATTGATTCAATAAAATCTCAGCAAATTTTTTATGCTAACTTGATGCCATTGTTACGCCGAGCGCTCCGGGTCCCTGCTCCTCCCCGAAGCCTGACCGGGAGCGCTGCACTGACATTGCCGGCGGGGATGCGATTTGCATAGCGGGACGCGCCCGCTCGCGAATCACATCCCAAGTCACTCACCTGTCCCGGTCCCCGGCTGTCATGTTCTGGCACGCGCGGCTCCGCTCTCTAGGGCGCGCGCGTGCCAGCTCTCTGAGATTTAAAGGGCCAGTGCACCAATGATTGGTGCCTGGCCCAATCAGCCTAATTAGCTTCCACCTGCTCCCTGGCTATATTACCTCACTTCCCCTGCACTTCCTTGCCGGATCTTGTTGCCTTAGTGCCTTGAGAAAGCTACTACTGTGTTTACCCATACTGTGTTCCTGACCTTCTGCTATTTCTATAGACTACGAACCTTGCCGCCTGCCCCGACCTTCTGCTACGTCCGACCTTGCTCTTGCCTTATCCCTTGTACCGCGCCTATCTCAGCAGTCAGAGAGGTTTAGCCGTTGCCGGTGGATACGACCTGGTTGCTACCGCCGCTGCAAGACCATCCCGCTTTGCGGCGGGCTCTGGTGAAAACCAGTAGCAACTTAGAACCGGTCCACCGACACGGTCCACGCCAATCCCTCTCTGACACAGAGGATCCACCTCCAGCCTGCCGAATCGTGACAGCCATCTGTGAAAAAGCTGAAGTTAAAGAGAGGGTGGCTTCTACAAATGGATAAAGATCCTAAACACACCTCGAAATCCACGGGGGATTACATCAAGAGGCGTGAACTGAAGGTTTTGCCATGGCCTTCACAATCTCCTGACCGCAACATAATTGAAAATCTATGGATAGACCTTAAAAGAGCAGTTCGTGACAGACAGCCCAGAAATCACAAAGAACTGGAAGACTTTTGTAAGGAAGAATGGGCAAAGATACCTCAAACAAGAATTGAAAGACTCTTGGCTACAAAAAGCATTTACAATCTGTGATCCTTGCCAAAGGGGGCAGTACAAGATATGAACTCTGCAGGGTGCCCAAACTTTTGCAGATGCCTTTTTTTTTTTTTTTTTCTGTTATTTTGAAAGTGTAATTGATGGAAATAAAATCTAACTTTTGTTGACATATAAGAATGTCTTATGTGTAATTTAATGCCTTTTGGAGATTTTTCCATCTTTCCTTGGCTTATTTATGCCCAATTTTTAACCTGGGGTGCCCAAACTTTTGATCCCTACTGTACATTCCTAGAACAATATAACATTAATGCGTATTTAGGAATATAGAATCACATGCCTTTCCCTTCATCAGTCCATACTTCTTCACCTCCTTGGTTGAGCGTGAAGAACATGTGTCTTTTTTCAGTCATACTAACTATGCAACAATGTAACAGTGAAATCTTAACTATTTTAATATCTGCTTTTTTTCTTACATCATTATAAAAGCAAACTTCTGATCCGCAACATTATTTGACTGTAGAAGTACAGTGCTCGGTATATTTAACCAGGTTATCAAGGGACCAGGAATGTAATATGCTGGAACTGTGCTGACTAATTTGTATGGGTGTGCCTAAACAATCCTTAGAGGGTCTGTGGGCTGCTATAATCTGCAGCGGATGCAGTTCACTGAGCAGACACGGAATAACTCATTAGATTTATACAAGACAAAGGAATCCTATGCAAAAAGGAAAAAGAAAAATACAGAAAATGTTCCATAGCTCCATTCTATTTTCTGCCATAACTAAACATAAAGATTAAACCAATGAAAAAAAAAATATAATACCTGAAGAAATCTCAGGAACGGAAGAAACGTGATTGCCCTCCAAATGGAATCTCCTTTCATCCGCTATTTCCTGCTGTTGACAGATTACACATCCAGTTAATCATTACTTAATTTTTTAGATATTTTTAATCTAAATGAATGTCATTTCAGAGAACTTCATGGAATTTATACTTAACCAAGGTGATATTGTCATATTAGCATTTCACAAATGTAAAGAGGTTTTCCGTTTGTATAAAATACCGACCCCCCCAACACAATAGGTAGATGCACTTTGCATCAAGATTTTCCATTGTTATCTTCTTCCCGATCCTTAAGGTCACTGCTGCTTCATTGCCGTCTTCCTGGTGTAGAACTTATCTGTGGATTTAACCTGAGGCTGAAAACTACAATTCCTGGCAGTCAACACAGCAGGAGAAGACTGAACAGCACCGCTCCTCCTCCGAACATCTTCCTCCTTCCCTGCTGTGCTGTACATGCTGTTCTTGCTGTATCAGAAGACAGTGGCCCAGATTAGCTAACAGTGTTTAAAGGTGCCTATACACCTAGTAGATGAAAGGGAACCATTGCAACCAAAATGATTATTCTTCAGGTTAGATTTAACAACAAACAATCCTTTTATCTGACCGATGACAGACACGAATGTTCGGTCAACAGTTATCTCTCTCGTCCTCCCCATACACATGGATGTTCAGCACAGCCAAATGTTCATGCCTTGTCCGTGAGGAGGAGCAAGTGTCAGCCTGAATGCTTTAGTTGCCTCCTAGAAAAAGGATCAGAAAAAAATCCAAAATACTACCCTTGTCTTCACCAACATCATCACTGGAGTAGAGTTTGTAGCCCATTATACGCCTTATAGATGGTGTTGAGCGGCATAGGCCATATTCGAATTTGCGATATTTCGCGAATATATGGACAAATATTCATCATATATTCGCTAAATTTGCATATTCGTAATATTCACGTTTTATTTTCGCATATGCGAAAATTCGCGTATGTGAGAATTAGCATATGTGAAAATTAGCATATACAATTTTTCGCATATGCGAACATTCGCACGCCAGTCTCACACAGTAGTATTAGAGCCTTCTTTACACCACACAAGCTGGAAGCAGAGAGGGGTGATCACTGTGATGTGTACTGTGAAAAAAAAAAACAAAAAAGAATATTCGTAGTTACGAATATATAGTGCTATATTTGCGAATTCGCGAATATGCGATATTTGCAAATAAAATTCGCATTGTGAATATTCGCGAGCAACACTACTTATAGAGTCAGACGAAGCAACCAAGACCGGAAGGTTCGGCCAACTTTAGTATAAGGTGTATGGGCACCTTTATCATCTGAAAAGAAGTTGGTCATATTTGAGATGTTGTGGCAACAGTCAGAAGAAAAATCTTTCATTCATGAATTTTATTTTGGGAAACAATATTCCTTGAACGTTTGAACAAATTCAACAGCAGATATGGACAAAAAGGTGTATGACTACATCTGTAAAAATGTTCATCCTTCTTTTATCTATGATTGGTTACAACAAGCTGAATGTTTACGTGTATGTGAGAAACAGAAGAACTAGCTGTCAGACAAATGAACATTCAGCCAGCAACTGTTTAAAGCGTACCGGTCGTCAACAAAAACTTTTTATATAATGTAGATAATATGTATATTTGTAATTTACATTGGTAAAATGTGTATATTTTTGTCCCTACAGCTATTGCCTGTGTGTCTCTATGAGGAGTCCAAATACAGGAAGTGAAGGTGGATAAGCAGGGCTCTGTACACTTAGGACAAGCACGGCTCTGCACACTGAGGCTCTATGACACACCTCTGGCTCACACAGCAGGTTGATTGACAAGCCATGAGTCTGCACAGAGCCCTGCTTCTCCACCCCCCACTTTCTGTATTTGGAATCCTCATAGAGACACACAGGCAACAGCTGCAGGGACAGAATTTTTTTCACCCAAAAATATACACAATTTTTAATCAATGTATATTACAAATATACATATTAATGTATTATCTACATTATATCAAACGTTTTTGTTGCGACAGGTACACTTTAAGTTCTATGACAAAACCCTTATAAATTGATTGATTGATATTAGCACCTTTGTTAATAGTATAACAATGGTCTCTCTAACTCTGCCTTGGCTAAGTCCTCTAGATAAAGAGTGTAGAGAGTAGTGTTACATAGCTAAAATGATATATTCATCTACCAACTGCTTAGAAGGCTACACATCTTGTTCCATTGTCCCTATCGTGGTGTCTTCATTCAGTCTCCCTGTGATAACCTGTCTGGGCTTTGCTCTTTCTTTGTCCTTGTCAATTCTTACTATCTTAATGTCTTATGGCTCCCAATGTACTTGTGCATTCTTAAGTTGTCCACAGACAGGCTTAAAGGGAATGTGTCACTTGCATTTTTTATTTTTTATTTTTTTTTACTACCGATTAGACCCACACACTAAAACATTATTTTTTGCTTGTTATTTATTTTTAGTACACATATTATTGGGACATGCTTTACAACAGCTACATGGACCTACAAAATAATAGATTGGAGATGACCCTGACTATGGGAATAATTTTTAGATGTTCTATGAGATCTGTGCAGAGATAATTGTTCAGGAAGGGAGTGGAGAAGAGTTGTGGCCATCACCTATTATTAAGGGCCCGATCCCATCTTATCTATACACTGGTGTCACATTTCACTGTAATCCTGTCTGGGACTGTTCGGAGGTTTCTACTAGCAGTTTTCTATTTGGTTTTTCATGTTAATTAATTATGATATTTTTATGTGAATAGAATAAAATATGTTTTCTTACACTTCAGTTTTGGAATTAATGGGCTTATAGGGAGGGCACTGTTAAAAAGTTATCTCTACAGAACAGGGAGTACTAGCTTATTAATAAGCTTAGTGGCCAAATAGAAAACAATCACAATTCTTCAATAATATTAATAAAAAAGACTTGAGTCAAACAATTGGTCAGTTTCTAATGACACATTGCCTTAGCTACATAGTTACATAGTTCATAAGGTTGAGTCCATCAAGTTCAACCTATATTATTACTATTGTGTCTCTACTGCGTTGATCCAGAGGAGGTCAAAAACCCATATGAGGCTAATGCCAGTTGCCCCATACAAGAGGGGAAAATTCCTTCCCTGGATCAACATTCAGTCCCTATAAATCCAGTATTGATAACCTGTAATGCTATACCTCTCCAGAAATTTATCCAGGCCCCTTTTGATCTCTTTTATTGAGTTTAACATGACCACTTCCTTTGGGAAAGCGTTCCATAGTCTTACTGCTTTTACAGTAAAGAAACCCCATCTGTGCTGGTGTAGGAACCTTCTTTTCTCTTCAAATACATTGTTAGAGATACAGTTCTGGGTATAAATTGGCCTTAAATTGTTAGCCCAAATAACAACTATTTTAACCCTTCCTCAGCATTACAATGTATGTGTTGTAGTGTGGTCTGATGAGGGCAGATGTTGTTACCCTAGGGGCAGATGGAATTAACTCCTTGTATTTGTGATGCCAGAGCTTGGTTTAGCGTAAAACCACCCAAAGGTATACAGCTGGATCCTGGTCTAGGCAAAGGAGCAATAAAGACTCCGTCGCCAAGTTACGGACAACGGTAGCTTTACTGAGGATAGACAGTTGGTAAAGTCTATACACCCAAGGAGGTGACCAGTGATGCAGAAACCTTAAAGGGTTTGCTGGGACTTGTAGTAGGACTGGACAATTGAATGCAGACCATGCTGACTTGACAGATGACAGGGACTGACCTGACTTGACTCATAAAGCTGTGACTTTAGCTTACTTAACTTGATGGTGGCTGCACGACTTGACTTTGAGGTGTCCAACACTCTGGACACACACACTAGGCACGACTGCACTGGACCTCAGCAGTAGGCAAGAGAGAGAAGCTCCACCCAGGGCTCATATGGGGGAGACTAGCAGGGAGCCCATAGGTCACTTTTGGGATCACCTGGTCACTGATACCTCCTGAGTAATAATAAAATGACATAACTCTTAAAGATACAACACATTTTATAATACAATACACTGCAGAACATATTTACAGGGGGAAAACTGGTGCAAGGGGTCATGGGGACACTGAAGGAGGCTGCCAGTCAGGGCAGCAAGGGTATGGGGTAACATCTCCCATACTGGGCCACCCCATATGTTTGTCTCAGTCATACTTGTGAGTTGGTAACAGTGACCGTCCACCATCCCTTACAAGTCCCCATTCCTATGTTTTATTTTTTAACGCATTTTCTTTCTCTTTACGTTTCTTAACACTTCATTAAAGCTCTACTTTAGAGGTCATTATCCAATATAATGTTCTCCTGTTCTCCTACTTATCTCCCTTCCCCCCACTCTGCATGTATCTTTTATTCTCCTCTCTCACATTTTACATTCTCGTATTAGAGGTCATTAACTCTTACGTCGGATCATGCCTTTCTTGCCTCCCTGTTTACCTTTGTTTTTCTTTTCTGTCTGGATTTTCTGCTTTTTATTTTTCTTCCACTCATTTTCTCCTCCCACCGCCTCCCCATTTTCCGCATGCGAAATGAGAGCTTGTTATCATTTTTTAATTAAAGGCGAGCTCCTCTTCCCTCTCTTCCCTCCATTGAGGCGCGCGCCACGGGGGCCACTAATTAACTGGGGAGAATTCTATTAGGTAGAGAGGTTAGCAAAAACTATTATCCAGAAACGGGGAAAAGAAGTTACAATTCTGCAGCTTTTGTATACATGAATACAACTTAGTAGCTTGAAGATAAATGTTTCTAGAATGGACTTGCTGCATTATAAATCAGCAATGTATATGACTTCAGTGCTAGGCTGTGGATAGAACATAAATGGCATTACTATAGCAACTGTGGTTATTGATCTATGGCTGTATTGTTGTGTTCCATTAATCTGTCCCAGCCTGATAGTCTTAGTTATTTTTTATTTTTTTTGGTAAAATGAGCTCTTAAAGCTCATACTGCTGTTTAGGTGATAAAGATGGAAGGCATTCATCTAACCTTGTCAGCCTCCCTTATTAAGACACTACAGAAAGCCGTAAAACCAATCTCTTAATTATGGTAAACAAACAAAAGCCGGGAGCCACATGTTAACATAGTGCCGGAGTCTAATGTCTGGCATTACACAGCACTGCAGAATCGGGACTGCAGGACATTGTGGTGTATGACCCTGGAATGATAATATCTTCCTGGCTGCAGATTCCTCTTGTAATGTATTATAGCATGTAAAAGCGTTGCTTAGCGCTTTCCGTTTTGTAGGAAATGCAGGACTCATTTGTATTCACCCACTCGCCTTTCAGAGAGTGATCTCTATTGGAATTTGTAGCATCTGCTTAGGGTTTCCACAGCTGGATGGCGCAGTGGATGCGTGGTGGAGGCGAAACCGATGTGCACTTGCTGTAGGGACAATGTAAACGTGCAGGTCTCAAGCTGCCGGCCGAGGGAGGGGGCAGGAAGCTTAGATCTGTTTGTTTGTGTCACGATGCCGGCTGGCAGGTAGTGGACCCTCTGTGCCAGAGAGGGATTGGCGTGGACCGTGCTAGTGGACCGGTTCTAAGCCACTACTGGTTTTCACCAGAGCCCGCCGCAAAGCGGGATGGTCTTGCTGCGGCGGTAGTGACCAGGTCGTATCCACTAGCAACGGCTCACCTCTCTGGCTGCTGAAGATAGGCGCGGTACAAGGGAGTAGGCAGAAGCAAGGTCGGACGTAGCAGAAGGTCGGGGCAGGCAGCAAGGATCGTAGTCAGGGGCAACGGCAGAAGGTCTGGAAACACAGGCAAGGAACACACAAGGAACGCTTTCACTGGCACTAAGGCAACAAGATCCGGCAAGGGAGTGCAAGGGAAGTGAGGTAATATAGGGAAGTGCACAGGTGAAAAACCCTAATAGGAACCACTGCGCCAATCAGCGGCGCAGTGGCCCTTTAAATCGCAGAGACCCGGCGCGCGCGCGCCCTAGGGAGCGGGGCCGCGCGCGCCGGGACAGAACAGACGGGGAGCGAGTCAGGTAGGGGAGCCGGGGTGCGCATCGCGAGCGGGCGCTACCCGCATCGCGAATCGCATCCCGGCTGGCAGCAGGATCGCAGCGCCCCGGGTCAGAGGACGTGACCGGAGCGCTGCAGCGGAGGGAGTGAAGCGAGCGCTCCGGGGAGGAGCGGGGACCCGGAGCGCTCGGCGTAACAGTACCCCCCCCCTTGGGTCTCCCCCTCTTCTTGGAGCCTGAGAACCTGAGGAGCAGACTTTTGTCAAGGATGTTGTCCTCAGGTTCCCAGGATCTCTCTTCAGGACCACAACCCTCCCAGTCTACTAAAAAAAAATTTTTCCCTCTGACCTTTTTGGCAGCCAAAATTTCCTTGACCGAGAAGACGTCCGAGGAGCCGGAAACAGGAGTGGGAGGAACAGATTTGGGAGAAAAACGGTTGAGGATGAGTGGTTTGAGAAGAGAGACGTGAAAGGCATTAGGGATACGAAGAGAAGGAGGAAGAAGAAGTTTATAAGAGACAGGATTAATTTGACACAAAATTTTGAAAGGACCAAGATAGCGTGGTCCCAACTTGTAGCTAGGGACACGGAAGCGGACATATTTAGCGGAGAGCCATACCTTGTCTCCAGGGGAAAAAACGGGGGGAGCTCTTCTTTTCTTATCCGCGAACCTCTTCATGCGTGAAGAAGCCTGTAAGAGAGAATTTTGGGTCTCTCTCCATATAATGGAAAGGTCACGAGAAATTTCATCCACAGCGGGCAGACCAGAGGGCAAGGGGGTAGGGAGGGGGGGAAGAGGGTGACGGCCGTACACCACGAAAAATGGGGATTTGGAGGAAGATTCAGAGACCCTGAAGTTATACGAGAATTCGGCCCATGGAAGGAGATCTGCCCAGTCATCCTGGCGGGAGGAAACAAAATGTCGCAAATAATCACCCAGGATCTGGTTAATTCTTTCTACTTGTCCATTGGACTGGGGATGATATGCAGAGGAAAAATTTAATTTAATCTTGAGTTGTTTACAGAGAGCTCTCCAGAATTTAGACACGAATTGGACCCCTCTATCCGAGACAATCTGCGTAGGCAACCCGTGAAGACGAAAAATGTGTACAAAAAATTGTTTAGCCAACTGAGGCGCAGAAGGAAGACCAGGAAGAGGGATGAAATGTGCCATTTTGGAGAATCGATCAACGACCACCCAAATAACGGTGTTGCCACGGGAAGGGGGTAAATCAGTAATAAAATCCATACCAATCAGAGACCAAGGCTGTTCGGGGACAGGCAGAGGATGAAGAAAACCAGCGGGCTTCTGGCGAGGAGTCTTATCCCGGGCACAGATAGTGCAGGCTCGCACAAAGTCCCCAACATCCGTCTCCAGAGTCGGCCACCAATAGAAGCGGGAGATGAGTTGCACAGATTTCTTGATGCCCGCATGACCTGCGAGATGGGAGGAGTGACCCCATTTGAGGATTCCGAGGCGTTGGCGTGGAGAAACAAAGGTCTTTCCTGGAGGAGTCTGCCTGATGGAGGCAGGAGAAGTGGAGATCAGGCAGTCAGGTGGAATGATGTGTTGCGGAGGGAGATCAACTTCTGAGGCATCCGAGGAACGAGAGAGAGCATCGGCCCTAATGTTCTTATCGGCAGGACGAAAGTGAATCTCAAAATTAAATCGGGCAAAGAACAGAGACCACCGGGCCTGGCGAGGATTCAGCCGTTGGGCCGACTGGAGGTAGGAGAGGTTCTTGTGGTCGGTGTAGATAATAACAGGAAATCTTGATCCCTCCAGCAGATGCCTCCATTCCTCAAGTGCTAATTTAATGGCTAGAAGCTCTCGATCCCCGATGGAGTAGTTCCTCTCCGCTGGAGAGAAGGTCCTAGAGAAAAAACCACAAGTGACAGCATGCCCGGAAGAATTTTTTTGTAGAAGAATAGCTCCAGCTCCTACTGAGGAGGCATCAACCTCCAATAGGAAGGGTTTGGAAGGGTCAGGTCTGGAGAGCACGGGAGCCGAAGAAAAGGCAGACTTGAGTCGTTTAAAGGAGTCTTCTGCTTGAGGAGGCCAGGACTTGGGATCAGCATTTTTTTTGGTTAAAGCCACGATAGGAGCCACAATGGTAGAAAAATGTGGAATAAATTGCCTGTAATAATTGGCGAACCCCAAAAAGCGTTGGATAGCACGGAGTCCGGAGGGGCGTGGCCAATTTAAGACGGCAGAGAGTTTGTCTGGATCCATCTGTAGTCCCTGGCCAGAGACCAAATATCCTAGAAAAGGAAGAGATTGGCATTCAAACAGACATTTCTCAATTTTGGCATAGAGTTGGTTGTCACGAAGTCTCTGAAGAACCATACGGACATGCTGGCGGTGTTCTTCTAGATTGGCAGAAAAAATTAGGATATCGTCCAGATATACCACAACACAGGAGTATAACAGATCACGAAAAATTTCATTGACAAAGTCTTGGAAGACGGCAGGGGCATTGCACAGTCCAAAGGGCATGACCAGATACTCAAAGTCTCCATCTCTGGTGTTAAATGCCGTTTTCCACTCGTCCCCCTCTCTGATGCGGATGAGGTTATAGGCGCCTCTTAAGTCCAATTTAGTGAAGATGTGGGCACCTTGGAGGCGATCAAAGAGTTCAGAGATGAGGGGTAAGGGGTAGCGGTTCTTAACCGTGATTTTATTAAGACCGCGGTAGTCAATGCAAGGACGTAGGGAGCCATCTTTTTTGGACACAAAGAAAAATCCGGCTCCGGCAGGAGAGGAGGATTTACGGATAAAGCCCTTTTTTAGATTCTCCTGGACGTATTCGGACATGGCAAGAGTCTCTGGGGCAGAGAGAGGATAAATTCTGCCCCGGGGTGGAGTAGTACCCGGGAGGAGGTCGATAGGGCAATCATAAGGCCTGTGAGGAGGTAGAGTCTCAGCTTGTTTTTTGCAGAAAACATCCGCGAAGTCCATATAGGCCTTAGGGAGACCGGTTACTGGAGGAACCACAGAGTTACGGCAAGGGTTACTGGGAACCGGTTTTAGACAGTTCTTGGAACAAGAGGACCCCCAACTCTTGATCTCCCCAGTGGACCAATCCAGGGTTGGGGAATGAAGTTGAAGCCAGGGAAGTCCAAGGAGAATCTCCGAGGTGCAATTGGGGAGGACCAAAAGTTCAATCCTCTCATGATGAGATCCGATGCTCATAAGAAGGGGCTCCGTGCGGAAACGTATGGTACAGTCCAATCTTTCATTATTTACACAATTGATGTAGAGGGGTCTGGCGAGACTGGTCACTGGGATGTTGAACCTGTTGACGAGAGAGGCCAAAATAAAATTTCCTGCAGATCCAGAGTCCAGGAAGGCCACTGTAGAGAAGGAGAAGGCAGAGGCAGACATCCGCACAGGCACAGTAAGACGTGGAGAAGCAGAGTAGACATCAAGGACTGTCTCACCTTTGTGCGGAGTCAGCGTACGTCTTTCCAGGCGGGGAGGACGGATAGGACAATCCCTCAGGAAGTGTTCGGTACTAGCACAGTACAGGCAGAGGTTCTCCATACGGCGTCGTGTCCTCTCTTGAGGTGTCAGGCGAGATCGGTCGACCTGCATAGCCTCCACGGCGGGAGGCACAGGAACAGATTGCAGGGGACCAGAGGAGAGAGGAGCCGAGGAGACGAAACGCCTCGTGCGAACAGAGTCCATATCTTGGCGGAGTTCCTGACGCCTTTCAGAAAAACGCATGTCAATGCGAGTGGCTAGGTGAATAAGTTCATGTAGATTAGCAGGAATTTCTCGTGCGGCCAGAACATCTTTAATGTTGCTGGATAGGCCTTTTTTGAAGGTCGCGCAGAGGGCCTCATTATTCCAGGACAATTCTGAAGCAAGTGTACGGAATTGTACGGCATACTCGCCAACGGAAGAATTACCCTGGACCAGGTTCAACAGGGCAGTCTCAGCAGAAGAGGCTCGGGCAGGTTCCTCAAAGACACTTCGGATTTCCGAGAAGAAGGAGTGTACAGAGGCAGTGACGGGGTCATTGCGGTCCCAGAGCGGTGTGGCCCATGACAGGGCTTTTCCGGACAGAAGACTGACTACGAAAGCCACCTTAGACCTTTCAGTGGGAAACAGGTCCGACATCATCTCCAGATGCAGGGAACATTGGGAAAGAAAGCCACGGCAAAACTTAGAGTCCCCATCAAATTTATCCGGCAAGGATAAGCGTATCCCAGGAGCGGCCACTCGCTGCGGAGGAGGTGCAGGAGCTGGCGGAGGAGATGACTGCTGAAGCTGTGGTAGCAACTGTTGTAGCATAACGGTCAGTTGAGACAGCTGTTGGCCTTGTTGCGCTATCTGTTGTGACTGCTGGGCGACCACCGTGGTGAGGTCAGCGACAACTGGCAGAGGAACTTCAGCGGGATCCATGGCCGGATCTACTGTCACGATGCCGGCTGGCAGGTAGTGGACCCTCTGTGCCAGAGAGGGATTGGCGTGGACCGTGCTAGTGGACCGGTTCTAAGCCACTACTGGTTTTCACCAGAGCCCGCCGCAAAGCGGGATGGTCTTGCTGCGGCGGTAGTGACCAGGTCGTATCCACTAGCAACGGCTCACCTCTCTGGCTGCTGAAGATAGGCGCGGTACAAGGGAGTAGGCAGAAGCAAGGTCGGACGTAGCAGAAGGTCGGGGCAGGCAGCAAGGATCGTAGTCAGGGGCAACGGCAGAAGGTCTGGAAACACAGGCAAGGAACACACAAGGAACGCTTTCACTGGCACTAAGGCAACAAGATCCGGCAAGGGAGTGCAAGGGAAGTGAGGTAATATAGGGAAGTGCACAGGTGAAAAACCCTAATAGGAACCACTGCGCCAATCAGCGGCGCAGTGGCCCTTTAAATCGCAGAGACCCGGCGCGCGCGCGCCCTAGGGAGCGGGGCCGCGCCCGCCGGGACAGAACAGACGGGGAGCGAGTCAGGTAGGGGAGCCGGGGTGCGCATCGCGAGCGGGCGCTACCCGCATCGCGAATCGCATCCCGGCTGGCAGCAGGATCGCAGCGCCCCGGGTCAGAGGACGTGACCGGAGCGCTGCAGCGGAGGGAGTGAAGCGAGCGCTCCGGGGAGGAGCGGGGACCCGGAGCGCTCGGCGTAACAGTTTGTTTCTTAACAGGAATCAATACTATTAGCAAAGTGTTGCCCCCATCCTTGTGCTGCTCCTTCTCTGGGTTAATTGATTGCAGGAAATCTCCGACTCTGACTCCCAGGCTTATTTTTGTGCAATATTGGCAAGGCAGGACAGGAATCATATCTCTATTTACTAACTGGGCGTCAATAGCAGAAAAATGAATGTAATATATAAGCACGGTATACTGCAGTGAGATGAATTACACAGCAAAATACTAATGCTATATCCTAGAGAAAACACTAACTGTGCCTTACCTGCTTCAGGGCCCATGCTGAATTCCATAGGTGAATCATAGGGTTTATTTTGCATTGCCTGCAGTAAAAATTTACCCCTGCCATTCAAAGTTCCCATTGACTGTAGGCTTTTCCATGCAGAAATCTGTGCAGAGTCTTGATCCACCCTACAAGTTTTGCTGCAGAACTTCAATAGTGTGCATCAGGCAGCAGAATCCCATTGACATCAATGGGATTCTGCTGCAAGCAGATTCTGCTCAAATTTTATTCCAAAGGCCCGCAGTATGTATGGACCCTAACTGAGAAGGAAAAGATTGCGGAATTACTTTTTAATATCTGCGTGCCAATAAGATCTAGATATAATCCCACTTCAGTGTTCAGAATATGGAATCATGACCCTTTAACTGGCATGAGAAGGCTAAAGCACATGTTCATATTTCACAGATGTTATGCACAGAGATGAGCAAACTTCTGGAAATTGACCCTATGGCCCTGAAAAGTCGTGCATGGCACTCTAAGATCTCCTAGGTTTTACATATTTCAAACATATCGGATTTATAGAATCACTGAATTTTTGGGTAATTTTAAATAATTCTATTTGTACTGAATCCATTTGCACATTTCTAGTTATAAATATATTTTACTGACTTTTCAAGGTTTCAGGTTTAAACACTATGGAACATGGTTGACAAAGTAGGAGCTGTGTAGGATTAGTAGTAGTAGTAGCAGCAGTACAGTATGGAACATGATGGGCCAGGCAGGAGATGTGCGGTTCTGTAGGACTAGAAGTAGTACTAGTAGTAATAGTAGTAGCAGCAGTATAGAACATGATGGACAAGGCAGGAGATGTGTGGTTCTGTAGGACTAGAAGTAGTACTAGTAGTAATAGTAGTAGCAGCAGTATAGAACATGATGGACAAGGCAGGAGATGTGTGGTTCTGTAGGACTAGAAGTAGTACTAGTAGTAATAGTAGTAGCAGCAGTAGAGAACATGATGGACAAGGCAGGAGATGTGTGGTTCTGTAGGACTAGAAGTAGTACTAGTAGTAATAGTAGTAGCAGCAGTAAAGAACATGATGGACAAGGAAGGAGATGTGCGGCTGTCTAGTAGTAGTAGTAATGTTATAGTGTAATATATATATATAAATATATATATATATATTACTGGCCTTTATTTTATCATAAACCTGAGAGATCATATTCGTGACACTATGACACTGGAATACCAAGGTGTGGCTCATAGTAGAAGTAGTAATAGTAGTAGTAGTAGTAGTAGTAATAGTAAAGGCAGCAGTAAAGTATGGAACATGATGGACAAGGCAGGAGATGTGCAGCTGAGTAGTAGTAGTAATAGTAAAGGCAGCAGTAACTTATGGAACATGATGGACAAGGCAGGAGATGTGCAGCTGTGTAGTAGTAGTAGTAGTAGTAGTAGTAGTAGTAGTAGTAATAGTAAAGGCAGCAGTAATTTATGGAACATGATGGACAAGGCAGGAGATGTGTGGCTGTGTAGTAGTAGTAATAGTACAGTATGGAATATATTTCACTATTTTATCATAAACCTGAACCTGTGAGAACACGTTAAAGACACCATGACACTGGAAATGCTCATGTACCAAGGCAGTAAAATGTGTCTATTTCAGTAAAGAACATGAATATGAATATCTTAATATTAAAATCTCCCTTATTCTGATAGCAGATATTCATATTAGGAGAGAGAAGTAGTCACTGGAGAGTTGGTAATTAGATTTGCAGCATCCGGAATGTTTGTCAGATGATGCTTTATTTCCTGATTTAGTCACCGCTGGTGGCTGCTAAGACTTCCATTTTAGTAGGATTAAGGATTTAGATGAATTAAGGGAATAGAGTGTCACGAAGTCCTGTATCAGTGAGTAGATGCACAGCAAGCGTTTTCAGGAAAAGTGGTAGTTGTAGCTTACAAGATGTTCCAGAAAGAATATCACTAAGACATAATTGAATTGAGCTTCGTAGGTACCCGGCTAAACACATTAGAAATACTCCCACCTGGTGTGGACATTGAGGAGGGTGTGGGTCCTATAACAAGTGCAAAATTGAAACCATTACTTGCACTGGGTTATGGTGTTTGTGTGATCCTTCGACAAAATGTCTTGTGACCTTTGGACTACTTGATGTTTCGTAGTCCTGTCCTATGGAGAATTATAGGGCCACCTGATATGTTCTCCTTCCCTGTAGAAGCGTTCTTCCTCTTCGGTGTATACAGTATGGCTTTATGCCTTTCCTAAGCAAAATGTCTCCATCCATCTTTATGAACCCCTTGCATGGTGTAAAGACATCTCTATCTAGAAGGTTACTGAAATTATTCTTAAAGGACTACGGCGTCTTGATGTAGTGTAAAGAAAAATGTTATACTTGTCGCTAACAGAGATAGCTGCTGCTCTATAAAAACAGGAACAGCGTAAAGGCAAACCGCAGACTAATTCTATTGTAAACCTGGCGTGTCGTTCATTATTGGCCAATTGTGACCTAATTTGTTCTACCTTTACAGGGACCACCTCAGGAAACCTGATTGGGGAAATGTAATAGTTTCTCTCCTGTTATGACTCATGAATGCTCCTCATAATTGTTCCAGTGATTCAATGTTTAATATTACCCTTTGTAACAAAAAAAAAATTACAAAAAAATCTTACAATTTAGAAGCATAAAAGGAAACCCTTTATTGTTATGTCACTTTTTTTTAAGGCGTTTATGTTGAGAGGGTAATAGTATAATGTTCACATTGGAACAGCATGCATTTTATGAAGTTTACACAAAGGCGATGTGATTCCCGGCTTCAGATGAATGCAGCGCGAGAAATGACTGATAAGTTTACTTAAGAACGGAAACCACGTCTAATTTATGGTTACAATTGGACAAAAGTCCTACCTACTGGAAGCATCTCAGCAGCCATGAAGGCTTTTATTTCAGGTCATAGCCTGAGAGTGAATGTCATTATCCGACTTTGTGCGCTTTTTCAAAGTAAACGTATACCTTATTTCTTAGAGTGCGTGTAAAAATTCAGTACCTTGGACCTGGGGTCTATAGGTTTATGAGATTGGGCACTATATAGAGCCCTAATACTCTGAGAGAGCAATCATTCTTTACTTCACTGATCAGACCTCAACCTTTTGTACCTTGTGAGCCACAATTCAACTCAAAAAAAGAGGTGAGACAGAGAGGTGGAGAAAAAAAGAAATCATGAAAAGACTAACAATTTCAGGGAGAAATGTGAGACCACTATTATACCAACCAAATCAGTGCTGTTCAGAGGTCAGTGTGGGTGTCATATTAAAGGTAATACATACTGTATGGACCTTTTATAGTGAGCCACACAGCTGAGAGTCATAGGCTGCATGTCTCTCCTGGACCACTGCAGTAGATATTTCGATTGCCACATAAATCTTCCTAAACTTTTATTTTATGATTTTTTAACAATATTTATATTTTATTGTTTATTATGTTTTGGTCCTTTTGCTGTTACCTTTTAAGGCTAGAGTTCCCATCTGTTTGGGGCCCCCCAATGAATGAACCGGACAAAGAAATGTAGTCAACTTTGACCAGTGTAATGACAGACAGCAGCCAGAAACTCATTGGACCCCAATAAAGTCAGTAGAGTTGGGCTCCATTGGTGTCCAGTGTACAGCAGACCCACTGGCTCCCTTTATTTCTGCTGAGCAGATCCTGTTCACGTATATATTGGACCTCATTTACTATTGCAAACCCGACATGTTTTGTCGAGTTGTGCGCCAGATTCTGTCGTATTGTGCCAGAAATTCTGTCTGCGTCTGATTTTGCATCAGAAATTGTGCCAGAATTGAAAAAACCCCAACTAACTCTCCATTTTGCTAAGAAAACCCGAAAAAGGGGTGTGACCGCTGGGGGCGTGGTCTCCGAAAAGGGGCGTGTTACCGACATTTTCACAAAAACTCAACATATTTGCTAAGGTTTCCACATAAAATGTGGTGGATTTCAGCTAAGGAAAACCTTACAGATCAGAGCATGTGTAAAAAAGCAAAGTGTAGGGAAAGTGCTAAATTTTGGGAAACCTTAGTAAATACCGTGGAAAATAAATTGTAGGGAATTAAAACCCACAAAGAAACCTACACTCTCAGAAAATGAGGGCCATTGTGTTTACAGATAACGCTTCTTGTTCTTACCTTTCCATAGGTGAAGTTAGGATTGTTCGTACAATGAATGCAGAACATTGTAAAGAATGTAAAAAATAATAAATTATGAATGTATTAGCTTGGAAATTGGCCATTGCATTATTTTTTTTTTTACATATTGATCATTTATGCTAATGTTTACCTCTTCTCAGCCTGGTAATGGATGTGCTCTAAGTTTGTGTTCTCTTTTTTTTAGCTGGTACCACATATATATTCGGAAAAGGGGGAGCACTCATTACATATACCTGGCCACCAAATGACCGGCCAAGTACGAGAGCTGATCGGCTTGCAGTTGGCTTCACCACACAACAGAAGGATGCAGTCTTACTACGAGTGGACAGTGCTTCTGGTTTGGGAGACTACTTGCAGCTTCACATAGTAAGAAAATGGCATTTTAATTTTTACACTGTTCAATGCTTATATATGATATTGCTATGTAAAACAGTTTAAAGGGGGCCTGGATGCGTTATTAGATTCCTATTACAAGTTATAGTCAAATTTTATGGGTTCTGGAGGTGGGATGTTGATCCAGGGAATTTTTATGATTGCCAGACATGGAGTTAGAAAGGAATGTATACCCTTAAAGGATCAACCCTGTGGAGTACTAAATGGAACATTATAGGGTCATAGGTTGAACTGGATGGATTTTTGCCTTTTTTTGGCCTTACAAACTATGTAATATGACTAACTGTTAACCCAAATTTTTGTTATGGCCAATCCCTCCGCAAATTAAAGCATCGGAAAGTTAGAATCCAACATGTCTGATCCTTTATTTTCCCAACATCATTGGTTGGATAGCTAATGCTACAGAATTTAGCATATTCGGACAATTATTTTTAATGTGTATGGGGGCCTTTATTGTTGATAAAACACATATGCAAAGGAGAAGATGTGAATATAGGATTACGTTTAGATCTTTGTTTTTCCATATTAATCCAACAAAATAAAACAAATAAAAAAACATAAAAGAAATGGAAAAAATTGATCTCAATTCAGATGGATTAACATTTTCAAAACAAGAATTCTCTGTGGCTAATGTTCCACTTGTTTTTTTTTCTGGCCCATAAAAATGCAAGAAAAAAATGGCAGAAAAAAATGCCACAGCATTTTCCTGTGTTCGATGTTTTTTCTTGCGTTTTTTTCTTTTCTTTCTTTTTTATATTTTTTAGGTAGTACTACTACTCCCAGCATGGAACACACTGTAGTTCCTGTACTAATAGACAGATCCCCCCAGATGTACACCTGACACCTGATGTGATCGTCCATAAAATAGCAGAGATGCGGGACGGCACTATACTCCAGCCGGCCAGTGATGTGGATAGAAATTCACATCACTCATTCATATTTTCCACCCAGAGTGGGGATTGGCCAGATGGTGGCAGCCAATCACCACTCTCAGAGGGAAATATGAATGAGTGAATGAGTGAGTGGCCGGCCGGAGTACAGAGCAGAGATGCGAGCGCAGGTGTCAGGAGTTACACCCGCTGTCCTATCTGTCCTAAACTGCAGGTACTATTGCTCCCAACATGGAGTGCACTCTGCTTCATGCTGGTAGATGTAGTACCTGCTTTAATAGACAGATCTATTAATGGAAAAAAGATTCTGATGCCTTCTGTGATCCTCCTGTATAATGTATAGATGTGGGTGGCTGGCCGCTCTTCTCTGGTCCCCTGCACTGACGTATATATACACCTATTCATATTTCCCACAGAGAGTTGTGATTGGTTGGAACCATCTGGCCAATCACAGCTCTCTGAGAGAAATATGAAGAGGGGTATATACACAGCAGTGCATGAGGACCATAGAAGAGTGTCCGCCCATCCTCTCGCATCTATACATTATACAGGAGGATTGCAACGGGTGTCAGAAGTGACACCCTGGGCAATCTGTCAATTAGTACAGGTACTACTACTCCCAAAATGGAACAGTGTGCTCCATGCTGGGAGTAGGGGTACTACCTAAAAAAAAATTAAAATATAGAAAAAAAAGTAAAAAACACACACACTATATTTCTATTATTGTTGGCTACACTTTTAGTGCCCTGCCCGCCTACATAAATTGATACCTGTTTAAAAATTTATAAAAATGTTGTTATTAAAAAGATAAATTTCGTTAAATACAATTTTTTCCATCACTACTGTATCTTTTTTTTTTTTTTTTTTTTTAATACTCTATGAATTTTTATAAAAAAAACATGTATTCATTTTTGAATAGCTAAAGTCCAAAAAAGAATAAAAACTGCCTGGAAAAACGCAAAAGTTAAAACCCACATGTCGTTTTTCTTGGCGTTTTTTTTACTCCCTTAGACTTCTATGGGAGAAAAATGCCACGATTTCAGGAGAAAAATGTCATAGGCTCAACATGCTGCGACTTTGCAAAACTGCCAAGAAGCTGAAAAATGCCAAAAAAAAGAGTAAAAAAAAAAAAAAAACGACAAAAGGATAAGAAAAAAAAAACACCCAACTGAAAAACGAAAATTGGAAAGAGAATTTAGCAATTTCTCATTGATTTACAGCTAACATCTGTCCGCAGCATTTTTTCAATGAAAAAACGCCATGGGTGCCGTTTTGGCGTGTTTTTTTTTGGGGGGGGGGAGGGGAAGGCACACACAATAAAACTAAGTGGAAATTTAGCCTGTTGCACACAGATTATTATTCGCCTTTTAGCGTAGGGAAGTGGAGGAAAGTATCGGAGAATATGGGAAGAATTTTGTAAGACTTGCATTTCATACACCAATATTTAGTGACATTCCACCGACCATAGGTTCCCGCCGGTTAACGAATCAGACATTGCTGCAGCTGCTTCACCTGCCATGTATTGAAATCTACACCAACTTTGAGCTGCTGTAGATTTCAAGGTCCATATGCATAAGCACCCCAGTGTATTTGGTGATAAATTGGGTGTGAAGTTAGACCCTCTTTATTACAAGCCCCACCTACTTAAAACAAAAACACAGATACAACTGGTTCAAAAGGGCAAAAAGTAACACATATTTGCACAAAACCTTATAATAAGGGATTACCAGGGTAGGATGATGACAGATTGGACAAGCATGCACCTTTAGGGACCAAGGGAGGTGCATGCTTGACCTGCCCCTGCTTAGCCTCCTCCAGAAACATACATCTTGGATTGGTTAAATAAGCTTTTTTAATGCAAGGTGAACCTGCTCCCATTTATGGTGTAATCACTGCAATGAGTAAGGCTGGGTTCACATCAGGTTATATGCAATACGGTACCGCATGCGGCTGGGGGGAGCTAAAACCGGCACTCCCGTATCCCTGCCATATGCGGCCCGTATGTAATGTATTTCGATGAGCTGACCAGAGTGAAGCATTGATTCCGGTTGGCTACTTTTTGTCCCGTATGCGGTTTTCCCACTGGACCTAAAATCATGGTCCACTGCTATATAACTGCTATAAATCGTAGGGACAAAAAAAATAATAATTCATAGATATCTCTTTAAAAAAAAAAACTTCAAATATGTAATAAATTAGCAAGATCTAAGTGACAGTAATCTGCAATAAAATGTTGGCTGGTTTTCTGGATTAAAAAAGCATTAAAGTCTTGGCATGTAAACTAGTTCTTGAGCTTCCGCTCTCTGGGCACAGTTAGCATGACGACTAACAACGTGATCATTGCTTTTTTAATTTCTAGTTAATACTTCTGGTAATGATATACTAGTCTACTATAAATTTTTATATATCACTATACGTGTCAATTTTACGGTAATTGAGTCTAGGCTGACATTACGGGGGCTGGCCTTTTTTTAGGGTGGGTTATTTTAAATATATTTTTTACTTAAATTATTTTTGTTCTCACCTTTTAGCTTTTATTCCTCCCATGGTCACACTATAACTTCCACTGTGACTAGGGCTAAACAGCAGCCCAAGGTACAGTGGAACTTAACCCTTTCACAGTGACTGTTGTCACTGTTTGTGCTCTGCTTGGTCGAGATAGATCCAGCAACAACCTTTTACTTCCACCTTCCTTAGAATCACATAAACAGCCATCAGAGTTGCAGTTATGCCACTGCCCTGACCCTGTTGCATGCATGGCACTAATTACTTTTCGGCATACACTTGCCTCTCTCCTTTGCTAGGATTCATTTTTAATTTTCATGGAGGATTGCTTTGGTGTTCTATGGTAAAAAAAATTACAAAATAAATGCCGCCATAACCATTATAAAAATGCCACGGGTGCCATTATAATTAAACAGTGTAGATTAAAGTTTTTTTTTTTTTTTTTTAAGTCCTTTCTCGGGATAGGTAATCAGTAAATGATTGATAGGGTGTCAGCACCAGGCACCTGCCAATCATCTATACATCTGGCGATTAAAAGCAGACAGCTCCATCCACTGTGTAGTGGATGTGCTGGCTTACTGCAGCTTAACGAAAAATCATGGAAACTGAAATGCAACAACCAAGCATGGCCACTACATAATGTCTCCTTTAGGCTTTGTTTACTTTATATGTGGTCACTAGAGATGAGTGAACTTACAGTAAATTCGATTCGTCACGAACTTCTCGGCTCGGCAGTTGATAACTGCATAAATTAGTTCAGCTTTCAGGTTCTCCGGTGGGATGGAAAAGGTGGATACAGTCCTAGGAAAGAGTCTTCTAGGACTTTATCCACCTTTTCCAGCCCACGGGAGCACCTGAAAGCTGAACTAATTTATGCAGACTAAAGTCATCAACTGCCGAGCCGAGAAGTTCGTGACAAATCGAATTTACTGTAAGTTCGCTCATCTCTAGTGGCCACCACAGTCCTTTGAAGCAGCTGATCGGTGGGGTACCTGTGACATCCCACCAATCTGACATTGATAACCTACACACTATACATTAATAAGTTTAGCCCCTAAGTGAAGCATAAATAGACCCTCTAATACACTATCACTAGAGATCAACAATACATGAGATTGTTGGTGGATTTATCTACATTAATCAAATGTGTATAGCCAGCTTTAGGCCAGGTCCATGCATGCTGGGTTTTTTTCCCACCAGGGATTTCACCACAAATAAGCAATGCATTATTAACAATAGGTTCAACTTCTCACATTTAGTTGCACTGTAAAGGTTTATTTTTATTCTAGAATTCATGCCCCAAATCGTGGGAGAGAGGGAGCCCGTTGCATAGTTCAAGTGCTGGATTGAATCACGCTCATGACTTCACCCCTTAATGAATCGCCCCCTAAGTGTTTATGTAAATGCTGCAATAATTGCCTTATTAACGCAAAATACAGTGCAATATAATAGGCAGTTGGGATAGAGGGATGAATCATAGTGCAAATGAATTTCAACTCTCTTTTTTATGATTTTTATAATAAATGAAAATGAACGTGAAGTTTGTCGTCTAAATAGCAAATTAGCTATGAAAAATTACTTTGATAATTTGAATATTTTCTGGCAGGAAAAGAGTAACCTGAAAAGTACTGAAAATATGAACATTTTTGCCTTGGAGCAAACAAGGGTGTGTGTGTGTGCCAAGATGTCAGAACTTGTGAGGATATAAAGATTTACATTGCCATTGGCAGAAGACAATCGTCCTTTGTTGGATTTAGCTTAAGTGGATGAATGCACGTAGTGTTTCGCAACCATCTAACGAAAAACTTTCATTTTTTTTCTAAAAGAGATGAAAGTTAGCAAATGTGTGTTCTGACAATAGGGATTAGCTTGGACAACAGTGAATGGTACTTTTTTTTAGGGGTCCAGGGAGTGCAACATTCATGACTAGGTTTTGTATGTAAAAATCACCAAAAGCTTTATCCAATGGCCATCCCTAATGTGTGATGATGCTATGACGAGCGGCTGCACTGAAAACTAACAGCAAGAGGAGAATGGCCTTTTCTCTCACCAGGAATTGTTTCTATGAGGCAACTTTTAACTCCATTAGCAATGTACTTACATTTACCATATGTTCTGGGAAAGTGTCCAACGCCTTTGGTTCATGCATCCATAGGCCACTGTTGTAAAATGGAGGCCAAAAGAGATCCTATTCATTCGGGAGGCATTTGATGAAGTTTCCTCTTATTTGCTGTATGGAATAGCTCAACAGAAGGCAATATTCATAGTTACATAGTTGGGCTGTAAAAGACAAATATCCACCATGTACCGTCAAGAGAGGGGAGATGATGTGGATGTAGGGGTATGGGCACTTTATGTGCAGGAATTCTATATATCTTCATAAGCATTCCATACAGAGGTGTCCAAAAAAAAAATCGTACAGAGTAACATCTTTTACACCCGTCTATGGGTAAATGAGCCATCCATCTCAGGTTTTTCAGGTATTGAATGTATTAACATTATATATTATGTTGCAAAATGTCTTCTTTATTCCACCTCTATAGTCTGAAATTTAAAAAAACAAAAACTAAAAACATACAACTATATCCCGTCCTCATATCCTGACCTTGTATCTTGACCTCATATGCCGACCTTATATCTTCACCTCATATATCGACCTTAAATTCTGTCCTCACATCCTGACCTCATATCTTGACCTCTGCCATGCCATTCTCATCTTACAACCTCATATCCCGTCCCCTGCAGTAACCATTTTCTGCACCTGTGGAGCAGGGTGTTAAAAAGTCCCAGGCAATCTCTGCAGCTTGAAAGGAACGTGATAGTCCCAGAAGTCACATGAACTAGTATGGGAATTCATACAAAAACCCTGACCCAGTAACATATGTACCAAGTTTATTCAAAATATCTCCAGCCATTTGGAAGTTATGCCGGAACATACAAACATATGTTAATATATATATATATATATATATATATATATATATATATATATATATAGATAGATAGATAGATTGACCTTGAAACACCAAATAAAAGCTTGGGGCATTAAGATCTTCCATATTTCGAGGGGTACTGTGTGGGCTGTAATGGGGGTAGGACCATCATGCATAGTTGCCATTTTACAAAACTGAGCCCCCTCCCCCCCTTATCAACACCCCCATTTTATTATCTCCCGCTTGAGTATTGAGTATTTGGTATGTGAGTATACACGTAAGAGGTACTTACCATAAAATATTCTTATTGTAATATATATATATATATATATATATATTCATTAATATTTATATAATATTATCCTACTATGAAAATAAATTCCTGAATAAACTGAAAAAAATTTGTTCTTGGAATAGCCTTTTTTGAAACGTGTTACTGGAATGCATCAAACTCCAGTGAGAATCATTGTCTTTAAATGAAGAATACTGGGAACAGAGGTAATATTTCCCAGAAGTGGCTGGCTAGCCAAAACATTGCAAGGACACGGCAAACCTAATAAAGTCATGAACATCCCAGAAGAATATCAGGTGCAGACTCAGACTCTTTAATCTTGAGTAATGTCAATTCAATTCATAACTATAACATAGCTGTGGACTGCTAGTCTGTGCCTGCTTCATCCCTCCCAGCTGCCGCCATGCTGCTTTTTCTGCTGCAGTTCTCTGTATTGCCTCTAGGACACACACCTGACAGCTCTTGTGAATTTAAAAGGTCAATGTGTCAGTTAACTAATCCCTTGACCTGTGCCTGTTTCTCAGACTCCAGTCCTGCTTAATCTGTGCTTACTCTTCCATGTTGACCCAGATTGCTAACCTGAACCTGTGCTCTCTGCCTTGACAATCTGCCTTTTTTAGACAATGCCTCTATCTCACTTCTAGTACTGTACTGTCTCTCCAGTGTACGACCTGGCCTGTTGATCAAGTCTCTTGCCTGTTTTCCCGGTGCCTAGCATCAGGCCTGTCTGAACCCTCTTGGGCCAACAGCTACCACATTAGAACCACTCTTTGGGAGAAATCTTGTACCTCTTGGAAGCAAAGTTTAGGTTCCACATCCACAAGCAAGATAAGGGGTAAAGATGCAGGTGATATGTCTTCCCTGCTTCAGAGCGTGGCCCTTAGCGACACCAGTTGGTAGCACAGTGGGTTCACACCCATTGCCCATTACAAATAATGATACTTGAGCAACATGGGAATAATGAGGAAGGAACAAGGCAAGAAGCATAGCTATTCAAGAGAAAAAGCAAGTCTTCAAATACATTTCCCAATTGTTTTGTAGAAGCCTGAATAGAAACAATATAATTTGTATGTTAAAATTATGAACATATTTGCAACCACTTATGCAACCACGTCAGCTGGGATCTGACAGCTGGAACCCCAGTGATTCTCAGAATTTTGGACAATACACGGAATGAAAGATCCTTCAAAATTTTAGTCTACACAGAGACGCTTTCAGACACTAGGGATGGAGACAACAAAGTTCTTCTCACTTAGTGGAGTTATATTTCAGTTCCTTTTATGATGCTTGTGGCTTCACTCTAGGTAAAGGCCTCAGACAAAGCTATATATGTAGGTTTTTCTCTTAGGCTACTATGGTCATATCAGCATTGTGGAGCTCCATTAAGGAGCTCTGTTATAACTGCTGATTAAGGGGCTGGGACAGAGGTTGCCACACTGGACAACAATGGAACCTGACAGGTCCATTGGGGTTTTGTTAGATGTCTAACATCCTGACAAATGGTAGGGTCACTTGAAACCGATCAGCAGCCTCCAGCTGTTGCTCCGCCCCCCTGGGGTGGTGTTAACAGCTGGAGGCACACTATGGGTCGGGTCACTGGCAGATCCGCAGTGTAAAATGTGCCGCAGATCCATTACGTGTGACCCTACCCTTAAGCAGAGAAAAAAACCTGACATGCAGAATCCCTTTGTCCGCTATAAACCCATCATCTCAACTGAATCATCAAACGGAGCTCTATGAACATAGCCTTAGCAGTTTTAAGACTGGACATTCACATCCTCTGTCTAATAATACATTTAGTTTAAAAATCATCCACCATTCAGTGTCAGATTTTGTTGAACACACCAACATTCAAATCGCTGGGAAAATGAAGACCTCTTCTGAAAATAATTTCTTTGAGAGATACATTGATCTTGAGTGAACTTTCACTCTAGTTGTCAAGGGAACTGGAGAAAAGACATAAGTCAAGATGAAGCTCCACTTGATCAAACATGCATCCAGACAGAAAGAGTTATGAAAATGGAAGAAGAATATGTTAATGTTTGCACGCTGAAGAGTGGATATGGCATTTTTGTCTGATAAGCTCTTTGGGCCTCTAGTTCACCAGGAATATCTGTATTCAAGAACCATTCTCTAGGAAAAAACTTGATGGATGATCTGATGATCTGTCAGTGTCCCATCTTCCATGAATTTTCATTCAGTTATGAGATGGGTTTGCCTTAGGTAGGTTGCCTTTGCTGCACTGTATGTTAACCTTCATATTGTAAAGGAGATGGAAAAGCCTAGCATTATTATTTCTCAGGATTTTGAAGCAAGCTTTCCCCTTTCTTTTGGAGCTGTGAACATTTTCAACATGTTCGAGTGGGATATATCAGCTGTGACTAGAGATGGAAAAAAAAAAATGAATTTCATTTTATGGTCCCCTTTGTTTGGCATGAGTAAATTCAGTCTGAACCAAAAGTGCTTGGTATTTCTGAAAATCTGCATATAAAACTCCCCTAGAGGTCCCCTACATTTCAGTTTTTTTTTATATTTATCATATGCAAGGTAGGGTTCCCAGCAGCAGTAGATGGACATGATGGACAAGTCAGGAGATATGCACCTGTGTAGGGTTAGTAGTAGTAGTGGTAGTAGTAGTAGTAGCAGTTGAGGACAGTATTTAACATAATGGAGAATGAAAGAGATGGGCCACTGTGTAAGGCTGAGTCGAATCTTCCATTTTGACAGATTCATGTAAAAGGAATCTCAAATAATTTGGATGCGCTGAATCAGCAACTTTTTGGGAAATTTGGATCTAAATTGATTTGTATAGAATTGGTTTGCTCATCTCTAGTTCTGACAGATAAACTTGATAAATTATTAACCATACCCATTCACCAAAATAGAGGCAGATGAATCATCTGTTCAAAAAGTTTTTCTTGGCTTAAAGGGGTACTCCAGTGCAAAATATTGTATCCCCTATGAAAAGGATAGGGGATAAGATGTTACAGTGGGGATCAAAAGTTTGGACACAACAGGTAAAAATTTGTATTAACCCTTTATCGACGCAGGACGTATATTTACGTCCTGCGCCGGCTCCCGCAATATGAAGCATCATATCGCGTTGGTCCCGGCGCTCATCAACAGCCGAGACCCGCGGCTAATACCACTTATCGCTGATCGTGGCAATGTGCGGTATTAACCCTTTAGAAGCAGCGGTCAAAACTGACCTCCGCTTCTAAAGTGAAAGTGAAACTATCCTAGCTAGTCAGTCGGGCTGTTCATGACCACCGCGGCGTCCCGAACAGCTTACAGGTCACCAGGAGGGCCCTTACCTGCCTTCTTGGTGTCCGATCGACGAATGACTTCTCGGTGCCTGAGATCCAGGCAGGAGCAGTCAAGCGCCGATAACACTGATCACAGGCGAGTTAATACACGCCAGTGATCGTGTAAGAGATCAGTGTGTGCAGTGGACCTATAACACTGCAAAAAAAAAGTGTTAATAAAGGTCATTTAACCCCTTCCCTAATAAAAGTTTGAATCACCCACCTTTTCCCATAAAAAAAAATAAAACAGTGTAAATAAAAATAAACATATGTGGTATCGCCGTGTGCGTAAATGTCCAAACTATAAAAGTATATAGTTAATTAAACTGCACGGTCAATGGCGTGCACGTAAAAAAATGCCAAAGTCCAAAAAAGCGTATTTTGGTCACTTTTTATACCATTAAAAATTGAATAAAAAGTGATCAAAACGTCCAATCAAAACAAAAATCATACCGATAAAAACTTCAGATCACAGAGCAAAAAATGAGTCCTCATACTGCCCTTTACATGGAAAAATAAAAAAGTCACAGGTCAGAAGATGACATTTTTAAACATATACATTTTCCTGCATGTAGTTATGATTTTTTCCAGAAGTACGACAAAATCAAACCTATATAAGTAGGGTATCATTTTAACCGTATGGACCTCTAGAATAATGATAATGTGTCATTTTTACCGAAATATGCACTGCGTAGAAACGGAAGCCCCCAAAATTTACAAAATGGCGTTTTTTCTTCGATTTTGTTGCATAATGATTTTTTTTTTCCGTTTTTCCGTGAATTTTTGGGTAAAAGGACTAATGTCACTGCAAAATAGAATTGGTGACGCAAAAAATAAGCCATTATATGGATTTTTAGGTGGAAAATTGAAAGGGTTATAATTTTTAAAAGGTAAGGAGGAAAAAACGAAAGTGCAAAAACTGAAAAACCCTGAGTCCTTAAGGGGTTAATGTGCAGATTACACATTCTTATAATATGCCAACAAAAGTTAGATTTTATTTCCATCATTTACACTTTCAAAATAACAGAAAACAAAAAATGGCGCCCTGCAGAATTTATAGCATGCACTGCCCCCTTTGCAAAGCTGAGACCTGCCAGTGTCATGGATTGTTCTCAATCATCATCTGGGAAGACCAGGAGATGTAAATCTCAAAGGTTTTAAATGCCCATACTAATCTGACTTTGCCCCAACAATCAGCACCATGGGTTCTTCTAAGCAGTTGTTTAGAAATCTGAAACTGAAAATAGTTGACGCCCACAAAGCTGAAGAAGGCTATAAGAAGATAGCAAGACATTTTCAGATATAAATATCCTCTATTCGGAATGGAGTTAAGAAATGGCAGTCATCAGGAACAGTGGAAGTTAAAGCAAGATCTGGAAGACCAAGAAAAATATCAGACAGAACAGCTCGCAGTATTGTGAGAAAAACAATTCAAAACCCACGTTTGTCTGCACAATCCCTCCAGAAAGATCTGGCAGACCCTGGAGTTGTGGTATACTATTCCACTAAAAAGAGATATTTGTACAAATATGGTCTTCATGGAAGAGTCATCAGAAGAAAACCTCTTCTACGTCCTCACCACAAAAATCTGAGTTTGAACTTTGCAAATTAACATATAGACAAGTCTGATGCATTTTGGAAACAAGTTCTGTGGACCGATGACGTTAAAATTTAACTTTTTGGCCGGAATGAGCAAAGGTAT
This sequence comes from Hyla sarda, assembly GCF_029499605.1. Lineage (NCBI taxonomy): Eukaryota > Metazoa > Chordata > Amphibia > Anura > Hylidae > Hyla > Hyla sarda. The sequence goes on along the minus strand of NC_079194.1, from coordinate 277,771,804 downwards.
GTTTGGAGAAGAATTTTATGAAAAGAACCTCTGTCCAACTGTAAAGCATGGGGGTGGATCAATCATGTTTTGGGATTGTATTGCAGCCAGTGGCACAGGGAACATCTCACGAGTAGAAGGAAAAATGGATTCAATAAAATGTCAGCAAATTTTGGATGCTAACTTGATGCCATCTGTGAAAAAGCTGAAGTTAAAGAGAGGATGGCTTCTAAAAATGGATAATGATCCTAAACACACCTCGAAATCCACGGGGGATTACATCAAGAGGTGTAAACTGACGCTTTTTCCATGGCCTTCACAATTTCCTGACCTCAACATAATTGAAAATCTATGGATAGACCTTAAAGAAGCAGTGCGTGACAGACAGCCCAGAAATCTCAAAGAACTGGAAGACTTTTGTAAGAAAGAATGGGCAAAGATATCTCAAACAAGAATTGAAAGACTCTTGGCTGGCTAAAAAAAGCATTTACAAGCTGTGTTACTTGCCAAAGGGGACAGTACAAGATATTAACTCTGCAGGGTGGCCAAACTTTTGCAGACGCCATTTTTTTGTTTTCTGTTATTTTGAAAGTGTAAATGATGGAAATAAATGTATATTGCTGGGGTCCCGCTGCTGGGGAACCCCGCGGTCTCAGGAAGGCAGCAGCATGGTCCGGAACACGGGTGCGTGGAGCTCCCGTATTCGTGATGTCACACCACGCCCCCTCCATTCATGTCTATGCTAGTACATAGCATCATGCCTCCTCCCATAGATCTGAATGGAGGGAGGCGGCATCTGTAGTTGCCAGACATCCAGCACGGAGCAGTGTTCGGTCCATGGACGCATGACTGTGGTGCCCCTCCGCCGATCGTGGGGGTCCACATCGGCAGGATCCCCACGATATAACATTTTATCTCCTATCCTTTTGATAGGGGATAAGATGTTCTGCGCCAGAGTACTTTAAAGGGGTATTCCAGGATTTTTTTTTTATTTGACTATGCTACAGGGGCTGTAAAGTTAATATAGTTCATAATATAGTGTCTTTACCTGAGTGTGATGGTGGTCTCACAATTCTTCTGTGATTTGCCCAATATTTATTTTTAACAGCATACAAAATTACTCAGGTCTTGGGTTTTCCCAGGTTGCAGTGCGTCAAGATGTGACATCACTAGTCAGGTGATGACAGGGAGCCTGTCTGCTTTAATGGGTGGAGCGACAGCTGAGTGGGAGAGAGATAATTTTACAACAGCTGTGGAATGCAAATCATTTGTGTTTCAATGGGTGCGGTGGCTGATGTGTGGGAGGAAAGTGACCTCAAACTTACAAGTATGGAACTATAGGATGTGTAGTTTGAGAATGAAATCCAACAGGAAATACCCAGTTCACAGAAAGATAGCCACAATATTATGGTGACCTCACATCATAGCCATTTAGTCCAAGACAACCACAGATCCTTCCTAAACATTTCCATTACTGTTTGGCAGGTATGTGCTAAAATCACCTTATGGTGGATAACCCCTTTAACCTTTCTGGTCAATCTTGGAAAGAAGTCCTCCTGAAAGAGCCTCGTAGTGTATGATAATTTAACTATGGATCAGCTCTTACCCCTTAGAATATGGTTCTTTTTAGTAGAATTATTCTAGCCTACAATATTTAAAATTACACACTTATAAAATACAGCTTAGAAAGATGATCTGGCAGTAGCATTCTATAAATGTGTGCTAATGTTTCTGAAGGTCCACAAAACATGAGATAATTGTGATCCCAGGTCAGAACTTCCTTTCAGTAGTATTGTCAGTCTCTTTCCAACCAGAAATGGCTGTTTTGCAGACAACAAATTACATTAAGCTGTTCAACAAATGTAGATAAACACATGGTTTAGTGTTATTTTCAATGTCACCGGTTTGATAGTGTCAAGTTCTGAGTTCTTTGTGCATTATCTTAGTTCTTACAGCAGCATTTTATCCAACTCATCTTTTATCAAAGAGAGAAGTCAGATATCAAAATACCCATTTGCCAAGCGAAACTTTCTTTTCAACGTGGCGATTGGCAAATAGAATTTTTTTTTAAAGCTACCATATCATTCCATCTGTCCATAACAAAAACAATTGATTTTGTTCTTAACAATCATTTTACTATTCACTAAAATGTTATTGTAAGTAACATTATAGTGTCACATACAAGTCGGTGCGGCAGGAGATTTTATGTCGCCTGTCAATTCAATGACAGTTATTTTGCCGGAGACGCATAAGTAAACTGATAAACAAGTTGCACACGTCTTAGTCTTTGGTTGTGATTGATGCATTGTCTGGAGCCCTGTTGTTATTAAGAATACAACAGCAAGTAATATGTCAAATGACAATTAAGTCATGATCTCGACAGTGAGGAACCGTGCGCTGTTAAATACTCCTAACACGTAACGTGTCGAGGACAAACCAAGAGAAAAAAAAAGTTTAGTTAAAGAAATCATGAGTCATGGTGTTGACAACGGTGCTAACTGCAATAATTGTGGTAGGGAATTGTTAGGGAAATATCAGGAAATTCTTTTTTTTTTGTAATCCAATAACACAATATATACAAATTATAAACATAAAAATGAAAGGTTTTAACTCAAATAGATTTTTAAAAATAGGAAATAAAAATATGTTTGTTTATATGGATGATTTATATAAACACTCAAAATATGCCATGCGAGAACAAGCCAACCAGAGTTGTTACATTCAGTAGAAAGGGTTAGTGTTGTCAAATATAGTAGGTGGATAAACTGAAAAAAGAAATACAAATCACACTGCCTACCATTGATGTATGTAAGAGAGAGAGGGTTCCCATAGCTAAAGTCAAAATTGGACTACTATTATATTTGATTTAGGACAGAAAGGACAGAGGTCTGTTTTTTTTTTATCTCCCTCTATTTTCCTTGACCCATTGATCAATCCCCTTTCCCCCCCCCCCCCCCCATTGATTTGTTGACAATGCAGATAGCTAGAGAGAAAATCATTATTTTCTAATTGAGACCACCTGGGGTTGGCCCCCCTCTCACCAAGGGTCCCCTAGAAACCATTTGGTCTGCCTCTATGGTACATATGCTCTAGCTGCCTGCCTTAAAGCTTCATACTGGCAAATTGGTTTTCAGAATAATCTGGTAACATTTAAAGGGAACTGTCATGCTGAGTCATATGAGTGGTCCCTGGCAGCTTCTCTCCACCCTACCAGGCTTGATCAATAGATCTTTTCCTGTTTGAGTCACAAGGGACCACTCCAATCACCACTGGTTGCATGAAAGTGATGAAAAATTCCATTTAAAGAACACTTCCACCAAAAGACCCCCCCCCCCCCCCCCAAAAAAAAAAAAAAAAAAAAAAAATTTTGATCCTAACCCAACCAATGGCACTACTACTAGGAACATTGCCATTCATTCACTCACACACATTTGCCTAAGGGTTTCGGCATTACACCATGTAAATACATGAGACATTTACCCATTTGGTTGTCCAGTCATAAAATGTATTTATTTGTCCACATCATAGAGCACAAAAAAATAAGCAAGAAGAGATTCTGAACCCTCTAAGAATCTCAGAAACACTTCTTTTTGAGATGTGAAAATATCAAAAATGGAGTAACATATATATTCGAAAACAGTTGAATTTGCACAACCCTTTCCATGGGGCGTGATTCTAGCTTGCCATTTCAAATGTTGAAGACTGACTTTGATGAGAATGTTACGACAATTTACTGCCTGCTAGGCCACAAAGAAAGTATTCAATGTGTGACAAAATAATATTACACTTTACAATGTGTTTTCAGAAGTAACCACAAAGATTCTGCTGTCAATGGCATCTAATTGGATAGAAGCCATATCCTGGTCACTACTGTGATCCAGTAGGGCCCCCAGGAACTGAATTGCAGGGGGCCAGTTGGTTTTTAAGACAGCCACGGACCTTCTGAAAGCCTCTGTTGCTGCTATGACATAACTTAGACAGGCCATAATATAATATTAGTGTTTTGACAATAAACTGCAAGTATTGCAGTATACTATACAAGTAATCAAGCAAGCACATAGTCAAGTCCCATAGGGATCAAAAAAAAAAAAAGTAATAGCAAAAATTGAATGTTTCTAAGAATATTAAGAAAATCCTCATAATAAAAATTAAAATCACCCCCCCCCCTTTTTTTTCATTTTCCAAATTAAAAAATGTAAACTGCACAAAAAATGTAACATAATTTGCATTGCTGTGGAAACATCCAAACTGTTAAAACATAATGTTATTTATCTCACACAGAGAATGCCATAAACTAAAAAAATAATAATAAATATAATTAAAAAAACAATTAGTAGTATTACCATGTCTCTATGTAGCTCAGACCTGAGTGTGTTCTTAATGGAGAACTCCAGAAAATGTTAACTTATTCCCTATACACTCTGTTTTTTTTTTTTTTTTCATTACAAATGCCCACCATCAATACATTTCGTTACAGTAAGTTGGTCATGTGCTTTTGACATTGCCAGTGCCAATGTCAAAAGCAAGTCAAGTACTGGGTCCACTGACTTTATGTGAACTACAGGATGACATCATCACCTATTAGATTGTCCTTCCCACCAAGTTCTGTATACTGCTGCTATATCTATGGGATCGGGATTTATAGTACCCCTCTCCTTAGGCTACTTTCACACTACACTAGAGGCTCCGTTACAAACGGATGTTAAGGGCTCTAATGTCCGTTATGACTCCTGTTATTCCTCTGGGAGATAGCGGGAGAAAAAGAAGTCGCAAGCACAAATTTTTCTCCCGCTATCTTCTAATGGCCGACACACTGCTGGGCAAAAACAGCAGTGTGAAAGGAGCCTTAGTCTGTTACAAATTGTGCTTCTTGTTGTGTCTTTTCAGTTGACAGCAAAATGGTGATATTTTACAACGATTATGCAAATCGTGGTAACATTTTTTAAATTTTTACATTGATTAAGAAAAATAAAAAAATGTTGGTGGTAAAGGATATTTCACCAGATTGCAAAAGGTGATGTGAACCTTAAGAGAGTTGCAGATTCCTAATGGCCATGGATAAGTAGACTCACAGCGGACAGGTACTTGCAGTTGGGGTTGCCAACTATCTAAAGCTAGGCAATTGTAAGGACATGTTCACATGGCTGAAAATGTTCACCGGAAAATACGGGTGGACATTTTGCATATTTACTTGATTCAGTAGCACCAGGACCTCTCAGAAATGTGCATCTTCATAGACAGCAATGCATTTCTGAGCAGAATCCACAGAAAAATTGGACAGTTTTAATGTTTCCGCAGATGCCGAAATCTACAAAAATTCTGCTGTGGACACAGTGCAACAGAATCCTATTGAAATCAGTGGATCTGCTGCTGCCAAATTTTCGAGCGGAATATTCCTGTGGAATTCTGCTCGGAATTTCCACCATGTGAACATGACCAAGGGGTACTCCTGTGGAAAACTTTTGTTTTTTTAATCAACTGGTGCCAGAAAGTTAGACAGATTTGTAAATTACTTCTATTAAAAAATCTTAAGCCTTCCAGTACTTTTTAGGGGCTGTATACTACAGAGGAAATGTTTTTCTTTTTGGATTTCTCTTATGTCACAACCACAGTGCTCTCTGCTGACCTCTGCTGTCCATTTTAGGAACTGTCCAGAGCAGCATATGTTTGCTATGGGGATTTTCTCCTGCTCTGGGCAGTTCCTAAAATGGACAGCAGAGGTCAGCAGAGAGCACTGTGGTCGTGACATAAGAGAAATCCAAAAAGAAAAACATTTCCTCTGTAGTATACAGTTCCTAAAAAGTACTGGGAGGATTAAGATTTTCTAATAGAAGTAATTTACAAATCTGTTTAACTTTCTGGCACCAGATGATCTAAAAAAAAAAAGGTTTAACACAGGAGTACCCCTTTGAAAACCAAAATTTTATAGCTACCAGTATTTGAAACAGTATTCCGAGTAACAGGCAGGAATTTTATTGATGTTATTATGGTTTTCAAAGTTATCTGCAAAAAATGTTGACTCTTCATGATTTTTGGATAGTTTTCTGTGGGAAAAAAAGAACAATTCAGGTTGGCAACCCTGCCAGAGTATTCAAGCTGAAGGCCATGTAGTTACACCCACTTTTATTGTCCTACTGGCCCCAAGTGAGTATCTGCACCAGCTCAGATATGCGCCAGTTTCATTCAATGGATGGCTCAAAAAAATACACCATATCTTGTGGACCCTGTATGAGTTATCGGATGGTTGGCAGCACTAAACTGCATTGAAATGTCGGCAGAGTATAAACACTAAAGGCAGAACGAAACAATGCTTCTCGACAAGGAAATAACTTCACCTCGCTCCTTCTATAAATAGCGCGGTGACCTACTAGAGTAAATGACTATGAGGAGAGAAGTCAGGCAATTTAACATCCCTTCACCAAGGTAACTATGGAAATGAATATTAAACATGTTGTGCAGAATCTGCTGATGGTAGACATGCGCTAGTCGCCTTTCATATTTTATAGATGCATGGGAGTATTACTGCATAAAATTATAATGCAGACCGAAGTCGTGAATGACTAAATGTAAAAGGATTACACCATAACCAGAATCCAGGAAAAACTCATATTGTCCTAACCTGAACAAAAAAAAGCTCTGAAATGATTTGTAGCATGTAAGCTACCGACAGTCATAGCGGGAAACGGCGAGAGCAGAGCCAAGACCAACAGATTTATTTATTTTTCTTCTAAATGTGCTCATACATGTCGACAGTAACCATGGAAACAAACCATAAAACGGATATCCCAGAACTGCTCTCTTTACATACAAGCTGATCAAATAATAATCCAAAGTTATTTTTTTCTACTTGAATTATATTAAATAAGGCCAGATCTTTTCCTGTTAGATGTTTTTTTTCTTCAAATTTTCCTTGATAATAGATGAATAGTGATGTAATTTTCTTTCTCTACTTTAATCATGTCTATAAAGCATAGCAGATAAAGTCCCTGTTTGTGGGCCTGCCATGGTTACTAGTAAATGGGAACAGCCTCACTGGAAAATAGGTGTTAATGGACACATGTGGGCATGGGCTGGGTGAATCAAAGCAAGAAGAAGTAATAATTGTAAGTAAAGAAGAATGAGAAATTTGTTTTAGGTCAGATACGTAAGATTCTGCAGTCAAATTCAATTCAGTCTGAATACATTTTGTGCAAATCAAAAAGACAGGTATGACACTTTGAGGTCTCCTACGTTTCAGGTTTTTAATATTTATCCTGAGCAGGTTAGGGTTCCCAGCAACAGCAGTGTAGTATAGAACATGATGAACAAAGCAAGAGATGTGCGGCTATGTCATTGTTACATGTAATGGGTGTGGATACACAACCAATTTGGCTTTAGGCCACTCTAAAGGTTGTTATTTAAGAAACCCGAAAGGATACATGGGGGAACAGGTTTTGGATCCTGGCTCGCTCATCTTGTGGGCCAGAGCAGGAGCAGCAGAAACAGGAGAAGTAGCATGGTGGCTGGTAGTAGAAAGGACTGGGCTGTAGTAACATGGTGGCTGTGAATGCCAGGAGTTAAAGTACACTGATGGGGAGCAACCGCTGGCATATAGTAGGGCTACTAGTAGTATCAGCAGATGTGGTGTAGTATGCAACTTGATCATCAGGAGATATGTAGCTGTGTAGGGCTAACAGTAGTAGTAGTAGTAGCAGTAGTAGTAGTAGTAGTAGTAGTAGTAGTAGTAGTAGCAGCAGCAGAACAGTATTGAACATGATGAACTAGGCAGAAGATGTGCAGCTGTGTAGGGCTAGTAGTAGCAGTAGTACAGAATGAAACATGGTGGACAAGGCAGGAGATGTGAGGCTGTGTAGGGCTAGTAGTAGTAGTTGTAGTAGTAATAGTAGTATTAGTAGCAGCAGCAGCAGCAAAGAATGGAACATGATGGACAAGGCAGGAGATGTGCAGCTGTGTAGGGCTAGTAGTAGTAGTAGTAGTAGTAGTAGTAGTAGTAGTAGTAGTAGTAGTAGTAGTAGTAGTAGAAGTAGTAGTAGTAGTAGCAGTACAGAATGGAACATGATAGACAAGGCAGGAGATGTGGGGCTGTGTGGGACTAGTAAAAATAGTAGTAGTCATAGTAGAAGTAGTAGAAACAGCAATACAGTATGGAACACTTAGAAGATGTGAAGCTGTGTATTAGTGTAGTAGTAGCAGTAGCAGTATAGTATGGAACATGATGGACTGATGGACAAGACAGGAGATATGTGGCTGTGTAGGGATAGTAGTAGCAGTAAAGAATGGACAAGGCAGAAGATGTGTGGTTTGCAGTAGTAGTAATAGTAGTAGTAGTAGTAGTAGCAGCAGCAGCAGCAGCAGACACCATTTGAAAAATGCATCCAAAACTAATGTCAAAAGTTTCAGATTTGCAGATTTTCGCCAGATTTCTCATCTAAGCAGTTATTGGAAATAATACATTTTTATTGTAAGAGCCTATGTGTTTGTACTAAAACAAAAAAGAACAATCACAATCCTAAGGATAATTTAACCCCTTTAAACTTCCTGTACCCCAAAATCCTATTTCCTGTACTTCCTTGTATAGTGCCAAAATATTTTGATAATATTCCTGAAAAAAGAACAATTCAAGTTGGTAAATCTGCTGGCGTATTAAAACTGAAGGTCATGTAAGTTACATCGACTTTTATTGTCCTACTGCACCAGCTCAGACATACACCGATTTCATCAAATGGATTGCAACATAATTAATAAATAAAGTGGCCAAAAAAAAAAGTCTGATAGTAAACTAGGTTTTCTTAAATGTGTAGGGCGTTAGCAGTACCCTAAAAAAAAAGATATACAGGTTTGTTGGTAGATTCATCTCTGCTACATTGAAAAAGGTGAAATACGCAGAGCAAATAGGCAACAAATCCACAACACAATTGATGTGCTGTGGATCTGAAAATCCTCGGCATGTTCAATTTGCTCTGAGAAGAATGTCCGCAGAATGAGAACTGTAAAGACTCATCCACTTGGCTGCAAGTGTAATCTTCTGCAGATTTTATTTTTGTAAATACAAAAATACAAAACTCAGCTTTTGCTTCCCGTGTGAACTCGGGCTAATGTTGCATTACAAAATTATAGATTTGGAAAAATCTCATGCAATGGCCTCAGTAAGTCAGGAAAATGAACTGTTACAGTCACAACAGTAACAGCCGAGAGCTTCTTCGACGTTTTCCTAAAACTAAATAAAGTCAAAAGTTTTTGCTTTGAATGTTGATCCAGTCTGATTGCCGCTCAGGATCGGAAGGGGCATATTTATGGCAGTTTGAGTTGTGTCTTTTGGGTTTCTTAGGGTTTCTTTGGGTCACTTTGGAAAAAGAAAGTTCTAAAGTTACCCATACCCCTCCCTTGCATCCACGTCCTCTCCAAAGAACTGATGGGCATATGTCTTCTATTGTACTATGTTATGAGAATTAGGAAATCCGTATCTGTGGAATCTGTTATCTTGTGGGGTCATCCAAACCATATCAGCCAACACAGTAGTACAATAATGATAGACTTCACGTAAGAATGGCGGTGCAGACACGAACTGAATTCTTTTATTCCTTCCAAGTGAGTCTGACAATGAAGGATTATTATGGACAATGCCGCCATTTCCCTCTGTGCGCCAGTTTTCATACAGGAAACACAATATGGTCGAAAAATAGTTGAAAGACGGCAACATCAAATAGTGGCTACAAGTGAAAGAATTAACCCCTTTTTACCTACTACTAATAATTTAATCATTTCAGAAACATTAGAGAATTGTGTAAATATAGGATTTATTTAAAATTTTGACAATTTTTATTAACAATCAATTAATAATTGAATACTTTTTTTCACATAGAGCATTTCATACACCAGTTTGACAGTCTATTCAAGGAACAAACAACCACCTCGGTCCCACTTAAAGGCCAGCTAGCACCCTGCTCTGTACTAAAAAGGGGTGAGGGCACTAAAACAGCTGTCCACATATGGGTAACTTTTCTTTCTAGGAGAGATTATGGGTTAGCATATAATCCCCTGTCATGTTTCAAGGTTCCTTATAGGTCGAATGTTAATCTGAAGGGATAGTAGTGATGAGCAAGCTTTTTTGCATACTTTGCATAATTCATATCTTGTAATAAAACTAAAAATGCATTTACTCAAAACAAAATCTACAGTTTATGGAAAGTACGGCTTGACAAAAATAAAATCTGTTGAGAAAATAAAAATCCCAATTTTACCAAATAATATTCATTGCCCTTGAGGAGCCATTTCATCAGTACGGCACTTTGGATGGAATCAGCACTAAGCTTTTTCCTGCCTCGTTCATGAAAGTATTTATCTTAAATTGACGTGTATTAAATATTACTCGCTCTAATTAGCAAAATCTTTCTCTTCTTTCATGTTAGATTTAATTCTAGATAAATGGGAAATATGGGAACAAGCTGCTTTTTTTTCTTTTTCCAAATGATATGCATTGATTTCAATGCCCAGGGCACAAATGGGGCTAAGGAACGTATCAGTGGGCCATGACAGCATTTACTTTCCTAAATGATTTGCATTAATACAGTACTTATGTGCTAGAAAACGGGCAGTGATATTGTCAACACACTGTCGATGGCACACTCGGAAATAATAAAATATTTATATAGGCTGAGATCTAGCGCTAGAGACAAGTACTTAGAACCCTTAGAATGTTCTTGTTTCAGAAAAAGCGGAGTTATTATGTTAATATATTTTGCAGGTTTATTCGTGATGATTAAAAGGGAGCCCTTGAAACAATTGTTTCTCTCATGCATTGTTCACTTTTCAAAATTGAATTGCTCGTATTGCCATCAAATACTGTAAAAAGCTCTTCTGACCTTGTCTTCTGATCAGCATTATTATGGTGCACTACTCCTTGGGAATCTTTATTAGAAATATTACCTTCCAATAACTAACCACCTAAAAGGGTTGCACAGAATTAACAAATATATGGCTGTCTTTTCACCGGGAATAGCACAAGACTTCCGGTATCGCTGCACCAGGCAGTGTCGGACTGGTGATAAAAACAGCCCTGAAAATTATTGCACACCTACCCCACAGCACTGTCAGTGTGCCAGCCAACGGCTGCTATGCGTGCATGCGTATCCCTTTACATATATATATATATGTATACACATATATATATATATATATACATATGTAATAAATATGTACATACATTCATATCTATATTAATCTGTCTATATATATATCACAGAAGAAATACACCACTACTTCGCCAAATGTTTCAATGAAATGGTGCCAGCATCCTGGACCCAATCACAGTCCACAGATTCAAAAAGTAAAATGGCGCAGCACTCCATTACAGTGAAAAAGGATTCTATGGAGAACTGAAGCGTTGCATGTGAAAACCCAGTATACTGAGACCAATATTACCAAAATTACCAGAATACAATTTTATCACCATATCTATTACCGTAAAACTGTTATTGACTAAATCCTGTATACTGAGACCAACATTACCAATAATACTAGTATACAAGAAAGAATATCTGTGCCCCCGTATAGTAGTTAGGCCCCCTCTGTGCCTCCAAATAGCTGTTAGGCCTCCTCTGCGCCCCTATACGGTAGTTAGACCCCCTCTGTGCCCCCATATAGCACTTAGGCCAGTTCTGTGACCCCATATAGCAGGCAGACCCCCCCCCCCTTTATATTAGGTAGGTAGGTTTCTCCCCAATCCCTCTCTCCCTCCATAATTGCTAGGTCATAGATTTCTCTACCCCTCTACCCTTCTATTAGATAGGTAGGTAAGCAGGCTGCTCCTGCTCCTCTCTCTCCATATTATATAAGTAGATCACCCCTTTATATTAAGTAGGTAGATAAGCAGGCCCCCCTCCCCTTTCTCCCTCCATCTTAGCTGCGTAAATTTTCTTTCTATATTAGGTAGGTAGTTAGGCAAGCTTCTTTTTCGCACCCCCAAACTCCATTCAACATAAGGTAGGTAGATCTCCCTCCCCCTTATTATTAGGTAGGTAGGTAGACAACTCACCCTCCGTATTAGGTAGGTAGATCTCCCACCTTTAGATTGGGTAGGTATGCATGCAGGCCCCCCTCCCTTTGCAGATTAGCCCCCTTATTTATAAAAAAAACAGACTTACCTTCACTGCACTCATATAGAGCCGTTCTGTCCTGCGCAGTAGCGTCTGCCTCATGGCGTAGGCAGTGTGATGAAGTCATATCATTGCACGGCCAATGCAATGACGCAGACATCCTGTATGGCTCCCAGAGTCGGTGAGTGGAATGAGTGGCAGGACTGGGAACTTATAGCTCTTAGCTCTGCCACTCTGTGGCCATTATATACAAGGTCCTGAGACTAGTGTCAGGATCTTGTATGCAAGTGTAAGGTGGTGGCCGGCCTACCAGGAATTTTTCCTGTATTCCGGTAGGCCAGTCCAGCTCATACTTCAGGTCTTTTGCTAACTTCACTTCCTACTGCTGAGGCTCAATTTGTCAGAGTGCTTCACTGGTTGAAGCAGGAAATGTCTGTGCCATCGCTGGCCGCAATGGTGTCCCGCCTTAGCTAGTGATTGACGTATTAGGCGTTAGCACCAGGAAGAGTCCCAATTTTACATAAATGTTGAGGTATTTTGACAATGTTTTCTTTTGCTTAAATGGACATCTTGGCAAAACATTAATCTTTTTAATATACTACATAAGACATTTTAATTTCATTTTTATAGAAATCATGGCTTATAAAATCATGACTTTGTCCGATATGAAGCACAGGCATGGACAAAGTTCAGTAAGTGAGGGTGGGCTAGCACTCTTCTGTGGTCTCTCCTGTCTGATAGGACTTCTCTGTGCCCTCTTCTGCCTTATAGTATTCCTCTGTGCTCTCTCCTGTCTGATAGTACTGCTCTGTGCTCTCTCCTGTCTGATAGTATTCCTCTGCGCTCTCTCCTGTCTGATAGTACTCCTCTGTGCTCTCTCATGTCTGATAGTATTCCTCTGTGCTCTCCTTTCTTCTCAGACTCCTCTGTGCTTTCTCCTGTCTGATAGGATTTCTCTGTGCTCTCTTCTGTCTGATAGTACTCCCCTGTGCTTTCTCCTGTCTGATAGTACTCCTCTGTGCTCTCTCCTGTCTGATGGTACTCCTCTGTGCTCTCTCCTGTCTGATAGCACTCTTCTGTACTCTCTCCTTTCTGATAGGACTCCTCTGTGGTCTCTCCTGTCTTATAGTGCTCCTCTTCGCTCTCTCCTGTCTGATAGGATTCCTCTGTGCTCTCTCCTCTATGATAGTACTCCTTTGTGCTCTTTCCTATCTGATAGCACTTCTCTGTGCTTTCTCTTGTCTGATAGGATTCTTCTGTGCTCTCTCCTGTCTGATAGTACTCCTCTGTTCTCTCCTGTCGGATAGTACTCCTCTGTGCTCTCTCCTGTCTGATAGTACTCCTCTTTGCTCTCTCCTGTCTGGTAGCATTCCTCTGTGCTCTCTCCTGTTGTATCAGACAGGAGAGAACACAGAGGAGTGCTAGCCCCCAATCACTTACAGGACTTTGTCCATACCTGTGCTTCAGCATGGACAAAGCCATGATTTTAGAAGCCATGATTTCTATAAAAAGGAAATAACATTTTCTTATAAAGTATATTAGAAAGGTTAATGTTTTACCTTTTGTATCTGACAGTGCCCATTTAAACATTACAATACAGACACAAGGTTTTGCACAATCTCTCTGGAATAAAAGTAATTCCTTTTACCCTTTTTCATCGGAATAAAATAAATGGGATTAAGCTGAGCCATTTAGATGTAGATTTATTTCTCTGTTTTAGATCTTGAGGCATAACCCAATGGCCATTATCCGTGAAAGAATGATAGTTTGGTGTTAAATTCATGGTTTTCTAAATAGGTATTCTGGTGTGTCACAATTTTTTTTTAAACATGCTGAGGCTGGTTAGAAAAAGAAAAAAATATACACTTACTTGTCCCAGTCTCCTACAGGTTCAGCTGCAGCTCTCATTGTGGGTTTTTCTGATCCCCTGATGTTTGTCTTTTCTGCCTGCTTCTGTGACGAGATGTAGAAGCAGGACCTTCATGCTTAGCAAATCACTGTCCACAACAGTCACTGATGGGCAGAACAAGAAGGCCCTGCTGCTACATCTCAACTTGGAAGCAAGCAGAAGACACAAACATCAGGGGACAAAAAAGAGTCACAACAGTAGCATTAGCTAAACATGCATGGGACTGGGGCAGGTAAGTACTATTTCTTTTTCCTTAACAGCCTCAGCATTACTTTAAAAATAAATATTGCCAAATTGTTAAGCACCTGGTGCAGCTCTGCCCAGTCATACTAAAACAACTGTGATAGTTTTAGGAGTCACACGGGGGTCAGACATGCTGGCTGCGGATGCACCCTCCTCTGCTGCCTGGCATACTCCATACTGCAACTTGCATCTCACGATACGATCGCAGCCTGCCCACTGTCTCTTACCTCCCCGTCGTCTCTGCATGCTTCCTGCCTGCCGTCGTGCGCGAGACGGCTCTGTGAACTTTAAAGGGACAGTACACATTTAAATGATTCTTTCTTCCAAATGACCCCATAAGTACAGGCACTTCCTTTTTACCCTTGCCAGATCTTTGGGCCTTATTAGCCTAAGAGATAGCATTCTGCTTGTCCCTTGCTGTGTTCCAGACCTTGTTGCTATGAACCCTGACCTTGCTCCTGTGCCACCTGCCCTCTGACCTCTTGCTTTGTGACTTGACTTTGCTATGTGCTGCCTGCCCTTGCCTTCCACAGAAGCATCCTGCTACCAAGACAACAAGCACCAGAAGATGGCATCAGACCTGGTGGCACGGCCAAAATCTTTCTTACCTGTGTATTAAAAGGGTTGTCAGGAGACTCATTTTATATGTCTTAATGTGGCCAGGATGAACTAAATGTATACAAAAAATTTAACTCACTTGCCTTGATCCCTCACCACCCCCATTTCAACTTTGCGGGGTCTGGCTACTCAGCCCTTCCTGTTTTCCATCGCAACACAAGGAAATGCCCACAAAGCCAAACACTGATTAAGGTGCTGAGAAAAGGGATAGGGGTCAAATACTTTTACACAAACTGTATAACCCCGCATGTTAGATTGATCTGGCCCTTTATTGATACACAATTTACACAAGTTACAACTAGTTACTGATTTGGAGGCAAAAAAAAAAAAAAAGAAACGCTGTTTTTGCATAAACGAAATTCAGCAAAACTAAATATAGATTCATCGGCGGCAAAGCGGTTGTGAGAGGCAGCTATCTAGCCGCAAATTGAGTTTTGTTTCCACCAAATGTCTTTATGTTTTCTGCTCGTACAATTCAACTGCAATTATGAAATATATTGTGTGAATGTTTCGTAAGAAGAAAATTCCACAAGGCGGGTTTCGCACATCTCAAAGAAAATACCGATTTACTGGAAATGTTGATTCTATCACTCCCCAGTGTCCGAGCTTGATGGTGAACGCTTCACAATACTGCTCTGAATCATACATCTACCACTATATTTAAGATAATTGTGGAAACAGCCCTTAACTTTGTGCTACCTGACATTAGAGCCTATTTTGTTGATATCCATTGACTTCAATTATTGAAATGCTTTTCTGCAGCTGTTCCGTTAAATTAATTTCCATAGAAAATGGAAGTGAAACACAAATCTCTATTAAGTTGAACATTTTAGCAGGTCTTATTTATTCACAATAAATCTTCATTATTTATCATTATTTTTTTAACTGTTTTTTTTTTTTTCCCTTCCTAGGCTGATGGCACAGTGGGGGTAATTTTTAACGTTGGCACAGATGATATAAATATCGAAGAGCCAGGGGCCCTGGTGAGCGATGGGAAGTATCATGTGGTGCGATTTACTCGTAGTGGGGGTAATGCTACCTTGCAGGTGGACAGCTGGCCGGTCAACGAAAGGTATCCTGCAGGTGAGGATCACTAGTACAAATCATATGCATGGAAAGTCCTTCCCTTGATAGTCCGTGTTAGAGACGAATAAGTATTTTCTTTAAAGCTTTTTTTCAATACTACTGTTGCTATCATGTAGTCATAAGACTGGTAAATGCCGTTCATTGCTGTAGATTATGACTACCATGTAAGTATATATATAATAATTGCATGTTACATTCAGTTAATGATAGTTTGTAGCTTGTAAGAAAAGTACTGTGCAAGCATAAGGTCATTTGGATTAGTGAGGCTGTTGACTACATGCTTGGAGAGTGCAAGCAGATGCACCAGGAAACAAGCCAAATGCAAATACTTACACACAGAGATGAGTGAATCTCCTCAGATTTATTTTGCATCCAATTTGGCTAAAATGTCAGATTCTTTTTGGATTCACAACCAGATTCCAACTCGAAAGTGCCCTGATTGTCTTGCAATTGCAGGGACAGGAGCAGGGACTCTTTGTCAAAGGGTCCTAATTGATGACCTGATGCTGGCTGTAAATGAGTGCCAATCTTGTAGATCGTTGCTTATTTACAGGATTCAATGCAAGGCTTGAGCAACATGAGGGGGAGAGTTGCATAAAAGATCACTGGATGGCTTGTGTGGCCCTTGCTGCCATCACTCGTTTGCCTCGCGTCCCCTATTACACTGGAAAATGTGCGGCTAATGAGTGATAATATTTTTGACATTTTAGAACGAATGTTTGCTCATTCATCAGCTGATCACTGGCCCTACTACACAGAGTGAAGCCGGCCTGTTTGGCCAATAATTGCCCCAATAATAGGGTCCAAAGACATGAGTTCCTGCTTTTGTACAGTACACCGAGAGGCTGAGCTGGGTGCAGGGAACATGGCTTAGGGCATATAAATAATGGAAGCTGGGAGGCATACAGCATCACCACTTACCTGCAGACCAATGAATGTACAGGAACAGGAACCAGATGAATCCAAAACGAATCAAAAAAGTCTGAACAAATCTGAATTATTTTTTTGTGAAATTCAGAATCAAACCCATTGGAGTCAATTCACTCGTCTCTAACTGCAATGAATTATCTGATCTTTTTTAAAGTACAGACATCTAAGATGAGAAAAAGTTCCTACACAGCCTCTGGTCCAAACACAATTTTTTTTTTCTCCATTTTTTCTGGTACCCTAATTTCTCCTATTCTTCATGCCTATCTGGTATTTTTCTGGCTCCTTCACATTTGAGTAAAGACAAATCTATCGGTACTAATCCTAACATTTACATGCAGATCATGGTGTATACACTAGGATGAACTCTTAGGATAATGTTGCTCTTATCTGATGTTCTAAGCTAATAGAATCTTATTTACTTGCACTGAGATCTTGCAAATGAACCATTGCATCAGTTTTGTTTCCCTCCCATTAACCTGTGTTGTTAGCTGCTGTTATATACCGTAATTGTTCTTCTTATCGTAATGGGTAAAAAAAAAAAAAAAGATCTAAGAGATTGTTTTTTTTTTTCTTAAGTTATATGTTTGAATCATGACTGAATAAATAATGAGAAAATATGAATTTCTTAACAAAAAAAGTACTGATAAACCTAGTGCTAAAATCTACTGGTCTAAACTGTCCCAAATATCCCTATAACCAGTTTCTAAACAGAACTAACTAGAGCTTAGCTTTTAATCCATTCTGCCCTCATTACAACCACTTCAATTCTAGTCCAACAGAGAATATAATTGGAATTGCAAGATTTGGGAAAAGTGCACTTGGTTTATTTGCCATATGTTGCCTCGAATAAGCTGACTGTTCCATGTACTACCAGGTTTAATAGCATGGATGCTGCTCCAGATCAGGCACCAAAAAGCAGTAATGCTAGTAATATTTATCTAGTAAGAATATATTTTTTCAATTTGTGGCTCACAAAACAAACAGTTCCCGGTGGGCGGACGTTTTCCATCACCGGTACAAATTGGAGGAGTGGCAGCCAATCAGATTGCTTCTGAAAATTAAGAGATGGAATCTATTTAGTTGCTCCGCTTTGATAATTCTCTTTCCGTGTCTATTACTTGTAGATTCGGCAAACTATGGAGCTCAGCATCGGCAAAGTAATTTGTCACAAAGTCAGTGAATATCTATTAATGGCTGACAAGTGAGAAATTGATTTGTGAACTGCACAATGTGAAGATCGCAAATGAATAGGCTCTTTTCTAAATAACGTGCAGTTATTTGCCACCGATTTGTTTGCTTCTGCATGAAGATTTCCAAACCTTAACTTTAAATTTGTAAGCACTTACAGATTCCAAATTCTTGTCTTTCATTTCTATGCTTAGAGCATTGCCTCTACACCCAGCATGCCTTTCATTTCCCTCTGTCCCTGACTCCAGGATTCACTGTAGGTCCATAGCTGTATTGCAAGTATCAATATACAGCGCTTGGTCCAACCCTAACCTTTCAACCAAATATCATAGTTGTGTAAACTTCCCTCTGTACCTACCTTGTGTTTTCATTCTTCCACATTCCGATCCCTAGCAATGAGATTGCTTTTGAAATAATAGTTGACAGTTACACTCACAGCCACTTTATTCGGAATACCCTGCTAGTACTGGGTTGGACCCAATTTTACCTTTAATACTCCCTTCATTCTTCAAGGCATACTTTCTATAATAGTCTATGAGATACAGCGGGCTGCACAGTGCGGTGTTACAGTAGCTTTATACTGGCCGGGACTATTGTGCCGCCACTGTTGTACTGATCTTCAGTGGTGCACCATTTCCGAATGTTAGCAGCTCACCAAACATAGGTAAGATAAGAGGAAGGCACTCACTATTAGCAGACCGATCTGTGGTTATTTATCTTGTATTGAATCGGTGAAAGCGTGGGATGCCAAGCTCATAGCTAATAGTGAGTGCCTTCCTCTTATGTTATCTATGTTTGTTGATACTGTTTATAATTTGTTAGAAACATTCCTGAGTGATTTTGCTCCACATGGACATGATGGTAGAGTGCAGTGACCTCATTGTCATGTATGAGATGATGTAAGCTTTGTGCTATGGTGCATTACCCTGCTGTGATCATTGGAAGATGAGTACACTGTGAAAGGACATGGTCAGCAGCAATTTTCAGGTAGGCTGTCGCATTTAAACAATGCTCAGTTAGTACTAAGGGGCCACAAAGTGTGCAAAGAAAATGTCCCCCACACCATAACACCAGCAGCCTGAACCGTTGATACAAGGCTGGATGGATCCATGCTTTCTTGTTCTTTATGCCATATTCCAACCCTAACATCTGAATGTCCGAGCTGGAATCGAGACTCATTAGACCAGGCAATGTTTTTTTCAGTCTTCCATTGTCCAATTTTGGTGAGCCTAAACCAATAAAGCCTCAGTTTTATGTTCTTAGTTAACAGGAGTGGCACCTGGTGTGGTCTTCTACTGCTGTAGCCCATCTGCCTCAAGGTTGGACGTTTGCGCATTTAAAGATGATTCTGCATATCTTGGTTATAACGAGTGGTTATTTGAGTTACTGTTGCCTTTCTGTCATATCCAACCAGTCTGCCCATTTTCCTCTGACCTCAACAAGGCATTTTCGTCCACACAACTGGCGCTTCCTGAAATACTCAGACCAGCCAGTCTGGCACCAACAACCATGCCACTTTCAAATTAACTTAAATCCCCTTTCTTCCTTCTTCCCCATTTTGATGCTCAGTTTGTACTTCAGAAAGTAGTCTTGACCACATCTACATGCCTAAATGCATTGAGTTGCTGCCATGTAATTTGCTGATTAACTATTTGTGTTAACAAGCAATTGATAAGGTACACCTTAGGTGGCCTAAGGTGGCCAGTGGAAATACAAAACCATTTTAATGATTACTAATAAGATTTAGAAATGACTGAGTATGCAAATACTTCCTGCTCACCTGTAGTTGGTTTCCCATATATTGCAATCCATTTATATTTATATAACCCTTTATATTGGCTTTTGCGAGTGGTTTGATTAAATGGGGGCACAATGGGACTAATCTCCTTAAATCTCTCTTAACCATTTTCTAACTATTGTAACTGTTCCTTGAACTGTTAACCTCTAACCTTTCGCCTTTCAGATTCTAATGCAACTAACGTTCTTTTATTAAAACTCTATAAAGGGAACCCAGATAGTGAAAGATTGGCGCTTGCCCGTCAGCGCATCCCCTACCGCCTGGGTCGTGTTGTAGACGAATGGCTGCTAGACAAAGGTAATTTTTGTGGGGATTGGGAGGTTGGTTTAAAAATGGCGGAGTGAGAAGGTGAAGAGAATTCTTCCGAATAAAAGTCTCAAATTATATATGAATCACCAAAACATTTTCAGAAAAGTTGTCTTCTTCCCCTTTTGCTCTGTGTTATTTTTGTCCACTCTTTTTCCATAATTCCCATTCTGAGAAGCAATGTTGTAGATACTAGTAATTCACATTTCAGTTGTCCATTGAAGACATGTACATTCATTACGAACATTGACATCTTTATTCTTTCTTTGGCATTTTAGTGATTTCTTTTTTTTAATCCAGTTTAATAATCTTAACTTTAGGTTAGGTTTAGTTTTCTCATACTGACCGGACATCAGAACAATCGTTGGGCAGTTTTGATATTTTATAATACAGAGTCCGTTTAGTGTTAAAATATATATATATATATATATATATATATATATATATATATATATATATATACTATGAACACAAAACTGTTTTATTGTTTTACTTATTTTTGAGTAGATACAATTTTTTATCTGACATATGCAAAACTGTGAATTTTATAAAATACTGAGGCTATGTGCGTCAATCCTGAAATCCTAGTGCCAATCACTACAGAGACTGATGTCTGCTGCACATATAAAGCAAAAACTACAGGGACAAGTAACATTTACAATCTTTAGAGAAAGAATTACGGGCCATATAACTATCTCAGATTGGGTCAATGTCAAAGGGGTACTCCGCTGCTCAGCGTTTGGAACAAAGTGTTCTGAACGCTGGAGCCGGCGCCTGGAGCTTGTGACGTCATAGCCCCACGTCATGTTCCAAAGGCTGAGCAGCAGAGTACCCCTTTAACTTCACCCAGACCAGACTGAAAACCATCACATAACACAACTATCAGTACACAAACCTAGGGAGGGTCACTGCTATCCCCAGCCATATCTCTAAGAGGTCTTCCAAAATTATACCCTCCTTCTATGCTTTGTCCAGTCCACTACACAACAGGACTAAACCCAGGCCACATTACAGAGTTCAGAGCTTCCAACCTTATTCTACTCATGGCTTTCCAGTCCCTTACCAACTGCTATTTCACATAGACACTCCTTCTTGAGTTGTGGCATTCAACCAGTACTAAATGAGTCTTGCAGTCTCAATCTGTCATGGCTCCATTTCATGACTTACAAGAACTGACCCTTCCCAAAAATGGCAATGTACTCAGGCTGTGTTGTTTTAGGGAAGTTCTACTAACTCAGTCCTCTACTCCCAGATGATAGGAAATCTTTTAATTTAGCTTGACATTACATTATTCTGATCTTGCTTACTAATATAATGGTGACATTTCTCACCTAATGGACCCACTAATAGCATTGTACCTTAATATACAGTTGTTTCACACGTCCTGTGTCACAGTTTTTTCCAGGTCTCCAGCCCAACGACCCTTCTATGTGAAAAATGATGGTCCATTCATTAAAAAGTATCAAACAATATATGAGATTTAGATAAAAACAAAATTGAATTGCGCACGTTGCTTCATATACTAGTAGCTGGGAAGAATGATTTTTTGTTTGTTGCTCTAACTTATTATTAATAATGGTAACTATCAGTAAAAATAATAGTAACCAGAACAAGCACCCAGCATGGATTTGGCATTTGTAATATAAAAGAATTCCTTTAGGTGAACTATTTGTTTCTGAAAGTATGTCTTGTAAATCTACATAATGTGAACATTCTGACGATTTACAGCTTTTGTTTTTAGTGAACATTTAGGTCATTCCTTACGGCAGTATGGGGAAAAGCGATTGATTTCTAGCTTCAAAACACCTCCTTACTGTAAGCATATTGAGACTCAAACTCTCACCCACTGGCATTAGTATTGACAGACATCACGGACTGACTAAAGAAAAACCTAAAGTGTTTATACACATTGAAACATTGAATATTTCTATAGCCAAAGCCCAAATTTCAAAATATTATATAACCAGTTTACAATGTATGGAATAAACTGTGTGAAATTTACCTCTAAAACCAGTTAGAGGAACATTCCCGATCCTGTTATTGTTAACAAAACCCTCTACTTTTTCATAAAAAGTTCCCATTAAATGTTGAATGTAAAGTTGAGATACCTAGTGACCTCTTTTTTCGCTTTCCTTCCATGCTCTTTCTCATTCCATATACCTAAAATGGTCTCCTTATTCTATGACTACTCTATGCACATTGCTTCTTGGCAATCTGAGACATACAAGCCCTTCTCTCAAGTTGACTGGCTTTGATCATTATATAAGGGTGACTGGAAACCATCCCATATCTGGGAAACCGTTATTACCTGTACACATTGCAAAGGAAATTGTATCTATTGTACCTATGGACTGCTTCTCCAGGCTTTTTATCCCTTTTTATGCTGAAAAGAAGCTCAAAATAAAGCAGTTCAACCATAAATCAAGGAATAGTGGGAGAAAAATATCATTGGATAGATATAAAGACTCCATGGAAGCTTTACAGAGGTTGTTATAAGATCAAAATGCATCCCCTATTCATAGGATAGGGGATAACTCACAGATTGGTAGAAGACTGTCTGCTGAGACCTTTACTGATCATGAGAACAAAGGCCAATTGTCATCTGAGTGAATGGAGCAGCAACACACATGCTCCACCGTTTCTCCATTCATTGCCTATGGGACCTCCATACATAGCCAAGTTCAGAGCTTGGCTGTAATCTTTGGTTAAATCCTCTTAAGGTTATCTTGAAAGTGCTGTAAAACTAGTCATGCAATACCAAAAAAATAATTGTTCCAATCATATCAAATGTACAGTGACATGAGAAGACAACCCCTTTGGCTAGACCAAATGTAGTTTGACAGATTTTTAGTCTGCCACATTTAATGCATTTTCATAAGACCACTTTTCAATGACATTTTGGTTGGTCTTGCCTAAGATCTTACACTATAACTGACCACAATTTGAGCAGAATCATTCAATGAAGTCAAAATATGAGCCTTGTTTTTTAATGACACGTCCAACTGGCAAGCTGAAGTCTCCCCTTAGTTCTGAAAATTTTGGTAGACCTTGACCCCATGGTTACCCTAGGGTTCATATCTAAACAATGAATGAACAATACATAAATTGAGCCAAAAGATGCTTTGAAAGACAAGTTGTCCTATAGGTCTCTATAGTAACAATACCCAAGTCTTCACCATGTCCTTCGGCACATATTGAATTTTTAATGGCAGAGATACGAACATTGGATGCTCCGTCTGTTGAGCTTAAGGTCACCTTCCATGCTCAGCTGGTTATTTTACACATTCTTGAATTCATTTCCTAGTTCAATTTGCAGAATTCTGGAATGTGTAAACCTTGTGAATATTAGTTTTGCTGAATCATACAGCATTTGTTTGCATATGTCAGATGGTCTATTTATCAAACAGAAACATTCTATTGAAAGTGCTGAACATATAAGCTTTTTGCTCCCTAGTAAATAGACTCTGCGCACTGTAGTGGAAACACACGTTAGTGTTGCTATTGAATTAACTGATTGTATAACCTGAGCTGATCACAGCAGTTTAGAGTGAATCTCTACGGTACCAAAGCTATGACCAGAACTTGCCTGCAGTAAAGATTAGAATGGAGTCAGCTCATGGGAATGTACTCTGTACGCTAAGGTGAAAAATAATTACAGTCAAAGTTCTTGGAGAGGACCACCCAACGCAGCCAGTATGCATGCTGCTTAATTCTGGAATCCGACATCTGGTCTGTTCTTCTCATTGAGATGGTCTTTTGGAGACCATCAATGCCATTGATATTTCATATTGCTCTAGATAAGTTTTCTAGTCATGGCAGATTTGAGAATATCAGCTGGACTCTTAAAGTATATGGAAATTATTCTTACCGATCTCTATAACCATGGCCTACAAACTGTGGACCTCGGATGGTACAAAAAATACATCATATGATACTAGTATCTTGGTCTCCAAACTGTGGACCTCCAGATGTTACAACAATACAACATAGGATACTAGTCTCTAGGTCTCCAAACTGTGGACCACCAGGTGTTGCAAACCTATAACTCCAAGCATGCCTGGACAGTTGTTCCCATGTTCTTCTCATGGAGAAGGTCTTTTGGAGACCATCAATGCCATTGATATTGCATACTGAACTAAATACAAGTTTTCTAGTCATGGTAGTGTTGAGAATATCAGCTGGTCTCTTAAAGTACCTCAAAATTATTCTTACCAAACTTTATAGCCATGGTCTCCAAACTGTGGACCTCCGGATGCTACAATACTACAACATATGATACTAGTTCCTTAGTCTCCAAACTTTGGACCTCCAGATATTGCAAAACTACAATATATGATACTAGTCCCTTGGTCTCCAAACTGTGGACCTCCAGGTGTCGCAAACCTACAAATCCCAACATGCCCTGACAGTCGTTGGCTGTCCGGGCATGCTGAGAGTTGTAGGTTTGCGACACCTGGAGGTCCACAGTTGGAAGTTGTAGTTTTGCATCAGCTAGGGGACCGCGATCTCCCTGCTGCACCCGGCCATCGGGTGCAGCACCGGTGGCTCGGGATGTAATGGCCATGCCTTGCTCGTGATGTCACGGCTATGCCACCTCAATATAAGTCCCATAGACTTGCATTGAGGGGGCATGGCTGTAACGTCACGAGCGGGGCATAACCGTTGTAACGCCGAGCTCTCCGGGTCCCGCTTCTCCTCCGGAGCGCTCGCGGCATTACTCTCCTGCTTGCAGTGCCCCGGTCAGACTCACTGACAGGGAGCGCTGCTCGGTGTCTCTCGGCAGGGATGCGATCCCGTGTCCCTCACTGGCCTCGTCCTTCTGTTCAGTCCCGGCGCGCGTGGCCCCTCTCTCTAGGGCACGCGTGCGCCGGGTCTCTCAGATTTAAAGGGCCAGTGCACCACTAATTGGTGCCTGGCCCAATTAGTTCCTAACACTCCCCACACCATAAAAACCCACTTCCCCTTCCTGTCCCTGCCGGACCTTGTTGCCTTGTGCCAGAGAAAACGTTCCTGTGTGTCCTTTGCCAGTGTATCCAGACCCTTGCCGTTGCCCTTGACTACGAACCGTTGCTGCCTGCCCTGACCTTCTGCTACGTCTGACCTTGCCTTTTGTCTAGTCCTTCTGTACCGCGCCTGACTCAACAGTCAGTGAGGTTGAGTCGCTATCGGGTGGAACGACCTGGGGGTTACCTGCCGCAGCAAGTCCATCCTGCTTTGCGGCAGGCTCTGGTGAAAACCAGTAACCCCTTAGATTCCGTTCCCCTGGTACGGCCCACGTCATCACCTCACTGACACAGAGGATCCACTACCTGTATCTACCCTGCATTCCAGTCCGGATCCTGACAACCGTGACATCACGAGCCTCTGCCCCGCATCGCCATGTCTGGGGTGCTGCAGCTGAGTTCCCCATGTGGGATCCCCGCGATCAGATATCTTATCCCCTATCTTTTGATTAGGGGATAAGATTTCTAGGGGCGGAGCACCCCTTTAAGCACAAAAGGCACTAAGACTTCCACTTTAGATCCTGGAGGACATAAGACAGGATTGTGTCATTTTGTTAAATCTTTCTGGTGTGAGAGCAAAAGAGTAAAATTAAGTCCTAATATAATGTGTACACGTGATGGAATTTATGAAATACAGTATAGCACTTTATATTGCAGCTTTTCTTCAGAATAATAGGAGTGCAAGTCCTTCCATGGTTACGTTCTATCCTTTGTTCTCCGGGCACCGTTTCACATTATTTACATAGGATTCAGCTGTGATAGAATTTCATTGTTTGCCGATCAGAATTTAGATCTCTCCTGCCGCTAATGCCAGTGAATCCTTTAATAACATTAGTGGAATAGGCCAAGTATTGCTACTCAACGGATAGTTTACGAAATACCCATTTCTTTCATTTGGAATTTAACTAACATTGTTCTTTTAGACAGGAGAACAGATTTCATGTTCCTGACACTTAGGGGATCATTGTCATTACCTACTGGGTAATGCACCTTGTGTGATATGGCAAGACAAGCGGAAAAGAGAAAAGGCAATTGCTATAAGTGGTTGTTTGATATTAAGCCAATTAAGCTCTATGACCGGCAAAGATCATGACTGATCGGGGCCGCCATCAGATATTTCAAGACCGCATGCAGAGATATTAGTCGGGATGCTGAAATTCATTTAACAATGCAAAAGGCTTGAGTAACTAGGCCTACTTTTTTTTTTTTTTTTTTTTTTTTTTTTTTTACTAATAAAGGAATTATCCCAAAATGTAATGTTCCCCCTTAACTATAGGATAGGGGATAACTGAGACCCCCCATTAATCACAAGATTGGAGGTCAGTTGTGCTTTAAGTTAATGGAGAGGCTAATTCATTGTCCATCAGACTTCAGACAGAGAAGATGTCAGTGCTCAGCAGTGTTCTAAAGGCCCATGGGAAGAGAATGGAGCATGTTTACTGCTGCTCCATTAACACAAGGGACAACTGACCTATTGTAATCTGTGTTGGTCCCAGCTGACTGGATAGGGGATAGCTTTTAATCTTGGGATCACCCCTTTAAAAAGGGGTTGTCCTTCAAAGGAAACAACTTGTGCATGTTGTCAAAAAGTATAATAAAGCAATTTACTAAAATAATGTTACTAGCCATAGTGCAGAGGCCTCTCCATATCAGCTGAGCTGGCTGACTTGGCACATCTCCCTACCTTTCCCCCCTTCAGCTCCTGTTTGCTGAGGACCAGACCATGGATGTGAAGAGGGGGAGCTCATATAACTATTCCTTAGATTTTAAGGCATTTTGCATAAAAGACAGCAGTGAGCGTGTTTTGAAGGAAACTATAGTGACTAAGAAAGGCTTCCTGCCTTCCTGAGCAGTAATATGAGCTCCCCCTCTTCACATCAATGGTCTGGTTCTAAGCAGACAGGAGGACAGGGGAAGCAAGGATGGGAGGTCTGCTTTCAGAGAGTATTATGGGATGTCACAGCTACAAGCTAAACAGCTCAGCTGATACAGAGAGGTCCCGGCACATAATTTTATAACATTATATTAGTAAGTTGCTTTATTATACTTTTTATCATCATACACAGGATTTGTCTTTCGCCATATAATCCCTTTCAGTCCCGGCTGTACTACCCTGTTGCTGCAATATATAAAAAGCAGTGCTATTCTTATCCATCAGTGATTATAACTGTTTACACTGTGTTTATTGCACATTATATTACAAAGCTAGGCCACTTCACAGCAACACTATTGGGAATACAATAAAAGCTGATTATTTGCTAATGATAGCCACACAGAATACATATACACGATTCACCGCAGTGCTATGTGCAGCTTGACAGATGCTAAAACATGAGAGATGCTTATGATCATGCTTAGTAAAAAAAAAAAAAAAAGTTGCATTTTGTAGGATGTAAAATTCCCACAGATTACCAGATTTTATGCATTGTTTTATACTATGTATTTATGATACCATAACCATTACTGATTTCACGCAGTCACTTTTATGCATTTTTTTCTTTACATTCATTCCCCCATCTTTCTAAAATCCTTTTCTAATACAATGTATATTTGACAGAATGTAACGAATTCTCTTTTCCTTCTCAATCCTTGAACACCTAAATTTTAAGGTATGCTTATATATAAATCTCACTATATTTACATATACGTATACCTCATTGAACTCTAACCTAAAGTTAATCCTCTAATAATTTCTGCTAAACAGCTGATAAACGTGTTTCTGACTTGCGTCATTTGTTTAAAAAATATGAAAACCATAGGAAAGAGTGAGAGAGAACCTAAAGATTTTAAACATACAGATAAAAAAAAAAAAAACGTTAAAGGGACTAATATTAATGCAAGCAATTGAATTAATGGTTTTTAACCCTTTGCTGAAACTAAACAATGAAATCCTCCAAATACGGGATAGGGATATGGAATTCTGCTGATGTTCATGTGGTAAATGTTGTGTAG
Organism: Hyla sarda; assembly: GCF_029499605.1. NCBI lineage: Eukaryota > Metazoa > Chordata > Amphibia > Anura > Hylidae > Hyla > Hyla sarda. The sequence continues at coordinate 277,743,697 of NC_079194.1, read as the reverse complement.
CCATATTTTGGGTGTGAAACAAATAGAACCTATGAAAAACATTACTAATATTTTACTCAATATAGACTAAATCATATGATGTATTTACCAATTTCCTAAAGGGGTACTCTGCCCTAAACATCATATCCCCGATCCAAAGGATAGGAGATAAGATGTCTGATCATGGGGGTTCGCCCCTGGCGGGGCGTCCCAATCATCCAGTGCATGTCGGATGACGGACAACAACAGCCGCCATTCCCCCTCCATTCACATCTATGGTAGGGGGCATGACGACTATGTAATGGCCATCACACCCCTCACATGAATGGAGGGGGCATGGTGTGACATCACAAACATGGAAGCTCCAAGCTTTCGTGTCCGTGAACAACGCGGTGCTGGCTTGGAGATCGTGGGGGGCTCCGCAACCGACTCCCCGTGATCGGACATGCCATCCCCTGTCCTAAAGAAATACAACTTCCTCTGGAGCATACAGCAGTTGATAAGATTTTTAAATAGAAGTAATTTACAAATATATTTAACTTTCTGGCACCAGTTGATATGGAAAAAAAAAATTCCACTGGAGTACCCCTTTAGGGCTGCAGCCTTTAGGATTCAAGCTCTCATCAGTGGTACAGGTTCCTCAAAGCTTCAGCTTGCAGACTGAGTTACACCTAGTTTTAGTGACAAGCTGTCTCCAGCACCTGTGCTGATATAGGCCTCACTGAAAACCTGGACTGGCCCAGAAGTGGAATAAAAGGCCTCAATACCAACCTCCCATAAAAATCCAGGCCTTACAGGACCTACCAAAGTCATTAGCAAGCTACGTCTTGCCAGGGATTTTAACTATTTCAGCTTTTCCTGGATAAGATCTAAAATAAAAACAACACAATAGCAGTATGTAGAAGACAGATGCACTAAATATGTAAGAATATAAAATCGTTAAACAGTTTACAAGATGAAGAGGTTGGAATAAATATTAAATATTCTGTAAATCAATTCTTGTTTCGCCCATTTATTAAACTCTTTACTAGGTAACAATTTTACTACATGCTTTACTTGGCATTGCACATAATAGAGCATGCTATATATATGGAGATACTGGGGCATATAATTGGAAACACTTGATATTAAGGCAGTGGGCCACAGCCGTACCCTCCAAAGTTTAATAGAATGCTAATCTTTGATTATGGTCTCTTTACTCCAATGCTGTTAAATCTGCTCTGATCAACCATCTGCACTGCACTGATCACCTCTCCTAATTGTCAGTATCACCTGAATAATCTCCATCCAACCTCTGATGTAAGGCATAAGAGGCCACAGAGAAAATGATGTTTGCCTTTTATTCTGTCCTTTGATCTATGATCTTTTTTATACAAGTTTTATGCTGCCCTTTACGTGCCCCGCTTGTTAAGTTGCTCATAGTGCATTTCCTATGAAAAAACAGTAAAAATTACAAGCTGGAAAGTGTCTGAGGTGAGGAGAGTGTTTCGAGCATAGCTATAATTACAGTAATGCACTCCATACACCTTATGCCACATATATATATTTATAATTTGTCCTCTAGTATGTTCCCTTATCCATGTCGCTGTGATTACTGCATTTATCTCCAATAAATCTCCATGGGAACTACAGAAGAGGACAGCTCTGAGAACCACTTAATAGCTAGCAATGTGTGGTGGAAGTGGACTGTTGTAGAAACTGTCCCTTTGATGCAATAATATAGCATATTCAAGAAATTGCTCCTCTCCTGTTTAGAGCTCCTCATTTTACATATTTCTTCTACTTTTAGCATATTGATCCAAAATACACGTATCTTCTTGTATATTTTCTGTGTGAGACACGTTAACAGTAGGAATTAATTCTTTACATAGGTTGTAAGTTTTTAGCACTGATATTGTTAAACAATAGTTTACTAGGCCATCTATAGTGGTCTCCAATCCAGTCCTAAAAGCTCACCAACACCAAATGTTTTGGTTACTTTATTGTTAAGGAACAGGAGTTAAAATTAAAATCCTGGATTGTGGTAGGCCTTGAGGACTGGGCTGGGGAGGTCTATGTAACTGGGTTACATAGACCCACAGTATTGTTTCTTACTTTCAACAGGGGTCACCTCAGGAGCTTTAGCCTAGTTAAGAACAGTGGGCACCACTAGTATGAGGCATTGCCTTATACCTCTGATTTTGTACGTAGATTTAAAACATTTTTTTTAATGAATCAAACAGAATATGAATAGTTGCATGATCTAGAAGTCCGAAGCTCTACTCTTTGGTAGACTGCTTTAGAAGTGACAGGCCACCAAAGAGTAGAGCTTCAGGCTTATAGATCATGCAACTATTCTTATTCTGTTTGAGGCATCAGACGAATAATCTACTTACGAAACCAAAGGTATAAGGGGGTAAAGTAGAGCCCCATAGTAAAATGTAGGTGCAGTATTATAGCTTTTGTATGTAGTAATACAGCTACTATCGGTTTAATGGCCTTTTACACAGGGTGAATGACCCATGATGAATGATCAGTCTCTTGTTCATTGGCTGATCACTGGGATTGTGTAGCCCTAAACATCAATGTTGATAGGCTATACATCTCCCTGTGTTAACAGGATATGTGCAGCTGACAATGATGTTAGTAAGGGACCACACAAAGGACCCTGCAATTATTTGTAGAGCCTCGACTCACAGTCCTTAAGTATTTCCAAGAAGTCATGTTTTCAGGATTTTATAAGTCTTTTACAGGTGAGCATAGTCAGTGCATCAGACATCACCACACATGTTTTTCTGTATGGGAGATCCCCAAATCATGACCTGTTGGGGATACTCGAGAACTATGCTCAGGAAACACTGCTTTAGATCCTTCAAGACTATTAATAGACTTGGGTCTGCCCATCTAAAAGGTGTACAACAAATAACCTCAAAGTGTGTTTAATAATACCATTTTATTTTCATTTGTCTGTGGAAAAACAATTTTGTTGAGAATACGCCCATCTGAAAGGACTTTTACACAAGCACAAATCGATAAACAGAACATGTCCCTTTTGTCTATTTCCAAATTGAAGGTTATGTTTTTGTCACTGCATTTTCACTCTCAAAATGTAAAACCATAATGTTTTTTAACCTGAACAAGAAAATAAAACATCAACAGAATTCCAAATAAAAAAAATCCGCAATTCTAAACGCAATATGGAGGAACTTAACAAATAAAACTTATTTTTTTTTAAATGAAATAAATTTAAAAAAACTAACCGATGCTTAAAATAATAATTGCGAATGCTGTAACCAATCGCTAAATAAGACTCTAACCGATAATTATTGTTTTACTTCTTCTAAGGAGACATGAATTACTCCCACCCCCAATTGGTAAATAGAACTTTAACTACAGAGGGTTAAAAAATTAAATTCATTCATAAACCTGTTTCAATAAGGGACCAGCGGGGGGAGATGGGGGCCGATAAAAGGCAGGAAACGAGAGCAATGTCGATTCAAGGATGTGAAGTCCCTTTAACATTTTCTGCCTGGAGAGATGAGAATTGGGGTAAGGAAACCATTAATAACCAAAGAAAAACAAATTATAGAAACTAATGTCTCGGTGCTGCTGATTCCTCTGCTTTGTCTGTGAGTGTAAGCGAGTGGTTACTGTGATGGTGGCATATGGGAGTGTGATGTGGAAGTTAATGCCTCTGTTACCCATAAAACACTGTTAGGGTTCTTTGAATAGGTAGTGAATTTGTATATCAGCCATTGGATTGAAGAGCAGATGAATAAGCACAACCTACATGCAAAATATTCCTACAGTATGAAAGGAAAGTGTTCTCTCATTTACAGTAAGAAGCTTGCCCTTATATCTGGCAACTTCCTCCCTGGTGAAAACACTTGGCTCTGCTTCTGACTGAGAAATGCTGAGTGGCTCTTTGTGAGTGCCAGCAGGGAAGCTGCCATCTTTATAAATGTTTTAAATGTATGCGGTATTAAACATATGTGCCAACTTTTTAAAAATAACCACCTTACTGCTAAGCTTTTGGGTCTGAGCCTAGCATTCATTACATTGTCCTGAAAACCATATAGTATTGCAGTCTCCATCATGGAATGGGCATCGGGCTTCTTTATGACACATCATTTGCATTTAAATGAATCGTGTTAGATTAATATGAACTTCAAAGTCTTGAAGTGTGGAAATGCAGAAATATGTTTCACTGTCAGGCTAGTAAGGAATACGTAGGTAACTTTCACTGGCAAATTTTTTTAATAGACTCCTTTTTTTTTTTTTACATTTGGGATTGGTCTTGGATATCTGGTCTATTGGTAACCAAGATATCAGCTAAGATGTATATATATATATATTTTTTTACATTTATTATTTCCTTAAAACAGAAGCAACTACAGTAACACAGATGTTTAATCTGTTTTTAAATTTTTCTTTTCCTTCCTCACTTCAGCTCCCAGTCCCCACCCTCCCCTTGTATTCTGTAGGTTGTGCTAATTCGACTTATCTAGCAACCACTTCACTTGACCACAAATTAAGTTGTTATCCCAATACCAAAAGTTATTTCCTTATCTATGGATAGAGGATAACTAGCTTAGTGGTATAAATTTGATTACTTGGACCTTCATCCAGCCTTAAAACTGAGGTAAATTGTCCCTTAAGTAATTGGAGCAACAGAACGCATGTTTGGCCATGGCTTCTTCACTGTCTATAGGACCTCCAAACGTCTCATTTCATAATAAATAGAGTACTGGCCACACTTCTGTTCCAAAAATTTGAGGAACAATTGACCTCCATTCTTGGGATTTGGGGGATTAGCTACAATTAGACCCCACCAATCAGCTAGTTATCCCATATGCTGTGGATACCTCACGTTCCTAGAGTGGTGGATGTTCAACTGCTGGGATGTCCCTGATCCTGAGAACAATTGCCCCTCGAGTGATTGGAGCAACAGAGCACATGCTTGGCTATGGCTCCTTGGCAATGTTCGGAAGCTCCTTAGTAAATAAATGGAGTGCTATCCACACTGCTACTCCACACATTTGGGTAGAAATTGACCTTTGTTCTTGGGTTTAAAGAGATTTCCTGCTATCAGACACCACCGATCAACTAGTTATCTCTATGCTGTGGATAAAGGCGACTAGTTGAGTGGTGGAGGTTTAACTGCTGGGACCTCCGCAATTCTGGGAACAGAGATCAATTCTCCTTTGAGTGATTGGAGCAGAAGAACGCATGCTAGACCATGGCTCCTTTATTGTCTATGGTACTTTCAAATGTAACTGAGTGCAATGTTTGAATACCCTTTATGGAATAAATAGAGTGCTGGCCGCATTGCTACTCTATTAATTTGAGGAACAATTAACCTCCGTTTTTGAGATCCATGGAAATTTCCACGATCAGACCATGACAATCAGCTAGTTATTCTATAGGCTGTGGATAGAGTAACCAGCTGAGGGCTAAAAGTTTAACTGCTGAGACTTCCCTAATTATAAGAACGGAGGTCAATAGTCCGTCAAGTGATTGGAGTGGCAGAATTCACATTCGACCTTAGTCCCTTCAATATCCAGGGGACTTCCAAGTGTAGCAATATTCAGAAGCCCCCCCCCCCCCCCCGAAAGGAGTGCAATGTTCAGAAGCCCCCCGAAAATAAATGAAGTGCTGGCCACACTGCTACTTCATTGATTTAGGGGACAATTGGCTTCTTTTCTCAGGCTCATTTGGAGCTCCAGGGGTTGGACACCCACCGATCAGCTAGTTACCCCCTATGGAAAAGGGAACAACTTATGATCTTGGAATAATGCTTTTAAAAACAGACAGCTGCATGTGCTGAAGTGGTCACAGAAAGTTTCATCTGCTATACAATCCACTGCTTCTTTACACAACACAGACTTGTTCTAAGTTCCTCCCATTTAGGCACCAGAAAGTACAGTATGTGACATCTATGCAAGAAGTCATGCTGCTTCAGGATACAGACATGCAAGATATACAGGAACAAGTAAGATTGTGAGTAATGTGGTATCTGTGTACTAAGCAGTAAAAAAATTGGACTCCTTGTCTAGCTAAAATAGAATGGATTTCTATAGAATGTGTTATGTGTAATGGATGTCCATGGAGCAATCATACTATTAGTTTAATGGCTTATGTGTGGTACATTGGTAAAATTATTGGTCTATTAGGCAAGGTGATGGAGATGACAATGGATATGTTGGTTGTATGGAGGTACAATAGGTTCAGTGGTTGTGTAAGACTAATGGGAGGAGAACTTTTCTTGCATATATTTAGGTGTGGATGTGAGAATGATGTTAATATAATGGTAAATACATAATATATATGACTATCAGAGATAATTATGCAGTCATTCTGAAGCCTTAGTTCACGTCTCATTGGACAGGTTTCACATCACTAGGTTGCAGAATGTATACTACTTCTTCTGCAGTAGCACCAGAGAATCTTCAGAGGAGAATTTATGGGGATTGTGCTGCTGCTGCAGAAGGAGGAAAAGCCAGAGGCATTAACCAGGGAATCTGCAAGCATCTTAGTCGCTGACTAGTCAAGCACCTGTAGCGTTGTCTACAACCATCAGAGGCAGGCAATGATTATGTATTTCTATTCCAAAGCTCCTCAAGACATTCTTGTAGAGCTTTCTGTTTACTTTTCTTGGGGAACAATTTGCAGTCAACCAGATTTCCATGATGTGGATCTTCATAACTCTCTCCCTCTTTTCAACATTTATTGGGTGAAGAGTTTTCGTGTAAGTTTTATTTTGTGATAAACCATTGTTTTACATGTTATTTATCTGTGTTATTTCTATGTAAATATGATGTTTTACTTAACATTTATTGTTTGATTGTTCTATTGTTGTGCTAATAACTTCTTTCACTACCAGCTTATATTTGAAGTCTGTTACACTACTACACAAACCATCTTGCAGCTATGATTCTACCACCTATTAGAATAAATGTATTTACTCTATTTTTAGTTTATTAATCTGTAAGTAGAAAATATCCAATCCACTAATATTTTATTCCTTGGTCATTGAAACTTTATGTATTTGAAAATGAGAACACGGCCCATTCTCATTTGAATACTAATACTGGAATAAAATAAGAAGGGATATCATTCCATAAATGGATTACTAGTGCTGTTCTTCTGATCTACTGAAGTCTATTGAACAAATGTCTTTTCTGATCCTTATATTATAGCTATTGTTTGATTCTTCTTTAAGCTTAGTTTAAGGTGGGTTTTGAAAATGAAATGTTTCATGGAGCTGAATTATCCATCATCTTGTGGCAATACAATATTAACATTTTCTGGTCTCATACACTTATATAAAGTTATAACTTATATAGACATGAATGGAGGGGGCGTGGCGTGACGTCACCAATGGGCTTGGCCGTGACGTCATGTCCTTGTCTCGGAGGCAGCGCCCGACACAGAATGCCAGGGGGCTGCATTGAGATTGTGGGGCTCCCTAGTGGCAGGACCCCTGCAATCATACATCTTATCCCCTATCCTTCAGATAGGGGATAAAATGTATAAACCCGGAATACCCCTTTAATACCTTAGAGGAGTCCAAAATCATTTGGCATTTTCTTATGTTAGTCATCTATTCTCCATTTTTGTTCTCTAAAAATACAGTCACATCTAGGAATGAGCGAATCGAATCTGATGAATCAGAATTCATTACGAATTTCAGGAAAAATTTGATTTGCAATGAATGTGAATATTGCCGCAATTCTATCGCGTGAATTGCTTCATTAAACTCCATTTAGTGCGGTCCAGGCTCCAGGGCACCTAAAATGGCAGATCCACATGTGAGGACATGGGGCAAGGAATCCTGTTTAGGCGGGTAGTTGGGATGACCCTGAATCACATGCAGCATGCAGCCTATCAGCAGCCAGCCACCCCTGTGATATAACAGCCCTATATAATTGGCAGCCATCTTGCGGCCAGTCACTTCAGCCTTTTATTGTAGAGAGAGAGAGACAAACAGCAGTGTGCGTTGCACAGAAAATCATTTTTACAGCAGTGATTCACCTCCCAGTCACATCAGTGTTCTATTGCAGAGGGAGAGGGACAGAGAGCAGTGTGTGTTGCACAGAAAAGCATTTTTACAGCAGCGATTCACCTCCCAGTCACATCAGCATTCTATTTCGGAGAGGGACAGAGAGCAGTGTGTTGCACGGAAAAGCTTTTTAACAGCAGCGATTTACCTCAAGCCCAAATCCAGCATAGAAGCACTGACAGGGAAGGGAGTGAGATTGAGAGAGAAAGTGCAATTTTGGGTGTAGTACACAGCGACTGTGTGCTGCAGCACTGGTGTGTACAACAACTGAAAAGCTAATAAGTAGCTAGCCAGTTAGGGTGAGCAGAGCATTAAAAGCATATCGTCCTCTATTAAGTGTAACCTGTGAGTACATCTAAGTGGTGTACCATTTTGTTCCTGTTAAAGTCTTAAGGGCCTAGATACTGTGAAAGGCCAGGCAAAAGTACACACCTGCTGGTGCTGTAGACAAATACAGTTTTAAGCGTATTGGAGCTCATTGTCCTCCCCTCATAATTGCATACCACATACATACATCTAAACGGTATACTATTTTGTTCCTATTAAAGTCTTAAGGGCCTAGACACTGTGAAAGGCCAGCAAAAAGTACACACATGCTGGTGTTGTGTAGACAAATACTGTTTTAAGCGTATTGGAGCACATTTTCTCTGTAGTATACAGCCCCTAAAAAGTACTGGAAGGATTAAGATTTTTTTTTATACAAGTAATTTACAAATCTGTTTAACTTTTGGGCACCAGTTGATCTAAAAAAAAAAAAAAAGTTTTCCACGGGAGTACCTCTTTAATCTCAGTGTTCCCCTCACCCAGGTTTATGGAACGGACTGTTGCAGAAATTTCTACAACTTAAACTGCCCCCCTTTTAAATCCACCCTTGATTACCTTATCACATATAATACTACCTCTTTTTTGATAGCACATTTATCACAGATTTTAGTGTTTTTTTAAGTTTGTATTTTTTTGCACTTTCATGTTCTGTTATCAGGGCTGTAGCTCCGATGAGGCGAGTGAGGTGATCGCCTCAGGTGCGCTGTTGCTAGGGGGCGCAAGGGGGGTCCAGCACGCATTACACTGAGGCATTGATTCCCAACCAGGGTGCCAGAACACTCTGGTGGGAAATATGGCGCTAACATTTTTTGATTTTTCTGCCCAGGCCTGTGCTCCTGTGAGTCACAGGTGTGCAGGCATGGCGGGAGAGAAGTCTGTATGCAGTGCCGGGACGGGTGATGCTTCAGCTCCAATCCTCGAAAATCCTCCCTCTCCTGTGGAGCAGCTCTGGATTCTCCCTGGTCCCTCAGCAGAAATGTGTGGATGGAGGGAAGGAGCAGGAGCAGTGCTGACAGAGGCCTACTCAGCTTCAGGTAGTGCACCCCCACCCTTCTTTCACTCCTCTACACCTCTCTGTCACCCCTCGTAACCTCTCTGTAACCCCTGGACACCCCTCTGTCACCCCTCTAAAACCCTCTGTCCCCCCTTTACACCCCACGGTTACCCTGTACACCCCTGTCACCCATTTACATAAATAAAAAGCTACACAGCTGTCTGGATTGGAGTGTGAATGTGGGAGATTCGTAGGATAGCTTGGATATGAAGAGCGCTGTAGAAGTGACACTAATGTGAAGAAATTCTTACAAAAACATCATAGGTGTCCATAGCAATTAAATCATTTAATTAAAGTGCTGATTTGACTCTAAGCATGGTTTGTGTTTATAATGTGAAAGTGTCCAAAACATCGTGTTTCATTCAGGCTTCAGTTTTCGAGAACTTTTGTAGTTTGCAGACTTTATTTAAAGACGTTTTATAATTTATGAAAAGGGACTTGTACATTTTTAAATAATAGTTAATATAATAAAATAAATAATTGCTATACATAAAATCCAGGTAAGAAGTCCAGAATGGAAGGTAACTCTTGTCACTACATTCTCATGGCATGAAGGACATTTCCAAAAGAATCTGCATGTCATACTGAAAAACAGTATTTTACTAACCCAGCACACTCCCTGTGCATGTTACAGCAAGGCAAAGGGTTCTACATCCCTTTTGAGGCTCTCTGTAGCGCGGAAATAGCCATTTTTAATAGCAAGTTGTCACTAATAAATTTGTATTGAACCAAATTTTTTCGGTAAATTCAGCAAATCGTCCGAATTGATTTTTTTTTTTAAATTTGCTCATCTCTAGTCACATCAGATAAGTAGCCTATGTTAGGGGGATACATTGGCATACTGGCAGAGTGGTATTCCAACATATACCATGTTATACCAATACTACATTCATTTATTTTGAAGAAGCAAATGTAATCTACTACTGACTACATTTAGTCACCTTTCCGGGCAATACAATTTTTTGTGGAAATCAAAAGCATGGTGACAAAAATAAAAGAAATTACCTGGAAATGGACTAAATCTACTAAATTTAGTCACTGGTAGGCTATGGTAGATATTGTTCAGTCCAATAAAATCAATCAACATGGCATGGGTACACCATGGTTTGCATGTTGGCATATTCTTCTGCTAGTATGCAAATTTATCCCTGAATTAGGGTTTTTATCCTATGTAAACCTAGCCCTATGGCTCTATTACATGGTTGATGATGGTCTTTAATAGTTGGTATAGAATATAAAAGAACTAGGCTCAAATAAAACCAACCACCTCAAGGGCAGGCCCAGTTAATGTTTCATATACTTGATAATACAATTAAACTTAAAATTGAAAAACTTGGGGAAATCTTTTTCCAATAGTTCATCTCGCTGTCGGTGGGAACAGAGAAATTAACTCTATAAATTGTTTGGAAAATAAAACCAGTCACAGGGTTGTTATTTCAGCCAGAAACCAACACGAAAACCGAAAACAACTTATCGTACAATTATTTGTACTCATATCAAAAGGACTTCACCTTGGACCTAATGTACTTATTTTCCTTACGGTGCTTACATAGTAGATGAAGAAGATGTAGAGTTTATTTGAGAAAACAAATTATTGGCATATATGTTAAAGTTATATCTACTGTATATACAACTATATCTCTATTAATCTGTGGTAATAAATTTACATCACATTCAAGTTCACTAATCTTGTAGCCAGAATAGATAACCACTGAAAAAGGACATTTATTGCTCTAGAAAATCTGAAATGTCCATGTACAATGTGCCAGCCCATTCATTTCAATGTGAACTGTGTAATGTGCCATTTACCTCGTGGTGGGGCTGGAAAGAGTTTGAACAGCTGAAGTTGACAATTTTGTCAGGACCAGCCTACCTTCTAATGTTTATGGATGGCCTCCTGACTTCACCAAACAAACAAAGTAGACGAAAGTCTGATCAGGATTTCAAGATGTTTTGTTCTCAGAGGAGATAAGCTGCTGCCAGATCTAAAAAAAAAATGTACCAAACAAGTGTTTGGTGAACAGTTATCTACTCTGTATAGTTTGCTCAACTGCTGGGTTTCACTACAAAGTACAGCTTATTCTGGTTCGGGACTGTTCTAATACATTTGGATTTTTAATGGGGTACTCCGGTGAAAAACATATTATTATTATTATTATTTTTTTTCAAATCAACTGGTGCAACAAGGTTAAACAGATTTGTAAATTACTTTAATTTAAAAATCTTGATTCTTCCAGTACTTATCAGCTGCTGTGTATTACAGAGGAAGTTTAGTTGTTCTTTTCTGTCTGACCACAGTGCTCTCTGCTGACACCTCTGCTTGTCTCAGGAACTGTCCAGAGCAGGAGAGGTTTGCTATGGGGATTTGCTCCTACTCTGGACAGTTCCTGACCTGGAGAGAGGTGTCAGCAGAGAGCACTGTGGTCAGACTGAAAACAACTACTCAACTTCCTCTGGAGCATATAGCAGTGGATTACGATTTTAAATAGAAGTAATTTACAAATCTGTTTAACTTTGTGAAACCAGTTGATTAAAAAAAAATGTTTTCCATTGGAATAACCATTTAAGGGAGATAACCTCTGTATGTGCATTGGGTTTTGAGATCCTAAAGTACTGTATAACACAGATATGTTGATATTTTGTCTACTTCTCCAGTTGGTTAACGCATCCTTTGATCTATAACCCCTTAAGGACACAGGGCGTATGGGTACGCCCCCCTTCCCGAGTCCTTAAGGACTGTGGGCGTACCTGATCCCGCTAACAAGGTTTAAACCGTTCTCACAAGCGAAGAACGGGTTAAACCCCGTGGGTCCCCGTGGGTCTACAGGCAGCCATGACCCACAGCTAATGCTGGGCATCACCAATCGGGCCAATGCCCGGCATTAACCCTTGAGACCCCCAATAAAAATTTAAATCATCCCCCTTTTCCTATTTTTTAAATAGAATAATGTAATAAAAAAATCATATCTACTGCCGCCTGCGTAAATGTCCAAACTATTAAAATATAAGGTTAGCTAAACCACACGGTCGATGGCATACACGTAAAAAAATACCAAAATTGAGAATTTTTGGTCACTTCATATACCATAAAATATTAATTTAGAAGTGATCAAAAAGTCCCATCAAAACAAAAATGGTACCAATAAAAACTACAGACCACAGTGCAAAAAAATAAGCCCTCATATATTGCCATAGGTGGAAAAATTAAAAAGTTTTAGGGGTCAGAAGATGACAATTTTAAACATACTAATATTGGTGCAAGCAGTAATAATTTTTTTAAATTAGTAAAATAAATAAAACCTACATAAATCGGGCATCCTTGTAACCGTATGGACATACAGAATAAAGATAACATGTATTTTTTAGCTAAAAGGGCACCGCGTAGAAACGGAAGCCCTAAACATTTGCAAATTTTATTTTTTATTTTTATTTCACAACACAAATAATTTTTTCTTCACTGCAGATTATGTTATAAAATAAGTAATGTCATTACAAAGTACAACTGGTGATGCAAAAAACAAGCCCTTAAGGTGAAAATGGGCTGAGTCCTTAAGGGGTTAAGGTTTATAGTGAGATGCTGGACTTATTTGTAGGACAGAATTAAAATCATTGTTAAATCTGCTTCCGTTAGTTCCAGGGTTTGTTAAGTAGAAGATAGTGCACATATGGTTAAGTGATCCATGCTTAAAAACAAGGGTTATATAACGTTGGCAATGAGACTTGATTGTTACAATGTATAATACCTTATCTATAGCGGCAGTCAATTTTGCTAATTTGTGCAGACTTGTTTTGGAAGAGTTTACCTTCCAAATATATCTCAGTTTGCCTTTCAACAGAGCTAGAGGAAAGGATGTTTTTCAAGCTGGTTGTCTCCGTATGATTAAACATATGTCTTTATTTGTGAAGTTTTGGCAAGGACTTTGGCCCAGAATTCACATTAATAAAAACAATCTTAAATGACAAAGATCTAGCTGAAGCAGAATGTGTCTGTGCAGTATGTATCACACTCGTGTCTCTCTTGGGTTCCAGCAGTTTCCTCCTGTGTACGCAGCAGGTATTGTTTGTTACCCTCATGATGATCCTTAGCTTTAACGCACCTAGACCTATCAGAGGGTGTGAAGCCTGGTCCAATAGCGTTTGGTTCAAGCATCCACTTGGCTATTTATACTCCACTTAATCTAGTGTTTCTTTCCTATAATATTGGATGCTTCCTTGTTACTAGCTTTGTGATTGTGTCTCTTGGTTTTTCTACAATTATTCTTGGCTTCTTTTCAGACAATTTGTTTTTGCTTACTGTTTCTGTTCTGCGCCACTATTTCTGTTTTGACCCGGCTAGTTTTACATTGCTTATCCCTTTAGTTTGTGCTTCCCTTTGTTGGTCTGGTTTGCTGTTCAGTTTGTCATTAACCCATTGTGTTCTGAACCTGGTCCCTGGCTTTTGTACTGTGTTGCTTTATTACTTTAACAATGCTACACCCAGAACTGTGGTTAGGGCAATCTTATGAAGGTGGTGGGTACCCCTAAAGGCAGTGACAGATGTTTGGGTGAGCCCAGGACCACACTTATCCTTGTCTGAGGAGAAAGTATGTATAGCTATTCTGAAACTGGTCGCAGTATAGACGGAAATATATGGCAATGAGCACAAATATATAAGAGGACAACTTAGCTCACAATACTTCTCTGCTTCCCCATACAAAACTCTCATTGACCTTGCACCTCTGTTCCCCATGTATTAGTCATATAATATACTAGGAGTCTAATAGAATGTGTGTAATTTATTAAGCCAGTATTTATCACAAATATGCAGAACTAAATTATCTCAGTATATGACTATATGAGGAGTCCAAGGGATCTTCAGAGGAGAAGATTTGAAAAATGGATGTTTGGGGCACACACCGTGGGTGACTTGGATGTAACCGCGGACACCGTTTAAAATAATGAAGTGGATTTTATTCAGAACCAACGACGCATTTCAGGAGCTTGTGCTCCCTTTGTCAAGAGACTTGACAAAGGGAGCACAAGCTCCTGAAACGCGCGGTCTGTTCTGAACAAAATCCTCTTTGTTATTTTAAACCATGTCGGCGGTTACATCCGAGTCACCCACGGTGTGTGCCCCAAAGATCCATTTTTCAAATCTTCTCCTCTGAAGATCCCTTGGACTCCTGGTATCGAGATCCGATTGCTAATACGGACCTGGGTCGGTGGCAGCCCCAGCTAACTGTCACAAGGCACTACGAGGTGTTGGGCTCTAAGTTCAACACTGCAAAGTAAGCAAGTTTTCATCCTATGCACCTACACCTGTCCGACCAAGGATAACGGCTCTAGGCAGCGCCTTCCCCTTGTTCGGGTTTTTCCACATATTCTATATGACTATATGGTGATTCTCCCATATGAGGCTGAGATTCCACACAACTTTTGTGTGGCATTTTTGGACAAATAAAAAAAAGACACAGAAAACTGCCCTTATGATTTTTTACTCCCAAGATGCAATTTTTGTTGAAATTTTTTTCCCCAAAAAAATTGTAGGTTTTAGAATAGGTATTTTTTTCTCTTTTGCTGTTTTATCTCCTGCATTTTATTTATTACAAGCCATGTGGTTCATTCATGTGAGTCATCATGTGTCTCAAGGATTTCTATTGTAGAACTGGGGGATAAACACCAGAGAAAATATCAATTTTAAATCCCCATTGTGTTTATCTTACCATTTTTTTATATCTCCAATAAAAATTTATGTCAAGTTTTTCTAAATAAAAATGCCATACTTTCAGCATGCTACAATTTTTGAAAAACACAACAAAAGGTTGGAAAACCAGCAAGAGAAAAACCCTGTGTTGGTCTGGTCATTCATATTTACCTATTGAGTCTGAGTTATGTGTGATGTCTGCAGCTCTCCATATTCTATTCCCTTTATTTCTAATTGATATAAATCAAGAAAAATATGAAAAACAATTGGAAAAATAAAGAGAAAATTAATTGAAAGGAGATGTCTGCAAATCACAGTTATTACCCCGAGGGGTTACTGAGTAGTATCTGAGCCAATCGATGGAACTTACCCTGTTTCTACCCTATCTTTTTTGTCTAAATGTACCCACAATAAGAACTTTATAATCTTCCTATGGCTTCATATTTCCTGCTTTTTACTAGTGATGAGCGGCAGGGGCTATATTCGAATTCACAATATTTTGCAAATATACTGATGATTATTCATCCTATGTTTGCGAAATTCGCATATTCGCTATGGTTGTTCACTTTTTTCATGCAAAAACTTGCATGAAAATTTCACATAAAAATTCACATAAAAATTTGCATGTGAAAAAAAAAACAAAAAAAAGAATATTTGTCATTACGAATATATATAACTATATTGTAAATGTTCACAAAATCGCTAAGTTCTGATATTCGCGATAAAAATTAGCATTATGAATATTCGTGCTCAACACTACTCTTTACATTGTGCTGTCAATGAATTGCTTCCTGTCTCAGCTCTACTACTCTTTCTTAGCATGCAACTCTCAGGAATGGCTCTTTTTTTAAACTAATGGTCTTTTTATATGAGTAGTCGTCGCCCGATACCAGGGTCCATCTAGTAGATTGGCGCTTATTAAAAGGAGCTTTTACTTGGCTCAATTATGGTGAGTTCAAGGCTGCATAAATGATCTCTGTTGGATAAACATTTGCTTCACACTCTTCAAAGATATCTCAGCTATCCGCCAACTAAAGAGCATTCACTTTTTTCATCAGCTGCATTGCATCTTTCACATGTCGTCTTTGGCCAATAATCATCCGATGTGAAAAACCTTAAACAGAGGGAGTCCTGAAGAAGTGCATCCCTATGCTCTAATATCCATTTATCAAACTCAATGGGGGTATTTATGAAGCATTTTACCCTTGTTTTTTTTTCCCGCAAAATTTCCACAATATTTTGGCGCATTGTGTTTTTTGCGAATTATGTAGTGACTTTTCATGTACGCTCATGTCCCGGTACTCTAGTTTGGAGTCAGGTTTTTGCAGTGGTCAGGAATTTCTGGAAATGCAACTTTTTTTTTTTTTTAAAAGGTGCAAAATTTGGTGCAACCCCTTTAACCTCTTAAGGATGCAGGGTGTACCTGTATGCCCTTCGCCTGCTCTCCTGCTGACGAGTTGACCCTGTGTCATAGCGGCACACCAGGCTGGAGCAATTCATCACAGATAACAATGCTATAGCATAGCATTGAACAGTGCTGTAGAGAATTCACTAAAACTTGGTACACATCTTTTTCTAATAAAAATATAGTAGAGATTGGGATGTCCCGATACTGTCAATCTCTGCAGCACAAGAATGAAACAGCAGAGCCCAGTTAACAGTTAAATCATACTTTACCTTGGCATTAGCCCAGCAGGAGGATCTTTAAATCTCTCAGCAATTTCCACAACCCTAGAGTAACATGATCAGAAGCTTTACCAAAAGTCTAATGCAAGTCTATCTCTTGCTTGCGTTATTTTAGAGCTGTGGAAGTTGCACAAGAGTTTTCAACATCCTGCCATCAGAGTAATGTCATGGTAAAGTATGATTTAACTGTCCAGCAGGCAGGTGCAGTCAATAATTATTGTAGAATCAGGGAGAGTGGACGGGGCAGGCGGAGATAATTATATTTGCAGGCTGAGAAAAAAGTGGAGGAGAGAAAACATCAGTGCTGGGGTAGGGAAAGTGCATGGCAACGCTGCTGCAGTGAGGAATGCAGGAAGGACGAACTTCCCGGGTCAACATAAACCAGGAAGGGGGCGTTTTGACCACTGCACGAAGCAGCGGCTGACACGCCCCCTCAATACAACTCTATGGCAGAGCCGGAGCGCTGCCTTCGGCAATCTCCGGCTCTACCATAGCGATGTATTGAGGGGGTGTGTAAGCCGCCGCTTCCTGTGGTGGTCGACACCCGCTATCTGGCCAGCGAGCCGGAGCCCCGTACAGGAGATCACAGGGGGTCCGACTGATGGGGCCCCCCGTGATTTGAAACTTATTCCCTATCCTTAGGATAGGGGATACGTTTTTCAGCACTGGACTACCCCTTTAAACAGCTAAACTAACAAATAACTAAAATATTAATTCTAGCTCCTGTATATCTCCACACATCTCTGCATGAGCCTTCCTTGGCCTACTTACATAGGACTGATATTAGCTGCACAGTCCATATTCATAAAAATGCATACATAATATACTCATCTCTCCCAGTCCCCTGCAGCTCCAAATTTTTTACTGACCTATGCTTCTTCGGCGTTCCTGTGACGTACTGACCCCAAAGGACCTGCCCACTCAGCCAATCAATGACTGAGGCGGGACACTGCTGCAGCCACTGATTGGTTGGGAGGATCAATTCATGTGGAGTCAGGTGGTCACAGGAACGCAGAAGAAGCAGAGGAGGACGGAGGCATCAATATGGCAGCTGCAGATGATCCGGAGAGGTGAGTATTGTTTTCTTTTTTTCTCCATCCCCAGCCATGGAACAAATTTTTCTTTTCCACAGACAATTCATTTAATGTCAAACCCTGCACCACATGTGTTAAAGACCCCATCTCCATGCAACCATCTTGTTTTACTTAATCAAGTTACTACATTTTTATATCTGTAAATGCTTTTCAAAAGAGGGATTCATTTAAGTGTATTCAACCATCATGCAATAATTAAATTCAATGCCTTTTGTGTTCATCCTGAAACATTTACTTAAATACATTAGTGTATTATCTTCCTGGCTTCCTTCAGTGCGTTGGAGCCTTACTTTCTATTACTATAAAAAAAAAATTCCAGGATACAGACTTATGCAAACCAGGGAGATTGCTGAGCTGTGTCACACAACTGATCCAGACGGTCCATGGTCAAGTGGCACAAGCCGCAGCTATAACAACTACAGAAATGTTTATAGTGAAAGTCACAGGAATCACATAAGTCTCAAGGCATGAAATACAACAAAGGCAAGAAAAACCCATTATATAATAGATATCAATCATTCTGTGCTGGAACACTGAGGCAGCTGCTTTATGCAATATTTTCAGCACAGTATTTAGCAATGCATTGATTTATTTTATTAGTCATCTACAAACTCCAGTTGTTTTTGGGAGACATGGCTAGGCAGTAATATAGCTCTATTCACAAAATAAATCACTAAATAAAAAAAAATGGTTTACACTGATTGGTATAGCACAGCAGATCAGACTCTGCCTCATCAGCTTCTGTAGCCATGACAATGGAGGACATTATCAGACCTTCGTTTGCCATGGCTACCATCGACGCCCTATGATCGCTTTGCCGGGCGTCAATGAGAAGCACAGGAAACCTTCTCCCTCTGTCACTCTAATAGATGGTATGGTCACACTGACTGCAGCATCTATATGGTTAACTGTGGTGGGCTCCTCCAATGCGTCACTCTACTCCTCCAATCGGAGATGGAGTAGAGGAGGAGACACTGCTCCCGCCTCCCATTCAAATCCTATTGGTCTGTCACAGACAAATAATGTTGGGCGCAAATATTCGCATTTCGAATTTTTATTGCGAAAATCGCAAATTCGCGAATATTGCGAATATATACGATATATATTCTAAATTGTGAATATTCATTTTTTTCGCATCTGTGAATATTCATATATGTGAATGTTCGCATATGCGAATATTTGTATATGCCTTCTTAAAGGGACCCTGTTATCACTTTCATGCTGCCTGAGTTATCAGGGTGGTCCCTAGGGGCTTTTGCCTATCCTGCTGATTTGATAGATCTCCCCGTGTACCCAAACAAGGAGCTGGTGGGATGGGGAGAAGCCTCTGGGGACCACCCTAATGACTCCGTTCGGGCCACATGAAAGTGATCACAGGTTCCTTTTACCAGAGCTGGGAGTTACTTAGCACAAGGTACCCATGTTACTCCAGTCTTGGCATGGCCATTTATTTGTATAGGCACCATGTGATGCTTTATTTGTATTGCAGCAGGTATAGAGATATTGTGACGCAGCTGCTAGAGGGGGAGGGATTGTCTTGGAGCATCTGGAGGTAGAGAACTGACTTAAGGAAGAATATGAATTCTTGAGAAAATAGCATATCCCAATGGAGGAATATTTTGTACAATAAAATGGTAAAATTAACATCAGATGTATTTTAACACTCAATTATTCCTGCCAACTCTGTGTTTCTCTAATGAATTAGTTATACATCTGTTGTAATGTTTATCTATCACAGATCCTTGAAGTGAGAGAGATAAGTATTCACTTTGATTTGTGGCAGTATGCTTACACATCTGGCTCCAGTTTAATAATAAATGTGAGATGTGAGAATAGTACTCAGGAATCTACTGACTTGACCATTTCAATGTACTACTTGGAATAGCCTATTGTAGTGTGGAATAGACAGTGGCACCCTGAAGTTTATTTATTATTTTAATATTATTTTTATTTTAAGATTATAATCTCTATTTTTATTTTATTGTGAATAGTGGGTTGCAATAATATTAAAATAAAAATAGTAAAATTTAAATATTACATTGCAACATTTCTTTATTGCTCCAATGCATTAAAGTAATAATAATTTAAAAAAAAATAAATAATACTTTGCAAATAGTTCAATACATCAGGATTGGGAAAATATTACTTTAGTAGTAATTTACTGACTCGACCCATTCAATATACTACATGGAATAGCCTATTGTAGAATCGAATAGATAGAGGCATCCTAAAGGTTATTTATGTTTTAATATTATTATCAGGATTATTACCATTATTTTTTTATATATATATTATTGCAACCTATTATTTTAATATTATTTTTATTTTAATATTATTATTATTTTTGTTTTAATATTACATCTGCTACAATTCTTTATTGCTCAATAACTTAAAGTAATAATAATAATAATAAAAAAAAAACTACTCTGAAAATAGTTAAATAAATTAGGATGTGAAAATACCATATTTATCGGGGTATACCACGCACCGGCCTATAACACGCACCCTCATTTTACCAAGGATATTTGGGTAAAAAAAAAGTTTTTTACCCAAATATCCTTGGTAAAATGAGGGTGCGTGTGTGTGCATGCGTATACCCCGATACACCCCCAGGAAAGGCAGGGGGAGAGAGGCCGTCGCTGCCCGCTTCTCTCCCCTGCCTTTCCTGAGGTCTAGAGCCCTGCTGCCGCCGCTTCTCTCCTGCTGGCTATCGGCGCCGCTGCCCATTCTCTCCCCCTGACTATCGGTGCCGGTGCCCCATTGCCGGCGCCGATAGCCAGGGGGAGAGAAGCGGCGCCGGCAATGGGGAAGTGGCGCCGATAGCCAGGGGGAGAGAAGGGGCAGCGGCACCCATTGCCGGCGCTGCTGCCCCGTTGCTTCCCCCATCCCCGGTTGTATAATTACCTGTTGCCGTGCAGCGCATAGCAACGACGCAGGGGATGCACACCGGAGGCCTGAAGCAGCGAGGACCTGACCCCGGCAACAGGTAATTATGCAATCGGGGATGGGGGAGGCAACAGGGCAGCGCCGCCGGCAATGGGTGCCCCTGCCCCTTCTCTCCTCCTGTCTGTCGGCGCTGCTGCCCCATTGCCGGCGCCGCTTCTCTCCTCCTGGCTATCGGCGCCAGCAATGGGGCATGATAGTCAGGGGGAGAGAACGGGCAGCAGCGCCGATAGCCAGGGGGAGAGAAAGGCCGGCAGCAGGGCTATAGACCCCAGGACAGGCAGGGGCAGAGAAGCCGGCAGCACTGGCGGTCTCTGCACCTGCAAAGCCGCTGCAGTTCATTGATTTAAAGCGCCCACTTTAAATCATTGAACTGCAGTGGCTTATCGGCGTATAACACGCAGGTAGACCTTAGGCTAAAAATTTTAGCCTAAAAAGTGCGTGTTATACGCCGATAAATACGGTACTATATAGGAATCTACTGACTCGACCCTTTCAATATATTACTTGGAATAGCCTATTATAGGGTGGAATAGACAGATGCATCCTGAAGGTTTTTTTTATCACTTTTATATTTTAATATTTTTATTTCAATATTATTGTTTCTTGAATATTATTGCAACCAATATTAAAATTGAAATAATGATATTCAAACAAAAAATGATATTAAAATATTACATTTGCAACATTTCTTTATTGCTCCATTGCAATAAAGTAATAAACAAAATAACTTTTCAACTAACTAGTCCACTTTAACACTAACTCCCTAGACCTGTCTACATTATCCTTCCTGGGTTTCTGTTCGCTGTCATACCATTAAAATCATAAACCCGTCCAGGTAGGATTCTCCAGGCCACACTCACTTCCTGCACACCAAACGGCCCCTCCAGTCATACCACAGCTCGGAGAGGTAGTCTCTGGCCGTTTCTAGCCCCTCCATTTGCAATGCTCTGACACACTACTGACCGAGGAATGGCTAGACCCTCCCCGGACATGTGACCTCCACTGTGCGGTTATAACTGTTTCTTTTTTTTTTCTTTCTTGCGCTATTCCCATCACTGTGAACTGTGACCTGTTTCAAGCATTGTCTATCTGTCGATTTACACTTGTTCCATTGTTAAAATTCAATAAACCTTTACTTTGAAAAAAAAAAAAAAAAATAACTTTGCAAATAGTTCAATAAATCCGGATTGGGAAAACACTACTTAGGAATCTACTGACTTGACCCTTTCAATATACTACTGTACTTGGAGTAGCCTATTGTATGATGGAATAGACAAAGGCATCCAGAAGGTTATTTATAATTTTAATAGTTTTATATTGTTTTTTTTTTTATCTTATTATTATTTTTTTAATAGGTTGCAATAATACTAAGATAAAATTTAATAATATTAAAATAAAAATAATATTAAAATATTAAAATAATACTACTTGGAATAGCCTATTATAGGGGGGAAGGTGGAATAGACAGAGGCATCCTGAAGGATAGTTAGTATTTTTATATTATTGCTACTGGTAGAAAAATAATAATATTAAAATAAAAATAATATTAAAATAATACATTTGCAACATTTCTTTATTTTGATATTTTTATTTTTTATTTCAATACTATTATTATTATTTTTATTTTAATATTACTATTATTATTCTACCAGTAGGTAGGTTGCAATAATATTAACATAATAATAAAATTAATGATAATAAAATTTATAATAATAATAATAATAATAATAATAATAAAATAAATAAGCATAATATTAAAATAATTAATTTGCAACATTTCTTTATTGCTCCAAAGCATTAAAATAATAACAATAAACTTTGCAAATAGTTTTGATAAAAAACCCTGTTGATTTGTGTACTCAGCCTTTATATAGGTTTAGTTGTCTCCTTGACTACAGACTACAAAACAAACCCTGTGTGTGGTCAGACCTCTTCAACTATTAAGTATTTTTAAATCTATTGTCTAGTAAATTTTACCTGTCCTATTTTATTTGTAAGTGTTGCAACAACCCTTGCACTTTATTAAAGAACCAATACTACTTTCATTGATATAACCCGTGGTGCGTAGATGAATCATAAGCTCAAGCTAGCACAGCTCATAACACTTTGAAGTGCAATCCAAAAGCTTGAATGATGTCACGCTGCCCTTCTGGGCCCATTGCAAAGAATATTTTCACCTAAAATGGAAAATGTAAGATGTATTAGTCTAGTCACAGTAGTATAATTTGTAATTCAATACATAGAAGTTTGCACCTGACATATGTGTGATGTTAGCTATGAATCCTGTGAAGTGTACAACAATGTATAGAAATACAGTGCAATAAAAAAAAAAATAGTCAAATAATTTCCAACCTCCATTGAAATATAAAAACCTCTAAGTAATCTCATATCTTTATGTACAGTTCTTTTGTGAAGTCTTTTACTTCAAGGCTCAGCAGTTTGTGCTGCAGACTTCTCCTTATGTTTCTACTCATTATCCCCTCTGTATTGATCACGGAATCTGAGGGGTTAATTGCGGACATCCGCACGATTGCGGAAGTCGGCCATTACCGGCGGGTCCCCGGCTGCTGCTAGCAGCCGGAACCTGCCGTGTATGACGCGAGCACCGTTCCGATGCTCGTGGTCATACACAGGACGTAAATGTACGCGCGAAGTACCACCAAACCAGGACATACATTTACGTCTGTGGTCTGTGGTCTTTAAGCGGTTAGGTAACAGGGAACACTCAATGTCTTCTTTGTTACAGATATAGAGGGTCTTCAGCATGGGCAGAGTCACTATTTCTATAAGCCTAAAGCCACCACACTTCCTGGATATGTTCCCTGTAAACCATTCTGTCTGAGATACATGGCTCATTTGGCCTCTGTTGTCTTCTATGGCTGCTTGATATTCTTTGCCATCCTTCTCTCTAATTGCCTACATCTCCCAGCAATCATTGCAGCTCTGCTCTGCCAGCACCCACCTTGCTGCTCTGAGCAGCAGAGGGAGATCCAGTGTCTGACTGGCTGAGGCTGCACACACCTCCCAGTTCTCAGCACTAAAGAGAGCATGACTGTGTCTCTCAGGAGGGTGGGGACTACTTTATGAGAGGGATTTAAACAGAGAGGATGGCTGGATGATATAATTCCCTCACCTCAATCAACCAAAGAGGTACAGCCAAAGAGGGGAAACTGCTCTATATAGCTAATGAATTATATTTAGACAATTAAATAGGTTGGTGAGAGGAAGAGGATGGGCTATGAGTTTAGTCCCCCTGAGTACCCCTTTAACTAACAAGATCACTCAAAAACAGCTTTGAATCCCTTGTTTAAGTTATTTTAATTATCAAAGGGAATTTTCAAATTTATAAAATGATGTACATAAAGTCAAGGCCGTAAATGTTGGCACCCCTGAAATTTTTCTAGAAAATTAAGTAGATCTCACAGAGAAGGATTGCAGTAACACATGTTTTGCTATACACTTGTTTATTCCCTTTTTGTATATTGGAACTAAACCAAATAAAAGGTAGGAAAAATGCAAATTGGACAAAATGTCACACCAAACTCCAAAAATGGGCAGGACTAAATTATTGGCACCCTTAACTTAATATTTGGTTGCACACCCTTTGGAAAATAATAACTGAAATCAGTCGCTTCCTATAACCATCAATAAGCTTCTTACACCTCTCAGCCGGAATGTTGGACCACTATTCCTTTGCAAACTGCTCCAGGTCTCTCTTATTGGAAGGCGCCTTTTCTCAACAGCAATTTTAAGATCTCTCCACAGGTGTTCAATGGGATTTAGATCTGGACTCAATGCTGGCCACTTCAGAACTCTCCAGTGCTTTGTTGCCATCCATTTCTGGGTGCTTTTTGATGTATGTTTGGGGTCATTGTCCTGCTGGAAGACCCAAGATCTCAGATGCAAACCCAGCTTTCTGACATTGGGCTGTACAGTGGTAATCCACAGATTTCATGATGCCTTGCACACATTCAAGGTACCCAGTGCCGGAGGCAGCAAAGGAGCCCCAAAACATCATTGAACCTCCACCATATTTCATGGTAGGTACTGTGCTCTTTTCTTTGTAGGCCTCATGACATTTTTGGTCATTAGAATGATGTGCTTTACCAAAAAGCTCTATCTTGGTCTTATCTGTCCACAAGATTTTGGCTTTCTCAAGTTCATTTTGGCAAAGTGTCATCTTTTTTATGTCTCTGTGGCAGCAGTCTCCTGCCATAGCATTTCATTTCATTTAAATGTCGATGGATAGTTTAGGCTGACACTGATGCTCCCTGAGCCTGCAGGACAGCTGGAATATTTTTTGGAACTTGTTTAGGGCTGCTTATTCACCATCCGGACTATCCTGCATTGACACCTTTCTTCAATTTTTCTCTTCCGTCCATGTCCAGGGAGATTAGCTACAGTGCCATGGATTGCAAACTTCTTGATAATGTTGCGCACTGTGGACAGAGGTAAATCTAGATCTCTGGAGATAGACCTGTAACCTTAAGACAGTTCTCTTCTCCCCTTTCTGTTGTCCATGCTTAGTGTGGCACACACAGACACACAATGCAAAGACTAAGTGAACTTCTCTACTTTTTATTTGCTTTCAGGTGTGATTTTTATATTGCCCACACCTGTTATTTGCCCCAGGGGAGTTTAGAGGAGCATCGCATGCTTGCAACAATTAAAGTTTTCCACAATTTTGAAAGGGAGCCAGTAATTTTGTCCAGACCATTTTGGAGTTTGGTGCGACATTATGTCCAATTTTATTTTTTCCTCCCTTTTTTGGTTTAGTTCCAATACACACAAAGGGAATAATCATGTGTAGAGCAAAACATGTGTTACTGCAATCCTTTTCTGTGAGAAATACATTTATGGCCATGACTGTATAGTTTACAAACTGTAGGATTAGTCACTTTCTAATATAGGTTTCGTAGCTGAAATTTTTTTTTTAAGCCAGCTATAGATGTTGCATGATACAGCTCTTGATGTTTATCTTCTGCTTGCATGATATCTATTCATTGAACACCTCGTTGTTTTGTACTTTCTTCCCTTCTATCTCCCCCTACCATGAAATAATATCACATGTCCTACCTTTAGTTATCTCTAGTCTCCCCCCCCCAGGTTCACATGCTGGGCAGCAGCTCTTATAAGCATTATAACAGCAAGGAGAAAGTAAAGGGCTGCTGTAATTCACATATTCTCTGCTTGTAGTTTGAAGCTACCAAACAGCATTGACTCAATTTTTTATTCAAGCATAAAAACTTGCATTTAAACACTAAGATGTGAACTGAAATATCCAGCTCCATACACTGAAGGAAAGGGTGCAGAAATATTCAGAACAATATTCAGCACTATGCACTGAAATAAATGAGTTCTGTAATGAAACATAACATCTTATAACTGCAAGTTATAGATCACGTGGAGGTCCAACTGCTGAACTGTTGGTACCCCCCCCCCCCCCCCCCCCGCAATCTCCTGAAAGGGGCCCCTGCAGTCTGCTGGAAGTGGGCATGCCGACTCCAGCACAGAGCGGCGGCTGACACCCCCACTTCATGTATCCCATATTGATACACCAAGGGGGCGTGTCAGACGCAGCTTCCTTTGGGGGCCGGAACAGCCGCTTCCAGTACACTGCTGGGGCCTGTTCAGGAGATGGTGGAGGTTGGATCCGTCGCAATCTATAACTTATCCCCAAATCAATTCCATAATTTATTTGGCCTTTCCTCCAGCTGCCTGACACTAGGTGCAAAAGTTTGCTAAGTATTATATATTACTACATCATTGTACAGTTTTTCTCCTCTTCTTACAAGTGCGCGACCTTACATTCATCCATGTTAAACTTAATTTGCCATTTCTCCACCCAAGTCTAATATTATCCTCTACCGTGTTAATTACTCTGCATAGCTTAGTATCTTCTGCAAATATTGAAATTTGACTCTGTAAGCGGTCTACAAAGCTATTAATAAATATATCTCAAAGAATATTGGAACACTAAAACTTGTATTACTGTATTATTTTACATAGAGAAACCTCTTACGTTTGGTTGTTTTATAGTATTGCACATTTCTTTCTCAACCATATTGATGTTTATGATTATTCTCCTTTACACGCCTCTTTGATGGTTGAAATCCTGAGCAGCCATCTATGTAGTGAAGGCACATATTACACAGTATGCTTCATTAACACAGATGCATGGAATCTCAAATAATGTGTTTAATTTGCATAATTCGTAGCATTTTTCTCCTTTCCAATTCCTATTAAGTTCACAATGTTTCCCTATCATTTGCACATGATTCATTGTTATTACCAAAATGTGTGATTGTTTTTTTCTTTCATGATGCCCTGTACATGCAGAGTCATTTAATCTATGTAAATAGCGCATAAAACATTATAATGATATTCGAAACAGTGTTAGAAAGGTGCTGTATGAGGATAGAAATAAGGTCTTACTTTTTTGTCTTCAAGAAAAGCACCACTTATAGCCATAGCCTGTCCCTGCTATCACAGCACATTCACATTTATTTTTATACAGCCTATAGGAAACATTATGATGACAGAAGAGTGTTTGTTAATTTGCTAAATATTGGGGATTTCTAAAACATACATCAAATAAATAAAAGTATTTTCTTTTTATTAATAGCACTTTTACCAAATCAAATGAGATCAAATCAAATGAAAAATATGAAATCATCAAGTCTATAGATAAAAAAAAAAAAAAAATTTGAAAATTAAATTTGGCTCCAACGTGGAAAGGATTAAAAAAAAACTTTCCAAGGTGGAAACCCAGTATGGAGTGTAGTGAAAGATGTTAGTTGTTCTCAGTTAGCTGAGTGTAAAATTTGGTGCAAGTGTAAAAAAAATATATAATGGTTACAAAACAAACAATAAGGGTAGACTAAGGTAGGTTTTAAAGCATCAGAATAGATAACTAAAAACAATGGGCCATGAAAATAGAAAATTTACTAAAACTGACATAACAGACAAAATAGACAAAACATGACTCAGTAATTGTAACAGAATTACACAACTTTGTTTGAATGAAATGGTATTAAATATAAAAAAACAAAACAAAACAATAATAAGCAACACTAACACCTAAACAGAAGAATACATTGTTACAGAGCTAAAGAGATGCGATCATGGAGAGTGGAGGATTAGATTAAAGTGATATTCAGAGATGAACTTTTGTCTAGAGTTGCTTTATTGAAATTTAAAGATGACTGCTTGGTAAAAACAACATTTCCCTATTCTTTTATGATATAGGGTTGCATGCCAAGCTAAAGCACCAGAATAAATTGCAATCATAACCTGAACAGTCAGTGCACAGGTATACATAGACAGGATAATAATAAAAGGTCTGATGATGATGATGATGATTAAGTTATTTTCCAGGATAATATGCATCTAAGCATAGAGCAAAAAGCCAAGGAAAATTAAGACTAATCTCTAACCAGAACAAAACAAGATTACAGTGGGATAAAGAGAATTGTGGAGAGTGTATAATTGGATGAAAGTGATATACAGTGATAAAACCAGTTGATTAAAGAGATGATGGTAACATTTTTATCTGGGGCAGTTCTTACAAAACTTACATATAAAGATGTCATCCTGAAGTAAACAATTCTTTAGCACACATATATGATATGTGGTTGCTGCCATATAAGCCTGAGAAGGAGCTACATACATGGGTTTGCAGTATTCTACACTGCTCAAAAAAATAAAGGGAACACTAAGATAATACATCCTAGATCTGAATGAATGAACTAATCATAATAAATACTTTTGTCTTTACATAGTTGAATGTGCTGACAACAAAATCACACAGAAATTATCAATGGAAATCAAATGTCCATGGAGGTCTGGATAGGGAGTCACACTCAAAATCAAAGTGGAAAACCACACTACAGGCTGATCCAACTTTGATGTAATGTCCGTAAAACAAGTCAAAATGAGGCTCAGTAGTGTGTGCGGCCTCCACGTGCCTGTATGACCTCCCTACAACTCCTGGACAGTCTGTGGTGCAACGTGGCGTTGTTGGATGGAGCAAGACATGATGTCCCAGATGTGCTCAATCGTATTTAGGTCTGGGTAACGGGCGGGCCAGTCCATAGTATCAATGCCTCTCTCTTGCAGGAACTGCGGACACACTCCAGCCATATGAGGTCTAGCATTGTCTTGCATTAGGAGGAACCCAAGGCAAACCCCACCAGCATTTGGTCTCAGAAGGGGTCTGAAGATCCCATCTCGGTACCTAATGGCAGTCAGGCTACCTCTGGAAAACACATGGAGGGCTGTGCGGCCCCCAAAGAAATGCCACCCCACACCATTACTGACCCAACGCCAAACAGGTCATGCTGGAGGATGCTGCAGACCACAACGTTCTCCATGGCATCTCCAGACTCTGTCACGTCTGTCACATGTTCTCAGTGTGAACCTGCTTTAATCTGTGAAGAACACAGGGCGCCAGTGACGAATTTGCCAATCTTGGTGTTCTCTGGCAAATGCCAAACGTCCTGCACGGTGTTGGGCTGTTAGCACAACCCCCCCCTGTGGACGTCGGGCCCTCATACCACACACCTGGAATCTGTTTCTGACCATTTAAGTGTACACATGCACATTTGTGGCCTGCTGGAGGTCATTTTGCAGGGCTCTGGCAGTTCTCCTCCTGCTCCTCCTTGCACAAAGGTGGAGGTAGCGGTCCTGCTGCTGGGTTGTTGCCCTCCTACGGCCTCCTCCATGTCTCCTGATAGCACCGATGTACTGGCTGTACTGGCTTGTCTCCTGATAGCACCTCCACACTCTGGACACTACGCTGACAGACACAGCAAACCTTTTTGCCACAGCTCGCATTGATGTGACATCCTGGATGAGCTGCACTACCTGAGCCACTTGTGTGGGTTGTAGACTCCGTCTCATGCTACCACTAGAGTGAAAGAACCGCCAACATTCAAAAGTGACAAAAACTTCAGCCAGGAAACATAGGAACGGAGAAGTGGTCTGTGGTAACCACCTGCAGAACCACTTCTTTATTGGGGTGTCATGCTAATTGTCTATAATTTCCACCTGTTGTCTGTTCCATTTGCACAACAGCATGTGAAATTGATTGTCAATCAGTGTTGATTCCTGAGTGGACAGTGTGATTTCACAGAAGTGTGATTGACTTGGAGTTACATTGGGTTGTTTAAGTGTTTCCTTAATTTTTTTGAGCAGTGTATTTTTTTTCCCTTTAACTGATCTGGAAAAACATCTGCCATTTGTTTAAGGAATTCTTCCTAAAGCCAGAATGTTCAGCCATGTCACATCTGGGATTTGTGTATTTGCTATAAAGAAAAAAAAAAGTGCGCACTTCCAGTTAGTGTGGAAATTCCTTTATTTTTTCATTTTATCATCATTTTATTGTCATCCATGCTCTGCATAGAGTGTTAAATAGGACTGCTGTAGACATAAGACAACCAATTAAACTAAGTGCAGTCTTTTAATATGATGGGAATGACCTGCTAAACACTGATGAGATATTGTTATCTACGCAGTCCGGAAGTTATCCGATGCATGCACATGGCAAACAAACAAGGCACACCATCCAAAGCCCAGGTGCACCCAGCTTGATGCATAGGGCACATCTCACCTTTGACACCCATATATGTGTCATGAACTGGGGTTAGCCATGCAGAATTATTTGTCACTGCCACTCCTCCAACCTTGTATCACCTCCCCCCCTGTCAAACTGCTATGACTTGTGACCACCTATGAAGTGGCATATAACTGTTTAAATGCCGCTGTCAGTTTTGACAGAGGCATTCAAACAGGTAAAATAGTCTTCACAGAGCGATCTCTGTGCTGGTTATTAGCAGATGCCCTTGGCTGCTGAAACCAACCAGGTGCTGTGTCATTAACAGGTTAATAAGCATTTTTACAAATTAGGGGGGGGGGGGGGGTTATACTCAGGAAGTGAATAGATGGAAAACACTGTCTTAATACTGTGTTTCGATAACTTTTTCAGTGAACAAAGTTTAAGTGCACGTGTATTTCCCAGTTGAGAATATAGCTCAATGCTGAGGCTCAAATTTGTTGCCAGCTGCATCTTCATAAACAGAAAGGGCCCGCTGTCCTTGACCTAAATATTCAGATCTTTGCATATCATTTCTCAGAAAATATACATAATAATCCTTTTTTGACAGTCAAGATTGAAAAGACATAAAAAATTAAAACCTGAAAAGATGTGTCAAGCTGAATTCCCAGGCATTGGAATAACATAGAGATGTTACTGGGCAATTGGCCAGATCCTGCTGCATGTGTGCACAAAATGACTCCAATTTAAGAAGATAATCTTGTTAAAATCAATCTGATCATTATCTCATTACCAGTCAGGTAGAGAAAAAAAAAAAAAAAGTTGGAACATAACCACTAGTATTATATCATGTATGTCCGGTCATCTGACAACACTGAAAAGTTCCAGTAAATCTTATAGGATCTACATCATAAAGATCTTGCTTTCATTTTTTTGTCATATGGATAATCATCAGGACCCCCCATTGAAGACTATCAAGTAGTCATTTTATAATCTCCAATATTATGGTTTGGAGATTTAAAATCTTTTTATCCTTGCTGTAACTGAAACCTAGAAATCTCTCAGCTCTAAAGGATTTATAGGGCTTAGGTTTAGAGGTGCGGCCAGCGTGTCCACATAACTGTGGCACGCATGCCCGTCTCCAAACCTCAATGCACACACATTTCTGCCCCCGAGTAGCCCTGTGTGGGTGTTGATTGGAGAATACATATGCACTGTGTGTGTGTGACCTTACCCTAAAGTGTAATTGTCATTACAAACAAGCATAAATAAATAATACTAGCAAATGTAAAGTATTCTGCAGTAAAATGCTTCATTCTTCATGTATCAGGCTCCTTTCTTTATTTCCCTTCCTTCTTATCTGTTCATTCAATTATCAGTAAGAAAATCTATTAGAGCTGAGAGTACATGGAATTTCTGCTTCACTGAGGGATCGTGTTACACTGCCCATAGAAGTCAATGGAGAAGGGTGGAGGAGGATGGATATAGAAGGAAGGAAGGAAGTGCAGTGAAAGAGAAACACAAGCAGAGACGCTGTTTACTTTCTGTCTTACTTTAGAGCTGGATACACAGCTTACACTGCTCAGTACTGCTCTATAAATCCTCCATGCTACTGTGGCTTCTGAGGGTTTGCTGAAGAGAGGTAAGGTAGCAGAATCTCCTGTTATTTGTGCGTCCTATCTATAGAGAATATGTTAGTAGCTAGTCTACACCTACTCTCAAGCTGGGCTAAGGGAAAGATGACAGAGACAGAGCCTGCGAAGGGGGGAAACTTGTTAAAATATCTTTAAAAAAAGATACATAATGCCCACAAATAGCGCTACTCCTTAGTTTATGCTGAAAGGATATCTGAAATTACATGTATGCTTGAAAGAGATTGGCGGCATCGCTTGCACAGTTAGTATATGTCTTACTATTAAAAAGTTAAGTGACTATAGGAGCTTTTACATAGGTCATGTCGACCCACAGGGATGAACTGACAAACAAGCAAATGAGCATTTGTTGGCTTGATCTCGTCTTTTATGTGCACATAAAAATCCTATGTAAACAGGAAATGTACTTCTTACAAAGGATGGCGTCTAGTGAAGCGGGGGTCTGAATGAATGATCGTAAAGTAGATTGTTCGAGCCCTCCTGATAATTACATGGTGTAAAAGTGAAAGCAATGAGTGCCAATTAACTTCCTATGTCATTGATCAGCACTTGTATGGACAGTCCATCTGCCTGTGTTAAAGGTCCCTTTCTCATAATTTGTCCTTATCAATTTGTGTGATTTTCCCAGCTTATCTGTTACGTGTTCTGCAAGATAGGGGAATATGTTAACAATTGCGGCACAATTATAGAGGCAGCTGTGATGTATCAGATGACCGCCATATAAAAAATTATCCTTGTTCGTACATAAACATACTCATACAAACTATTACATGTAAGCCTCTTGTATATACAGCTTGTAACTGCTGGAACTTCAAAAACTCCAAAACTGGGCCCACTTCTCCACTGAGAGCACTACGGCTACCATCTTTACATGTTATGTATTAGTCCCTGCAGTGACAGTTAGCTCAGCCAATCACCAGCTGAGGCGGGACACCACTTTGGCCAGTGATTGAGCAGGCTGTAACTTTCTAGACTAGTTCTTCATGGAAGGTGGAGGCAAGAGCCCTCAGTGGAGAGTCAGGCCCAGTTCTGGAGATCATGGGGGTCCCAGCAGTCAGACTCCCAATCACACACCCCCTCCCTTAGTTTTTCATAACTGTAATATCTCTTTAACATTACGTCTAGATTACTGCCCTTACCCAAATCACAGGTGCACAAAAATTTTTTAGCCGGTTGGGCTCCCCATGTACATTAATGAATCTTGGGCAATCATGAATATATCATCACTGGCTCTCAACCACCTTTTAACATAGTAACATAGTAACATAGTTCATAAGGTTGAAAAAAGACCAGAGTCCATCAAGTTCAACCTATATCCCTAATGACTCCCTACTGAGTTGATCCAGAGGAAGGCAAAAAACCCTCATACTAGAGGTAAAAATTTGTTCCCAAATCCAAATATGGCAGTCAGAATAAATCCCTGGATCAACGTTATGTCCCTATAAATCTAGTATACATAACCGGTGAGACCCCTTTTGAACTCTTTTACAGAGTTCACCATGACCACCTCCTCAGGCAGAGAATTCCACAGTCTCACTGCTCTTACAGTAAAGAATCGCCGTCTGTGCTTGTGCAGAAGCCTTCTTTCCTCTAGACGTAGAGGATGTCCCCTTGTTATAGATACAGTCCTGGGTATAAATAGATCTTGGGAGAGATCTCTGTACTGTTCCCTGATATATTTATACATAGTTATTAGGTCACCCATAAGCCTTCTTTTTTCTAAACTAAATAACCCTAATTCTGATAATCTTTCTGGGTACTGTAGTCCTCCCATTCCCTGTATTACCCTGGTTGCCCGTCTTTGAACCATCTCCAGCTTCACTATATCTTTCTTGTACACTGGTGCCCAGTACTGTACACAGTATTCCATGTGTGGTCTGACTAGTGATTTGTACAGCTGTGGAATTATCTCCTTTTCATGGGCATTGATGCACCCCATGATTTTATTTGCCTTGACCGCAGCTGCCCGACACTGGTCACTGCAGCTAAATTTACTGTTAACTAAGACTCCCAAGTCCTTTTCCACATCAGTTGTCCCAAGTGTGCTCCCATTTAATACACAATCCCAGCCCGGATTTTTCCTTCCCATGTGCATTACCTTACATTTATCAGTGTTGAACCTCATCTGCCACTTCCCAGGCCAAGCCTCCAACCTATCCAGATCCATTTGTAACAGTGCACTGTCCTCTATAGTGTTTAGGATCATCTGTTTAGGATCATCTGCAAAGATTGCTACTTTACTATTCAACCCCTCTACAAGGTCATTAATGAATATATTAAATAGAACCTGACCCAAAACTGACCCCCTGTGGTACCCCACTAGTAACAGTCACCTAATCAGAATAAGTACCATTAATAACCACACTCTGTTTCCTATCACTGAGCCAGTTACTTACTTACACACATTCTCCACCAGCCCAATCCCTCTCATTTTATGCACCAACCTTTTATGTGGCAACGTATGAAATGCTTTGGAAAAATCCAGATATACAACATCCAGCAATTTCCCCTGGTCCAGTCTGGAGCTCACCTCTTCATAAAAGCTGATCAGGTTAGTTTGACAGGACTGATCATTAACCCCTTAAGGACAAAGGACGTACCGGTAGGTCCTTGGTCCTGCTCTCCTGATATAACGCGGGGTTACACAGTAACCCCGCGTCATATCACGGCGGGCCCGGTGTCATAGTGAAGCCGGGACCTGCCTCTAATAGCGTGCAGCGCCGATCGCGGCGCCGCGCGCTATTAACCCTTTAGCCGCGCGCTCAGAGCTGAGCCGCGCGGCTAAAAGCGAAAGTGAAAGTTGCCGGCTAGCTCAGTCGGGCTGTTCGGGATAGCCACGGCTAATCGCGGCATCCCGAACAGCTGACAGGACAGCGGGAGGGCCCCTACCTGCCTCCTCGCTGTCCGATCGCTGAATGACTGCTCAGTGCCTGAGATCCAGGCATGAGCAGTCATGCGGCAGAATCGTTGATCACTGGTTTCTTATGAGAAACCAGTGATCAATGATGAAAATCAGTGTGTGCAGTGTTATAGGTCCCTATGGGACCTATAACACTGCAAAAAAAAAGTGAACAAAAAAAAGTGAACAAAGATCATTTAACTCCTCCCCTATTAAAAGTTTGAATCACCCCCCTTTTCCAATAAAAAAAAAAAACACAGTGTAAATAAAAATAAAAATAAACATATATGGTATCACCGCGTGCGGAAATGTCCGAACTATAAAAATATATCATTAATTAAACCGCTCGGTCAATGGCGTGCGCGCAAAAAAATTCCAAAGTCCAAAATAGTGGATCAATAAGTCCCATCAATGCAAAAATGGTACCGTTAAAAACTTCACATCACGGCGCAAAAAATTAGCCCTCATACCGCCCCATACACGGAAAAATAAAAAAGTTATAGGGGTCAGAAGATGACAATTTTAAACGTATTAATTTTCCTGCATGTAGTTATGATTTTTCCAGAAGTACGACAAAATCAAACCTATATAAGTAGGCTATCATTTTAATCGTATGGACCTACAGAATAAAGATAAGGTGTCATTTTTACCGAAAAATGTACTACGTAGAAACGGAAGCCCCCAAAAGTTACAAAACGGCGTTTTTTTTTTCAATTTTGTCGCACAATGATTTAATTTTTCCGTTTCACCGTAGATTTTTGGGCAAAATTACTGATGTCATTA
This sequence comes from Hyla sarda, assembly GCF_029499605.1. Taxonomy (NCBI): domain Eukaryota; kingdom Metazoa; phylum Chordata; class Amphibia; order Anura; family Hylidae; genus Hyla; species Hyla sarda. Next base: position 277,708,003 of record NC_079194.1, on the reverse strand, counting down.
TAAAGTAGAATTGGTGGCGCAAAAAATAAGCCATCATATGGATTTTTAGGTGCAAAATTGAAAGAGTTATGATTTTTTAAAGGCAAGGAGCAAAAAACGAAAATCCAAAAACGGAAAAAACCCCGGTCCTTAAGGGGTTAATAAACCCATGCTGATATGGAGTCATATATTTATTTTCATCAAAATATTCCAAAATAGCATCTCTTAGAAAACCCTCAAACAATTTACATACAGCAGAGGTTAAACTAACAGTCCTATAATTCCCAGGGTCACCTTTTGTCCCCTTTTTAAATATTGGCACCACATTTGCCATGCACCAGTCCTGGGGAACAGTCCCTGTTACTATAGAGTCCCTGAATATTAAAAATAGAGGTCTGTCTATTACATTACTTAATTCCTTTAGAACACGGGGGTGAATGCCATCTGGACCTGGTGATTTGTCTATTTTGATTTTTTGTAGGTGGCACTGTACTTCTTCCTGGGTTAGACAGGTGACCTGTACTGGGGAGTTTACCATATCTCGCTGTATTTCACCTGGCATTTCATTTTCCTCGGTGAATACAGTGGAGAAGAATTTGCTTAATATATTTGCTTTTTCCTAATCCCCGTTTATAATTTCTTCCTCATCATTTTTTAACCCCTTAAGGACGCAGGACGTAAATGTATGTCCTGGTGAGGTGGTACTTAACGCACCAGGACGTACATTTACGTCCTAAGCATAACCGCGGGCATCGGAGCGATGCCCGTGTCATGCGCGGCTGATCCCGGCTGCTGATCGCAGCCAGGGACCCGCCGGCAATGGCCGACGCCCGCGATCTCGCGGGCGTCCGCCATTAACCCCTCAGGTGCCGGGATCAATACAGATCCCGGCATCTGCGGCAGTTCGCGATTAAAATGAACGATCGGATCGCCCGCAGCGCTGCTGCGGGGATCCGATCATTCATAACGCCGCACGGAGGTCCCCTCTCCTGCCTCCGTGCGGCTCCCGGCATCTCCTGCTCTGGTCTGTGATCGAGCAGACCAGAGCAGGAGATGACCGATAATACTGATCTGTTCTATGTCCTATACATAGAACAGATCAGTATTAGCAATCATGGTATTGCTATGAATAGTCCCCTATGGGGACTATTCAAGTGTAAAAAAAAATGTAAAAAAATGTAAAAGTAAAAGTAAAAAAAAAGTGAAAAATCCCCTCCCCCAATAAAAAAGTAAAACGTCCGTTTTTTCCTATTTTACCCCCAAAAAGCGTAAAAAACATTTTTTATAGACATATTTGGTATCGCCGCGTGCGTAAATGTCCGAACTATTAAAATAAAATGTTAATGATCCCGTACGGTGAACGGCGTGAACGAAAAAAAATTTTAAAAGTCCAAAATTCCTACTTTTTTAATACATTTTATTAAAAAAAAAATTATAAAAATGTATTAAAAGTTTTTTATATGCAAATGTGGTATCAAAAAAAAGTACAGATCATGGCGCAAAAAATGAGCCCCCATACCGCCGCTTATACGGAAAAATAAAAAAGTTATAGGTCATCAAAATAAAGGGATTATAAACGTACTAATTTGGTTAAAAAGTTTGTGATTTTTTTTAAGCGCAACAATAATATAAAAGTATATAATAATGGGTATCATTTTAATCGTATTGACCCTAAGAATAAAGAACACATGTCATTTTTACCAGAAATTGTACGGCGTGAAAACAAAACCTTCCAAAATTAGCAAAATTGTGTTTTTCGTTTTAATTTCCCCACAAAAATAGTGTTTTTTGGTTGCGCCATACATTTTATGATATAATGAGTGATGTCATTACAAAGGACAACTGGTCGCGCAAAAAAAAAGCCCTCATACTAGTCTGTGGATGGAAATATAAAAGAGTTATGATTTTTAGAAGGCGAGGAGGAAAAAATGAAAACGTAAAAATTAAATTGTCTGAGTCCTTAAGGCCAAAATGGGCTGAGTCCTTAAGGGGTTAAAGGGCCTACTCTTTCATTTTTTACCTCTTTGCTATTTAAATAGTTTAGGAACATTTTGGGGTTAGTTTTACTGTCTCTATTTTTGTGGCTTTTATCTGTTTTTTACATATCTTACTTTTTTCACTATAGCTTTTTAATGCTTCTTCACTGCTGTCCTCTTTTAGTAGTTTAAATGCTTTATTTTTATAATTTATTGCACCCTTAACATTTTTATTAATCCATATTGGTTTTCTTTTATTTCTGACCCTTTTATTCCCATAAGGTATATACATCTTACAGTTAGAGTTTAATATATTTTTAAAAGTCTCCCATTTAGTGTCAGTATTCTTGTTTTTGAAGACATTATCCCATTTTATATTGTTAAAGACTTCTCTGAGTTGGTCAAACTTTGCCTTCCTAAAATTAATTGTTTTTGTGGCCCCTCGCGAGATTCTCTTGTTGAAGAACAAGTTATAATGTATTATATTATGATCACAATTTCCTAGGTGTCCTTCTACTTGCACATTAGTTACTCTGTTAGGTCTGTCGGTTAATATTAAGTCTAGTAGGGCGCCGCCTCTGGTTGGGCCCTGCACCATTTGGGACAGATAATTGTCTTTAGCCATAGTCAGAAACCTGTTTCCTTTATGAGATTCACAGGTCTCAGTCTCCCAGTTTATATCAGGATAGTTAAAGTCCCCCATTATTATGACATAATTTTGATTTGCTGCCATGTTTATTTGCTCGGTAATTGATCTTATGCTTCTTCCATTATGTTTGGTGGCTTATAGCAAACCCCTATCAGGATTTTTTTTTATTTTTATCTCCATATATTTTTACCCATAATGACTCCACATTATTGTTTCCCTGCCATATATCTTCCTGCAGTGAGGCCTTCCGACTGAATTTTACAGGTAAACATAACACCCCAAAGTATCATCAAAGTAATACCCCATAAGACCTGCCTTTTCAGAGATGCTCTGATCCCAGTTTAGCTTTTGTGAGATTTGCTCCGATCTAGCCATCAAAAATTCGATTCGGCCGATTCAGCGAATTTTCCGATAAATTTGGTCCGATTCGAATATATTTGCGGTGAATTGCTATTAAAAATGGCTATTTCCGGGCTACAGAGAGCCTAAATAGGGGTGTAGGACACTTTGCCTTGCTGTAATATGCATAGGGTGTGTACTGGGTTAGAGACATAATACTGTTATTCAGTGTGACATGCAGATTACAGGCGTCGCTATTAGAGTCTGGATGAGGCATCAGGGTCGGGAGACCATATGGCGTCACAATTGAAGGGATTAAAGAGATTTTTGAGATGTCAATTGATAAGTTCAGAGATATTAACGAGTTTAATGTGCCACCAGCAGCATGAGATCATATGGCGGCACAATGACACAGGCTGTTTGAGAGTTATATTTTTGTGCCCTGATCTGGTGTTTTTATTGGCTCAATTTTGAGTTAGATGTAACTTATTGATCTTTCTTATACATGATGTTTGATGCGACAAAAAATTAGCAATTACAGGCTGTTTTTCCCCTGTTTATGCAGTTCACTGTACAGGATCAATTATGTTATATTTTAACAGTTTGCACAATTCTGACAAAGCTGTTGTTGTTTTTTTTCAGGGGGGGGGGCTACCAAAAAAAGGCAAGGCAAGCTAACTTCAGGGGCACTCTACCTAAAAGAAGCTATATACCTTAAGGGGGGCTTAAGGTATATAGCCTCTTTTAGGTAGAGTGCCCCTGAAGGTAGCTTGCCTTGCCTTTTTTTGGTAGCCCCCCCCCCCCCCCGAAAAAAACAACAACAACAGCGCTGTGTTTTTTTTTACTTTTTATGGATAAACACCCACCTTTATGGCTGCAATAAAAACTTGTGGAACACTCAATGTGTGTATATATCCTTGCTTTCACACTAACAGGCCACTATACGCTTGAAACAGAAAACACGTACAACGGCGGGGTGCGTATATATTTCACTTTTTTTTTAGAGTAATATGCCCCAGTATGGTTGCACCAGAAATAAGCGTAACAATCTAGTGCGTAAGTCTTTTACACTTACTGCCCTCTATTAGCTTTAACCAGAAAAAACATAGAACTGCGGATTGCGTATGTCAAATTTTTTTGAGTAATATGCCCCAGTATGGATGCACCAGAAATAAATGTAACAATCTAGTGCTTACGTCTTTTAGTGCTTTTACACGTACTGCCCCCTATTAGCTTTAAACAGAAAAAAATTAGAACTGTGGATTGTGTATACTGTATATTTCACTTTTTTTGAGTTATGCACCCCAGTACGGTTGCAAAATATATAAGCGTAACAATCTAGTGCGTAAGTCTTTTAGTGCTTTTACACTTACTGCCCACTATTAGCTTTAACCATAAAAAAGGTAGAACTGCGGAGTGCGTATATTTTTCACTTTTTTTTTAACAGTAATACACCCCAGTACGGTTGAAACAGAAAAAAGCGTACTCTCTCTCTCTCTCTCTCTCTCTCTGAACTGTCCCTGCCTACACTATGGTTGCTTGCAGTCTTTGAATGGGGAGTGCTTCCTGTGATGATCTCAATTGGCAGACTATGAAACGACTTCTAATCTCTCCCTGCCTGCCTGCAGTGATGCTGGCTTGAGGTCAATGGATTTCCCCTGTGCTGATCTGCCGAATATATATGGCTATGACATCACAGGACTGGCTGCTGATAGGCTGTATGCTGCCATGTGATTCAGGGTGATCCCTCCTAGTCGCCTTCTCAGACTTCCTTGCCCCATGTCCTCACATGTGTAGCCACCATTTTAGCCCCCCGGCCCACACAAAATGTAGTGAATGAAGCAATTAATTACCACGAAGCGCAAGGAAATTCAGATTCATTCAGAATCGAATTTTTCATGAAATTCGGAACGAATTCGACTTCGTCAGCTTTGATTCGCCCATCTCTACTCAGATCCTTACGCTTGCCCATTTTTGCTGCTTCTAACACATCAGCTGTTCACTTACTGCCTAATATATCCCACTCCTTGACAGGCACCATTGTCACAAGATAGTCAGAGTTGTTCATTCCATGTGAAGCTCCAACATTCCCACCTTATATCTCTGCACTGCACCGTGCCTTCCCTTTTATTGTCCTCAGAAAACAGAAGGCGCTGACATTTTGCAGTAGCCATAAACAATATTTTTTTTTCTAAAATGGTGTTTATGACAAGTAGAAAAAAAACTGTCTCTTATGACATCCGTACCAACCCCCCTCCCATCCTTTGGATCTGGAATTCTATGCACACTATGAGCTTGAACATCCAATAATATAAGATCTGTCATTTCTCCTGTATTCTCTGTGGAGTCTTGTATAGTATACATATGTTCAAGAACATTTTCACAGTAGGCAATCTGGTAAAATGTAAGTAAAAAAAAAAATGGCACGAATAATAGGTATAATAAAGCCATATGACGGTTCTTGTGCTGGAACTTAAGGAGGTTGGATAACAGATTTTTGCTATGTCTGCTGCTCTATGTGACTGGGAGGGTTGCCACCTAGCAACAGTTGTACAAGAATAAGATGCACATGGCAGTCATCCTTGTAATATGCTCCCTGCTGTCGAGATTTTTGTTTTTTAACTTAATAATTTTCAGAAGTCAAGAAAACCATCGGGACATCTTTACCACGAGGGCTGGAGAGACTTCTTTATGCTGCTTGCAGAACAACAGATGCCAAAGCGGAAGAACTCCCCACTTAACTTACAGATCCGCCAGCTCTGCAGCTCATAAAATTAAAAATGCATCAGTAATTGACCTCAAGCCATACTATATATAGGATGGAATGGATTCATACGAACTGGCTAGATCCTCCACGGAAGACACAATCAATAGTGCTGGAGATTAAGGGCAAAGCTTTCAGCTTTTCATAGGCAATTATAAAATTGTCCTAAACTGGTATTTACTAGAAAAAAAAATTGGTGTTGTACTGATGATATATTTAATCCACCATCCACCTTCAGGCGGGATCTTTTCCCGTACAGAGGCTTTCCAATTTTAACTATCCAGTCTGCCGGAGTGTGGTGTCTTGCACTAAAGTACTGTATTTCTCTGGACTGCAGCTTGAGCTCAATAGATACATTTGAAAAGAGGCGGAAAGTATACACGCAGTAGTATAGTTGAATGGTCCCATCATTGAGTTTGGTTGGGTTTTGGTGAATGCCGGGAGAATACTACCTGCCTGATTGCATTATGCCAGAAGGTAGAGGAGGGATAATTCTACGGGGCTTTTTTTCAGGGTTGGCTAGGTTACTCAGTTCCAGTGAGGGGAAATCTTAACATTTCAGCATACCAAGAGGTTTTGGCAGGGCTGGTGCAAGGATTTTTGCCACCCTAGGCAAAAGCTAATTTTGGCCCCCTCTTGACTCCGGCCATTGGCCCGCCCTTTCATATGCCCCATGCTGGCTGAGCGGGTGGTTTGGATGTTGGCTGTTACTTTCTTGCAGCAGGCAGAGCAGCGCTCTAGGCAGCTGCCTATTTAGGAAGAGCCGGCCCTGGGTTTTGGACACCTTTGCGGGAACACTTTGGCTTTGACCCTTTTCTGTTCCATCATGACTGTGCCCTGGGTGAGTCTGATATGGAAGAACTTGACAAAGACCTGACTTCAACCCTGTTGAACAACTTAAGCCATTGCGAGCCAGGCCCTCTACTTCAACATCAATGTCTGATCTCACAAATGCTCTTCTGGATAAATAGGCAAATTCTCCAACAAACACCTCCAAAGTATTTTACAATTGTGGTCTCAAACTGTGGCCCTCCAGATGTTGCAAAACTTCAACTCCCAGCATGCCCGGACAACCAACGGCTGTCTGGGCATACTGGGAGTTGAAGTTTTGCAACATCTGGAGGGCCACAGTTTGAGACCACTGTATTAGAAGGTTTTCCCCCAAAAAGTAGAAGCTATTAAAGGAGTCATCAAGGAAAAAGCTTTTTATATATACAACTGGCTCCAGAAAGTTAAACAGATTTGTAAATTACTTCTATTAAAAAATCTTAATCCTTTCAGTACTTATGAGCTTCTGAAGTTAAGGTTGTTCTTTTCTGTCTAAGTGCCCTTTGATGACACCTGTCTCGGGAACCGCCCAGTTTAGAAGCAAATCCCCATAGCAAACCTCTTCTAAACTGGGCGGTTCCCGAGACATGTGTCATCAGAGAGCACTTAGACAGAAAAGAACAACCTCAACTTCAGAAGCTCATAAGTACTGAAAGGATTAAGATTTTTTAATAGAAGTCATTTACAAATCTGTTTAACTTTCTGGAGCCAGTTGATGTATAAAAAAAGTTTTTTCCTGGATAACCCATTGTAAAACTGCACAGGGAGGAACAACTCTTTTTTTTTATAGGGGTACTACCGTGGAAAACTTTTTCTTTTTAAATCACCTGGTGCCAGAAAGTTAAAAAGATTTGTAAATCACTTCTATTAAAAAAATCTTAATCCTTCTGGTACTTTTTAGGTGCGGTATACTAAAGAGAAATCCAAAAAGAAATGCATTTCCTGTGATGTCCTGACCACAGTGCTCTCTGCTGACCTCTGCTGTCCATTTTAGGAACTGTCCAGAGAAGCATATGTTTGCTATGGGGATTTTCTCCACTTCCTAAAATGGACAGCAGAGGTCAGCAGAGAGCACTGTGGTCAGGACATCACAGGAAATACATTTCTTTTTGGATTTCTCTTTATACAGCCCCTAAAAAGTACTGGAAGGGTTAAGATTTTTTAATAGAAGTGATTTACGAATCTGTTTAACTTTCTGGCACCAGTTGATTTAAAAAAAAAAAAGTTTTCCACTGTATTATCCCTTTAACCTCTTCAGGACATAGGGCGTATGGATACGCCCTGAATCCCGAGTCCTTAAGGACCGAGGGCGTATCCATACGCCCGTGGGAATTCCGGCCCCCACCGCTAGCCGGTTGGGGACCGGAGCCGGATGCCTGCTGAAATCGTTCAGCAGGCATCCCGGCATATCGCCCAGGGGGGTCATTATGCCCCCCCATGTCGGCGATCGCCGCAGATCGCTGGACAATTCAGTCCAGCGATCTGCGGCGATTCCGGGTCAATCGGGTCTCCGGTGACCCGGTGACCCGGAATTACTTGCTGTTCGGGGCCGTCTCTGACAGCTAAAGTGCATGCTGGGAGTTGTAGTGGTGCATCTGCTGGTTGCATAACTACAACTCCCAGCATGCCCGTTGGCTGTCGGTGACTGCTGAGAGTTGTAGTTTTGCAACAGCTGAAGGCACACTGGTTGTGAAACTCAGAGTTTTTTTTTACCTAACTCAGTGTTTCACGACCGGTGTGCCTCCAGCTGTTGCAAACTACAACTCTCAGCAGTCACCGTACACCATGCACCGTACATGCTGGGAGTTGTAGTTTTGCAACAGCTGGAGGCACACTGGTTGTGAAACACTGAGTTAGGTCACAAACTCCGTGATACATAACCAGTGTGCCTACAGTTGTTGCAAAACTGCAACTCTCAGCAGTCACCGACAGCCAACGGGCATGCTGGGAGTTGTAGTTATGCAACAGCTGAATGTCCCCCCCAATGTGAACGTACAGGGTACACTCACATGGGCGGAGGATTACAGTAAGTATCTGGCTGCAAATTTGAGCTGCCGCAAACTTTCTGCTGCAGCTCAAATTGCCAGCGAGAAACTACTGTGAACCCCCGCCCGTGCGACTGTACCCTAAAAACACTACACTACACTACCACAAAAAATAAAATAAAAAGTAAAAAACACTACATATACACAAACCCCTACACAGCCCCCCTCCCCTCCCCAATAAAAATGAAAAACGTCTGGTACGCCACTGTTTCCAGAACGGAGCCTCCAGCTGTTGCAAAACAACTCCCAGTATTGTCGGACAGCCGTTGACTGTCCAGGCATGCTGGGAGTTTTGCAACAGCTGGAGGCACCCTGTTTGGGAATCACTGGCGTAGAATACCCCTATGTCCACCCCTATGCAATCCCTAATTTAGGCCTCAAATGCGCATGGCGCTCTCACTTTGGAGCCCTGTCGTATTTCAAGGCAACAGTTTAGGGTCACATATGGGGTATCGCCATACTCGGGAGAAATTGTGTTACAAATTTTGGGGGGTATTTTCTGCTTTTACCCTTTTTAAAAATGTAAAATTTTTGGGAAAACAAGCATTTTAGGTAAAAAAAAAAAAATTTTTTTACATATGCAAAAGTCGTGAAACACCTGTGGGGTATAAAGGTTCACTTAACCCCTTGTTATGTTCCCCGAGGGGTCTATTTTCCAAAATGGTATGCCTTGTGGGGTTTTTTTGCTATCCTGGCACCATAGGGGCTTCCTAAATGCGGCATGCCCCCAGAGAAAAATTTGCGTTCAAAAAGCCAAATGTGACTCCTTCTCTTCTGAGACCTGTAGTGCGCCAGCAGAGCACTTTTCACCCCCATATGGGGTGTTTTCTGAATCGGGAGAAATTGGGCTTCAAATTTTTAGGGGTATTTTCTGCTTTTACCCTTTTTAAAAATAAAAAATTTTTGGGAAAACAAGCATTTTAGGTAAAATTTTTTTTTTTTTTTACATTTGCAAAAGTCGTGAAACACCTGTGGGGTATTAAGGTTCACTATATCCCATGTTACATTCCCCGAGGGGTCTAGTTTCCAAAATGGTATGCCATGTGGTTTTTTTTTGCTGTTCTGGCACCATAAGGGCTTCCTAAAGGTAACATGCCCCCCAAAAACCATTTCAGAAAAACGTACTCTCCAAAATCCCCTTGTCGCTCCTTCCCTTCTGAGCCTTCTACTGCGCCCGCCGAACACTTTACATAGACATATGAGGTATGTGCTTACTCGAGAGAAATTGGGCTACAAATACAAGTAAAAATTTTGTCCTTTTACCCCTTGTAAAAATTCAAAAATTGGGTCTACAAGAACATGTGAGTGTAAAAAATGAAGATTGTGAATTTTGTCCTTCACTTTGCTGCTATTCCTGTGAAACACCTAAAGGGTTAATACACTGACTGAATGTCATTTTGAATACTTTGGGGGGTGTAGTTTTTATAATGGGGTCATTTATGGGGTATTTCTAATATGAAGACCCTTCAAATCCACTTCAAACCTGAACTGGTCCCTGAAAAATACTGAGTTTGAAAATTTTGTGAAAAATCGGAAAATTGCTGCTGACCGTTGAAGCCCTCTGGTGTCTTCCAAAAGTAAAAACACGTCAATTTTATGATGTAAACATAAAGTAGACATATTGTATATGTGAACCAAAAAAAAATGTATTCGTAATATCCATTTTCCTTACAAGCAGAAAGCTTCAAAGTTAGAAAAATGCTAAATTTTCAAATTTTTCATCAAATTTACGGATTTTTCACCAAGAAAGGATGCAAGTATCGACAAAAATTTACCACTATGTTAAAGTAGAATATGTCACGAAAAAACAATCTCGGAATCAGATTGATAAGTAAAAGCATTCCAGAGTTATTAATGTTTAAAGTGACAGTGGTCAGATGTGCAAAAAACGCTCCGGTCCTTAAGGCCAAAATGGGCTCCGTCCTGAAGGGGTTAATGCCTATGGATTTAAAATGGGATGTCCTAAAAGCTCCTGTAAGCGACCCAATACTTTTGTCCAAAAAGTGTGTTATAAAATATTACTTAATTACTAAATAGATCAAAAAGGCAATAAATAAATAAAAGAATAATAATTTATAAATTAAAGTAGAAAATCATTTTTCAGCAAGCCTTTGAAATAAATTGACTCTCTATTCTGCCTGACACCCCATACTTTAGAGGCGACTTTAAAATGTCTCAATCATATTTGCTCAGTTATTGTCTAGAGAATTATTATTCCACTTGAACGAGAACATATTTCATTTGAATCAAGTTCTTCATCCAACCTTTGTGAGGCAATCTGCAGCAAGCCAGCTGCCGATGAACTACATCTTCCTCCCTTGGTGCTGGCAACAGCTGGGGCACTGAATGTGACCCATCTGAGTTAAATACATTTAGTGCATGCTGTATAATGTATGTAATAGTGGTGGTGGCGTCATCTAGAAACATTAAATGGATCAGTGCTTCTCAGTCACATTCAGCTGTAATGCTGAGCTCTGGTGACCCATTTTTCATGTAGTGCAATGAACAATCATTGAGATCACCTTACGATATACAGTTCTTGTTTCAAATGATGATATAACATATAAAAAAGACACAAGTTGCATAAAAACAATATACGTTTAACATAAGAAACAAGTATGCAAGTATTGGGGTTAGTATCCCTTCAAGTCAATGTTTGACCCTTAAAGGGGTACTCCACTGGTGCCAGAAAGTTAAACAGATTTGTAAATTACTTCTATTTAAAAATCTTAATCATTCCAGTACTTATCAGCTTCTGTATTTTCCACAGTCATGTTTAAAGGCTCTTTAAAGGGGTACTCCGGCGCTAAGACATCTTATCCCCTATCCAAAGGATAGAGGATAAAATGCCTGATCGCGGGGGTCCCGCCCCCTCCCATAGGCTTGCATTGAGGGGTGGAGCGTGATGTCACACGCCGCCGGCCCCGTGGTTGACGGTAATCAGACCCGGAGCGAACATGCTCCGGGGACTCATTTTAATTGGGGTGCTGCGTGCAAGATCACGGGGGTCCCCAGTGGCGGGACCCCCGCGATCAGGCTTCTTACCCCCTATTCTTCGGATAGGGGATAAGATGTCTAAGCGCCGGAGTACCCCATTAAAGGAAATCTGTCATCAGTGTCACCTGCACTAACCTGTTGCAAGTGCAGGTGACACTGATGACAATACCTACCTGGCCCTGTTCCGTGCTGTGGTTCCTCCGCTGTATCTTCCGCTCCAGGGCCAACTTGGAGCATGGGCGGAGCTTAGTGATGTCACCACTGGTATTCTTTGCTTGGTCCCGCTGCTAGAAAACAGCAGCAGTGATGTCACTAAGCTGCGCCCATGCTTCAAGTCCGGCCCGCAGCGGAAGATCCACGGAATGGAACGAGGTTAGTATTGTTGTGATCAGTGTCCCCTGCACTACCTGTCTGAACTGACAGGTTAGTGCAGGTGACAATGATGACAGATTTCCTTTAAGGATCGAACATTGATTTGAGGAGATGCTACTTCCAATAGGTGGCAGCTCAAGTCCTGCAGGAATGCATTGGAACTGAGTTCCTGCACTTTTTCCACAGCAGGGACACTGTTCTCATTAGCATGAATTCTGCTGAACCAGCCCTTGAGTGGAAATCTTGGGTGAGTTCCAGCACTTTTTTACAAGGACTTGACCCCAGGACTTGTATAGTTATTTTTTTTTTCCCCCCATGGACCACTGTATAGCACATAAGACACACTATACCCCTCAGGCTTCTCACCTAGCCAGCCAGCTCCTTACTATATACTGATGAGGGACAAGTTCCCCAAAGCTATCTACAGATTACTTTCCCCCCTGGGAGCAATTCTGGTTTGACCTGTAATTTCCAGTCATGTTTAAAGGGGTACTCCGGGGTACTCCGGTGTAAATTACTTCTATTAAAAAATCTAAGTATTTCTAGTACTTATTAGCTGCTGAATAATACATAGGAAATTATTTTCTTTTTGGAACACAGTGCTCTCTGCTGACATCATGACCACCGTGCTCTCTGCTGACATCTCTGTCCATTTTAGGAACTGTCCAGAGCAGCATATGTTTGCTATTGGGATTTTCTCCTACTCTGGACAGTATATTTATTAAATGAATTTGAGAAGGCCAAAAATAATTAGCATTTTCTTCTCCACTCATGTTCCCGAATCGATGTACGTCATTCCCTTAGCCCATATCTTTTTTTGAAGTTAGCAATAATAAATAAGGCAAAAACAGACAAATCACAAAAGAACACCCCCAAAAAAAGTGACATATTAGGCGCAACAGGGGAGAAAAGGAATAAATGGTTGATAAATCTGATAAATTTGATAAATCTAGCAGGCACAGGAAACCCCCAAAAAATAAAAAATAACTAAACCAAAAAAAATTTGCAAAAGATGTAAAAAAGATAAAAAGCTTTATACAGAAGCCCTTATCTTTGTAAAACACTTCTCTACTGAGGCAAGAAGGCAGAGGCATATTGAGCGCCTATTGGACCTAGTGGGTAAGCCACTATATGCTCGCCATGCACTTTGCCTAAAGCTCTACTTAGGGCTTAAAAGGGGTACTCCACTACTCCAGCATCATGAGGGGCATGGCCGTGACATCACGACCCCCGTAGCATGCACCCAGCATTCGGAACAAAATGTTCCAAACACTGGGGCAGTGGAGTACCCCTTTAACTGTCCCTATCTACATATAATCATATTACTCTCAAAAATGTTCAAACTTTGGATCAAATTCTGGAAATTTTTTAGCTCCGATGAGAAGTTCACGCTACGATCAGTGAGAGTTACAAAGTATCTCTCGGCTGTGTCAGGAAGAATCATGCATCAAAATGACAGGAAATATAACAAGCAGCAAAAAAAAAAAGCAACGGGACTCAAATATAAGTGAACAAACTTCCGCTACTTGACAAAAAAATGAGGTAATAGCATCATACGTGCAACAGTGATACATAACAGCCGGTATCCGGTATTCTCACCGACAGCTAAAGGATAAAGTTTCACCATTGTACACATAGGGGGGTATTTATCAAAGGATTTGTGTTTTTTTTTCACGTAACTTTGGCGCAATACTTTGGTGCAGTGTCTTTTTGCGCCAAAGTTTGGCCCATCTTCTCCACTGTCATTTTTACAACTTTCTCAAAATCACACGGTCCTGTGTGTGATTTTAACTTTAGTCAGTAATTCATCATTTGCGCCAATCGATCTTTGGCGCAATTTTGGCGCAAATCCCCTCCAAGAAATTTTGCACATGGAAAACACACTTAGCAATGTCAGAAAATGTAAAGGCGTAAAAATACATTACATTTTTATTTTTTTTAAAGCATCGACGCCTCCAGGGCTGCTCAATACTGTCCTGCGACATAGTTGTCTCTGAGGGACCTTCACCCTCCGTTGAGTCAGCATTGGACATGGCCACACAGGTTCAGGAAAGGTAAGCACTAAAGCAGTGGTCTCCAACCTGCGGACCTCCAGATGTTGCAAAACTACAATTCCCAGCATGCCCGGACAGCCAACGGCTGTCCGGGCATGCTGGGAATTGTAGTTTTGCAACATCTGGAGGTCCGCAGGTTGAAGACCACTGCACTTAAGTAACAAAAAAAAAAAAATACTCAAGTTGAAAATAAAATCCATTTCACATGGTGGCCATATACCCCACAAAAGAAAATAACTCAAGGCGCTTCCTGATATACTGCAGGAGGGACTCCGAAATGGCTGCTCTACAGGGTAAAATCCTCTGTGGTGGTAAGTTCTGTGTAAAAGGCGCTGTGAAGAGCTGATTTCAACATTTGCACCAAAATTACTAACAACTTGCACCAAATGATAAATTTGGTGCATGTCCACGAAAACCAAAGTGAAAAAAAAAGGGTAAAAAGAAACGGTCAACAGGCAAAATTGATAAATTCCCCCCCCATTGTTCTATAGTACAGATGTAGTAGAGATGGATGTGCCATTTAATCCTTTTGTATAGTAAAAGGTTAGGAAACTACAGCTTAAGAACTGCCAAATCTCCTTGCCAAATGTCCTTGCCCCTCCTCTGCCCTTGACTCAGCGCCAACTTAGCTTTGAACCGTACAGGTCCGTAACCTGCAGGAATAAACCCCATTTACTAGGTTGTAACATTATACCCCTAATAAATCCATCTGCACGTTCACAAATGGATTGGCATTGTGCTCACAGTATTAACAGAATATGGAGCAGAAAGCCAGTCATACAATTTATTTATTTATTTTCCAAAAAATATCTGGTTACTCATAGAAACAAGTAAACAGGACTGTACATTTTAACTATAACGTCCCTTTTTCCTGCAAATGGGATTAAGCTACTGGGCCATAGGATACGAGTATGTGTTGCTAGTACCAATGGAAGGCAGACTAGGTTGTACCCTTCCAGAGAAGAGCAAACTGACCTCGTAAAATCCAGTCTTGCTCAGAACTTTGCCTAAAATGATGTTCAGCGAATATTAGAACTTTGCCAGGTCTGCTTCATAATGGTGCTATTGTAGCATTTTGGCACCCTGAGTATGAACACTGAAATGGTGTTGGGGTAGCCCAGAATACTAGCTAGCAGTAAGATCACATGATCACAGGTTAGACAATGATTCATTGCATTATGCTCCCAGGCCAAGGAACATTATAGAGGTGGACACAGTTCACAGGTAGAACCACTGGATCGAGGTATAAGTGGAGAGCTGGGGAGCAAGGAAAGGTAAGAGCTTTTCTGTTCCCCAGTTAACCTCTTTAAAGCAAGGCTCGGAAGCAGGATATCTGTATAAATCTCTGAGACTAAATCAGTATATGGATTCGCTAAAAGTCCCATAAACTTGCATAGGTCTTCCGAAAATCCATATCCTGATCACATTAGTCTCTGGCAAGTCTCTATCTATGAAATTGCTGGAAGATATAAACAGATACCCTGCTGCTACATCATAATCCAGCTTTAGGGCCCCTATACACATTAGATCTGAGTCCTCTTGACAGGACCATGTGACTGCCTAATCCATATGGTGGCCTTCTGACTCTACCCAAACAGATGTAGTCACCAAGAAAAGAATGTGGCATATTGTATTTTGATCCTTTTGTTCTAGGATAGGTAAGCCACTGCCATAGGAGTCAGAAAAGGGTTCACGCCTCCTCATTCCATTTAAAACACATGAATGCTTGGCTAAGCTGAACGTTCATGCATATGGTGGGAACAGGAGAGATAGCTGTTGGCTGAATGAACGTTTGACCAACAGAGATCACATGGTTTATTTTTGTCAAGCAGGAAGTCAAAATTACATGGTCGGAGGCAAATCCAGTACAGGTGAAGACCAAGCTCGATTTGTAGTCAATCTGAATCCAGCATCACACACTGGTAATGGCAGTCACAGACAAAATGGGTAAAGAGCTAGGTATATGGTATACACCACCATAACTGAGAGAGGCTTAGACTTAAATTGTGAGCCCTCCAGTGGGGTTGACTGAGCAGCAGAGTGCAATGTGCATGCAGCACTCAACATCTCAGTCGGCCCCTCCATGGAGAGCAGAATGGCGGAGACCACAATCAGGACAGACAGGAATTAATGGAGCGTGGTAAGGTTAGTTTCATACACAAACTAAGGGCACATGCACATTAGAGTTCCAATACGTTGTTGTGAACACAACTAATCATGAAGGATAAGTCAATGAAACCTATTCATTTCTATTGAACAACATGCTGCCAAAATGCATTAGCCCGCATGAATTTGCAGACATGAAAACACTTGCTACAACAACCACTAATGTAGATGTAGGTACATCCAGATGGGATGAAAATGTTGCAGTAGTAGATCTACCATTGCAAATCTGTGGATGCGGACTCCATCTATGTCAGAACATGACCTAAGAAGCCAGTGTTATTCTGAATGGGTCAGTGTACGGTTTTTATTGTGGTCACCAAAAATTTTGGATATTGGATATTTTCTACTTACAGTCACAGAACACACATCTAATCTTTCTGCAATATGCCATAACTGACTATGCCTCGTAGCTGTACTGTTCAGATGCAATGTCTCTGCGTATTGACTGAACAATAAAGCATAGTCCCTTAAAGTGTCTTGATAGTATGGATGTAATTTGACGAACCTTTCCTTCCTGTCACTTACCAGGTCGGCAGCTCACCATCTTCAACAGCCAGGCGGTCATCAAGGTTGGAGGAAAGGACCAGGGACGTCCATTCCAGGGTCAGATCTCAGGCTTGTATTATAATGGCCTAAAAGTGCTTACCCTCGCTGCAGAAAGTGACCCCAATGTCAGGACAGAAGGCAATCTTATGCTTGTTGGTGAAGTTCCATCAGTCATGACCACAGAGACTACAGCCACTACCCTATTGGCTGACATGTCTACTACCATAATGGAGACAACTACGACCATGGCCACCACAACCACAAGGAAAGGGAGATCCCCAACTATGAGAGACAGCATCACACAGGTAAGCAAAGTCTACTAGCCTAGATATTGTTGAAATGTGTTACATCTTCACAAGTAAGTGTACCATAACAGCCAACATTTTATATTTGCAACCAGGATTGGATGGAGGGGTTTCTAGGAGCAGCACCATGTTTATCGATAGAATTTACTGATATTTTATTGACTTCTGTTATGGTCAGGTAAAGTCAGTAGAGCATTATTTCCCAACCAGTGTTGGCAATGGCACCTCCCAGTGTGAGCTGCGTCTTTCCACACTGATCTCTGCAGACCAGCTTTGGACTTACGCTTAACTCTATGGCTAGGCAGATGCTGGGAAAAAAAAGCTCCAGCAGATCTGCAGCCATTGTACAGATACTGTATATGAAGAAATCAATCATCCAGGATGTTCCATCTATTAAGATGAAAAAAATCAGGGTAGACTTTAGAACTGTCTTTTGTTCTTGTTCTATTCATTGTGATTATACAGTAGTAGTACTGGTAATAGTAATAGAAGAGAACTAGCTGTCAAAGCTTTTCCTGTCAGCCTCGGATGTCGCTGCACAGTTTTTATTGCTAGAAGAGTCAATTTCTCCCATCTGTATGACTGTCATTTGACACAGGTTAGAAGTTCAGTAGTCTACATGATGGGAGCTATTTATAGGGGCAATTTTGTTCTCCGCCTTAAGCACTCTATGTCTAATTTATCCATTGAGGTTTGCATTAACTAAAGCAAACAGCTATATGTCCTTTATTGTAATGATGCTCTCCTATATAGTAGAGGGGTCCTTAGCTGGGTGCCACTACAATATCTGCACCCCTTTTAGGCCCCTTTAACTCTATGAATTCATCCATTTTAAAGATCCATTATAATGTTCTGTCATGAAAACCCTTAAAATCGTCTGTTAAACGGCCGTTACAAAATCCCATTATAGTCTATGGGATTTTTACATTATCCGTTTTAACCTGTCACAGCCCGTTATTAATTATGGACGTTATTTTTTGACGTTAGAAAGAACGTAAGAAATAGTGCATGCACTATTTCTCCCGTTACTTTATCCCGTCACAAAATAACATCCACTATTAATAACGGGTAGGGTCACACACAGTGCATCCACACGTTGCAGTTGCAATGACGGCAGTCACAGAAGATGGCGGAGCGAGCTCCCTGCTACGGCCGGGTAGCTCTGTGTGTCCGCTTGTAACAGATTTCCCGCCTGTAGACATGAGCGGACACACAGAGCTACCCAGCCGCTGTGTGTGACCCTACCCTTATGGAAAATTCATGACAAGATCCTGCGCCAGATCTGTTGCAGACATTTTTGCAAAGGTCACATTTACCTGAACTATCCCCATTTAGATCAATGGAACTGATTTTTTGTTGCAGAAATAAATCTGCCATGTGAGAACTCACCTTAAAAGGGTACTACGCTGCTCAGCGTTTGGAACAAACTGTTCTGAATGCTGGAGCCGGCGCAAGGAACTTGTGACATCATAGCCCCATCCCCTCATGCTGTCACACCCCGCCCCCAGAATGCAAGTCTATGGGAGGGGGTGTGACCCCTCCCATAGACTTGCATTGAGGGGCGGGGCGAGACGCCATGGGGTGGGGGGTTATGACATCACAAGCTCCCGGCACCGGCTCCAGCGTTCGGAACAGTTTGGTCAGAAACGCTGAGCAACGGAGTATCCCTTTAAGCTTAAAATAATAATATTTTGAGTTCCCCATTGAAGTCTATGAAGAAAATCCACCACGGCCGGTGTCATCACTCTCTGTATTATCCTGTTATATAGGGTAAAACCTGATGACAGGTGCCCCTTTAATTGTAACTGAGCCCCAGAAGCTGCTCTTTATTTGCCAAGCAAATGTACATTGAGCGGTGATGCACATAGCGTCCCCACTCAATACCTACAGGAGCAGGGAGATTGATAGGAGACCCTGCACCTGTGTGTACTCCCCCACAGCTCCTGTACAGGTGCTCCAGTGAGGTCTTTGTATACGACATACCATACATCCATGTGACTGCTGCAGCCAATAACTAGTCACAGTGGAAATGCTAGCACGTACAGCATGTGACAGGTCACTTATTTGCTGCAGTGGGTCATGTGCATGTACAGCTAGTCACCCGCTCCAGTAAAATAAACAGACAGCCAGCAATGTGGGTTTTCATTTTATAACATATTGTGCAGTTACTGTAATCTCTTATTAATTTGCAGACAACCCCTTTAACTTGCATAAATTTATTAATTTGCTGCTTTTACATATGAAATCTTTTTTTTTTTTGGTCTTTGAAGTGCTTACTGCTGACACCCAGAGGCTAAAAAAATTATAACATGTGACTATCTGAAGACTGGAGAGGGGATACACCCTGTCTATCTAAGATCCCCGAGGCAAACTGTATATTGCATACATTTTAGTTGTATGTGTAGTACGGTTCTGTCCAGCACGATTTATATATTTATCTTTAATGTATACAATCTTTATAAATATTGCACTACCAAATACATAGGATGCCAATTATGACTGGCAGCAAAGCAGAGAAAAGATGCACAAATGTTTATGTAGTGGGCACAAGGATGCAGGCAGGAGACTGGGCTGTATTACCCTTTAGCTGCCAGAGCACCAGATGGCAATGGCGGGTTATGCAAAGCCTCATCAGGTTAGAATGCAGTGTTTACTGTAGAAGTGGAATAATAAATACAGTTTTGTATCTTCCTACTGGTCTTAATACAGTCTCAGTTGCGCCAGATAGGTAATTTTTTTCTGTCACTTAGGCCTCAATGCCGGATACGCTGGAGTCTGTAGTCTCCCAACAGTGCCGGATCACAACGCCTCTCCCCTCTTATGTCATTCTTACTCCTCCTGTTGATTGACACACAAGCGGTGGCCCTGTTTAGTTATGCCGCACATGCGACGTCAATGTGCATTAAAGCCCACTCACAGTGAGTCTGCGGGTGATTGAGAGCCTCTCTGACTCATGTATGCAATAACAGCTAAAGGCAGAGAGCTTGCTCGCTCCCTGCCTCTAGTGACACATTGACGGCGCATGCGCAACTGCAAAGGGCCACTGCAGAAAGGTGCTATAGAGACAAAAAGACAAGAGGAGCGCGATCCTAGTGAAATACCATTAAAAATACAGGCAATGTTGGCAATAATATTATGCTCACCGGAATGTGCTATGCTTAGAGCATAACATCTGTAACAGCTCATCAGATAGCGGGTCAGCAGCCTTGGAGCACCCGATCCTCCAGGGGAGTCGGCAGACAGAGATAGAACTTGGTAGCAAAGAAAGGAAAGAATTTCTCCAAAACCAGGCGCTTCTCCCAATAAAAGGTTTTCTTTATTCCATCATGGTAGATATAAAAGATTAAAAAGCACTTTCAACGCGTTTCTAGCTCGGACCGAGCTCTTTATCAAGACGTGCAAGCACGTCTTGATAAAGAGCTCGGTCCGAGCTAGAAACGCGTTGAAAGTGCTTTTTAATCTTCGATATCTACCTTTTATTGGGAGAAGCGCCTGGTTTTGGAGAAATTCTTTCCTTTTTTGCTACCAACTGCAGACAGGTGAGCCTTCTGTGTCAATCAACAGGAGAAGCTGGGGTGATGCAAGTGTATAGAGTCATTGTGGCCCCAGAGCATAGCAGAACCAGGTCCTGCCTACCTGACAATATGTAGGACAATAAGTGGGACAATCTGATAATCACCAACAGGGCTATGATGAGTTCTGCATGTCTGCCTTGTAGCGGCTGGTTATGGCAGCCTGTTTCAGTGAACTAGACACAGACTGAATCCTGGTGGTGCGTTCCCTGCAGTCCCACTGTTTTCTCCCACTGTAGCATTTTCAGTGACAATAGAGCATCAGAGAATGTAACTGTATATCTTTCAAACATTTCAAGGAAAAACTTTCTAAAGCGTCCTCCCACGTGAAAACAAAGTGAACACTTCAGTGCAGTTTACCCAAGTCTGGAGCTGATAGTGACGGTTCTGGCTACAAGCCAGAGATATTCTTAGAGAGCCGGAGAGATATTGTCACTAACCTTATGGAACTAAGGAAGAAGTTAGTTGTCTTGGGGACGTTGCGCCCCAAGGTGAACTGTAACAAAGAAGTCTTGAATTAAAAATAAAACGTCTATTTCTATCATGTCATGCAAACGAGTTATATATTCCCAACTGTTCAGTTTTATCCTCATATGTGCTTAATAATACACATGCATTTTGCTATATCACAGCAGAATCAGAATCTTTTAGAATACAAGTAGATAAACATTTTATAGGCTGTTTGTTTACTGGAGACGTAACACATTTTCGAATTGTGTTCTATCCACTACAGGGCTGCTCAAAACATATGGGCAGCTGCACAGGGACCCTGTAGACAATTAAGTCCTTTATCACCTTCAAAGGTTCTTGTAACTTGTTTAATATAACTTGATCCTCAATTGTCATCATATAAATTTTATAGCACATTTTTTCATATGCCTTACGTCTCTTCACATGGCAGCGACGGACTGGCCCACCAGAGGATCCTCTGGTCGACCTTTAGGTCTGCACTCATCATTCAGGAGACATGAACTGGCTTCTAGGACAATCTCAGCCAACAACTGTATATGCATCTTTAAGAAACACACACAATTGGGGTGCAGGACACTCCCTCTTCCGTTGCTTTAAAGGAACTTCGGATGCAGGCAGTGTCTCTATACCACACTGCCTGCACCAGAAGCTCAGTATGAAGAGGAGCTGTGGAGGAACAGAGCTCAGGGACACATGAGCCGCATGGGAGCAGAGAGAGGTGAGTGATTTCTTTTTTATTTGAGGGATATTTAGTAAGGGGAGGGGGTAATAATTATTACATGAGGGGAAGTTATCTACTAAGGAGGGGCCTAATTACTATATAGGCAGGCTAACTACTAATGAAGAGGCCTAATTAGTATATAGGGGGCAACTACTAAAGAGGAACCTAACTATTATATTTAAAGCCTTACTGCTATATAGGGGTGACTAAAGAGGGTGGTATAACAACTACAATATATGGAGGCTAAGTACTATAGAGGGGATTAACTACTATTTGGGAGCTAACTACTAAGGAGGATGTCTATCTACTATATGGTGGGTATCTACTAAAGAGGTGGACTACTAACTACTATATGGTGGGTTACTATGTAGGAGGGGCCTATCTATTTTATGGGCAAGAGGACTTTTAAATGTGGGACCTTACTGCTATATTGGGGAGTGAATACTAAAGAGGGGCCTAACTATTATATTGGAGAACCTAACTACTATATGGCTGACCTAACTACTATATGGGGTTGTAACTACTAAAATGGTCCTAACTCCTATATGGGCAGTAACTACTAAAGAGGAGCCTAACTACTATATAAGCTAAGCTAACTACCAAAAAGGGACCCAATTACTATAGAGGGAATAAGCAATTGATTTGAAGCTCCATAAGGAACTGATGCAGCAAAAATCCCCAGAACTCTACAATACATGTGGATAGGATGTCCACACTTAAAGGGGTACTCTGGGGGAAAACTTTTTTTTTTTAATCAACTGGTGCCACAAAGTTAAACAGATTTGAAAATTACTCCTAGTAAAAAATCTTAATCCCTCCAGTACTTATTAGCGGCTGTATACTACAGAGGAAATGCTCTTCTTTTTGGATTTCTTTTCTGTTACGACCACAGTGCTCTCTGTTGACACCTCTGTCCATTTTAGGAACTGTCCAGAGCAGCATATGTTTGCTATGGGGATTTTCTCCTGCTCTGGACAGTTTCTGACATGGACAGAGGTGTCAGCAGAGAGTACAGTAGACAAGAAATCCAGCTCACCTTGCAGTTTTCCCCTCGCCCGGACTGTGCTATGGCAGGCACACAAAGCAGAACAGCAATAAAAAGAGATTGTCCAGCGAAAAGGATATTGTGCCGAAAAGGGTTCTTCTTTATTGTATAAAAAGCCAGCAATGTGACGCTTTTCAGGTGTCGTAATGCACCCTTAGTCGTACATATGTATGTATGACTAAGGGTGCATTACAACACCTGAAACGCATCACATTGTCCATGTGTGTTCCTGTATGCTGGCTTTTTATACAATAAAGAAGAACCCTTTTTGGCACAATATCCTTTTCGCTGGACACTCTCTTTTTATTGCTAATTTACAAATCTGTTTAACTTTCTGGCATCAGTTAATTAAAAAAGTTTTCCACCGGAGTACCCCTTAAAGATGTAGAAACCTCCTAAAATTTGTTTCAGGAGATCTTACTTGAATCATCAAATCAAATTCATTTCAAAGTTGATGCTGATTCAGATTCAGCCCTATAACCCCGGGCCTGGTGCACAGTGGTCCATGTCACAACAAATTTTTGTTCAAACAAATAAAAATATTTTTTGTTGTAAAACTGAGAGTCAATTCTGATTCATTCGGAATAGTTTGAATTATCCCTACACATTTCATCAACCTGTGGAGACATCAGAGTACGCTGTAGGTTTTTAAACCTACAGCTATTCTGGTATTTTGCATTGGGTAAAACCAGCCTCAAATGTGCAGTACAAATTGTGGCAAATTACCCATGGAACACATGTGGATGTTGCTGTAGATTCACTATGGTGTCACTGCAGAAAAAGTTTGCAACATGTATAGTATACTTTCTCCTACCAGTAAAGTGGCGCGGCAACCCTATCAAAATATCACATGACACATGGACAGATTAGGAGGAAATAATACTGAATAATAGACACATACACACACAATGGGCAACAACAAATTGGGCATTTGCTAGAGAACCAAAGCAGAGGAAACAGATTAGCCCCTCACTCAGACTCTGGCCATGGTTCTATTCTTGCCCACACCCACCACTGCTGATCCACGTTATTATATAAATCTCACATTTTCTTGAGTAATAGTAGTCATGAAGCCCTCACATATCTTCTTTTCTATTTAACCAAGTAATAGGATGATGACCTGTTACTAAGGAACATACTTGTCCCAGAAAATAACATCTTAAAATCTCAAGTGCTCACTTAATCGCTGCAAATTTCTTTCGCAATCATGTTGTTCTGTACTTGATATTTCTAGGAAGAATGGCTTCATATACAGGTGTGTTTCTTCTGTATACTGTCTGTCTCATTAACTCATTACTAGGAGCTTCAGAAGAATTATTAAGGGTGCCATTCCCAAATGTAAGTCTTTGACTAGGGGTAATATAAAGCATGAGTGTGTTTTATTTAAAGGTGTTATCCGGCCTTATAAAATTCTTGGTCTAGGCCATCAATATTAGATCAGCAAAGACCCAACTCCAGACACTTTCACTAATCAACTGTACGAAGGGGCCATGGCACTCATGCAAGCATCACAGTCTCTTCAATGTTGACCAGCACTTGCATTTGCATCACTGTACTTTTTTGTATACCTTTTGATTTTCCAAGACTACAACATCAGTATCAACTGTAAACAAGAAACAATGGAAGGAAAAGGATGCATTGAATAAATAAGTAAATGCATTTAAACATGTCAAGGAGTTAGATCATGGTGGTTGCATAGTTTATTTTTGGCATTCAAACACATACCACTTTCCTAGCGCCCATCGCCTGACAGGAGAGCCGTTAAAAATGGAGTGGGTTGTGCTGAGATAATGGACTAAGGTCGGACACATCATATATCACATAATCTCCTTCAATGTGTTTGAATGTTCTATCTGGTGTAGGAAGTTGTAAAGTTCCCAACATGACCTTTAGTGTTTTTGCTTTTAGCATATTTTGAATTAATATGGTCTAACCATGTCTGTAAAGGAGTAGTCCAGTTCTGAAAAACGTATCCCCTATCCTAAGGGGTCCCAGCGGCCCCAGCGGTCGGAAACACCCCCCCCCCCCCGAGCGCGCGATCTCCTGTACGGTGCCCCTGCAGCCCGCGGGAAGGGGGCGTGTTGACCACCGCACAAAGCGGCGTCGACACACCCCCTCAATACAGTGCTATGGCAGAGCCGGAGATTGCCGAAGACCTAGAGTTGTGTTGAGGGGGCGTGTCAGCCACCACTTTGTGTGGTGGTCAACACGCTCCCTTCCCACAGGCTGCCAGGGCCCTGTACAGGAGGCCCCCCCACCATCTGAAACTTATCTTATACATTTTTCAGGACTGGACTACTCTGTTAATTTCTCGATGCATGTACAAGTGTCCCCTCCAAACATCCTATAAGGCTGGATCAACCCCTTTAATATACACAAACTAGATACATTCTAGAGAATTGATTACATCATGGAGTGTATCATATATACAGAGCTTCATGGCTGTTGAAGGAAGATCCACACAATTGTAGTTCCATCATCCTTGATCAACCATTAGCTGTGTATCCTTTGCCCTGGTATTTCTTGCTGACCACTATCTTTTATGGTGCTTACTCCATTACAATAAAGAGAACACTACAGATATAGCAGATGCATGGAATATTACCAGTGTAAGAGCTAAATGTAGGGAAAGTGGAAAATGTAGAGAAACATTAGTAAATATCGTGGAAAAAAAAATGTAGGGGATTAAAACCCTCAAAGAAACCTACACTCCACTCTTAGTAAATAAAGGCCATAGTCTTCTCTTTCGGTGTTAGAGATGTAGCAGTGTAGGAAGGGGAGAGGTTACACACCAGCTCAAATAGTAGACAGTGGGGGGAAGAATTCATGGAGGACATCTCACACAAGAGGAGAGCAGATACAAGTCAGTGTTAAAGGGGTACTCCACTGACCAGTGTTTGAAACATTTAGTTCTGAATGATGTGTGCGCGCTGCGGGGGTCGGCCATGCCCCATTGTGATGTCACGTCACGCCCCCTCAATGCAAGTCTATGGGAGGGGGCATGGCTTCCGCCATGCCCCCTCCCATAGACTTGCATTTAGGGGGTGTAGCATGACGTCACAAAGGGGCATGTCTGACCACTGCATCACGCACACAGTGTTCAAAGCTAAATGTTCCGAACACTGGCCAGTGGAGTACCCATTTAAGGGAGAATTATATAGGCTGAGTATAAGTGTAGAGCGAAAGCAGAGCTTTCACAACAAAATGTATCCCCTTTTCACAGGATAGCGCATAAGTCTGTGATCGCGGGGAGGGAGTCTGACTGCTGGGACCTCCTGTGATCTCCAGAGTGAACATCTCCAGAACAGCGGCAACAGGGACAGGGAATAAGTTTTATTAGCTGAATAACTCCTTTAAAAGATGTCTGTCAGTAGCTTTGATCCCTCAGGTGAATAGATAGAGCAGTTTAAATAACCTTTGATGGATATTCAATTTTTAAAGGGGTAGCCTCCAACACGTATCCCCTATCCACAGGATTTGGAAAACTGAGACTGAAGTCTCCTGTCAGAATAGAGCAGCTGGCTGCTCGATTTGTTGCCTATGGGGGCGCCAGAAATAGCTGAGCGCTGTACTCGGATACCCCCAGCGCTCCTATTGACAGTTAATGGACCATCCTCACGCACATGCAGTACGCCGCTACATTCCAGTACCTGCAATCTGAAACTGAATTCCTATCATGTGGATAGGTTTTAAATTTGGGATATCACTTTAAACCCCTTTGTGCTTCAATTTTTTCTGTCGTCTGGGCATTTGCTTCTTTTGTATTGTATAAGGCTCTCGGCACTGCATGCTCTCCAATCCCAATCCCCTCTACTCCGTCTAAGCCCCCTACATGGATGGGCAGGGGAATATTTAGGAAGGGATCAAAGCAGAAGGAGGACTAAATTCTATTTACCTTGGTTATGCACATTGCATGATCATTTACCGAGGTATGCTTAAACTTCATTACCCCTCGCCTATCTAGCATTGTCATCAATTGTGACAAAACTGCTGACAGACCCCCACTTTAATGACACGATGTTGTGCCCATGCAGTGAACATGCACATGAGTGTGGGCACTTGTTAGGCTTCATATCATAGAGGTATTTTTATATTTTGAAATACCATGGAGGAGAATAGATCTACTTGTTCTAAATAAAGAGTCCTTTTTCGTATCATTATCCATAGTCATCGCATAACTAGACCCAGATAATGACACTCCCCTATTTTTCTGGCTAGGGAAGATTTGTTTTACTATATCTTTGGATTTTGTGTTGAAAACTCTACTGTAAGCTCTGTATACCTCCTCCTGCTGTGAAGAGACATCGGTTGATGAAGTCATATTTATATATTATATTTATATATTCATATGACATTGAATAAATATAAGGATCTCCTTACAGTCTTCAAAGTGTGTGGGTCCACATGATAAGACACCCTGAAAGAGCTGTGCATCTGGGGTCTTGTAATAGATTGTGTAAGGGGAGAGGATGATAATATAATTTTGGTTCCCCTTTTGCTTCAGGAGAAATGATAACATAGGCTTACATGCAGGCTTCGGAGCTAGTTTTCCTGCAGTTATATGTACTCTGCTACTGAAGATAACAGACTAGGGTTTCAGTCTTTTTAATTATAAATTCATGGAATATAAAGGGGCTTATAATAGGGTTCACTTTATAATTGGTGTATTTCCTTGCACTTTAATACATTGTCCTCCATGAAAACCACTGGAAGCACTGGCAGATAAAAAATAACTGTATTTTTGTACTTCTAAAGAGTCAAAATAGAATAATCTATGTAACCTAAGGGTCCTTTTATAAGGATAGGCATCCTTATAAACGCTGATCATCAGTGCACAAGTTGATTGGAAGGGACGTTTAGACTGGCCGTTCACTTCTATCCTTGAGTAGCTGTTCATCAATATTTGCAACATATATCATTGTGGCTGACCTATATCAGGAGGCAATAGGTTTTTGACTTGACCTTGTACCAGTAACTAGTGAGCATGGCCTCTTTTTTTGTGAGTTTACCCTTTAGGCAGTCTGTTTACTTTCATCCTTGATGGCTGCACACTCCCTATTTATATTGAAAGATGTCCTGTTGACAAACTATGATTTGTAGACCTGAACAATTCCAGCCATCAATCAGCTAAGTAACCAGTGGTTGCTCAGTCATTGGCTTATCGGGCAATAATCATGCCCTTTGGCCATAATTGTCCAATGTAAGGTCCTAAAGAACTATCAATGCTTGCCTATTGTAAATGTGGTACAGACAGTTGTGGTAGAATGTAGAAACTGTAAGTACAACACTACAAAGATCCTTATTCTTCATCTTATTCAGTTGTTGTTTACGGAATTAGTTAGGGAGGGTGAACATGAGAAAGACACCACTAATGGTAGCCCCATGCCAAAGTCCACCCAATGTACAGTAAGCCTTCCTCAAGAGGAAAAAAGAAAAACAGTCTATCTCCTGGCATCTTTACAAAGCTGTCTTCTAAGTAGTGTTGAGCGCGAATATTCGAATAGCAAATTTTTATCGCCAATATCGTCACTTCGCAATTTCGCAAATATTTAGAAAATAGCAAAATATATTAATTATGATGAATATTCATTTTTTTTTCACAGTACACATCACAATGATGTGTACTGTGTAAATAAAAAGTGATCATGCCTTCCTGCTTCAAGCTTTTGGTGCAAAGATGGCGAATATGCGAATATCGGCACTTCCAGAGGACACTGATCCCTCCCTTCTTTTTCCTTGTGGGCCAATGAGAAGGATGCAAATACAGTCGTCAGAGGTTATCAACATCCCTAGAAAACAAGTAGTTAGTTTAAAGATATAATCGCGCAATGCGCATTTTGAGAATTTCATTACGAATTTCAATTGAAAAAAAAGTGAATGAATATGTTAAATTCACGCATAAAGGACGAATATTCATCCATATATTTGCAAAATATCTTGAATTCCAATTAGGCCTATGCCGCTCATCACTACTTACTGTATAAGCCAGTGTCCTACTCATCATAGAGCCTTAAACAAGGACCCGGTTGACCAACCAAACCAAAAGCACCCATATGTGGACAGCTTTGTGTTAAAGAACTGACTAGGTTCTGGTTGGCTGGGCAACATAACTTTGTCGAATCGCTTGGAGGCTACTGCTTATAGCTACCTATAGGTGTCACTGCAGAGGCAATGTTATTCCTTCTAGAAGATGACTATCGTGCTTTTCAGACTCCTGCCACCAGCTGGATCTCCTCAAGTAAAATCACTATGAATTGCTACAAAGGCGTCTCAGAACACATGTACCCACATTAAACCTTAATTATATCTCCTACCTCTCTCTACATTCTGTAATAGCATTATTTTACAATCACTTTGAGTCTTGATACATTTTAATATATTTTACAGACATCATACAAATCAACGATAGATTTTGATACTTGCCTCAACAAGATTTTTGATGCACTGCTGCACATCTGACATTTATTCTTTTTTAAGGCTAAAAGCTAGCTACTACTGCTGACATTTAAAGCGGATCTGTTAGCTGAATACGCTGCCCTATGTAAGGGAAGCATATTACAGCTAAAGGTCAGTACACTTAGCAGCCAACATAAAACAAAACGATTTTTTGCAGTTTAGCAAATAGGAGCTCTGAGAGAATACAGTGGACTCTTAAGTAGGAGTCCTCTGTATGAGGGGAACACTCCCCATGTCTCTCTTCTCCACCAAGGCTGGTAATTGACAGGCTGCTAGGCCTATAGTACCCTAACAGTCACCCTATCAGTCATCATAGAGAAGGACATGGGGTGGTCCCACTACAGTTTTACTGTTTTTATGTGTTTTATGTAATCTTGACTACAAGGAGAATGGATCTGTGGTTGCATACTCCCCTTATATAGGGAAACATGCTCAACTTATGGTTATTTTAGTAAAAAAAATCAGCTATGGTCCTAATCTTTTCCATTAGTCTCTCCACATTCATTTAGTCACAGACACGGTCATCCAGAGGTAAAAAGGGCCACATGTCTACTGTGTGCCATTTGTAATACTGGTGTATTCTTATGGGGCAGAGGTGTCTTTGTGCCACCTTAGGAACCAAGGCCCAGATGCAACTGTTACCTATAGTTATGCCCCTCTGGAGTCAATGAAGCTATCAGAAAATGAACTTAATAATGACTTATTGTAAGTCAACTAAATGCTTAGCTTGGGCTTCAAGCTATGTACACTTAGATAACTTAGATTTGGTTGTGACACAATGAATTGAATTGATTGTAATGTTGCGGTGGTTCAGTGGTTAGCGCTGTTTACTTGCAGCTCAGGGGTCCTAAATTTAAATTCCCCCTTGAACAACATCTACACCGAGTTTGTATGTTCTCTCTCAGTTTGTGTGGATTTATAATTAAAGTAAATATTATAATCTCTGTAGCCATACCTGGATACATGTGCTACAGGAAAGGATGTCAAGAACAGTTTTGAATCAACAGTTATTTAAAATACACTCAAAGAGCTGGAAATTATCTGGGTTTGCATGCCAACTAATGACGAGACTGTGATTAGCATTGGCCGCCTGGGCAAACTGATGACTATGATAGTCAGCTGATTGATGAAATTACTCAAATGGCAATAAAGAGAGAAATTGTAATTACGAGGACTTCATCATGTCTGATGTTGATTGGAATGTCCCTAATGTACCTACCTACAAGAGTAGAAACTTCATAGAGACTCTTACAGGATCGTCTCTAAAACGGCATGCTAAGTCTTCATCCAGATGAGATAACATTCTACACTTAGTATTTACACATTGGCATCTGGTATCTGAAGTAAAGGATTAAAGTTTCACTGTCATTTAATTTAAAAAAAGGAAAAAAAAACTTTTGACATGTCATAGAGATACCCAGGTCCTTATCTTGTTCTGCACTGCTTAGTTGTATTCCAGTTATTGTTTGCACAGTAACATTTTACTATGGCTTAGGTACTTTACTTTAGATTTATCCAAATTTTACATTAGTCTGACATATTCCTGCCTATGCTGTCATCTTATCTAGATCTTTCTGTATTTATATTTTACAACTTTTTGCATCATCTGCATAAACTGACAATACAAAGTGTCCTCCAACATATTACACCACATGCACTCAAAGCTCTCCAATATAGTGAGAAAACTTGACATTTATATTTGTATGATTAATAACATTTAATTAATATAATTACTGTAATATTAATAATTTTAATACAATTTTATGAATCTAATTAATATCATTTTAATGTTATTAAAAACGATATTGATAAAATATATATATATATATATATATATATATATATTTATATTTATAGAAGTCATTCCTGGTTTTTTAATGCCCAAGTGTTTACTGTAAAGCAGGTTGCTAAACGGCTGGCTCCCATACTAATGTATGGAAAATTGAATTTAAAAAAAATTAAAATAAGGAGAAACTGGTTAAAAAAAAACAAAAATAGAAAAAAAATGGTCTAGCACAAAAAAATTTCACTATAGTAAAGTAGATTAAACCTTTTGAAATTTTATGGTTTGCCCTTTTGGGTCCTTTATCAACTCATAACAAAGCTTGGAACCCCAGAAACAACTTTAAAGCATACCTGTAGATAGCATTTTTCATCAGATTTCTGCTCTTTAGACACCATCTCAACACCTTAAGGACAAGTTTTAATTGTCCTTAAAGGGGTACTCCCGTGGAAAACTTTTTTTTTTTTAATCAACTGGTGCCACAAAATTAAACAGATTTGTAAATTACTTCTATTAAACAATCTTAATCCTTCGGGTACTTTTTAGGGGCTTTATACTACAGAAGAAATGCTTTTCTTTTTGGATTTCTCTGATGTCATGACCACAGTGCTCTCTGCTGACCTCTGCTGTCCATTTTAGGAACTGTCCAGAGCAGGAGAAAATCCCCATAGCAAACATATGCTGCTCTGGACAGTTCCTAAAATGGACAGCAGAGGTCAGCAGAGAGCACTGTGGTCGTGACATCAGAGAAATCAAAAAAGTAAAGCATTTCCTCTGTAGTATACAGCCCATAAAAGGATTAAGATTTTTTAATAGAAGTAATTTACAAATCTGTTTAACTTTCTGGAACCAGTTGATTTAAAAAAAAAAAAAAAAAAAAAAAGTTTTCCACGGGAGTACCCCTTTAAGCAGATCCACTATATTTCTATAGCACACCCTCAAAAGCAGAGGCAGCATGGAGAACAATTTAGAGCAATACACAGACTGAATTTAGCTCTGGGATAACATAGAATACTACATATTGCTTACAGGGATCCTAAAATTAGTTGTTTGGTTTTTACTTCCTCTCGACCAACATCATTACAAACTGTGTAACAATATAAGCTCCTATAGACTCACCGTCAGCCCTCATTAGCCCCCCTCCTTTCCCATAGACTTATATGGGCAGCATGTAATTTGATCTCCAGTGAGCTAATAGGCTCAAGAATTTTGCTATCCTCAGAGTAAATGAGTTTAGGAGGCAATAGGGAAGCAGGAAAGGAGCTTGATAAAGGGTACTATTGAGTACTATTAATTTATGCAAAGTTTGTTGATACGACAGTGACCATTTAAGCTATGTGTAAAGCATTAAGCACCAAGGGTCCATTGTAGAATTTCTGAGTACAATCGACTCTGAAATTCTGCTGCAGCAGATTCTCATTGTTTTCAGTGGTATTTTTGCACCATGCACACAGCAGAATTTCTAATTCATATTCTGGACTCTACATAAAGAATGAGCATGTCCAATCTTTCAGCAGAATCTACTCAGAAATGCATTACTGTCCATTCGGACGGCATATGTCCGATTGGCCATGCACAGAATTCCGGGTGGTTATTCTGCCATGTGAATGAGCTCTACAGGTCCAAAGGAAGGGGACAAAATTGCCTTATTGTACTGAAAAACGAAAAATGAAAATTTGCATTTAAATCTGCATGTTTACACGGCTAAATGGTTCTGCAGTTTGTAAACGTGCCCTAAGCAAAGTCCCTAATATCTGAATTTTATTAAATGTGTTTACTGTAAGTGTTTCGATACTGTAATGGAATAATGCAGATACAAAACAACCTTGTAGATCAAAGGGGGGGGGGGGGCACTTCACAATGATGGAGAGAATATGGAGTCTGTAGACCAATCACTGGAAATAGAAGGAAACATCTACACGTCCAGTGTGACAAATGTGTCATTCAGATGCCTTTATACGAATCCTTGACAGAGCACATGCTGATTTTATCCTCTGAGGAGTTAGGCAACATGCCGGCGCACCAGGGAACCGATGTTAGAACATATAGAGCTATTACAAAATACATAATCTCGGGAAGTGTGCAGCAGCAGAATCACAGGAGCTCCGTGAGACAGAGCATGGGAATATAAGGCCCAATAAGGATGATGCAGGGTTTTTTCCCCATAGGATTTAGCTTTATTTTCTTAGACCTAAAGAGGCATTCTGGGATTTTTCTTTGGTCATATAGAGCAGCATAGGCTATTATTAGAGAATAATGGAGAAGTTCTCGTGTATGCCTTCTCCTTACGTGTGTTAGCTGATGTGGCAGGCATGGGATAAGCTCCATGTTGCATTCACACATAATTTTTAAAGGGATACTCTGGTTACATAGTTACATAGTTAGTACGGTTGAAAAAAGACATACGTCCATCAAGTCCAAGCAGGGAATTGAAGGGTAGGGGTGTGGTGCGATATTGGAGAAGGGATGGGATTTTATATTTCTTCATAAGCATTAATGTTATTTTGTTCCAGGAATGTATCTAACCCTGTTTTAAAGCTGTTAAATTTTCCTGCTGTGACCAGTTCCTGAGGTAGACTGTTCCATAAGTTCACAGTTCTTATGGTAACGAAGGTGTGTCGCCCCTTGAGACTAGACCTTTTCTTCTCCAGACGAGGGAGTGCCCCCTCGTCCTTTGAGGGGGTTTAACCTGGAACAGTTTTTCTCCATATTTTTTGTATGGGCCATTTATATACTTATATACATTTATCATATCCCCCCTTAAATGTCTCTTCTCAAGACTAAACAATTGTGACTCCTCCTTTAATCGCTCCTCATAACTAAGATGTTCCATGCCCCATATTAGTTTAGTTGCGCGTCTCTGCACCCTTTCCAGCCATGACTTGATAATGAAGCGTACATTTCCTATGGATTCTTTTGCTTTGGCTGGGGCATTTGATCACTGTACCTGATGATCTTATCAGACTGCTAGCACTGGAGGTCACCCAGGTGAGCTTGTTAGACTCATAAGTGTGTTGGGGTCGATTCACACTGTGCAGTTTTCATGCGGCTTCTTACTTAAAGTGTGTATTTTAAGAAATATTGCTATGAGGCAAAAGTGATTTGACTTAAAATCAAAATTGAGGTGTGTTATGAAGATTTGACTGTTATGCCGAGCGCTCCGGGTTCCTGCTCCTCCCCGGAGCGCTCGCGGCGTTCCTCTCTCTGCAGCGCCCCGGTCAGACCCGCTGACCGGGAGCGCTGCACTGACACTGCTGGTGGGGATGCGATTCGCATAGCGGGACGTGCCCGCTCGCGAATCGCATCCCAAGTCACTCACCTGTCCCGGTCCCCGGCTGTCACGTCCTGGCCCGCATGGCTCCGCTCCTTAGGGCGCGTGCGCGCCAGCTCTCTGAGATTTAAAGGGCCAGTGCACCAATGATTGGTGCCTGGCCCAATCAGTCTAATTAGCCTCCACCTGCTCCCTGCTCATATAACCTCACTTCCCCTTTACTTCCTTGCCGGATCTTGTTGCCTTGTGCCAGAGAAAGCGTTTATAGTGTTTGCCTTACCAGTGTTCCTGACCTCTTGCTATTGCCATTGACTACGAACCTTGCCGCCTGCCCCAACCGTCTGCTACGTCTGACCTCGCCTCTGTCTAGTCCTTCTGTCCCACGCCTTCTCAGCAGTCAGCAAGGTTTAGCCGTTGCCAGTGGATACGACCTGGTTTCTACCGCCGCAGCAAGACCATCCCGCTTTGCGGCGGGCTCTGGTGAATACCAGTAGCAACCTAGAACCGGTCCACCGACACGGTCCACGCCAATCCCTCGCTGACAAAGAGGATCCACATCCAGCCTGCCGAATCCTAACATTGACATCTTTATGCTGTGTTCACAGGCTGATTTTTTACTACATTATTCACGTATTTTTTTTTTTACTGCATTTTATCTGTTTTTGCCATGATTTTCCAAAATTGTTTATTTCCATTTTTTTGGCATCTTTTGTGCAACATCACAGCAAAAACAGAAAAAAAGCAGCAGCAAATGCATTGCGTGATCACAACTTCCCATAGAGATAGCAGCAGCAGTATACAGATAGAGCTGGATGGGAGGTGTATAACTCATTTATATCCTGATCCCATAGAGATAGCAGCAACAGTTTACAGAGCAGGAGGGGAGGTGCATAACTACTATATATTCTGATCATATAGAGAGAACAGCAGTATACAGATAGAGCTGGAGGGGAGATGTATGAGTATATATATATATATATATATCCTCATCCCATAGAGATAGCAGCAGTATACAGATAGAGCTAGAGGGGAAGTGTATAAATATCATATAGCCTCATCCCACAGAGATAGCAGCAGTATACAGATAGAGCTAGAGGGGAGGTGTATAACTAACATAAATCCTTTTTCCATTCAGATAACAGCAGTATACAGATAGAGCTAGAGGGGAGGTGCATAACTACTATATATTCTGATCCCATAGAGAAAGCAGTAGCAGTATACAGATAAAGCAGGAGGGTAGGTGTATAACTACTATATAGCCTCATCGCATAGAAATAACATCAGTAAACAGATAGAGCTGGAGAGGTGTATAACTACTATATATCCTCATCCCATAGAGATATCAGTAGTATACAGATTTAGCTCAAGGGGTGGTGTATAACTACTATATATCTTGATCCCATAGAGATAGCAACAGTATACAGATAGAGGTGGAAGGGAGGTGTATAACT
The DNA here is from genome assembly GCF_029499605.1 of Hyla sarda. Taxonomy (NCBI): domain Eukaryota; kingdom Metazoa; phylum Chordata; class Amphibia; order Anura; family Hylidae; genus Hyla; species Hyla sarda. Next base: position 277,672,213 of record NC_079194.1, on the reverse strand, counting down.
ACCATGTATTTTGATCCCATAGAGATAGCAGCAGTATACAGATAGAGCTAGAGGGGAAGAGTATAACTACCAAATATATCCTGATCCCATAGAGGAAGAAGGTATACACATCTGGTGTGGAGGGGAGGTGTCTGGCAGCTGATAGGAGAAGATCTGGTAGGTGATGATTTCATTATGTAGTCCTGTAGTTCACAGTAAGTCAGAACCCAGAACTGACATCCTGTAAGACACATCAAACTGGTGACCAAGTTAGAGTATAGATGCAGCTGTGCTGGAATAAAACAAATAGCGCTGCAGGACTAGTGATGGTGGGTAAGCATAATATGGGCAAAAAAAATACTACCCAGAGTGCTTCTTTAATTCCATAGCAGACTATAATTCCCAAAATATAAAAGAAAAACATAGTAAATCTTAAAATATTCCTTTAAAAAAAAAAAAAAAAGTATAGATGAAATAAATGTTCCCCAGCTGAGGCAAAACTACAATGTCCGGGCATGATGGGAATTGTAGTTTTGCCACAGCTGGAGAGCCACAGGTTGGGGAACACTCCATTAAGGCGATCTTGACTTGACATTGAAAGAGTAACACCAACATGGAAGCTCAGATGTTTCTCAATCGTTCTAAAGTCGGAGGTAATCCCCCCGGCTTCTCTGACAATGGGGTCTTCCCCACAGTGATATCTTTTCTGACATAATTTCCTTTAATCTCTGGCTGTTGTCTCCATATATTTATTTTTTTCATATGCTCCCCTCTCCTACGCGGTTAGAGTCCCTCTAACAAGATGTTCTACCCCCACACTCCTTCTCCCGCTGCACTCCTTCCTCCTGTTCTCAGGCTTTTGATATGCAGAATCTGTTCCCCCCCTCAGGTCACATCCTAATCCCAGCACAAAACGCTGACAGAGCCGTCTAGGGGTTGCCATGGTGATGGCGCAGTAATTACCCGGGTTGGGAGAAGCCGCTGAGAATTGAGATGTATTTATTTTTTTTATTTTTTTTTTCTCGAGCTCAATGCAGTCAAAAAATCTTTGGTTAACCCTTTGATATTTGTCTCCTAACCCTTGTAAATGTTGCTCGATTGAGCTTTTTTTCGAGCCCGATTTCAATGAAATATCCCTTTTCAAGGTTAGGATTAAGGTGTCAGGAGGGATTGCCTTTGGTAAACACGTGAGCATTGTTATAGATGCTCATTTAGCCGTGTTACTGTATGCATGAGCCTCAATTCATTTCCCTTCAGCAGACGGGGCTGGGAAAACGGCAATAATAGATCAGTAGGCGGAATCACTTTATTACTTGTATCAGTTCTATCATTTATTATAGGGGTTTTCTAGGAATATATATTTATATATATAAATATATATTGTAACGGTTGCAGTGGTGGATCCACTGTACCACTGGAGAAAGTGGCACCAGGGAGCGGAGTCTAAGGAACCGCTGGTTTTCACCAGAGCGTGCCGCAAAGAGGGATGGACTTGCTGCGGCAGGCGAACTCCCAGGTCACTACCCCTGATACAACTAACCCACAGTGGCGGCTGAGGTGAGGCGTAATACAATAAATAAGGAAATTCAGGGACAGGGACTGGAAGGAAGGTCTGGGCTGGTGGCAAGGTACGTGGTCAGGAAACGTAGAAAAAACGGTACTGGTACATGGTGTAGACAGGGCACTGCAAGGTACACTTTCTCAATGGCTACTAGGCACAAAGATCCGGCAGGGGTCAAGAGGAAGTGCAGAAACTTTATAGGGTCAGTGCCCGGCAAGGACTAATTTATTTATTTTTTTACAAATTTTTTTCTATTATTATTTTTATTTATTTCTAATATGAGCAATGCGTAGTCTAAAAATAAAAGAAAACAAGCCATACTTACCTCTTTGCATCTGCCGTAAACTGCCACCCAATGCTCTCGCTTGTCCCTACTTCTTTCTGCTTGATTTGACAAGATCAAAAATATACCATAAAATAAATATACACACATTAAAATACACATTCTCCTTACAGCAGTACAATGGTTCCTCAAGTTACGATATGAATTGTTTCCAGGACGACCATTGTGTGTTGAGACCATTGTGTGTTGAGACCAGAACTCTATGGAAACCTGGTCATTGGTTTTGAAACTCCAAAAATGTAATCCAAAAAATAGGAAAAAGCAAGAATTAAAGAAAAATAACTGTATAGCTAATACAGATAAAGCAAGTT